>NC_056738.1:545502788-546171538 GCF_019279795.1 Protopterus annectens | reverse complement strand
GCAAAACCAAGACTCACTCCTCCAAGAAAAGGAAACCAGTCTGGTGGACCCCTGCCATAAACAAGCTATACAACAGAAGGAGGAAACTAGTACAGAAAAGAGTAAATTCCCAAGAAGGGAAGACATCCCTGATCAGTATCAGCAAAAAACTATGATCCCTCATAAAATCATCCAAGGCGAGCTTCGAAAGAAAAATTGCCAAGGACAATAAAGATAACCACAAGGCATTCTTTAGCTATGTCAAGAATCTAAGTGGCAATGCTCAGACCTGCTTGAAGTTAGTAAAGAATGGCACAAAATACACTGAACCGACTGATATTGCCAACATCCTGGCAGACAGGTTCAGTGCAGACTTCACCCCTCTCTCACCTCCAAAAGGGCCCATAACCATACCAGAAGAATGTATAGCCCCTGAAATCACAGACACGCAGGTTAAAACAGCCCTCTCCAAAGCCAAAAACACAGCATCAGTGGAACCAGATGGTGTCCCAGGCTACATCCTACACGAGCTCAAAGACAAACTAACCCCTCACCTAAACGCACTGTTCAAACTCAGCCACTCCACAGGCTACATACCCATAGAGTGGCACACAGCAATGGTTATTCTGCTCCACAAAGGTGGAGCCACAACAGACCCAGAGAACTATTACCCTATAAGCCTGACTAGCTTGGTCTGCAAGGGTATGGAGCGCATCATCATGGAACTCATTAACAGAGACATTGGGAACCTCCAAACACTGAACCCTACCCAGTTTGGCTTTGTTAAGGGCAGATCATGCCTCCTAAACCTGGTGGACTTCTTTGAGACAGTTACCATGGCTATAGATGAGGGAAAGGTGGTACACACAGCCTACCTAGACCTCGCAAAGGCCTTCAACACCATTCCCCATTCTGGTATTATAGACAAGCTCACCAGCCTGAACATAAACCCCTATGTCACAAGATGGGTTGCCAAATGTCTTATGGACAGAACCCACATGGTGAGAGTTGAGGGCGCTAGGTCCGACTCTAAACCATTTACAAGTGGCGTTCCCCAGGGCTCAGTCCTAGGACCCCTCCTGTTCAGCATATACTTCTCAGAGGTACAGGCAAGCACAGGAGGACTATGGCTGACCAAGTTCACAGACGACTGCAAACTAGGGGCTATAATTGATTCTCCGGCTGACACAGACATCCTCCAAAAGGGTCTCACTGAGATGGATACCTCGTGTCAAAATCATGGCCTCAAGCTAAATGCCAAAAAGTGCATAGTCATCTCCTTTGGTAAAAACAAAGTACCCACAAACTACCACATAGGTGTTAGTTCCCTAAATACAGAAAACATAGTAAGGGATCTGGGAACCCAAGTAGATAGTAATCTCTCCTTTGATAATCACATTGCCAAAGTGGTTAGAAAATCCTTCTATGTGGCCCACCTCATCACAAAAGGGTTCGCATCCAGATCAAAAGAGGTCATTGTGCCCCTCTACTCATCACTCATCAGACCCATCATAGAGTACAATGCCCCATTTGGGATGTACCTTACAAGACACCTGCAACAGCTGGAAAGACCACAGAAGTACCTCACCAAGAGGATCACTGGCCTGAAACAGATGCCCTATGCAGCTCGACTGAAGAAACTCCAGCTGTACTCAGTTGCATACCTCCTACTCAGAGGTGATCTCTGCCTGACATACAAGGCCATGTCCAACCCAGAATTGATGGACATGCTCCACCTAAAGAAAACCTTATCCCCTAGAGCCACATGCTCTAGGGATCTAAACCTCACCACAACAATAAATAGGACATGCTGGAGGTATAGATTCCTGTCCCAGAGACTTCCCATGCTTTGGAACAAGATTCCAATCTACATTAGGCAGAGCTCCTCGCTAACACTCTTCAAGAGAAACCTTGATGAGTGGATGGGAAACAGAAAGTTTACCCCTGGGATCACTTCAGTGGCTCTGCTGGACAGAGGCACTGGGAACTAATCTAAGGGGGCGACGAAAGCCAACACATTCTGGCTAGGCTTATAAATGCCTTCGGGCAGCTAGCCTAGTACCTACCTATGACCCTAAAACTCTAAGAGTTTATTCTTAAGGAATGACAATTTACATACCGATTCATGCAAACCATCTCAAAATATTAAAAAAAAAAATTTGAGAAAAAAAGTGTTTCTTTACTTGCCAGCCTTAATCTTAAGGGCACAGTTAATATGAACACAATCAGCCTAGGAGTTACACTGGCATTTATCCTTTGCTGACACTGCAACTCTCCCATTTCTAAAAGCGCTCTAGACCCCCATTACTCTGACAAATGTCCACCTTTTCTAAAACCAGAAATAAAGAATGTTTAAAATGTAAACATTGTACTGCATGCTTAACCACAGTGTTGGTCAAATCACTCCACTTAATAAGTATATGCACTGGTATATTCTCTGTTACAAAGCATTAACAGTTTTAGCAATATAATAAGCATCACAGGATTCAACAACTGAGATATATCACACTAGCTCAATTACAATTATATCTACCAGGTTTTCTCCCCATTTGTGCAGTATGCATGATAACGCCTATTTCTATTGTATTAATAAAACCGCAATGTGCACACCTATTACATTTACGTTTTTGCTCAGGGTGCCCCCCCCCCCGTGTTGTACTATATCTTTCAATTAAGTTCTTAAAATTGTGCCTCCTTCTATGCACAAAATTAGATGCACCTCTGACAACATCTTTAAGCAGTTTTGATTCTTCCAACACCCACCAAAAGTTTCAAATTATGTTAGCTATTCTTGCATTGTCAGTAGTGTAGTCCACTAAAAATTATTTTTGGTATGCGTGGCTTGATTATTGCTTCACCATTATATAAAGTATAATTACCCTGGCTATATTTAATAACTGGCTTGTATTTTGTCTATTTCTCACCCATTATTTCATATTTTTCTATTCAATTAACTCTTGTGGGTGGTTCCTCTCTAGGAATGTATCAATTAACTTAACATCAGTCTGGAATACTTTATCATCAGAAGTAATTTTATAGGCTCTAACAAACTGACTTATAACAATAACCTTTTTTCTGATCCATGGGGTGACAGCTTGTTTAACATAGAAATGAATTACTATAAAATGTTTTTTATATCTTCTTGAATCCAACCCATCTATCACATCCCCGTTTAAGTGAACATCCAAGAAGTAGATAGTGTCATACTTAGTACGGTATGCAAAGTATAAGAAATCTGTTGTACTTTTCATATGTACGATAAGCTCAGCAAACTGTTGTTCACTACTTTACCAAATAAAAAAAAACATCATTAAAAAATCAAAGGTAGATTTTACAATACCTAAGCATTTAACTCAAAAAAATTGATCTTTTCCCCATGCCCATAAAATACAATTCTTATATATGGGGGCACAAGCTGACCCCATAGTGATCCAATTTGTTTGTGTGTAACATTCACCCTTGAAATATAGCCAGTTGTTCTTTAAAATAGTATCCATAAAGGCAACCAACAGTTTTATTTTAGTCTGTGAAACAAAATTTAAGTTAAACATGGCATCACCTAATAATTCAAGACCAGTAGAATGTGGTATCGTAGTAAATAAATTTTCACATCCGTTGTTGCAAAAAAATGATTATTTAATTGAACATTTCTGAGTTTGTCCAGGAAATCCCTCTAGTCCTTTAAAATGTAATTAGCACTGTAATAAAACCTATTTAATGTAAATCCATATATTTTGCCAGTCGTTCTGTTCTGGATCTGTCTGCAGAGACTATCGATTGTAAGTTCAGACTCTCAATGGTAGAGTGTATCTTTGGGATATGAAAAATGTTAGTAACACTGGGAAATTTGACTTGTAGACAGTTTTACAATGGCACATTAATGTGTTCATTCACTAACAACTCCTATACATAAAAACATTTATTTTTTTTGTACACCACATTCATTTCATTTGTCGAACACCATGTATAAGTTGCCTTACCCATTAACATTTTCAAATTCTTAACTAAGTAGCCCACTGAATCCATTATGACTAGAACCCCATCCTTGTCTGGTTTCATAAACCAAACAGATTTATCACAAGCCATTCTCTCCAAGAGATCACAGTCAAATTATAAAAAAATGCCTATTTCTGGATTATTCCACCATGCCCCTAATTTCATATTCACATAATTTCTGAGACACTTGCATGTCTGGATGTTGTCTGGGTTAAATAAACTTTTTTTCTAACTGGGTTGGTCAGTCTGGCTTTAGACTGCCCTTTCTTTTCTTTTTTTATTACATTTTATTACCCTAAGTTTAAATTCCTGGTAAACATCTTGAAATCAATAAGTGTGGATGCTACATTTGCTCTAGTGGATGGTACAAATGTGAAGCCTTTTAAAAACAATTTGTGGTGAGGCTCAACAATGGCTAAATAACTATAGTAAAAAATAATAAGATTCTTAAAACTAGAGACATGCATAGTACCTGAAATGGTAGACTCAAAATCATTTTCTACTGTTACTCACTGGAGCACCCCAATAACAATCCCTGCTGTTTTGGGGGTGAAGGTGGGGTTGAGAACGATGACTGCTGTTTTGTTGGTATTTATCTACTGGATCCAGTTCCACTTCCCTTCTTTTTGCCTTCCTCTCTGATCTGTGTGGAACTGGAGCTCCTAAATGTGAACCTTCACATTCTTCACCAGCGTGATCATCTTTTCTGTTAAAGTTACTGTCATTGTAGTCTTGATTATAGTCCTTCTTGCCTGTCTCTTACTTACACTACAGTAGGCTGTGTAATTCTGTTACTCTCTTTGATCCCTTTTCAATTTATTGTCTTTTTTGGTTTAAATCTCCTTAATTTTTTTCTCAGTTTTAGGAAACAACTCAACACATTATTTTTCATATGCATAAAAAAGCAGATCTTGAAGAATAGAACCTGTAGCTTCCAAAATTTCACCATGGAATGTTGACATGTCTAATATTGTCCTTAATAATAAGCTTCTTTAAAAGAAAGCCAGTATTATCAAATAGTTCTAGCAATTCCCAATGTAAGATTGAATTCTCTGCTATTCTGTTGGGGAATTTCCAAGCCTTAGGACTGTTGGAACCTGCATCCACTAGAGGCTCTTCTCTAAAAAATAACTGTCAACTTGTAAACATTTGTGTCTGAACAAAGTCTCTAAATTCTTAATATGCTGATTGACTGTGCTCTTCTCTTCACAGGTTGATGTGAGGTTACTAGGCTAATGAGCCAAGCTTAGCCATTTAATACCAGTGTTCTCTACTTGACCATTGTTAGATGGTTCCCTAATTGACCATTGTTAGATAGCTTGACTGTTTCCAGAGTGAATCTATGATCAGTACCGTCTGCCGTTGTCCATGAGGGACATAAGTAACACCCCCATGGGTGAATTTACGGTCTCCCATCCAGTTGTCCCAACTGCATTTAAATAGAGTCATTGAGGAGCTTAATGTGAATTGGGAGTTTATTCCAGAGTAGCGGCAGTCTCTGGGAAATATATCTGTATCTCCGACATGTTTTGTTTAAGTCACAGGCTAGGTTGAGATCTCTGGAGTGAGTGACTATTGTCCCATTTGATTTATAGGCATGCAGCATTTCTATTAGGGCAGGGTCAGAGACTGCTCTGTCAGCCAGGCACAGGTTACTTCTCAGCAGCCTGTAGGACACAGAGTATAGCGACAGAGCTTTCAGTCTTTCCATGTAGGTCATGTCTTGGAGTCCCTGAATTCTTTTGGTCAAGAACCTCTGTGGTCTCTCCAGCTGCTGCAGGTGTCTGGTGAGGTACATGCAAAAGGAGCATTGTAATCCATTACTGGTCTGATGAGGGTGGACTACAGAGGAGCTATAACATCCTTGATCTTGGATGCGATGCCCTTACTTATGAGGTGTGCAATGTAAAAGGCTTTCCTTACCACTGTGGACACATGGTGATTGAAGTTTAGACTGCTATCAACTTGTGTTCCCAAGACATGCACCACTGGGTTCGAGTTTAGGGGACTGCTACCTATATTGTAATTTGTGCAGCCTACCTCTTTGCCAAAGGGGACAACAATGCACTTTTTTGCATTTAGTTTTAGACCATGGCTTTGGCACTAATCATTTGTCTGTGCTAACCCCTCCTGTAATAAGCTAATAGCTTTAGGAGACTCAATGATGGCTCCTAGTATGCAGTCATATTCGAACTTGGTAAGCCACAGGCCATCTACTTTCGCCTGGACTTCTGAGAAATAGATTACAAACAGTAGAGGGACCAGCAGAGAACGTTGTGGTACCCTACTGGTAAGTGTTCTGCTGGTGTAGATGGAATACCCATCTTTGACAGTATAGGTTCTGTCTGTGAGCCAACTAGCTACCCATCTAGTGACATGTGGGGTTAATCCCCAGCTGGAAGAGTTTCTTGATGATACCTGAGTGGGGGATTGTGTCGAAAGCTTTGGCTAAGTCAAGATAGACAGTATGTACTGCTTTGCCTCCTTCATGCAGGGCTTTGGTGGCATTCTTGAAGAAGTACACCAGGTTTAGTAAGCATGATCTACCCTTATTGAAGCAAAACTTGGTTGGGTTGAGAGTCTGAAGGTGGACTATGTCCGTGTTGATAAGGTCCATGATGATTCTTTCCATGGCCTTGCAGATAAGGCTGGTTAGGCTTATGGGTCTATAGTTCCAAGGATCGGTTGATGGACCCCCTTTGTGCAAGGGGATTACAGCTGCTGTTCTCCACTCTGTTGGAACAAAGGCAGTGCTCAGGCTATGGTTAAAGAGAGTGCCAAGTGGATCTGCTAGGTCATGTTTTAGGGTGTTTAGTAAGCAGCCTGGTATGTTATCTGGTCCCATAGAGGCTGTGTCTTTGGCTTTGGAGAGTGCAGATATGACCTGCTCATTGGAGATACTGGGGGGTGGACAGGTGTCAGGTATGCTTTCGGGTATGGCTGGTGGGGACAGGGAAGTGAAGTTTGTGCCAAATCTGTCACCTAACAAGTTGGCAATTTCCTCAGGGTCAGTGTGAGTGGTACTGTCCGCTATGAGTTCAGCACAGAGCTGGGTATTCCCTTTTAGATTCTGGACATAGCTAAAGAATGCCTTATGATTGTCTTTAGCTAGGGAAGCTAATTTAGCCTCAAAACTAGCTTTAGAGGACTTTACTAGATATCTAATTTGCTTGTTCAAACTGTGGAGGGTATTCTTTCTCTGCTAAGATTCCTCTTATTCTTAGATATCATTTTTTCCTTTTGTTATATAACCTGTTTACAGTCAAGGTCCACCAGGGTGGCTTGTTTTTTATGGGAGGACTTGGTTTTGATCCTGTCAGGTATAGCAGACTCAGTATAGTTGTTTAAGTGGCTATACTATACTCTGTGTACTCCTCTGCATAGGAGACATTGTTGGCTGTGTTAGCAGGGGCTCTAAAACTTTTAAAACCATTGCTTAGTAAGTTATAGTTTGTTTTGGAGAAGTTTCTCATTTTTATTTGCTCCTGTAGAGATGTCAGGTCTGATTGTTACTTCAAAGGAGACAAATTTATGGTCTGAACTTACTAGGGAGAGCAGAACATATGGGGTTTGGTGAATACTACTTCCAGATGATTTGAGCCCCTTGTGGGGGTGCAGACTAACTGTTCCACAGCATTTGTATTAACAAAGTCCAGGAACCTTAGGGCAAATGGGCCTGTACTAGTGCATGTGACCCACTCGACAGAAGGATAGTTGAAATCTCCCTTGACCAAGTTGTTTGGCTATATAGTGAGTGACTTAAGCAAGTCCATGTAGGCGATGTGCTTCTCATGGTTCATGGTGGGGGACCTGTAACTAGCAATGACATGGTAGGGTGTTTTACCTATAGTTATTTGGACATGGAGTAGCTCAAGAGAGTCGTAATGTTTAACCAGTCTCGAGGTGTATTTGGATTTAATGAAGGTGGATACACCTCCACCTTTGGTTCTTTTATGCTTGTTTTGAGGATTGAACATGTGGAAGGGATTGTAGCCTTGCATGGCCAGAGTGCACTCTGTGGCCTTGAATCAAGTCTCAATGACTGCACAGATGTCAGCATCTTCCAAGGTGAGGAGAGCTTCCAGGGAGTGCAGTTTCCTGTTTAGACTCCTAGCATTAAGCAGCATAACCTTGAGTTTATCTATAGTGGATTTTTTTTTACATTGGAAGTTTTGTTGTTTTGTTATTGCCTAAAAAAGGCACTGTGGGGGTGGCAAGCATCTTTGCCAGTACTCAAAAGCCTAGAGGAGACAGGTGAAGACTATCTCTGGTAAAGCAGCGTGGTATGTGGACCATGTCTTCCCAGGCTGACAGTTACTGTATCCCCTTGGATTGACACCAGAAGCCAGGCCAGTTGTTGCAGTTAATTATTTTTTGTTTATATTGTAGCAGCATCTTGGGTGAAGGTAGAATGCTGCTTAGGGCTAGGGACATACCTGCCTGGGACACATAATCTGAGAGTTCAATCATGTCTCTCTTCATATAGTCCAGGGAGGTATGTCTCAAATTATTCACTCCAGCATGTACTATGACATAGTCATAACAGTAACTGTTGATAGGTGCATGCATGATTTGATGGATCCTGGCACCTGACAGGCAGCGGACCGTGATCTTCTCTTTGCCCAGCCTGGTGAGGGAGACATCTGTGTGTCTCACTATGGAATCTCCTATGACAAGGACATTTGGTTTTGAGGTGTTCTGCCTTAGAGGCTTATTCACTGAGACACTGGCATGTGTGTTGTTATATGTAGTAGATAGTGGTCATGATCTAGTATGTGTAAGTTGTTTGCAATTGGGAGGTCTCTAGTCTTTTGGTAGGCTCTTAGTGAATACCTCCACATATGTGTGTTTATGTGTTGTGAATTTATCTTGTGTGGGTGGAGAGGTATGTGTGCTGACAACACACAGACTGTATTTGTTTACTGTAGGAGCAAATGGCTATCAGTATACATGAGGCAATTACTATAGTGCCTCAGGATGCCCATTTCAATCAGGCTGGTTGGAGAAATGTTAGGAAATTGACTGTCCATTGTAGCAGGTTAAACCATAAATACTGGTAGTAGGTGAGCACATTAGATCAGCTTTTGTTTTAGGGTTAGCAAAGGGATTTATTCTACTGAGGTTTAGGGATTAAAAAGTGTGGCAATGCTGCTCAGTGCTCAGCTGAGTTGCCCGCAGTGCAGCAGGGAAGCCTGGGTGGATTCTACTGACTGTTCTCTAGGGAAAAAGTTGACTCTAGGTGTTTGCATCTATAAAGGGGACCACTAACCACCTTTGTGTGGTGCACAGCTATGAGCAAATGTGAGGCTTAAATACAAGCACAGCCTTATTCCAGCAATCCCCACCTCAGATGGGTCTTGAGCCACACACTTCTACCACAAGGGTGCAGGGAAACCCTTTTAATGTAAGACTGCTGGTTTTGGTGCTCGAATGATATCAGACAATCTAGATTTGGCAAGTTAGAATGCAGCCTATGCTATTTAAGGCAGCACTAGCAATGATACAAATTGCTGAATGAAGCAGTCACTGCAACAAAAAACAGAAAAATGAAGTGGCAGTTCAAAAATACAGTTTGCAAAGTGCAATACAGGCTTAAATTATACTTATTTTAGAAGATTTCAGTGGATGCCTTGGATTTCTGTTCAGATGCACTCCAGACCTCTGGCTAAGAACACCAACCTCTGAGCAGCTCCAGTAAACTGTGTAGACCACAAACTTTCCTAATGTAAAATAACTGGTTTGGAGTCCAAGTACTTAAATCAGAACAAAGACACTTAGAATAACAGCCACAGTAAGCCTTCACAAGCAGTTCCCAGCTCAGAATGGTGGAGGCTACCCACTCCACCCACAAGAGTGTAGACCACAGACCTTCTTAATGTAAAATAACTGGCCTGAAGCTGAAGTGCTTAAACCAGAACTTAAACACTTTTAGAATAACAGACAAAATAAGTCTTCAACTAGCAATTCCCAACTGAGAAGGATTTAAGGTACCTCTCCTGTCACAAGAGTGTAGACCACAAACCTTCCTTATGTAAAATAACTAGTTTGAAGGCCAAGTGCTTAAATCAAAACTAAGAGGCTTAAAATAACAATTACAATGTAATCAGGCTACTAACAAGCAGTAATAAATGTGGCAGAATAAGTACAAGCAGCAAAAAGCAAAATAAAGTAATAAAGTAGGAAGAAGCACAGATAGAGTAAAAGCAGCTGAATAAAGTGCATTTTTGAAAGTAAGTGGGAAGGCAAGAAGCAGAAGATAATTCAAGTTTAAGAGACTACGGGGTGGGCCTCCTCAACTCATCTCTCCGTACTCAGTAGAATGAGCTAATGAGATGGGACTGGGAAGAGTGTCCAAAATCAGATTTATAGTAGAAACGGGCGACTCAAAAGCCACCAAGTTTGAAAGTACAACAACAGTTGGTAAGATGGGCAGAAAAATTAAATGGAGACTGAGATCAGCAATAGTCACAATGAGCACAGCAAGCAAGCAAGCCAAACAAGCACTCCACCTAAATAAAGATACCTTCAACTATTGCTAGTTAAATGAGGAATTCTATTTCTCAGCTCCTCCCACTAAATAGTTGGACGTTATTCACCGTCTGCAAAGGAATTCTTTTCTAACTGAACCTAGCCAAGACCTCATAAAACTCCAAACGAACATAAACAAATGAAAACAAAACAAATGCAATATAAAAAGATAAAAAAATAGAAGTAACCAAACCTTAAATGAAAAACTTAAATTCAAAATCAAATGCAGACAGATTTCAGCAATAGTCAGGCAGAGAACAGCAAGTAAGCCACACAAGCACTCCAGCTAAATCCTGATGTTCTGTATTACCTAAGAATATGCCATTCACATTTTCTTCCAGGCATAGATTAACATCAGACACAGACTTACTTGCAGGAAATGTTAACAGTACTAGCATGCACTTCTTGATCAGCCTCATTAAGAGTTTGTTGTTTTTCTTCAGCAGTAATTCCCTAATGCACAGTGCTGCTAGCTTGTGTTAAAGTCACAAGTTGGCTTAAATTCTGTATAAAATGTTGAATTAACAAAGTTAAATCACTCACTGCACCATGAAGTTCGTCCTGATTTCCCACAGATGCCTGGGTGCTTTCACTGATGGAACCTTGGAATGGCATGGCTTAATTCAATGTAAAACACAAAAATCCACAAAACAAATGATGAGGCAGGCCCAGTGCAACAAATCAATAACCACTTTTAGCAGGAAATGCAGTGTAATACCCAAGGACCAAACAGCAATATTTTTTCTTTTACTAAAAGGACTTCAATGTTTAAATAATCAGATTTAGTGCTTTCATCTAACCTAGACATCATCATAACCTGTAGTAAATCATCCACCACTTCCTTTTATCAGTTCATCAATCAAACAACTGAACATTTAAAGGTACATGTACAAAATCCAAAAACTGGGCAGGCAGTGGACAACAATTTGCTGAGTTTATTATACACCTAGAATGTATAAAAAGATATTATGTACTCACCATAATGTTACATCTGTGTTGTCCATTTTTATTCTTCCTTAACAGCTGGGTTCAAATCTGACCCTCAAATCCAACTCAGCTGTTATTTTAGCTCGTGGCCAACAAAAACTCTTGTACTCCTCCCTTACCCATAATGCATCAACCTCTAACATACCTCAGATCTTGTTTGCTGGTTGACATAAAGTATGAAGTACTAATATAAATTCCTGTCAGAAGAAGCCATATCTAGAGCGCAACATGAAGGACACTGGTATCCTTATAAACTCTTATTCTTCCAGAAATCAGTTGAGAAAAGGTTGGGGGTTAGTAGGTGGCGAGTTGAGGAAGAATGAAAATGGACAACACAGATGTAATGTTATGGTGAGTACTTAACTTCTTTTCTGATGCTGTCAACTTTCATTCATTCCTCAATTGTTAGGACAGCCAAAAGCTGTTCTTCCCCTTAATACCAGATCCAGTTTGTAATGAGTAATAAAGGTATAAGGCTTGGCTCAAGTTGCAGCTGCTTATATGTCGTCCGTGGAAGCCCGGTACAGAAACAATGAAGAAGTAGCCATGGACCTATTTGAATGGGCTCTTAAAGGTTTTGGTAAGGACAGACCCTATTTACTTTAGACAAATGATATAGAAATCTGTCAGACATCTGGCTAAAGTTACCTTTGCAATGATTTACCCAAAATAGAATCTGCAAAGGAGACAAATAATTGAAATGTCTTCATAATTTCTTTTGTTCTATGTAAGTAGAAACGTGATTGTCTGTGAACATCCAATAAGTTCAACATATACTCACCTTTATTTGCAAATTTAGGAAAGAAAACTGGCAGATTAATGGGCTGGTTGATGTTAGATTCTGACACACCTTAGGAAGGAAAGGATTGGTTCATAATGTCACTCTATCCCTGAGAAAAATCAAGTAGGGAGGTTTAGAAGACAATACTTAAAATGTTGAAATCCTAGCAGAGGTGATGACTATCAAAAAGATAGTCTTACAGGTCAGAAACTTTAAATCACATTTTGCTGCTGGTTTAAAAGGGGAATGAATAAGAGCCTGTAGTACCAAATTTAAGTTGCATGGAGGAGTTGGATCTTTATTAGGAGGTCTCTAAAGAAGGGTACCTCTCAAGAAGGCCTTACAAGGTTTAGGGTAGAATTCTCAAGTTCAATGTGAAAATTAAAGATGGCTGCTAACTGAACTCTAATAGTAGAGGAGATAGCGCCTTCATTGAAAATTGTTGCCAAAAATTCAAGGACACTTCGAACAGGGTTTGAAAAAGGGTCAGTATGTTTCTGATGCACCCAAAAAAAACAACCTCTTCCATTTATTTCTGCAAAGTTTTCTTGTAGAAGCTTTATGGGAAGATAGCAGTATATGATGGACAGGGAACGAGAGCATAAGTTGAGTGGATGTTAACAAAGTGGAGAAACCACACTGTCAGCTTTAGGTTTGAGATATCTGGGAGATCAATATCTGTCAGGTGAGATAGGAGGTCTTGAACTGGAACTAGAATCCAAAGTGGGTAAATTATATGAGGCTAAAAAAAGGGGAACCAAATCTGTCAGGGCCAGAAAGGAGTAATGAGGATGACCTAACACTTCAACTAGAAGGCTTTCTGCAGAAATTTGGGGATCAATGGAGTTGGAAGATACACATAGAGGAGACCAGGGGGACAATTGTGTAGCAAAGCATCTTTCTGTGATTCTCCTGGTGGAGGAATTAGGGCTAAGAAGCTGCTGCACTTGTTGTTTAAGGGAGATGCAAAGACATCACAGTAAGGCTGGCTCCACTGGTTAAAAATCATTTCTGCCACCTTTATGTTAAGAGACTACTTGTGAGGTAGTAAAATGGACTTGCTCAATTTGTGTGATATCATTTTGCACTTCACTGGAATGTGCATTGCTATAAAAAAAATGGTTGGATAAGATCGCCCATTGCCACACACTTATGGCTTCTCGACACAAAGGGTAAGACCTGGTTCCTCCTTGTTTGTTGATGTACCAAACCAATGACATATTGAATCACAATGGTCCCGAAAAGGAATGCTTGCAATGCTAAGAGCACTACTTTCATTTCCAGAACATTGATATGCATGTTGGCCTGTTCGGGCAACAATGTGCCTTGGACTATTTTCCCCAGGAAGTACCCCACCCACTCAATCTGGGAAGTGTCCATGGTCACTAAGGGTTTGGGCAGAGGGAGAATGAAAGGACGGCCTTGTAATCCACCACCACAGGTATCTCCTGCATGCACGACTGATTCTTATTTGGGCTGATATGTGTTGGTAAAGAATAGATCATTGTTTCGCTAACATCCATTGAGAAATTCTCATGTAAAATCTTACTAGGGGAATTAGGAATATAGCAGCCAACACTGATGCCAAGGCTTGTAGAATTAATCAGGCTGAGATTGTGGTACTGTAAATTATTTTTCTGACCTGAAATCTTATTGCTTGTACACTTGAGAGGGGAAGAGAAGCTGTCACTGAAACCATGCTGAAATTTGCTCTTATGAATTCCAGTTTTTGAGATGGTTCTAACAGAGATTTGTTGTAATTTATGGTTATCCCCAGATGGGAGCAAGTCTGAATTACTTGATCTCATACTCTTATCAGTAGATGCCTGGTCAGGGTGGTAATGAGCCAGTTGTCCAGGTATGGAAACACTCAGAATGCCTGTAGCCTGAAGTGAGCTGCAACCACTGCCATGCATTTGGTGAACACCCTGGGGGCTGTGGTGAGGCCAAAGGGCAGTGCTCTGAACTGGTAATGACTGGCTCACAGCTGGAACTGTAGATACCTTCTGGATTGTCTGTTCATTTTATGTGATAGCACTCATCCTGAAGGTCTATTGAGCACATCCAGTCATCCTTGCAAAAAAGGGCAGAATGGACTGAACCATGACCATCCAGAAATGTGTGTGTCAAACTGATTTGTTCAAGTTGCTGAAATCCAAAATTGGTCTCCAGTTCCCTGTTTTCTTTGGCACTAAAAGCAATCTTGAGTAGCTTCCAGATTCTGTCTGAACTGGTGGCACCTCTTGGATGACTCTTTTTTTTCTAGCAGCTTCTATTTTTCTAGTGCTGCTGCATTCCTTTGATTGGGTGGGAGATCGGGAAATTTGCATACAAATGGAGGTGGAAGGAAAAGGGAATTATAAGGGAAAAGGGAAATAATCCTCTGCACTCACGTATCTTTTGTGATATCCAGCCAGGCTCTCTGGAGCAGGAATAATCGACACCTGATTGCCTCCAGAAGGGGACAATCAGTCCTACTTTCAGAGGCCCTGATAGGGTCTGTCAGAGAAGGAATATCTAGATCCCTGGGTCTGCAAGCCTCCTCTGCCATGTGGGTGGTGTCTTCCATTTGAGTTTTCCCCTCTGCCCCTGGGGGAACCATTTCCATGTGACTCTTGGAAAAGATCCTGTGACTTTCTGAACCAAGTCTTTTGACCACCTCATTGATTCCTCAAGATGGTTCTTTGAGAGGTCAAAAAACGTATGCCCATTGCAGAGAAAGTCTTTCCATCTTTTTCACATCTGGAGAGTGTGTTCTTTACTTTAGTGCCAAACAAAGAACTGCCATCAAAGGATGCATTGATAAATGAGGACTTCAAGTCTCTGCAAGATCACACAAGCACATCCAGGCATGCTTCCTGACAGAAATGCCTGAACCCACTGCCCTAGAGGTTCCTTCAGCTGCATGAGAGATAAGCCTCATGGACAAATTAGAAATAAATTGTAGGTTAGCCAACTGTGAGACCACAGAAGTCTGAATCTCAGCACTAGTGGCCCCCAAAAGGGAATTTGACAGTTTCTTTATCAAGTCCCTTTGTAGTCTCGTAATGTGTGCCAGGTAGTTCAGCAACCTGAGGGCAAAAGTCACTGAAACATACATATGGTTCCCCAGTCTGTCCAACACTCTAGACCCCCTGTTAGGAGGATGGACAGAGGAACTCTGCTCAGCAAGTTCCTTCATGGTGGCAGCTACCATGACCATAGCCTCTATGTGCACTCCCTTGCTCCAAAATTCCCTTCCTTCAGGTAGTGCCAGAATCTGATCTGGTCTTTTGGGGACTGGCTCAACTGTGTCAGGCTCCTGCCATGCCCACCTAGAGAACACGTCAATGAGCTCATTAGTGGGTGGAGTTACCCAGGAGGTAGACAGGTCAGCTTCAAAGGCCTCCAGGAATATGGATTCTTCTGGAGAAGGGTTATCACAGGATCAACCACCCCTCTGCTTAAGGATTTCAAGAATGCCTACAAGAGAGACATCTTTGGGTGGTAACCTTGGGGACCATCCCCTTCATCAAAATAAGTATCTTCAGTGACTGACTCCTGAGGGGGCTGTAAGTGCCTCCACTTGCACCTCCTCTTGCTAGGGACTTCCTCAGTGAGGTGCTCCAGAGAAGTGTCTGAAAAGATAGATATACCCTGCTGGGTAACCTGGAGACTTTAGGCTGGCTGTCCCTGTGGCATAGAATGATGGGGTTTAAGACATCGAGACACACAAGATCCAGAGGGAAGATCCGAGGGGTAGGATCTGTCTCTCCTGCTGAAGCAGAAAACACTCTCTTCACCACCTAAAGGCTAAGTGCTCCTGGCGGAAGGAAGCCAATGGTGCTGAGAAGCCATGCTTCTGCTCCATCGGCTCCCACTGCCCTGAAGGCAGTCTACCTGAGCTGGAGATCAGAGCCGTGCTGTCCAATGCCAAGGCTCTGAGGGGAAGAGATGTCTCTGAAAACTTCTGAGTTGATTCTAACACCTTAGATCCAACAGGGGCACTTTGGCTCCAAGAGTCATCTGGTTCTGAATACGTCAGAGCCAGTGTACTCAGAGAGAGCTTTGCAGGTGAAGATACCAACATCTTCAGATCTGAACCAGACAGATCCAGAAGGCTCAGATCCAGGGACTCCAAAATGACAGGTTGAATTGGAGAAGGAGCTGATATTGTTGAAGTAGTAGAAACACAGGTTTCCTGAACCAAAGAGGTAGAAGCCAGAAGAACACCCATCTGTATCTGCACCGACAGAAAATTCCTCATCATACTGTCCACATCAGCCTCAGTCAGACTTCTCAAAGAATGAGAGAAAGCCACCAATGGAGACCTAGAGTGCTGGTGTGATTCTAGGAAAAAGGAAGGTACTCTAGAGGGCACGGGTCTAAAGGTGGGGAATACCTTGTCCTAGGCAAAGGCCTCAGATCTGAAGAGCTGGGATCCAAGGAAGACTTTGTTGACTCCGACACTTGCTGGGCAGGAGCAATTTTCAGATCTGACCTATGCTTTTTCTTTGGTAGTTCCAAAGTAGGATCCAACAATGGAGCCAAGGACCCTGAAGGCCTCAAAGACTTACATGAAGGCTCCCTTGTCTTGGGTTTGGGGGACTGAGCCCCAGGAATAGCTTCTGAAAAGGAATAGGGAAGTAATCCTTTAAGTATTAATTTGTTCTTTCTATCTGGCACTGTTCACAGATTAAAAGCTTTGCAGATAGAATAGTCTATCTGAAGATGGTCTGGGCACAAACAGTAGACACATAAAACATCAGTGTCTGATAAAGGCAACTTGTGCCCATATTTCTGGCATTTGTTAAAGCCAGAAGGGCCTTTTTCAGACATTCTAAAGATACTAAAAGAGAATAAATATATAAGATTTTGTTTACTATTATAAATAGAAATATAGAAAAACAGAAAAGTAGAAATATTACCAATAATGGTAATTTAAACTACACTAAGAACAGTGTAAAACTGAAAATGAAATACCAACTACAGTAAACTAGACTGCACAAGAAAGTGTAAAAATGGAGGATTTGTAAATAGAAAAACTGTTAAAACTTAAAGAGAGCAAAAAAGGAGAAATAACCTTACCTTAAATGTTAAATGCTTGAGGCGGCCACATCCAAAAGCAAATGCGGCGAACCAGCTCTGGGGTATGTTAGGGACTGGTGCATTATGGGTAAATGAGAACCTCAAGAGGTTTTGGTGGCCACGAGCTAAAATAATGACTAAGCTGGATCCTAGGGTTAGATCCAAACCCAGTTGTTGAGGAATAAATGAAAATTGACAACATCAAATCACATTTTTATGCTTCACATACTGTACTAATAATGACTATCAACATTTTGAATTTGTAATTGGACAGAGGTGTGATAGATGTGTTGACTTCAAGAATATATAGAATACCAACCTACAGCAGTACTTCATTTCTATATTATATCACCTTTAACCTCATGCATCAGAAAAAGGGTATTGTTAAAAATTAATTTGTTAGTGCCTGTAGAATCACCTCTGATGATGAATGTTTTCAGACTGAGGTTATTAATTGAGATGTTCCTATTGAAGGGTTACCCACAAGACTTAACTGAACAGAAAAAATATGAAATAGTGGAAAAAGTCAGACAAAATACACGCCAAATATTAAATATGGCATGTTTAACTTTTTATTTATAATGGTGAAGCAATAATAAATGAAATAACACATATCCAAAATTATTTTTAATGGACTACACTACTGACATAATTCCAAACTTTTGGTGGATGTTAAAAGATGCAAACCTGAATTAGCCTCTCGCAATACTCCTAACAATAGGACTAATGGTAGTATAGTTAACAATGACTCTGGTATGCTCGAGGTCATTACATCGCTAACGGAAAATGATAATGCAGCGAATGTAGACACTGCGTCAGCAGGAAGCATTCAGCCTTCAAGTGAAATAGTTCTGAGCGTGATACCAAAGAAGGGATCTGTCCATGCACCTTTGTTACAGCAACTCCCTTTTTTATTAACACAGAAAAATGTCGGGAGATCCAGGTCAGAAAGCAGAGAGAGGAAAAAGAGAAAGGTAACTTAGGAACCTCAATGAGCTTAGATGAATCGATTTCGTTGGTAATTAATATATCCGATTATGAGCTGACAGCTACCCATAAGAGTGTTCTGCAAAGAGGCTTGAGCTTTATACCCTCAATACGTTCTGACCTGAGTGAGTTAGTGACAGACTTAAGGTGCTTTGGTAGGAACGTTACGTTGAAGTGTCTTTTTGACAATGAAAATACTGGTACAAACTATACATCATCTGTGTTGAAAAAAACAAGTTCCTTTGTCCCCAGCAATCATCCCACTATGGAGATGTTCTTACGGTTATGTGAGAATGAGGTGTTTGAACGGAGGTCAAAAGGAAAAAATAAACACTATTACAATTTAACACAGGATGAGTTTCAGGCATTAAAAGAATTGCAAACAATGAAAGAAGTTATTTTCAGGCCAGCTGACAAAGGAGGAGCTTTAATAGTGATGAATTCAACACAGTATGCCCAGAAAATGCAGGATATGTTAAGCCATAGTAATACATACCACAAAATCGAGAAGTATCAAGTAGACAGATTGATTTCCTCAATAAAGAATGTTCTATATGACAAATTAATGACTAGAGCAATTGATAAAAATCTATATGACTTTCTTGAAATGGTATATCCAACTACACCTGTTATCAAAGGGTTGCCTAAGATTCATAAGAACAGTGTTGACCCCCCTCTGAGACTGATAGTTTGGGGAGAGGAGCCCAATTCAATCTATGTGGAAACTGAACTCAAGAAGTTGTTGCCTTTCGCACATACTGTCTTGAGGGACACTGGTCAGCTGCTGGAGAGACTGTATGAAAGAATGGAGCAAGAAAGCTCCATAGACTACCTCATTTTGGTGACGATGGACGTCAACAATTTATTCACTTGCATACCCAACGATATAGGAATAGAAGCAGTAAGGGACTTTGCCTCTCATTTTGAAGTAAACATGGATGTGAACCTAGTATGCAGCTTCCTGGAGTTGGTCCTGGAGAGCAATGTGTTCCTCTATGGTGAGAGCTACTATTGGCAGAAATGGGGGATAGCCATGGGCACCCCCTGTGCAAACAGCTATGCCAATATAGTCCTAGCTGAATGGGAAAGGCAATGGGAAATGGATACGAAAAATGAATGGAAGGAATGCATCATCTTTTACAATAGATTTGTGGATGATGTTATATTCCTATAGAAGGGCAGTATGCAACACCTAAATGATTTTGTCAACTATTTAACAAGTACGACTAGCTTTCTAAGATTCGAAGTGAAAACATCAGCAAATGAGATTGAGTTCTTAGATGTGAGAATTTCAATGAATAAAAGCAAAGGAATCGGCACCACTATATTCAGGAAACCAAACTGGAGGAACCATATGCTATACTACAATAGCATGCACCCGAGACATGTTTTTCAAAATATTGTTGAAAATCAAGTGATCAGGATATCCAAGCTCTGTACTGACGATGATGATTTTCTGCAGGAACAAGACAAACTATTACAGAATTTTGCTTCAAGAGCTATAATGAAAAACAATTAGTCATGAGTAAAGGCAAAGTAATGTCCATTCGATACAACAAAGGGCAACCGTACTACTCGAAACGGAAGCAGAGTGATGTGAAGAAAAGTGGGAACAGCAACAGTCTCAGATGCATGATGACCTACAGCACTGACTCCTTTGATGTCCGTGAAACCATCAAGAAATTTTGGCCAGTCTTAACTGCTGACAATAAAATTGAGAATTGTAAGGGAAACACCTAAGTTTGGTTATAAAAACAAGAAGAACTTAAAGGATTTATTGTGCAACTATGACGGAATACCTAACAAGCAGAGTACAGAAGGAAGAAATAGGTTAGGAACTTGGAAATGTGGCTTTTGCAAAGCTTGCAGCCACATTAAATGTTCCAACAGTTTTGTTCATCCGGTAACTAACAAATGCTATAAGTACTCTGGTTTTGCTAACTGCAACACCAAGAATGTTATATACGTTGGCACTTGTAATTTGTGCCAAGCCTATTATGTAGGAAAGACCAATAGAAAGTTTAAGGAACGGATACTTCGCCATCTGCTAGACATCAAGAATAAAGTGGTAACCAATGCCCTATATGGACATGTGTATGAAAATCCAGGGCATTCATTTAGCTTTATTGTTATCTCAAATGTGACTACTAACCTTCATGGAGGAGACATTGTCAACAAAACTGAAAAGGAAGAAAGCAAATGGATCATGAACCTCAGAGCTAATTTATTTCCAGGGCTCAACAGAGTAGTTCCTATTAAACCTATTTTGAAAGAGAGAAGCCTAATTAAGAAAAAAAATGGAGGCTTAATGAAGGCGTGCATCTGATTGCTGTATGTGATTGGTTGAGCAATTAAGGATCTTTACTTAACAGCAGTAAGTCAGGTCTACACACTAGGATCTGAAGAAGGTTTTTTAACTGAAAGCGCTTATCCTGTTTGACCTGCAACCTGAATAGCACAATTTGTGCTTTTTATTTCTTTGTTTTATTAAAGCCTACATTTTAACAGAATTTCTCAGTGAACTTTTCATTGTGGTGGAAGCCTTTTTTTCATTTCACTATTTTTGCCTAAAAATGTAGGAGGTGCATCTGATTTTGTGCATACAAGGAGGAGCAATTTTAAGAACTTCTTTAAGAGACAAAGTATAACACAGAGGGGTAACTTTCAGCAAACATATAAATGAGGTGGGTGTCTACACTGCAGTTTCATTAATACAAAAGAAATAGACACCATCATGCTTACTATAAGAAAAAGGAGAAAACATGGCAGATATAACTGTAATCCAGGTTGTGTAAGATACCTTTCCTATTGTGAATCTTGTTTGTCTTTCCATACTGGTAAACACGAAAGTTATGTACTTACCACAACGTTAGATCCGTGTTGTCTCATTTTTGTACGGTTCAAACGTATAGGTTGTCGGATTTGACCATGGCTCCGACTTCGAAGCTTCTTCAGATCCAGAGCTCTGACTCCGCCCCTACCCCTAATTCCCCAGACTCTACCTTATATGCCCAGATCATGTTTGCACCACATTTTTTTGATATATGAAAAACATACTACATAAAATGAACGATCCTAAGGAAAAAAAAAAAACTAATTTAGACGGTCCCGAGATGTTGAGGAATGGTAGGTACAGTCTCACATGACTGTGCACAGACAGGGGATTAATGTCCACTCAATAATGTTGAGGCCATAGGTGAAAATTTGGAAGGGATAGGAGAGAGGGAGTTTGAACCGAACGAAAATCAGACAACATGGACCTAACAGTATGGTCAGTTCATAACTTTCATATCCAATGTTTTCTATTTTCGTCCATTTCAAACAGATGGGACAGATTCCCAAGCTGCCAAACTGGGTGGTATCAAGGAAGGACATTCCTAAGTATGATGGAACCAAAGGAGGAACATGATCTGCATTGAGTGCCCAGCTTATAATGAGATACAATGGTGTGTACTGTAGCTGAGGTGGCCATTGCACAAATGTCATCAGTGGATAGTCCTCTGTTAAAGACTGTCACAGTAGAAACTGCTCTAGTTTAACGGGCTTTTGGGTTACCCATTCAGGGTAAATCTTCTTATTATAGATAAAGCAGATGTAATCTGATAGACATCTGGACAAAGTAATCTTAGTAACTGCCTTTCCTAACTTTGGTTTAGAAAATGAAATGAACAAGTGGTCATCTTTTCTTAATTATTTTATCATGTGTATATAGAATTTGAGCTGCCTGTGCACATCTAACAGAAGCATTAAGTAGTCTCTTTTGTTCAAATACCTGGAAAAAACACAAGCAAGGTTATTGCTTGATTTAGATTAACTTTGGATGCCTTCTTAGGAATAAAGGACATGTTAGTTCTAATGGAAAATATCTTTGTGAAATACAAGATGCGGAGGGTTACATAAAAGGGCCTGTAACTCCAAGATTCATCTGGTTAATGTTACTGCCACTAAGAAAATTGTTTTTCAAAAAACGTTTAGATCTACTGTGGTAGCGAGTTCAAATGGAGCCTACATCAAAGCTTGTAGCATAATGGTGATGTCTATACTTCTCAACTGTACCGAATTGCTCGGAATATATCAGTTTTAAGGGCAAAATACTGGGGTGCCATGAATTCCTGAGTGGCTCCTACAATTCCCGATTTTTCTTTTGCAATTTTATGCTATGGCTGATGTCATCGTGCATTTCTAACATTTCCCGCAGTGTCATCAACATGATGACATCAATTTCATGAGGCAGTGTTTGACTGCCTGTCAGACACTTGAGACTGCTCGGGAGATTTAAAAAAAAAATCCAGTGGTTTACAGCCGCATCCCACCCATGACTTGTAGCACTGTGCAGCAGCCAACCAACAAGGATGTCACATCAACGTGCAACTTCTTGAATCATCTACCTGCCATGGACTGTTTAGATCATGGAGTTGTACTGTATGTCTTGACAGTAGAGCTAGCGCATCTTGTGACAGTTTAAACCTTAAGATACAGGTGAGCATGATGCCTCTCAAGTGAAATATGCTAAAGTTTAATGAGGTTCAGGGACGTGGGGTGGTTGTGGAATTTATATACTAGTCTGCAGTCCACTAAATAAAAGGCATGCATGATTTTAGTAAGGATGGGGCAATTTTACAGAATTCATTTTATGACTTTAAGACATGCTGCTATTAAGCGATATAGATATACCCTAGTTATTAATGTATACTAACATACCTGTATTCTCTTAAACATCTAGTGTTTTTGATCAGTGATTGGGGATCCTTTTTCTGGACCATGGAAGGTAGTTAAGAAGTAATGTGCCAGTACATAGTGACCTAAGGCTTCAGATTTCATTATTAGTAGTTAAAATGGGAGGGGGGATTGAATAAATATGCATTTAGACAACGTTTGTAGTTTTTTTGTTGCATGTGATTTTTGTATTACAGCTTGAGAAAGCACAGCTAGTATATTCTCTTAAACATGCTACCCATACACACTGCATGATGTCCGTCAGGAATGCTGTACTGCACAAGATGTGACAACTGCATTTGTCACACTACTTCAACTTAAAGGGACACAAATACTGACAGCAAAAACCTAAAACAAGGAAGCATCAGTGAGTGCACTGCTCTTACAGCAACACCCTGTGGCTGGCTCAGGTGAAACCTGCAAACTAAGATCAGTGAAAGGAGGGGGCTTAGTGGGCGAATGAGAGTTTGTTGTGAAAACATTTTTAGGAACAGGATCCATATCACTGTTGTTGAGAGAGACAGGACAAATGATGGAACTATCACAGGAATGAACTGTTGTCTTTACTGGTTAGTTACTGAATGAGAGTGCTAAGGAATGGAAAAAAGAAGTTATGTACTCACCATAACGTTCCATCTGAGTAGGTACTTCATTTGTCTGCAACCTGTGGGTATCGGATCTGACCTCGGATCCGAGCCGGCAGCTTTCCAAGCTACAAGATCCGAGCTCCTAGCTCCTCCCCCTACCCATAATCCCCTGCTACATGCTGTATTACAATGAAATATACACCAGGATCTTTATTAAATAAAGCTTTCGGGTCTACACCCTTCATCAGTATAACTTAACATATAAAAAAATCACCATTTAAATAGGAGAACATAAAGTCACATGCTTCAACCCAACCCACCTAACAATAAAAACTTAAAGCTACAATGAATCAATAAATATATGCAAAGTAGCACATAAAAAATCACATCTATAGAGCATATATATTTTTATAAATAAACAATGTTATACTGTTTCATATGAAATCACATGCACCATACTTAAAAATTAATAATTAATAATTAAAATTTAAACTTATAAAACTTCTCTCTGTCTTTTAGCCAGAACAGGCTTTAGACTAACTGAATTATTTAGGCCTGGGGCTACATCAGCTTGAAGTCTAATAATACATTCTAGTTCTTTCAATTCCAACAAATTATTAATGTCACCCTTCCTCAGACCTACCTCTACCTTACAAAGGACCCTAAATCTAAAAGTATGTCCCACACCTTCATCCAATATATGTTTACTTAAGGCATTGGTGGGCAACTTCCTCCTGATTTCAGATCTGTGTTCCACCATTCTCTCCCTCAATTTTCTTATAGTTTTGCCTACATAGAATGAGGTGCAACACACACAAGTAGCCAAATATACTACTCTCTCCTCATTACAAGCAGTAATTGTTCTCATGGTAAATGTCTCATTAGTTATAGGATGTGTAAATGTAGCATCACCTGTATAAATGTCATTGAAACAAAAACAATTATAGCATTTCACTGTTTTAGCCACCCTTCTATCATCTCCATTTTTATTGTGAAAATCCTTGTAGCACAATTTCTGCTTCAAAGCTTCAGAGCTCCTATAGGCGAACCTAGGTTTATCACCTACTATAGACCTAATCTCAGGCATAGCCATTAAAATTGCCTAATTCTTCTCAATTATGCTACAAACACTATGAGAATTTAGGTTATAAGTTGTCAAGTACCTAACAGCAATATTATTACCCAACATCACTTGCCTTGTAGCACTATTCTCACTACAGCCTCGTAATATAGGTTTATACCTGGACTCTCTTTCAATAATTACATCTTTAATTACTTTATTTATAAATTCCTTCGAATAACCACTCTTCTCAAACTCCATTGCCATAGCATTTACCTGCTCTTGAAACACTTCATCCTTTGTATTTAATCTACTCAGCCTAATAAACTGTGCTTTCAACGTTCCTTTGAAAATATGAGGGGCATGCATGCTGTTTTTATTAACATACCTAAGGGCATCAACATCTTTTCTAAACACCTTGGATTGTATTACCTCAGATCAATTTTTGCCCCATCACACATCTCATAACCTCGATAAAGGAATACACCAGATTTAACTTCCTGACAAGAGAATTTCAGGTGACCAGAGATCCCGACAAAGGTTCGGGGGATGGCGGGGGGGGGTCGGTTGCGGACAAATGAAGTACCTACTCAGATGGAACGTTATGGTGAGTACATAACTTCTTTATCTGAAGTAGTTACTTCATTTGCTCTGCAACCTGTGGGACAGAGTCCCCAGCTACCTAGGAACAAACCTGGGTGGCCTTTACGGAAGGATATTCCGAAGCACCGTGGAGCCAAAGGAAGCCCTACCTCTCAAAATCATATCTAGTTTATAATGAGAAATGAACGTATGAGAAGAGGACCAGGTAGCTGCTGAACATATGTCGTCCAAGGGAACCCTGGATCAAAAGGCTGCTGAGGTGGCCATAGACCTTGTAGAATGAGCGTGAATTTCAATAGGAGCTGGTTTGCCTGAAGATATATACCCGTGAATTATGCACTGACAAATCCAATTTGCTACGGTCACTTTGGAAATGGCTCTACCCATGGCTGATTTTGCAAAGGACACAAACAACTGGTCCGACTTGCAAAAATCCTTAGTCCTGTGCAAGTAAAATGCAGTTCCCTGTGTACATCCAGTTTATGCAATTTGTATTCCCCTCTATTCTGAAAATTTGGGAAGAACACGGGTAAATTTATTGATTGATTAATATTTGACTCTGAAGCCACCTTAGGTAAGAAAGACGGGTTAGTCCTGAGGGACACTATATCCTTGTGAAAAATGAGGTAAGGGGGTTTCATACACAGTGCTTGAAGTTCTGAAACCCTCTTGGCCGAAGTAATAGCCACCAAAAAGGCCATTTTCCAAGACAAGAATTTTAATGGAACCGACGCCGCAGGCTCAAAGGGTGGACTTGTCAGGACTTGTAAGACTAAAGCCAAATCCCATGGGGGTACCACAGCTTTCACAGGCGGCTTCAAAAGAAAGATGCCCTGCAAGAAAGTTTTGCATAATTTTGTAGATGCCAAGGACCCTAAGCCATCTCCCACATGAAAATGGGAGATGGCTGCTAACTGCACCTTAACCGTAGAAGCACTTGCTCCCTGCCGAAAAATCAGCGACAGGAAATCCGGGATAGTCGGAATAGGAACTGTAAATGGATCCAGGCCCTTGTCTTTAGCCCAGATGTAGAAACATTTCCATTTACTATTGTAAATTTTTCTGGTAGCCGGCTTATGCACGGCGACCAGTATGGCCTTCACAGGAGATGAGATACCGGGAGTCCTAGCCATCAGTGGAACTGGATCAACCAAGCCGCAAGCTTGAGGTTCGCCAGGTTCGGGGTTTGGTATCCTACAGGATGTGAGATCAGGTCTGGAATGGGATCCAGTATCCATGGAGGAGTCACACTGTGAGACCGCAGATAAGGAAACCAGATCTGGCGAGGCCAGAATGGGGCTATGAGGATAACTCTGCTCCCCAACCGACAGGCTTTCTGTATGAACTTTATCATAAGCGGGAGGGGGGGATAAGCATAAAGGAGATCGGGAGGCCAAGCATGAACTAGAGCATCTCTGTGATTTTCTCCTTCGGGGGGAAGTATTGCGAAGTACTCGCCGCATTTTGTGTTTAATGGAGAAGCAAAAAGATCGCAGCAAGGCCAACCCCATTTGCGGAAGATCTGCTTCGCAACAGATGGATTGAGAGACCACTCGTACGGAGTGAGAATTACTCGACTCAGTTTGTCCGCTAATATGTTGGACCGTCCCCGAATGTGCATTGCCATCAGAAACCGGTTGGTGGATATCGCCCATTCCCAAACTATCATAGCCTCTCGACAAAGGGGGTAAGACCTGGTTCCTCCCTCTTTGTTTATGTACCAGACTACTGACATGTTGTCCATCTGGATTGCAATAGTCCCCACAGGGAGAAGGTCGTGGAGAGCTTGCAACGCTAGAAGCACCGCCCTCACTCATCTCTAGGACATTGATATGCAAAGCGGTCTCTAGGGAAGTCCACGTGCCTTGGACGGTTCTGCCCGAACAATGCCCCCCCGAGGCGAAAAGCATCCGTGGTCAATGTGGCTTGGGGTGGGGGAATCACAAAGGGTCTTCCTTCCCTCAGTTCTCGCACGTGGAGCCATCAAAGAAGGGAGTCCTTGCAAACTTTGCTCAGTGGTATTGGAGTGTTCAACGGGTGGAGTAATAACGACCACTGAACTTGAAGGGTTCACTGCAATACCCTCATCCATAGACGTGCATGAAGGGAGAGACCGATTGCCACTGCAGGACTCTGAAGAAGGGCTAGTACCTGAAATGACAAGCTGCTCAGCCTGCCTGAAGTTAGAGTAGCTCGAGAGATACGGGTATCCAACCTGGCCCCTATGAACTCTAGGACCTAAACGGGGCAAAGAATGGATTTCTGTAGATTCACTGAGATGCCTAGGCTCTGGGCAAGAGTCAGAGCATAATCTCTTGCCACGCAGAGCTGATGCCTGTTGGCGGCGGTAAGGAGCCAGTCGTCTAGGTACGGGAAGACATGAATGCCCTGAAGTCTCAGGTGGGCTGCAACCACTGCCATGACTTCAGTGAACACCCTGGGGGCTGAGGTGAGGCCGAACAGAAGAACCCTGAACTGATAATGACTGGCTCCCAGCTGGAAGTGGAGAAACCTTCTGGATCATCTGTCCATCAATATGTGGTAGTACGCATCCTTGAGGTCTATAGAGCACATCCAGTCATTCTCCCGTAGAAAGGGGAGAATTGATTGGAGGGTGACCATCCGGAATTTTTCCTTGGGAATGAACAGGTTCAGAGTGGAAAGATCTAGAATGGGTCTTAGGTCTCCTGTCTTCTTTGGCACCAAAAAGAACCTGGAGTAATAACCCAATCAAGACTGGTCTGGGGGGACGGGCTGGATGGCTCTTTTTTTCTAGCAACTTCGACACTTCTGAAGCCGCTGCCTCCCTCTGATCGGGTGGTACATCGGGGAGGTGTCTGGTCATGGGGGGAAGGTTTATGAAGGGGATGGAATAACCTCTGGATATGATACGGAGCACCCATCGATCTATCATAATGGACTCCCAATTTGACAGGTGCTCCGTCAAACGCCCCCCAACTGCCTCCAGAGAGGGACAGCCGGGTAAGCCCTCAGGGCTGCTGCGCAGGTCTGTCCGAGAAAGGTTCTCTAGACCCGAAGTTACGCGGTCCCCCTCTGCCTCTGGGCCGGTGCCCACCTTGTCTTCCTCTGCCTCTAGAGGATGAGGGGTCCGAAGCTGGATGGGACTGCTGAGACTTGCGGAACCACAGCTTCTTTTGTCCCCTCTGATTCCTTGAAAAGGATCATTGGGAATTAGAGAAGCGGACTCCGATGGCAGACAGCGTCTACCCGTCCTTCTCGCTTTGGACCAACGTTTCGCGAATGGTCTTGCTGAAAAGCGAAGACCCATCAAAGGACGCATTCGCAAAGGATGCCTTGAAGGGATATGCAAAATCGCAAAGACGGAGCCAGGCGTGACGCTGCAAGATGACCCCGGCTCCGCTGGCCCTAGGGGCTCCTTCCATAGCATGGGAGAGTAGCCGCATGGACGTGTTAGATATGGATTTCAGAGTGGCCATACGAGTCGAAAAAACATTCTTGTCCTCAACCGACATGGACTCCGGGGGGGGGGGGGGCTGCAGCATATCCCTTAATCAAGTCTCGCTGTAGCCTAATGGTATGTGTCATATAGTTCAGCGTCCTTATCGAAAAGGTCACTGAAGCAAACATCCGCTTCCCAATGCGGTCCAGCGCTCGAAATTCCTTATCCGGTGGGTGAACTGAAGAACTCTCCTGTGCGAGTTCTCTCTTGGTGGCAGCCACCACCAACATGGCATCAACAGGAGATCACTTGGCCCAAGACTGTCTATCCGTTGGGGGGCTAAGGACCTTGTTGGGTCGTCTCGGGATTGGCTCCATGGTGTCGGGCTCCTTCCACGCCCTGGTAGTAAATAAATCTACCAGGGTGTCAGCCGGAGGAGACACCCAGGAAGTAGACGGGCCTGCCTCAAATGCCTCCAGGAACACGGATTCATCCAAGGAAGGTTTTTGGGCAGACCACCCCCTCCTCTAATACGCAACATTTCCATGATGTCTCCGAAGGAGACATCTTCGGGGGGGGTGACCTTGGGGACCTTCCCCTTCATCTAAATCTGTGTCGGTGGTGACGGACTCAGGGGAGTCCAGGTGCCTCATTTTACACCTACGTTTACGAGGAAACTCCTCGGTGGGACTGTCTGAAGAGGGCTCGTCAACGGGTTCTTGTTCCTCCAAGGGAACCAGCTGGAGGGCTTGAGCAGGCTGTCCCAATGGTCGGATGACGGAGGATAGACCCACATGCAGCGGGGGTATGGGAGGAACCGAAGCCCGAACCGGGGACCTGGAGGACCTCGACATTACCCTCTCCACTACCTCAAAAGCCGAAGGAGAACTACTCTCGCCAGGCTCCGAAAGTAATCTCCTCGGCTCTGAGGTAGGGATCGGGGTTGGGGCCGATGCAGTCGGAGCCGAGAGAGAGGTATGCTCCGAACCCAGCGGAGCTAAAGACACACCAACTCCCACGGATCCGATTCTCAGCCCTCAGCCCCGAGAACTTGGATCCGACACGCTCAAGGGCACAGTCGGCGTCGAAGAGACCGGAGCTATTGGCGCCGACAAATCCCCGGCTCCGAAAGGGCCCGGATCCGATGAATCCTAGACCCGAAAATGAGTCGGAGAAGGAGTGATCGGAGCAAAAATGGGGGCCGCACTCCCCCCCCCCCAGAGGGGGGGAGGCAAGAGCACCCCCATCTGCATTTAGGTCTGTATGAATCGACGCATCATCAGATCCATGTCCGTGTCGGTGAGGCTTCTGGTCGACCTAGAAGAAGTCGTCGAGGCGGGCCAGGAGGGCCACCTCGACGACCTCGAGGGAGACCGATACTCCTCCTCCAGCTCCGCGAAAAACATGGAGAACGGTGCTGAGAGGGGGAGGATCCGGAGACCCTTGAGGGAGACTTAGCCAGCTTAGATGGCGGGGCTGAGGTTGAGTTTCAGCCCGCCTTTTCTGAGACTTGTGCCCTTCCTTGTCCTTGTGCCTCTTCTCTTTGGAGGAAGAGGCACCAGAGTCCCCCGAGCTCAAACCCAAAGAGGGAGGAGTCCCCGGTTGAGCAGGGGGCGCAGAAGGCACCGGGACTGCCGAGGCAGCCTGAGCCTGTGCGGGAGTGGAAGAAGAAGCCGATTCCTGGGGAAGCAAGCCCGCCAGGATCAGCTTATTCTTCCTGTCCCTAAGTGCCCGAGGGTTAAAGGCCGCACATATTGGGCAGGCCGTAGATAAATGGGCCCCCCCCAGGCAAAAAACACACTGAGTGTGGCCATCAGCCGGAGAAAGCTTATGGCCACACTCAGTACACTTTGATAAAATGGCTTTGGGCCCTTCAGCCATTTTGACTAAACACTCACACACGCACACCCAAACACTAAGGAGGGAGGGGTGTCACACAGAAAACACTAACTCTAAAAAATAATGAGTATCTAAATTATGACTAAAAGAACCCAGAGATACTACTCACACGTACACTAAAAAATATAATCTTCCCAGTTGAGAAAAAAAAAGTTTAAGAAAGGTAACAATCTCACCAAAAGCCAAGGAGCTCTTCAAAGGTAGCTGCTTCAACTGCGACAAAAAACGATCTGAGGTAATACAGCATGTAGCAGGGGATTATGGGTAGGGGGTAGGAGCTAAGAGCTCGGATCTTGTAGCTTGGATCCGAGGTCGGATCCGATACCCACAGGTTGCAGAGCAAATGAAGTAACTACTTCAGATCATTTAAGATTATTGATGACACTAGGCAATGGTATTGCTGTGTCTATATATGTAAAGATCATATGTAGATGTTGTTATTTACACACACAAGACGGCAGACAAGGACTGTTAAGGAATTTTAGTGAGAACTGCAGGGGGGACAGGATCAGGTTTTGGTAAAAATCCTGTAACATACCCTGGCTGGCTGGCTTCTTATAAGGATGGCTACCTGAAATATATGTGGGCAAGGACAAGTGAGTTTTTTAACAAATAGTTTTTTATAACCATTTCTGTACTACAGAGAAGGGCCATCTCACAACACTTGATGTATTTTGACATCCTTTCAGCCATAGTTGGTGTGTGTGTGTGTGGGGGGGGGGGGAGTTGGGGCCTCCTTGACTGTTTTTTGACATCTCCATTTTCTGTCTCCAGTGAACAGGACACAGCTGAACCATTCCAGGATCCTCAGAATGGCACTGTCTGGCTCCACTGGCTCACAGGATCCTGAAAACAAAGAGTAGTCTTTCTTGCTGAAGTCTATCAAGATTGCAGTGGTGGTAACTTTATACTGGTTTGTGTCCATAACCGTGGTATTCTTCAAAAAGTACTTATGAGACAGCCCTTCACTGAAACTCAATGTCCAATTTTTTGTCATATTCTTCCAGTGTGTGGTTACTGTTGTTCTGTGCTGGTGCATGAATATTCTGGCTATGCTGTGCCCTGGATGTGTAGATTTTCCCTTCATTAAGTTTGACCCCAAGTTTCCAGAAGCATGCTTCCACTATCAATCGTCTTCATTGGTATGCTCACCTCCAACAATTTGTGCATCAAGTACTTCGGGTTAACCTTCTATAACATTAGCAGGTCCCTCACCACCATTGTCACTGTCTTAATGTCCTACCTGAGACTGAAACAGACTACCTCCTTCCAAGCACTGCTTTGTGTGGAATCATAATTGGTAAGATATTTATTATATTCACTTTGCATAAACACAGTGGTCTGTTAAATGGGAAATACATTATTTTTACTTTTAAAATGTAAAGGGAAGTATTATAGGATGCTATAGGATATATATTTCATCACTCTTGCCTGTTTCTATCGGAGTTCCACAAGGCTCAATTCTTGGCCCACTTCTCTTTTCTCTCTTCATTAATGATCTTCATACTATAATCCCTCAAGCAACCTGCATTCAATATGCTGATGATTCTACACTCATCTGCACTGCATCCTCCACCCCAGAGCTTATCTCTCTTACTCAAAATGTCTTCAATACCATAGAAACATGGTTCTCCAGCCGATTCCTCTTATTAAATGCTAAAAAAACTAAACTGCTCCTTTTCACACCCACTTCTAGGACATCCCCCTTAAACTTCTCTATCTACTCCAACAGTGCCACTGTCATTTCACCTGACTCTACCACTAAATTGCTAGGTATTACCATTGATAATAATCTCTCTTTCAACCAACACATAAACAACTCCATAAAACAAGTCAACAGAAAAATAGGATCCTTATATCGAATCAGACCGTTCCTTACTCCATCTACCAGAACTAGGATTGCTCACTCCCATCTTATTTCTACTCTTCTTTATGCTTCACCTATCTTCACCAACCTCAAGAAGAACAACCTAAACAAACTAACTACCTGCTACAATAACATTGCCGCTTAGCTACAGGTAACACCTTCAGAACTCATCACTGTGTTAACTTGAAGCAACTAGGCTGGCTAGAGTATCAGAACTATCTTGCAATCCACCAACTTACCATTGCCCACAAGATACTGTACCAACCAAACAACACCCCTATACTCTCTCAACTCATAATCCCTATAATAATCTCAACTCTCTCCGCTCATCTACTGAAGTTACTGGCTAGTTCCATAAAATCAAACAACACTGCTGGTGACTCCCTTTTTACCAATTCTGTAGGTTCAAAATGGAATTCGTTACCTAGCGACATAACAAAGATTACATCACTACCTCTCTTCAAACAAAATATTAAACTCCACTTCCAAAATCACTGGCTCTGCTCCTGTAGCAAACCTGATTAACCTGATTCCCAATACTTTAACTTTACTATAACTACCTCTTCTCTGACTCTACTTCTCCACTAGGCATTCTTCCCTTCCTCTCACACTGTCTACTAACTTGCTTCATTGCCTATTACTGTCCTAACTTAATACTTTTAATAATATAACTCCCTTTTATTTATTTTATTCTTTTCCCCTTATTCTTTACACTCTTTTCTTTACCTACTCTCCCTGTATCCATACCTTCATGTATCTCTGTCTTTCTGTATAAAATTTAACATCTTTTCCCTAGTCTGTAACTGTGACAGGAAGTAATTAATTCATGCACCTTTAATCTTAAGACATATAGCTTCTTATTTTCTTGTAAATATGTATGATAGAAATTAATACTTGTAGTAACAATCTTAAATTGTTCAATTTGTTATTAATGTTTCATTAACATGCATACTAATATTTTTTGTCTCTATGTACTAATTTTTGTGGAGCTTTTCTCCCCGGGCCTCTACTGAAAATGGAATTTTCTCCAGCTAGACTAGCCCGGTTAACAAATGTAAAATAAATAAATAAATAAATAGGATGCATTCTAGATGGCAGGAGGGAAAGATATGACGTATTTGTACAACTGTTTGAAAGATAAAAAATGAGCCTTTGGGGGAAGCTATTTGCTCTGTGAGTACAAAAGTGATGATAGGGAGAAGGTTTAAGAATGTCTAAAAGAAATGATACTTTGCTGAATGAATGAAAAGTACCCAGATGTCATGGTGAAGAAACAACACTCTGCAGAGCTCAAAGTTAGGTTATGTTGGTGGCAAAGAAAAAAAGAATACCATATACGACATTGTCTTCAGAAATGCTTGTTTTGCTAAACTTGAGTAGTTTGCAAGCAAAAGAGGCTTTTTCATTACAATTTATCAGAAAGTGTTTTTTATTGTACTGTAGCTGCATTTGGACAGTTATCTGTGCAGTAAATCAAAGAATTTTGATCAGGTGATAACTGTATTTCCCCGTTCTCCTGCAAAGGTAGAAACACAGTTTTCATCCTGATTTGTCTTTAGTGGCAAGCTTCTAATAGAGTTGGGGGGTGGTATCCCACAATTCCATTGGAGTGGGTGAGGGTTACATAATTATGTATGCACATTTGATGTTAATCAGGATCCAGATTTTTGGCCAGTTGTACTTAGTTTTCATGCGCCTCTGTCCAGATTTTTGATGTTTCCAAGTTGAGAGGTATGGTGATGTCCCATGGAGGGGCTAGGTCTCTAATGGGAGGTGTCTTAGTAGAAAGGTACCTTTTAGTAAAGCTTTGGAAATTTTCAGTGAAATCACACCTTTGGGGAGGAGATCCTAAAATACCTGCAACACTAGAAGGACCACTCTCAACTCCAAGACACTAATAGGAAGCTTGGCCTCTAATGATGACAATATACCTTGGACCATTTTCCCTTCAAAATGCTCTACCCCCTACCCTAGAAGGGAGGCATCCATGGTCACTTTTGCAATTGGCGATTATGGCTGGAAAAGGTGACCCTCAGTTACAGTCAGGAACATTATACACCAAGCAATCTCTTGTTTGGAGATCTGCGTAATTCAGAGTTTCGAATGCAAAGGGTGAATGGACTGAGACTACTGTACTACTAAAGTCTATTGCAGTACTCTCATGTAGTATCTGACTAAAAGGACCATTAGTTTTGTGGACACCAGGGGACCCAACAGATGCAGAACTAACTTTGCTGATGTTGATGGGTGATTCAGTACTGTTGTGAGACAAAGTGACAAATCTCTAGGCTGGAGAAGGCTGACTATCTGCAGTTTGGTGTCTAGGTGGCATCTTATAAACCCTATACTCTATGTTGGAGTTAGTCGACATTTTTCTACATTTACAGATATTCCTAATTCCAGTAACAACTGGAGTACCTAGTTCAGGTGGCATAAGAGTAGTTGCTTGGAGGAAGCAGTGAGGATCAGATTGTTGAGGTACAGGAAGATTTAGATACCCAGCAGATGCAGGTGTGCTGTTACCATTGCCATGATCTTGGTGAAAACCATGGAGGTGATACCAAATGGCAGTGTCCAGAATAGGTAGTAATTGCCTCCCAGCCTGAAGTGAGAAATCTCCTGAATTGCTTTATTTTGATGTGACAGTAGGTGCCCTGGAGGTCTATGGAACACAGCCAGTCATCCTTCCTCAATAGGCATAATGCACTGTACTGTGACCATCCATAATTTTGTCTGTTTCTCAAACTGGTTTAGGTGACAGAGATCCAAAATGGGTCTGAGATCTCCCATTTTCTTTGGTATGAAAAGAACATGGAATAGACTCAGGAGTCTAGCTGGTTGTGGAGGACCGGTTTGATGAGTCTTTTTTTCCAGCAGCTGTGAAATTTCTATGGCTGGTAAGTCCCACTGACTGGGTGGAACATCACTGACTTTCTTATTCTTTTTCTGAGGTGGAAGGGAAAAGAGAGTATAATAGCCTATGGATTTTATCTTTAGCACCCAGCAATCTGAGGTTACTGTGCTTCACACTTAAGGGTGCAAAGATAGGTGTGCCACATTCTCTCCAGGGTGTAGTAGTTGGGCAACACTTCAGGAGTGTTGAAAGGCTTTCTCAGAAAAGGGACTGTGAAAGTTTTGGTTAAACACTGCTGCCTCTAAGGCATTGTGCCACAGGAAGGTCTATCACCCTGGGAGTCATGGAAAATACTCTGTGATTTGTGGAACCGCATCTTCTTCTCTGATATCTGGTTCCTAGAGAATGTTCTTTGCTGAGTAGAGAAGCATACTCTCACTACAAACAGTCTTACCATCCTGTTGACTCCTGATGAGTGTGTCTTTAACTTTAGGTTCAAACAAGGTGGAACAATCATAAAGGGCATTTACAAAGGATGATTTAAAGCCTTTTGCAAAGTCACAAAAGTGTATTCAGGCATGGTGGTGCATGCTGATGCCGGTGCCTGCTGCTCTGGGCATGCCATCAGCTGCATTACAGAGTAAACATATAGCCACATTTGAGGAGGACTGCAGTGTGGAAAGCTGGGAGTCCACTATTTTCTGAACATTTGCAGGCAATACCTTCAAGAGGGACTTGGTGATCTCTCTTTGGTCAAGTCTGTCTGAAATCTTGTTAAATGAGCCAAACAGTTTAGTAATCTAAGGGCAAAAGTCACTGATGCATAGGCCCGAAGCCCATATCTGTCCATTACCCTAGATTCTCTGCTAGGATGATGAACAGATGAACTGTATTTCAATAGTTCTTTTCTGATGGCTACTGCCACCACCATAGCATCTACTGGTGGACCCCTACTCTAGTGTTTCCTGTCTTTAGGTGCAGCCAAGATGCAATCAGTTTTTTTTTGTGGATGGGCTGCACCACAACAGAGTCCTTTCATGCTCATTGAGCCGTAAGGTCAAAAAGTGGGTCAATGGGAGGTACCACCCAGTATGACATTGGTCCAGAGCAAAAGGCTTCCAAGAACACTGACTCATCTGGTGAAGGGTCTTGTGATGACCAATTCCCTCACTGCTTCATTAATTCAAAAATGTCACCAAAGGTAACATCTTCAGAGAGGAAGCAAGGGGAACCTGCCCTTTCCTCTAAGTCAACGTTTTCAGTGAAAGACTCTGGGGAAGAGTCTAAGTGTTTCTGTTTGCATGTCTGTTTTCCTGGGGATAGCTTCTGAGGGAGCAACAGAAGGCTCAGAATTGAGTGGAGAACTGACAAAATAGACTTCCTCAAAAGCCCATGGGACCAGCTGTCCCTGTCCGACAAGATGATGAGGAGAGGAAGCAGACTCCAGCTGGGGTTTGGATGGAGCTGAGCTGGATGAAGACACCTTATCTTTGGAATTTAATAAAAACGTTTCAAAGGCCTCAAAGGCCAAAGATGACACCAGCACAGAGGACTCCCTCTGATCTGGGGAAGGAAAGGAACCCTCAGCACCACTGACCCCCGGCCCTGAAGCAAATCTTTGATCCAAGCAGTTTAGAGCCAAAGCCCTGAGTGGGAGAGACAATTCCAAGAACCTTGGTGTCAATTCACTCCCTTGGAACTCTGTACCGAAGCTTCAGCTCTGATTCTCATCTCAATCCAAAGGCATCTGTGTCAGGAAAGAGAGGGAAGCAGTTAACATTGAAGTCATGAGACACTCCTGTGCTAAGACAGAAGAGTGAGTCAGTATGGATTCCAGTAGAAGAGGGGTAAGAGGGCCAGAACTCAGTACATTTCCAGGGTACGATACTGGAATAACCTCAAACTGGATTTGCATCCTCAAAAACATCATCCTATTGACACTGAGCTGTGTGAGGCTTTAAGATGACAGAGTGAACAACACCACTGAAGGTGGTTAGGAATATCTCCTTTCCTGGAGGATAAGGGATTGTATTCTAGGACTCACCAGTCCCATTGACTATTTGACTCGTCGAGAAGGTGATCATGCCCAAGGAGTCATCTGATCTATTCTTCAAGCAGTTTTTGGACCAGGACCATGCAAAGCAGTAGGTTCCAGTGACCATTTATTAACAGATTTAGTGGGAGACTTGCTCCTTTCTTTCTCCCTCTTATCCTTATCAGTCTTTATCCTTTTCTTGTCCTTTCGATTTAGGTAAATCTTTTTGGAGATGGGATGCAGAAGTCGATGGGATAACCAATGTCTATGCTGGAATGAGGCCCTTTAACAAACGTTTGTCCCAAATGGTCTGAAGGGCTCTAGTACTGAATGTGACACAGGACTGACATCCACATCCAGATGAGTGGCACCCAAGCAATAAAATCATTTGGAGTGTGGACGCTGGGGTGGAAGTTTATGCCCACATTCTGATCACTTCTGCATACCTCTCAACTTCTAAGAGCAAGAAATCTGGATAAAGCCATAAATAATGGGGGGAACAAAGGTACAAAAATAGGGACACTTTTTAAATACTGCTCTTACAAACTTAGAAACTTGAAAAAATTACATGTTTTGGGTTAGCATGAATTTTCTGAAGGGTATGAATTCTGAAACTCAAATGTCTGTCATTATTTTCTGACTTTAACCCTCAATGATTTGCCAATGATTTGCCAGAAAACCACAATTTTATGAGAAACAGGCCAAAAATATGAGGCAAAAATCTGGACATTCAGTGAAAATCTGTACAGTTGAGAGGTATGCTTGTGGATTCTGACATATTGAAGATAGCCTAGAAAAGAATGTGTTACACCTTAAATATAGTAATAAAGACTATTACAATAACGATATAAAACCTAACTACAATATTTTTTTTTACATAACTAATAGTAATACTATGTAGAAAAGACCTAGAAGCCTTAACTGAATAAACTAAGTTAATTAAACTAGATGAATAGCAATTAATACCAAACCTAAACTTGAGCAAAAGGTAAATACAAACAGAGCGAGAAAAACTCTGTCATGGTAGGCCAGGAGTAACTTGTGCTTTAAAAAATGCAGCAGGTTGACAGTTGTAAGCTCTTTTGCACATCAGTTATGCTTAAGCGGCAAATGAGATCTGAGTGTTAAGGTAGAGTCTACGGAATTATGGGTAGGGGAGGAGTCAGTGCTTTGAATCCAGCAAAGCTATGAAGTCATCACCAAGGTCAAATTCGGTCAGATCTGACAACCCATATATTTGAAATGGACGAAAATAGACAACATTGGATCTGTTAATTGTTTAAAACACAGAATATACCAGCAAACTTACAACACCGTAGTCAAGCATGCAGTACAACGTTTTCATTTTAAGCATTTTTTTTTGGTTTTAGAAAAAGTAGACATTTGTCAGAAAGATGGGGAATGGAGAAGTTTTTTTAGAAATGATAGAGTTGTAGTGGCAGCTAAGGATAAATGCTAACTCCTGGACTAAATGACTGTGTTAATATTAAATGTGTTTTTAATATTAGTGCTAGCAAGACCTGAAATATTTTTTTCTCAGCAGGGTTTTTAGGATGGTTTACATGAATTTGCATGTGAACGGTTACTCCTTAAGCATGTTTTTAAGTTTTTTGTACCTGTACTTTTAAATGTTTGGTCATGTGACTAATGGCTTGATGAAAGGAAGTGGTGAATGAGTTATTGCAGTTTCTGATGATGTCTAAATTATACAAAAGCATGGTAAATGAAAAAGATTCCTGTTATTTGGAACTTGGATACTGCACTATATTAAATTAGTTGGTATTATATTTAAATAAAAATCCTTTATTTTACTGGAAAAAGTATGTTTTCGTTTGCAACATGCTATAATTCATATGACAAATATTAGACAACTAAAACAGTGTCAACAAACTCAGTATAATCCTGTGCTGAAACTCCTAAGGGTAAAACAGGAATTAAAATTTTCATAATGAAATTTTAAACATTGCATATGTCACCTATGTTATTACAACTGCCCCTATTTTTCATTATTGGCTCCAGTATGGCTCTTTCTGGGTTCTAAAGGCCAAGCAAGGTCACTTGGCTCTTTTTCAAAAATCTCAGGCTTGTCCACCAAAAGTCCAAGTGTTGCAGTGAAATAACAGCATCATATAAGATCCTTAATCCTTCCTCAGTCATAGATGTGGGCCAAAAACAATAAAACAAACTATAAAATGTGAAAGTAAGACTGAGCATCTTCCAGAAAACAGCACAGTATGTATCAAATTTTAAATATCAGTTCCATTCTTCAGGTTATTAAACTCATCCCGAAGTTAAAAATATATATATTCCTGTACTCTCATTAGTGTGATGTAGGTGTAGTTTAGTACATGGAAAGCCTCCAGTACCTAAGCATTTAGTTTACAGCTTTTATTGACATATACATGACAGTGGCACCATTTTTCAATGAGCATCTCTTAATTTTTCTGAACAGAATTTGCCTCAACCTTCAATTCTTTCTGTAGTTTTCCGTGTTGGTCAGTCACTACCATTACAGTATATCCAACAACATGTCTGGCTGAAGTCAGTAAAATGCTATAAATCTCACAAAAATCTGCAGTGAAATTCATCCACAGAGATAGCCTTAGAAAAAAAAAATCATTAAATAAGAAACAAAGATCAGTTATAATGGAACACTTGTATACAAGCTGGGAAGTAATCTTATTTTTGGTCATTGAACTCTTGCTGTTATCTAAGTAACTACAGAAAAGTGCATAAACAATAAACAGTATGGGATACCTTAAAGTTGCATGAAGCTTCCTTACAAAGTCTGTGATGGGTCATCTGTCAGTCAAAGATGACTGAGAAAACTAGACCCAACACCTAATCAAAACAGTGCTAATGATGATATAAAAACCTGTTAGGACATACAAACCTAAATACATAAAAATGCCTTATTATTTAGAATAATATTTAAATGTACTCAAATTAATTTCAGTATCTTACAGACGTCACACATATTCAAGCTAAGTTAGTACAAACACCAACACTCTTTTCATTGACAGTCTAAAAAGCTAGTGACAACACAGTCCATTTTAGTAAATAAAGAAACAGATCATCTGATTAACTTTGTCTACACTGTGTCACATTTTGGGGGCACAAAGTACAATGTGAAAGCAGGCAGATAGTCCAACAAACACAGTAACATCAGTATAGCAGTACACCTTGTGCCATTTTTAGGTATAACAAATTAAAGAGTATTACCAAACAGTATGTGATAGTGAGGCATTAGTAATGCACAGAAGATCAATATTTGATAACAGAAAGTTTTGGGGTAGTATTTTTCCTTAATAATACTCTGATACTGGGAACAAATTAAAGGACTCTTTACAAAAACATACCTTGAAAGTTATTTGGAAGGACATCAATGGGCCTATATGCTTGCCAAAACGTATACATGCTTCTTGATCCTCATACACATGAATTGACAAGTCTTCCAGTACTGGTCTGATTACTGGGAGAAAATGCATAAAAATAAAACCTTAGTAGATAGAATAAAAAAATGTGGAAAAAAGTTTCTATCTAAACACTTCAGAAAAATACTTAAATGTTCAGAAAAACATCAAAATAGTCTTCAATATCACAATATAAGTAAAATAATCACAATATAAATAAAAATATTTAAACTATTACACTGTATTATATCTGTTTGGTGGCAACAAATGTTCTTAGACTGCACTCAACACATGTAACAGTTTACCACCATTGTCCTCTATTTACCTTCTTCCACACCCATTTTCCACCTATCCTGTGCCTTCCTGAATGCCTCAGTGAAGTTCCTTTCTACAACTATGTCTGGTAATCCATTCAGTATGTCCTCATCTTAGTCCATGAAGAACTATCACTGAAGATCCAAGCAGTAACTATTTCCTAAAGTATGCTGCCTGAGCGTTATCCTCCTTCTCCAACTGTCATTTATTTTCTCTTCAGGATGACTTTTGCACATTTCCCTGACATGATCACCTATATAATGTCTTCACTTTTATTCTGGTGTCAAATAGAAGCTCCAGCTCTTCTAGTCCATGGTTACATCCATTCATCTTTACTTCATGTACCCTTCAGGGGCTTTGCTCAGTACTCATTCTGGCATCCTGATGTCCATCTCCTTGAATGGCTTTCAAAACTGTATGTAGTCCATGGCCCAGTAGAGCTGATGCCTTACCTCTTTGCTTCTGAAGTTTATCCATGTGTATAGAAACCACCATGTTACTTCTGTGTCATTGCCATCTCACTCTGGTGATCCAGACTATGCTATGATTAATATCCCCAAATCATGTTCCTGTTCTGTTGCCATCATTTCCACTCCTTGTACTTCATACTTCACAGAAGGATTTTTACAGCTCAAGTGCAGCATTTTGCATTTGTCTACAGTGAACTTCAGTTAATACCTTTTCTCCCACTTGATCAGCCTCTCCATATTCATTTTTAGACTTTTAGCCCATTCTTTCACTACTGCATCTATCTTTGTAAATATATATCTATATATGCTTATATACAGTGGCACAGCAGATAGGGCTATCATCTCACAACAAGAGGTTCCTCAGTTCAATTCTTAGCTGGAATGTTTTCTGTGCTGAATCTGCTCATCCTCCTCGTGGTTGTGTGGTTTTGCGGATGCTCCAGTTTACTCTCACATTCCAAAGATATGCAGTAGGTGGATTGTACACTCAAAATTGGCCATAGGTATGAGTCTCTATGCGAGTGTGTGGAGTGGAAGAATTACCCCTGCAGGGCTACCAATCAGGTGGTGTAAATCTTGTCTCAAGATGATTGCCACTATTGAAGTGGCAGCCAGACCCCATGTGCAAAAATGGGAAATGGGGGAAAGGGGGTTGCAGCTGAATGGATGGATGTCTACATATATGTGTGTGTGTGTGTGTGTGTGTGTGTGTGTGTGTGTGTATACACACACACACACACACACACACACACACACACACACACACACACACACACACACACACACATACATATACACACACAGGGTCTACTTCAAAGGAATGAAAACCCACTTACCTGAATCTCTAAACACCGAGACAACTTTGCCGAAACCACAGTGTAATGAACACTGGTAACGCTGATAACAAACTCAAGGAAACTAACCACTCATCCAGTCATACAAAAAATACACACCCAAGCAAATCACACCCACTCAGGTGGGAGGCTTCACCCCCCCCCCCCAACTAAATATACCACCTCTCAACTCTGAGATCACACTACAGTGGAGAAAGGGGAAAAGTTCAATATGTTGGCCAAATGGTTCCTATCCCGCAGTAGTTTCTGGTGTTCCAAGTGTTCATTAAACGGTGGTTTTGGCGAAGATGTCTTGGTCTTTAGAGATTCAGGTAAGTAGATTTTCATTCTTTTCAGGCAGACCCATATATTCATATACACAAGTGTGTATATATATATATATATATATATATATATATATATATATATATATATATATATATAGAGTGTGTGTGTGTGTGTGTGTGTGTGTGTGTGTGTATATATATATATATATATATATATATATATATATATATATATATATATATATAATATTGACAAAGTCCCAAAAACTGTATAAACACAAATCCCCAAGGAGCCAAAGTTGTATAGTAAACGATGTGAGTTGATGTTATAGCGATTTCTATTAATGTTGACAATAATAGATAACTTGCTACAAATGCATAGAATACAACAATCAATTTAATACTCAATGCGTCAAACACTCAGTCCTTCACTTACTGACGTGAGAATAAATCCAAAGTTTGTTCATATGTTATATTGGTAAATCCTGCTGGTAAAAAGATTTGCCGTATGCTCATAAAAATAGCCACCAGATGAATGTATAGCTGAGCAACCGCTCATTCCAATACTTCGTATATCAAACTTCTGACCAACCTATCCCAAGGACTTGTAGTACAAAATCTTTCAAACCACGTATATAGTTAAATGCAAAAGATTTATTTCGTAAGCGCTTTCACGGCTCTATGTCGCCGCTTCATCAGACAAACAACAAGAGTTCAATTACGAGAAACTTTTTAAACTTTTTTTAAAAAACGTACCTATCACTTCAGCCAATTGCAAGCGATCATAATTTAAAGTGATATGCATAAAAAATACTACGCTCTGACAATTGCAAAATGCATTTACACAAACCATTTAAAAATTGTTATGAAACATTTGCAACTCTAAGTAAAAGTTATACTTATTGCACAGAACTACTCTTGTCCATAATCGTGATCTGGTATAATATCATACTGCATAAACATTACCGGAGATGCAATAAAAATAACAAAAGATGACTATCGTAAACATCAAAACTAACCTATTTCACTTGATTAACAACAGTTGCCTGCAACAAAAACTTATAACAGGCAATCGGCTTTAAAATGATATGCATTCTTATGAACGAAATGTTATGAAAATAACACTCCTGTGCTTCAAAACAACCTCTCTCGCTTGATTAGCAACAATTACCTGCGACGAGAACTTATAACAGGCAATAGGCTTCTCAGATAATATACATAGGAAATTGTATATTCCAGCAATTGCCAAGAGCTATTCAAAAAACATTAAAAAGTGTGCGACTGAAAACTACTTTTTACATAAACTTCCTCTAGACCATGTTCTACATGATATGTTGTACCGCACTTAACAAACATTGTCGAGAACGTTACAAATGTTCGTGTACATCAAAAAACATCTCTACCTTGTCTGAACTTGTGCAATACAACCAAAGTATGGTGAATGAAAACAGAATTTAAAACATCACTGACAATTGCACACAAATCAGTATTACTATAAAATATATTAATAACGCGCGTTCCATCAAGCTGAACTCCAGTACAGTTATGCACTGAAACCAAGGCTTGATGAATGGAAACAAAATATAAACATCACTAGCAAATGCGCACAGCACATAGTTGATAATACACAATTCATCCTACAAAGTTCTTTAAAACAAATAAATATTTAAATAAATCCATAAATGTATAACTAATAAATATGGATGTCACTAAACCTCTGTTCTCTTAGAGAATATACTAATAAAATTACTGAATATAACAAATATATGTGTATGCTTATATATATACATTTATGAATAAACATAAATTGATGTATTTAATAATAAATGTATGTCAAAGACATCTAATCTTATAAATATATGAATAGTATGAACAATTGAAATAAAAATAAAGATAAGTGTTGAATCCAATAAATATGGATATAAAATATGCTGCTATGTAATTGAAAATATATGTATACATATTAAATATAATATTTAATGTAATATCAAATATAATAGTAAGTATGCAGTTATTTAGTGAAAAATGTATATGTACATACTTAATTTGATATGTAAACACTTATGAGTTAATGTATTAACTTATCTAACTTATATAATTCAATTCTAATTTAATAAATATTTCCTTACCAGGGATTGCCACACAAAGAGTATATAAAGATTTACTTGGTCAAATGGGACCTATTCTCTTTGCTAATGCCTATAGGATGTTAAACCATTGTGTAGGGAAAAAATGTATAAAAATGTATAAAAAAGTATAAAAATTATATAAAAAATTGTTAATATAGTATAGTACTGTTGTTAATAATTATACACATATATAAAGTAGAACTATTGCTAATGCTGCAATCTCCTGTTTTTTAAAATAGGTTTTAGAGAAACCATCTCATTTAGACCCTTCCCTCTGTGGGCTCCCAATCTGAATATCCAACCTATCTCAGCCTTTTCCGTATTATTAGTAACATCTCCTAATCTATCTGATATTCTTTGTTGGTATATGACTTGAAACAGAAAAGTGTGTTGTGCCCCATTTTTGATAGTATGCTTAGCCAGGGCACTATATTCATCTCCCCTCGATATACAATACTTATGGTCTCTTATACGTGCTCGTAGGGACCTATCGGTCTTTCCAACATAAAAGCTGAAACAGTGGACACAATGTGCAATATATACTATATGTCGACTTGCACAATCAGAGTCCACCCTAATGTCCCATAACTTTCCAGTGTCAGGGTGTCTGAAATAATGAGATTCGTCTATATTTTCACATTGAGAACAGGTTCCACATTTGCTAGTGCGTTGTAGTCCTGGAAAGGATGTATGTAATGTATAAGTGCTTACAAAATTGTGACATAAAATGCTCTTTAAATTTAGCATATTGCTATATGTAAAGTGTGGTTTGACCCCAAACATTTCTTTAACCCTTTCATCTGTAATCAGAATATTCCAATTGTTAGCCACTGCTTGCATGGCCATGCCCACATTGTTGCCATATGGTATTACAAACGCTTCTTGTCTAAGCCTCCTGGGTCTTTTCATTGTTGAACCTTGGTGTTCAGAGAAATAAGGTTGTGCTCTAGTTGTCCTTAATTGATCAATATTCATATACGTCTTTTGGATTTCATCGATATAATAACCCCGTTGAACTAAACCTTCCTTTAATGTGATTAATTCATCCTGAAGGAGGTTCTGTGTACTAGATAACCTTGAAAGGCGCATTGCCTGACCCTTAATAATGTTTGGAAAGATTTGTGGATTGTGCATACTCTGTCGATGCAAATAGGAAGGTTGGTAACATGATTTCCGGTGTACCTTAGTGCAGATAACGTCTCCTTTTCTATATACATTAACATCCAAGAAGTTGATACTTTGAGGCGAATACTCCATGGTGAACCTCAGAAAAGTATTTGCTTGATTCAACTTCTGATGAAATTCCTGGAGAGATTTCTCAGTTCCCTCCCATACAAAAAATAAATCATCAACAAATCTCTTGAAGAATCTAATATGTACATTGCCAACAATATGTCTAAGCTCAAAGGTGGCCATGACGATGTTAGCATAACTGTTGGCACAACTCGTGCCCATGGCCACCCCTTTCTCTTGTTTATAACATACATTGTTGAACAAAAATATATTGTTGTCCAGAACCAGTTCTAAAAGAAGACACAAGAAATCCACTTTGTGTTGATCCAACCCAAGAACTCCATTCAAAAACCATTTCACATATATAAGTCCCTCATCATTAGGGATGCATGTGAACAATGAGACAACATCCATTGTCACAAATAAAGCATGTTTTGTTAAAGGCGTTGTTTTCATTCCAAGATATAGATCTCTTAAGAAATGTTCAGTGTCTCTCAATACATATTGATGCTTACTCAAGTGTGTCTTAAGTTCATTCTCTAGATAGATGGAAATAGGCTCCGTCAACCAGCCAGATCCTGATACAATTGGTCTAAAGTCTGGCTTGTATAGATTTTTATGGATTTTTGGTAGGCCTGTGATGGTAGGAATAAGTGGATGTTCTACCAAAAAATATCTGTACAGGTCTTCACCAATGAGTCCCATGCATTTACATTCAGTTATGTTACGAAGAATGTTGTCTTGCATGTTGTAGACCTGTTCTACAGGTATTACTCGATAGGAGGAATTTTCTAATAGTTGAATAATTTTATGGTTGTAATATTCAGTGTCCATTACTACCACCGGCCCTCCCTTGTCCGCTGGACGGATGGTAATTTCATGATTATTGCGTAATCTCTTGAGTGCATCATATTCCATTTTGGTTAAATTGCTTCCTGATACATTACTTCCTAATTGTGTCTGATCGTAAAGAGTATTCTCCACTGCTTGAATAAAAACTTCCAAATTGGGTTGGAGGTGTGGAGTAAAAGTGCTCCTTCTTTTGTGCTCTGTCTTGTTTACCAAACTTGGATTATCATTTTCAGCATCAAACATAAGCTTCAAGGCTATCTTACGAACAAACAGTCTAAGTGAGACAATAATCTGACTAACATCCATATTGGATGTAGGTATGAAGGATAAGCCTCTATTTAATACTGCATACTCATGCTCAGATAGGTGATACTTGGAAATATTAAACACCAATGGAAAATAATTCCTTGCCTCGGCTGGATCCATACCAACTGGATGGATACAAAACCTTCCGCCATTTCATTTCGTACCTTCATTTTATTCAGTATGGAGTTCTTGTTCGATTCTTTCCTCTCACTTTGGTTGCCTGATTTTAAGTATTGGGTCCCCAGAACCTCTGGAGTGTCTTTTGTTGCTGTGGAGCCATCGTATATTCCTTCCTCTTGGCCCCCCTGTCGACATCCATGTCTAGTGACCTCTTTCTTCCTGTACGAATGGGTAGTGGAAAATCCGTAGTGTTGGCAACTTCCATCTGTATCTTCCTTCTGACACTGCTAGATAGACTATGACTATTTAGCAGCATGTTGGAACTCTTGCATAGTTGGGGTTCAGTATGAATCCCAAAAGTTTCATTGGGTGTAGTATATACTGAACCAATGCCTGGTGGTGATATAATGTCGAGTGATGTAGCCCCATTCACATTGTCCATGGGCTTATCATTTCCTTCTTGTACTGGTTGGATGGGGGCTTGATCTTCTATCATAGATTCCCTATGGACAACCAGGTGTGAATTGGTATCACCTCCAGCTGCCGTTGGTTGGTGTGATACTGTATTTAAATTGTGATGTTCAACTGGTCGTTGTCCACGTCTTTCAAAGTTATTATTCATGTTTCTCCTTTCAGGAGCATTGTTGGTTCTAGGCCATACAAAGACATTATTGTTGGCAAAGTCAATGGAATCCCTCAGTAACTTCTTACGCTTGTTGGCTATTAAGTTGACCTCATATCTAGTGATGCGGTCTAGCAACTCCTGCATATACAGTTCAGTATCCTCCTCTCCACACAATTCAATCAACCTGCCCTGTAATCTAATTGCAGATTCCTTCAACTCATTCTCCATTGGTGTAAAAAAATCTATCAACAACTGTATATATTCCTTGCTAGCTCGCAAGTTGATTTGTTGCCATTTAGCAAGTAGTGAGGGATATGTGTTGCCATATGTGGGCATGGTAAGAATACGCAAGCCCCGAGGTATAAGTCCTTTACTTAAACATGCCTCCATATGAAAGCGTTGTGTTCTAAGTCTTTTAAATTTATACAGATCATTCTCTATGTCACGCTTGACTTTTTTGATATCATGTTCACAATTTTCATTGGTTCTGGCATTCATTTCATTTTCAGTAAAATCCACCAGACCTACCAACGGATTTTGTTTATTTTCCAAGATGGTTCTTAACCTTTAATGCGTGGATTGTATTTGGGGCTGTGATCTTCCCTCCATATTGTTGGCTCCTTCCATTCCCCAAAAGAAAAATACAATATTGACAAAGTCCCAAAAAGTGTATAAACACAAATCCCCAAGGAGCCAAAGTTGTATAGTAAACGATGTGAGTTGATGTTATAGCGATTTCTATTAATGTTGACAATAATAGATAACTTGCTACAAATGCATAGAATACAACAATCAATTTAATACTCAATGCATCAAACACTCAGTCCTTCACTTACTGACGTGAGAATAAATCCAAAGTTTGTTCATATGTTATATTGGTAAATCCTGCTGGTAAAAAGATTTGCCATATGCTCAAAAAATAGCCACCAAATAAGTGTATAGCTGAGCAACCGCTCATTCCAATACTTCGTATCGTAAACTTCCGACCAACAGATGTCCCAAGGACTTGTAGATGATGTACAAATTCTTTCAAACCACGTATATAGTTAAATGCAAAAGATTTATTACGTAAGCGCTTTCACGGCTCTATGTCGCCGCTTCATCAGACAAACAACAAGAGTTCAATTACGAAAAACTTTTTAAACTTTTTTTAAAATACGTACCTATCACTTCAGCCAATTACAGGCGATCATGTTTTAAAGTGATATGCATAAAAAATATACTACGCTCTGACAATTGCAAAATGCATTTACACAGACCATTTAAAAATTGTTATGAAACATTTGCAACTCAAGGTAAAAATTATACATAATGATAGATCCATGTTGTCTTTCTCCATCTGGTTCAACCTGCAAGTTATCAGATCTGACTCAAATCAGAGGCTGGCCATATCTTCAAGACTTCAGCTTACCAGGCTCCACCTCCACTACAGAGAGTCCTTCACTCCTCCAAGAGAACCTGAGACTGAGTTTGTCCCTCTATGTCTAACTCTTCTAAAGTATCAACCTAATCCAAGAAGAACTAAAGACACCAACAAAAAGGGACAAAGACCCTCTTCCACTCAATCATTTTATTACGAAGGGCTTGTTATATGGGTGGGTTTAGGAGGGTGAGAAGGTTGAACCAGATGGAGAAAGATAACATGGATCTATCATTATGGTAAATACATAACTTTCATTTCTGATGTCAACCTGCGGGACAGAATCCACAGCCACATAATAACCCTGGAATGTTCAATGGGAAGGATATCTGCAATATGGTGGAACCAAAAGAAGCCATGGACATAGACTGAATGTCCAACTTGTATTGAGCCAGAAATATGTGAGGACCTACCCAAGTAGCAGCCCACACAGCGTCTATATCACGTTATCGAAATCTTACTACATTGAATCACTAAAGGTTGACCTCTAGTGATCGATGTAGTAAAACAAAGAATAACGTTTAAAAAAAAAATAAATAAACAAAAATAAAAACTAACTAGCGTAGGCAGGGGGGCAAGCCCCCCTGCACCCCCATGGGGGGGCTGCACCCCTCAAAACCCCTCCTACTTAAATATTCCAACTCCGGGACCGCACCACATTGAGATAAATGGAAATCTCTCCCTACAGAGATTTCCATTTACCTGCACGATGTTCTGCGCTTTCGATGTTGTGGTGCCGACAATATCAGCTTCGATATTGTCGGCTTTCGACATCGTGAAGTAGACCTGCCCACACACATCATCTAAAGATGCTCTGGAAAAAAGGCCATAAAAGTGGCCATAGCTCTGGTGAAATGACCTTTTAATTTGCAATGCAAAATATTACCTTTAAAAGGAAATACAATCTGACAGCCATTTTGATAGCATAACTTTTGAAACAGGTTTATCCAATCTAGACTTTGAAAAGAAAACAAAAAACAGGTCAGACTTCCTGAAAGACTTAGTCCTATCCAGATATACTCTCAATTACCTACATACATCCAGACAATGTAACAGGTATTCGCTCTTCCTGGAAAAACTGGGAAAAAATACCGGAAGGTGAATAGACTGGTTCAGATTATTTTCAGCAGCCAGCTTTGGAAGAAAAGAAGGGTCTGTGTGAAAAGACACCCTATAAGACCAGATATGGGGAAAAGCAGAAAGAGCCTGTAATTCGTATACTCACCTGGCAGAAGTAACAGCCACTGGGAATGTCTTCCAAGATAAAAGCTTCAAATCCAAGGTAGCAGTAGGTGCAAAAAGATGACCTGCAAGGACCTGCAGCACAAAGGGTTAATCCCAAGGATGTACAGGTTCCTGAACCACATGGCATTATAGAAAAATGCCTTTAAAGCTTTAAAGATATTCAAGACATCAAAGGGACATTATCCCTTTAAATATGGAAGCCAATTGCATCTTAATTGAGGTCTGATGAAGTTTGCTTAATTAGCAAATGAAAAGCGCTTTACTGCATTAAATTTGCTGTCTTGGGAAGTCTTTGCTACTCGTTTGTCCCTCTGTTTAGTTGTTTCTTAGTTCATTAATATATCTTTTTATCTGGTTAATTGTGGAATAACTGGAACCTGCATTGAACAAATCCATAAGAAAATCTAGGACTACATACAAGGGAGCTGAAAAAGGTCCAAGCCTCAAGAAACAGATAATATAGCAAAATGTTTCCAAATACTAGCATACACCTTCCTAGTAGATGTCTTCTAGGAAGGGAATAAGTTATGTACAATTCTATCTGAAAGTCTTGGATTTCTGGCCAACAAGGGAACTGAAGAAACCATGTGGTTAATTTCAGGGTCTGAAAGTTGATCAGGTCCAGGCCCGCTGGATGGAAAATGAGATCCAGAATGGGATCCAACACCTAGGATGGGTATCTCAGAAGAGGCCACAGGAAGGGAAACCACACCTGCCAGGGCCAAAAGGGAACAACGAGGATTACAGTTGCTCTGCAGTGGGCTGCCTTTGAAAGGAACTTGATTATTAGTGGAACTGGTGGATATGCATACAGGAGACCCAGGGGCCAGGCATACAGGAGAGCATCTCTGGGTGACTGTCCCTAAGGAGGAACTAAAGGCATGATAGCTCCTACACTTGATGATGGAGTGGGAAGTAAATAGGTTGCAACACAGAGTGCCCAAGCACTGAAAACTGTGAATGGCAACCCTCATATTTAGGGACCATACGTAAAGAAAAAGAATGTTCCTACTTAAACTGTATACTAGAATGTTGAAAATCCCTGGGATATGCATTGCAATCAGAAACTGCTGACAGGAAATCACCCATTGCCAAATGCTCATGGCCTCTTAACATAAAAAGTAAGATCAGGTACTTCCCTGCTTGTTCAAATACCCGACATTGGACATACTGTACTTCTAGATTGAAATCACACTGTTGGGGAGAGCCTTCTAGAAAGCTTGTAATGCAAGGAGGATGGCCATCAACACTGATGTGAAGGTTGGCCTTCGAACTGTCCTCCCATTTGAAATGCCCCGTAATCTGAGAAAGGAGGCGTCCACATTGACAGTGGCTAGTGTAGGAGGAAGAACAGTCTCCCACTGGTCACAGATGAAGACTCCCAAGCACCATTGAACCTGATGAGGACAACCCATCATCATTACAGGGAAATCCATTGGAAGCATCAGATATGACCACTGCACTGCAAAGATCCTGTGCAGAAGCCTCAAATGGTACCTTGCTAGAAAAACAAGACCAATGGAGGCCACTATGTGACCCAAAAAATTTAGAATAACATGCACTGGCAGTTTTCATAATCAAGCAACAACACTGCCTGAGAATGAAGGCTGACTACTTTGGAATTTGGGAATTTGGCAATTTGGGATATGGTATCCAAGTGGCAGCCTATAAATTCCAGCATCTGGGCAGGATGTAGGCTTGATTTCTGATGACTGATGGTAATTCCCAAGCAACTGCATAGCTGGAGGCAGGTATTCATGGCTGTGAGTATGGAAACTCTCATGGGGACCGTGAGGAGTCAATCGTCTAGGTAAGGGAAGACCTAAAATCCCTGCAGTCAGAACCAGGCTGCTATGACTGCCATACATTTGTTGAACACTCAGGGACAGTGGTGAGAGTGAATGGCAGTGTCCTGAATTGATAATGATCAGCTCCCAGCCTGAAGCACAGGAACATACTGGAATGTCTCTCAATCTTTTTATGACTATAGGTGTCCTTGAGGTCTATCAAGTACATCCAGTCATCCTTCCTCAGCAGTGGTAGAATGGACTGCAGCATGACCATGTGTAATTTGGTCTTTTTTACAAAGGGATTTGGTTTGTTCAAATCCAAAATATGCCTGAAGTCATTGTTCTTTTTCAATACCAAAAAGAACCTTGAGTAGCCCCCCAATCCTCACTGGTCTGGTGGAACTTCTTGGATAACCCAGTTTTCAGCAGCATCTGAATTTCTATGGCTGCCTGCTGTCTCTGATGGGGTGGATCATTTGGGAGACATTTGGGATTGAAACACGGCACATCTAAAAATAAAATAGAATAGCCTCTAGATATGCCTCTTAACAGCCATGTATTTGAGGTGATAGCCTCCCAAGCTTTTGAGCGTACATCTAAGCAACCTTGACTGCCTCAAGAGCAGGACAGTCAGGCAATCCTTCAGGATTGCTGAAAGGGTCTCGTGGAAAACCCTCTGTGGAAGCCCTGGTTCTGCAATCCACCCCCTGCCTCAAGGATGGTATCCATTGTGGTTACTACTGCCCTGCCACAGGCAGAACCTTCAGAAGGAGCATTCTGGAAAAACTGCTGCAACTTTTTAAAGAAGAGTTGTTTGCTCCCCTTTTAATTCCTTGAAAAGGTCTGCCGAGAGATAGCAGACCATACTCTGACCACAGACAGCGTCTTTCTGTCTTGCTTACTTCTAGCCAAACTGTCTTTAATCTTAGGCCCAAACACTGAGGAGAAATCAAAGGGGTGTTGATAAAGGATGCCTTGAAGCAGTCCGCAAAGTTTCACAACCTCATTCAATCATCGCAGGACAAAGCAATGCCCTTGCCAGCAGATCAGGATATTCCATAGGCTGCATTGGAAATGCGGCTCATAGAAACATTGGCAATATACTGTAGAGTAGACAATTGAGTCTGCAGAGTGTTCTGGGCCTTCAGGGACTGATGTGTCTTAATATCCCTTGACAGTTCTGATACTATATCACATTGAAGTCATGTCAAGCTAGAGAGATAGTTAACAGCCTTCAAAAGGAATGTAGATGAGGCTTAAAAGTGCTTCCTCAAGTGGTGTAACACATGAGATTCCCTATTCAGGGGATGGACCAAGGAACTCTCCTCTGAAATGTCCTTTTTAGTGTCAGTGGCCATTACGACAGCATCCACAGTGGGACCCTTACTCCAGTGATGCTGATCCTTGGGTGCAGACAGAATTTTATCTGGCTTCTTGGGGATCATTCCAATGTAGCAGATTCTTTCCACACCCTCCGAGACACTAGGTCAATAACTGCATGCGAAGGGGGAACCACCTAGGGCATAGACAGGCCTACCCCGAGGGCCTACAGAACAAATTACTCCTCCAGAGAAGGGCTTCAGTGTTCTAGCTCCCATGCTGGCAAAGAAGCTTCAAAAGATTGCTAAAGCAGGCATCATTGTGAGGAGACTTTGGGGGAGCCTCTTCTTCCAAGAGGTCAGTCTCTTCCATGAGGGATTCCTCAGGGGAGTCCAGGTGCTTCCTCTTGCTCCGCCTCTTACAAGATGCTTTCTGTTCTAGTGACTCTAGGGCTGAAGGAGAAGAAGTAGGGACCCCAGCCAGGGGGACAGACAGGAAACCAGCAGGAGTGAATAGTCCCACAGCAGACTGATGACCATTTGCAAGCATGGATGTATGGGAGGTGGCACCGGGTGCATTTGACCAATCCTTTTCTTTGCCACAGAAAAGTCTCCTCATATGACATTGAAGGTGGAGGCAGTGGCTGGCCAACCAGAACTAAAAGTTTTAGGATCTGAGGAGCTGAGTAATGTGCCAGAATCTGGGGGAAATCCACCCTACCCCGACTCCAGACAGAAGCAGAGCTATCAAAAGTAGAAGCCCAAGCAGGAGTGATTACTCCAAAACCAGGATAGTCAAAACCAGCCTTGACCAGCATGCCTCAATATATCAGCTCTGAGGCCCTCTTGGCTCAGACACAGCCACAGTTGAGGAGATAAAAGTTGGTGTAAGATCTGAAATTGCCATGTCATCATATCTGACCCTATGGAAGAGAACACACCATGGCCCAATGTCATCAGATCCAAGGGGCCTGGGGGAGGAAAATAAAGCGATAGAGTCGAGGTTCTGGGAAGGAAGCTAGCAGCCAAAGGAATAAAGCCTAATTGTTTATGTGCATGCAAGAAAATCTTCGTCAGCTGCTCCAGGTCTGCTGATTTTAGACTGCCCACCAATCTTGATGCCCTAGTGGATGAAGCCAGTGCTGGGGACTTGAAGGTTTGATTAGGTGGCAAGAGAGTCAAAGCTCGGAGCCAAATTGAAGAAGTCTGGACCCGGGGTAGAGAAGGAGAATACTCCAGCAAGAACTCCAATGGGGTGGAAGGTGAGAAGAGGGAAGCCCCATTGATCAAAAAAGTGCTGGGAATACTAACAGCTGGACATGGAACATTGCCTGAAAGAGACAACTAAGCTGATCAGTTTCAAGAGGTCTGAGCTGACACCAATGCAGAGGCTGCTGATGAACCCAAAAGCCTTGGGATGAGAATGCAGCCCTCTTACAGTCCTCTTTGGTTAATTTGGGGTCCTTAGATGTGTACTTATGACCTTGCTCTGACTTATACTGAGGTGTAAAAAGCAGATGAAGAAGAGGTGCCAGATGAAAGGAGACCCTTCACGACCAGCTTGGCCCTCCTCTCATTCACAGCCCGAGTACCAAGCTCCTCAAAAATGGAACAAAGAGTCTCCAGATGGGCCCCCCAGGCAATAAATGCACTGATCATGTGCATCTTGTGAGGGGAGTTTGTGCCCACCAGCCACACACTTCTCAAATCCTTTCAGATCCATGCTTTAAAGCAAAGAGGAGACAAACACTAACACCAAACTCTAACACACTACAAGTAAAATCACTCACTTTACTACTTAACACTGCTATTGTACAACTACAACAAATAAGAAAAATATTTTAAGGCAGGAAATTCTCTTGGCACATACACAAGTATCAAAAATATTAGCTGGCCTAACTACCTACCTACCAAGCACCCTATTTATGCCTACTATACTAAAACTCCTACAGGGCAGGGGTGGAGGGAAGAAAATAGAGGGACTAATTCCTATAAAAAAGATACACTCCAGCAGAACCATGATCAAGCTACTCTCCTGGAATAGAGGCATACCAGATCTGAGGTATTCTTGGTGGAGTGAGGGATTATGGGTAGGGTAGGTGGAGCCTAGCGAGAAGAAGTCTTGAATATATGCCCAGCCTCAGATCTGAGTCTAATTTGATAAATCACAGACTGAAGCCAGTTGGAAAAGATATTGGATCACAAGGTCTGCTTTCAGCCCTAATTCACCACTTTAAACCCCTCAAATAAACATCTTTAAAAATAATAATATTGCAATGAAACAAGAGAAAGTAGTACTGACAAACAGCCCCTGACCCCCAAAAAAGCAAATTTGAACAGAATTATCCTCTCCAAGATCAATATTCGCAAAATGCAATCATCTAAACTGATACTATAAGCATTCTGCTCTTCTTAGAGATGAGACCACTTAGGACCTGATATGACCGTCAATCATTTATGCACATCATTAGTATTCCATTCCTACCTTTCTTTAAAACACAAAATGACACCAAGATAATAGCACATGATTATAAAATGAAAGCTAAACCATTTAGCTCTAACAAAAGTGAGATGGTACAAATACAGAAGTGATGTAAACATCTACTGTTATGGTGTGCATTCCCACAACTGTATTGCGCTACTTCTACCACTTCTGTCTCTGCAGTCTTTACCTTTAGGAGGATACCAATCTTTACAACTAAGCTATGAAAGAGGGCCTTAGCTAACAAATGATGAAGGACTACAGTACTGTAATCCCCTTCTAGCCTTAAACTAATAGTTCCATTAGTAATTTTTAGTGAAGCTGTGTACTGAAGACCAGGTTGCTGCTTTATACATCTTAATAATGGTCACTCCATGGAGCTAAAGATGCAGTTCATTTAATAAAGTGTGCTCTCTTAGGACACTCAACAAGCCTGTTAGAAAAGTCACAGCAAAAACCAGCATAGATAGCATACCAGCTGGAAATGGTATACTTATGCTTTTCATTTGTTTGCTGGTCTTGTTGTTAAATGGGTAGAAAAGCAGGAGTAAGGACCCTTTTGGGCCATGACCTGAACCATGAGGCATATGTGACATTAACTGCAAAGGAAGTACAGTTTATAACACAAAAGCAGTGGATATGAGGTAATATACATTTGTCAGGCAACAATGAGGACTGTGACAAGTTCAGTGAAACTTTCAACAATCTTTCAGTAAAACGTATAGAACAGCTGTATTAAACTGATTTAGTTGCAATTATGTTTTCATAACAGACTTTGTGCAAATCTCTGGTAGTTGTTGCTTCCACCAAATCCTGTAGCATGCAAAATCTACAAAATGTTCTAACTAAGTAAGCATATACCATTGTCTTTTTGTTTTAATTTAGCATTGAGACAGAAAGCCTTGGAAAGTAAAATTTCTATTTTAATGCATTAGTAAAGTTTTAGAAAACAAAGGCCAAAGAGGAAATACAGAACCTGGGATGCTTAAGCCAGGGTGCAAATGCTGAGATCATTTGATCTATGTCTTGCTTCTAAACTATGCAGTGGACATCTTTAGCTGAGAACTCTTTCTTGGATTCACCTGTCTGCAATTCTCCTTTACTGCCAAAGCATCTTAAGATTTTAGAGGCAGACAGAATACAGTACATCATTAGAGACTAGTAATATACAGTTAAAATCACTGTAGATATTTTCTGTATACCTTAGACTGTTTAAAAAAGTTATGTGTTCATCATAATAATAGATCTGTGATGTCTTTCTTTTGTGCGGTTCAACATTTGGGTTATCGAACCTGACCTTGGCACCTTTATAAGCTGTGGAGTCAGGGTTCTGATTCCTCCATTACCCATAATCCCCCTCTTCCTCCACATAGCTCAGATCGAGTGTTTCTGCTTATTAGCCAAGAAAACTTCATAATACCTCATACAATATAAAATGCTAATGCTATACTTGAAAATAACCTGGAGAAAACAAATGACAAGGTTCCTGGTTAGGTATGTTTGATCACAGAGGAGCACCAGGAAAAATATTTTGGAAAGGGGGAGAAAGAAGGGATGTTGAACAAGGCAAAAAGCAGACAACATGAATCTATCATGTATGGTGAGTACACAACTTTTGTATCTGATGTTGTCTTATTTCATCCAGTTCAACATTTGAGACTGATTCCCTAGCTGCCAAAACCCTGGCAGGTATCAATGAAGGATATTCCTGAGAATGGTGAAATTGAAAGATGTATGAGATCTTGATTGTTTAATCAGCTTATAATGAGTAATAAATGTGTGAACTGTGGACCAAGTTGCTGTAGCACAAATTTCATCTATAGGAACTCTGTGCATAAAGGCAGTAGAAGCAGCCACTGCCCTTTTATGAGTGAGTTCTTAGTTTATTAGCTAAAGAAAGTCCTGATTTTTATATAGAACAGCTATGCAGTCTGACAGCCACCTTGATAGTGTGACTTTCAAAAACATTCTGTCCTAGTCTGGTTTTAGAAAAGGTTACAAACAGCTGATCAGATTTTCTGAAATCTTTAGTTTTACGGAGATAAAATCTAAATTGTCTGTGAACATCTAACAGATGCAGTGTATATTCTCCTTTGTTAGAAAATCATAGATAAATACTGGTACAGTTTTGGTTTGATTAATGTTCATTTCACATGACACTTTTGGAATGAACATAAAATTTGTCTTCTCAAAGAAACCCTATCCTTATGGAAAATCAAGTAAGGAAGTTTACAAGACAGTGCTTGTAATTCAAAATCCTTTTAGCAGAAGTGATGGCCACAAGAAAAGGTCTTCCAAGAAAAGTCTGATGAAGCTGCTGGTTAAAAAGGGGGTTTTGTTAACCCTTGAAGCACAAGAGCTAAGTCCAATGGAAGAACAGGATCCCTTATTGGAGAGCTCAGTAAGAAACTCCCCCTTAGAAAAGCCTTTGGAATCTTTAGACAGACTATAGCCATTTGATTGTGTCCAACATGACAACTAGAAACAGCAGCAACGTGCACTTTGATTGTTGAAAAACTGGAACTTTCTTGGAAAATTCTGAAAAAGAAATCTAAGATGGAAGGAAGTGGAGCAGAAAAGGGATCTATCCCTTTAGCTGTTGCCCAGTTACAGAATCTCTTCCATTTGCAGAGGTAAACTTTCATGATACTCAATTTTTGAGAAGCTAACAAAATATAAACCACTTGAGCAGAAAGCTTGACATCTCTGACAACCATCGAAATTGGAGGAGCCATGCTGTTAGCCTCAGTGTCTCTGGGTTCAGATGAGGCTGCCCGGATGAGTCAGTCAAAAGATCTGGATGACTATCCAGTGTCCAAAAGAAGGGAAAGCACACTTGCTGAGGCCAGAAAGGGGTAATGAGGATTATTTTGGCTTTGCATCTTCTTGCTTTTTGAATGAACTTTGTTATCAGAAGAAAAGTGGTAAAAACATATAGAAGACCTGGAGACCAACTGTGGACTACAGTGTCCATTGGTGAGTGGCCCTGTCCAGGGCTTAGGAAGAAGTAACTGCTGCACTTGTAGTTTAGGTGCGAAGCAAAAAGATCGCAGCAAGGTTGAACCCAATGACTGAAGATCTGACTTGTCCACTAACACACTGGAAGTTCAGAGAATATGCATTGCTGTGAGAAAGAGATGGGAAGACATTGCCCATTGCCATGCTCTCATGGCCTCTAAGCATAGAGGATATGAATGGATTCTGCCATGCTTGTTGATGTTCCAGACTACTAACATGTTGCCTGAATGGATGAAGATGAACTCCTTGGGGAGAGAGTCCAGGAAAGGTCTGAAGTGCTAGGAGGACTGCCTTCATATCCAGGGCACCGATGTGGAAAATAGCCTCTGTGTTCAACCATGAACCTTGAACCATCCTCCCTCCAAAATGCCCCCCCCCCCACTCCAGAAAAGGGAAGCATTTGTGGTTACTTTGGCTGTGGGGGAATGTGGAAAAAAAGACTGACCTTCTATGAGAGCTGTGGAGGTCAACTACCATATGATGTTATACTTGCAAACTGCCATTAGACAAGTCTGGGCATGAAGAGGATGGAAGAACTGGGATGACTGTACTGAAAGAGTCTGTTGAAGAATTCTATTGTGGTACCTGGCTGGAGGAGGTAGCATTTTTGTGGAAGCCATCAGTCCTAGCAATCGCAGGATAAGTCTTGCAGTTAGTCAGGGGTGCTGAAGAACTTGCAAGGATGACTGCCATACAGAAACAATCCTGGACTCTGGTAGAGTATCTCCCTGGTTGTCATCTTCCGGTGGCATATTGGAAACTCCTATTTGTTGTGTGAGCATCAGTTTGTTTCTTGAGTGACTGTAATCCATAAATGTTAAAGAAACTGGTGCAAGAAGTCCTGTTGCTACAGCAGAAGATTCTTGGTTGGTGCAGTGAGAAGCCATTCATCTAAGTATAGGAACACCTGGAACCTTAGCAGACTGAGATGTGTTGTGACAACTGCCACGCATTTGGTGAACACCCTGGGGGGTTCTGGTGAGACCAAAGGTCAGTGCCATGAATTGGAAATGATTGGCTTCAAGTTGGAAATGGAGAAATTTCCTTGATTGCTTTGCAATTTCAGTATGGTAGTAGGTGTTCTGGAGATTTACTGAGCACATGCACTCATCCTTTCTCAACAGAGATAGAATGGACCAAACTGTGACCATCCAGAACCTTGTCTGTTTTATGAACTGACTGAGATGACTGACGTCTGAAATTGGCCTTAGTTCCCCTGTCTTATTCAGAACTCAAAAGAACATGGAATAAATTCCGGATTCTAACTGGTGGAGGGACCTGTTGGATGACTCTTTTTTTTTTTCTTACAGCTTTAAGACTTCTGCTGTTGCAAATTCCATTTGATGGGGTGGTACTGTGGGAAACCTTCTCTTCTTTAAAGGGGAAACAAGGGCATTGCCTAGCCTCTGGTGATTATCTGTAGAAAACAAGTATCTGAAGTGATGGCCTGCTAGGCTTGAGTGTGCAGGGATAAGCACCACCCTAACTGCCTCTTGAGTGCATCAGTTGGGTAATCCTTCAGGAGCACTGAAAGGACTTCTTGGAAAAAAAAGCAAACCTTTGATTCTGCAGTCTGCTTCTGTCTCTAAGGTGATGTCCATTGAAACTGTCCCCTCTGATTCAGTAGGACCTGTCTGCAGGAGCATCCTGGTTGAACCCTTGAGATTTTCTGAATCACATTTTCTTACCACCTCTCTTATTTCTGCAGGAGGCTCTCTGAGGGGTGGAGAAACAGATTCCAATGGCCAAAAAAGTTTTCTGAAATCTTTAGTCCTATGGAGATAAAAGCTAAAGAGTGCGGAGTTGTCAAAGGAGTGCTAAGAAAGGATGTTTTGAATCCTTTTTCAAAGTCACACAATTGCATCCAGGTGTGCTGGCAGATGGCTATGCCAGTACCTGCTACTCTAGCCATACCATCAGCTGCACTGAAGAGCAGATGCATGGATATGTTAGACATCGATCGTAAGGTAGCCATCTGGGTCTCCACTGTCTTCTGAATGTCCAGTGGTAGGTTACCTGAAAGGGACTTTGTGAGTTCCTTTGTCAGGTCCTTCTGGAAACAAGTTAGGTGGGCCAGGTAGTTCAGTGCTCTAAGTGTAAAACTCATTGACGCATAGGTCCATTTCCCAAATCTGTCCAGAGGTCTAGATTCCCTATTAGGCAGATGGACAGATGTATTCTCCTCAGAGAGCTCTGTTATATTAGCTGATTCCACAACCATGACAACTACCTGGGACCCTTACTCCAGTGTGTTCCATATTTAAATGCAACTAAAATTCTGTCTGGCTTCTTAGGGATTGGTTCCACCATGTCAGGATCCTTCCAAGCATGTGCAGCTGCCAGGTCTATGAGTGCATCAGCAGGCAGTACCACCCAGTAAGTAGAAGAGCCAGTTCCAAAAGCCTTGAGGGACACACTTTTCAGGGGACCAATCCCCTCATTGCTTCATCAATTCTAAAATATCACCAAAGGTAATGTCCTCTAATCTCTTCCCACATATCCTTAACTACCATACCAGTATCATTTTTAATCCATACTCCAAAATACTTCATTTTATCATGTCCTCATAAATATGGATATTGCTGAACTAATTTGTATGCGGGTACATAATTTACCACTATTGTTTTCTTTATACAGACTTTCATAGAATTTCTGAAATATTTCTAACACTTCTAAAGGATCTCTTGTTATTTTCCTTGTTATAGGCTCCCTAAGCTTGGTGACAGCCCTTTTTACATTCTGCTGTCTGAGTCATTTGTGCTCTAGCGTTATTATCAAAAAGCAGTTGCTTAACAGCAATCTTTCTAAAGTAATGAATATTATTGAGGTAATCCCTTATTTTCTGTTTAGCATTCTATAGTTGCTCCTCTTCTTGTTCTGTGAGATTCCCCTATTTTGCAATACTTTATTTGTAATTCCCTCTAAAAATGACTGTATCTTATTAACCATATCTCCATTTCTTTTATTTCCACCCTATTTTTAAATTCCACTTTAATTTTCTCCCACTACCTAGATATATTTTCAGAAGAAGTTTCTATCTTCTCTAATAACTCCTGAATAATTTGCACTACCCATTCCTTAAATTCCTCTGTTTTCAACAGATAGGTGGAAAAGTGCCAGTGTCTCATTTTTATTTCATTACCCTGTGTTTTTATTTTAGTTATTGGTGCATGATCTGAAATCATTATTAGGTGTGTATCACGACCTTCAATTAAATGCACATGTTCCTGTGAAATGTAAATTCTGTCTAGCCTAGCCCAGTTTTTGTATCTTGGGGAATAATATGTAAATTCACTCTGAATCCCTAGTACTGGATTCACATCTTCCATGCCAAGTATTTTCATAAATTTCTTTAAAAATCTACCCTCCTTTGTTATATTTTCCTTTCTGGACCCCCCCAGACACATCTTCACTGTTGCAAATCAAATTCCAGTCCCCACCTATAAGTAATATTTCTTGAAGAAAGCTGATTATTTCTCCCAAAATTTTCTTTAGCTCCATTATAGCAGTTTCTGGTGGAATACAAATGCATGCCAGTGTAATCCTCCTCCCTTGGAAGTTGTCCCTTAGTACTACAAATCTACCATTATTGTCTTTTTTTCCTCTTCTATTACTATTGGAGCTCTTCTTGAATTAATAATACGTGTTCCTCTCTTCCTTTGCCCCAGGTATTCTGTTGAATAACTATCCTGAAAACCTTTCTTTACCAAATTCACATGTTCAGCTCTTTCCACATGTGTCTCCTGTAGCATAGCTATTTGCACTCCACATTTTAATACAGTTCATTGCTCCTTCCTTTTTGTATTTATCTGTGAGACTATTAACTTTTAAAGACATTATAGAAAGAATCATATTCTCGAGGAATTATTATTCCCACCTTTAATGTATAGCAGCTTTTTTTGTTAAATGTCTAGTTCCAGATTTTGTGTTACATACATGCACTGTTTGGGAGGCTAGTCTTTTATACAATTGTTTATTGTCATCTCCATCTCCCGATGTCACACCTTGCAGAATTTTTTGTTTTATTGAAAACCCTGAAATAAAAATACACACATACCTTGAATACCCCCTAAAACCTACAAACTTAATAATAACACACAAAACTATGTATATCTTCAAATATATGTAGTCTTGAAATGTTAATGACATGAAGTAGGGCATATGCTTTAGAGTCCCTGAAAATTTTAACAAAGTCCAAGAAAATACTTCCAGATTTTCCTGTTCTATTTCTGTTCATCTCCATCTCCCAAACTCTGTCTCTGCTTCATCTCCAGTGCACTCTCAGTGCTTCTAGTCAACTCCTGTGCTTTCTCCCTCTCTTAAGCATTTTCTGTTGAAACACTGGGAAAGATTTCACTGACACTGTCTGCCACTGGTCTTTATTACCAGAAGAACAAGAAGCAGAATCTCCTTCTGTTTCAACTGAATTTTTTGGACAAACTTTTGTATTTTTTCCTTAACATGTACTTTATCAAAAAAGGTTTTCATTCCTCCAGGGAAAATATTTTGAAGATAGCTGGGTTCTGAAAGAATAATAGTATTTTGTTTTATTTAGTATATTCACTGTCTTTTTAAAACTATTGCTAGCATGATTATTAGCTTGAATAAAAAGCTACAAGAATGATATGAAATATAAAGGGTTAATTTAAAATTAGGAATTAGTAAGTGTGCTGACAGACATATATAGCTTAATTAGATATTGCCATTCATGCAAAGGAGTATGTTATTGAGAAACAAAGTCTGTAAAAATAGCTGCGGAGATGGCAGCTGGAAGGACATCAATGAAGCAAAGATATGTAATATCAAGCAAGATAAAGTTAGAACATCAAGTTTCAGACAGTGCTGAAACACCACGTTTCAGATAATGCATGACTGAGTTTCCCCTGGACCACCAAACTTAAAAAAGAATCAAGGACAAATCATAAATTAGAAGAACAAAGAAAAATGTTATAGAAAAGGAAGATTATAATACATCAGACTGAGAAAAATATATCAGACTTTGGTATAAATATGAGTGTGCATAAACAAGCTTTGGGAATTTGCCACAGAGAGCTGACAGCATCTGTATTGCATGCTTGTAGATCGAAAAGAAAAATGTAACAGTAAAGTCATATTAACTGAAGCAGTTTGTCTCAGCGTATTCATTGTATTTAGTAGAATACAGTATTACAGTAGTTCGTCATACTAAGAGTTAATATATTGTGGCATGCTTGCATGCAAATGCAAGTAACAGCAAAAACCTAAGAGAAAATGTACGCATATAATTTTTCAGGTACAGCAATTTGAATCTCATGCTTCTCAATATTCCCTATATAATGGAATAAATGTTATCCTGCTTCAGCCTGGCGTACAATAAGTAGTCATTATTCACAAACACTTTGCCGTTTTTCACTTTTAGTACTTTGTCCTTCTGCCATGGTTTTGTCAGAATCAACTCATTCACCTGGTAAGATTGCATTTTTACTATGAAAGGTCTAGGTTGCCTTCTCATAGCCCTGTTTGGATCATACACACAATGTGACCTTTCAATTAATAATTCCTGTTGAGGAATACCAGTCCAGTTGCTTATTTGTGCTTTCCTGAAATTAATGCAATCTGTTCTTTCCAGCTTCTCAGGTACAGCAGAAGATCTCAGGTTTTCTCTAAATGCTCTGTCCTCCAATTTTATTATTTTTTGAAACATCTCTTCTTGTGTAGTCTTATATTCAGCCAGCCTTTTCTTCATTTTGACCTCTGAGTTTAAAGCTTCCATTTTTTCCAGCCTTTTATTGTTTGAGTTGATATACTCCATCAATGTTTCATTTATTTTAGTCAGATCTGTATGTAGTTACTTTATACTTTCCGCAAGGTTACTGGAAGTTATGCCTGGAGCTTGCACTTCTTTTTGCTGAACAGCTACAGTACTTTTCCCAGTCAGTGTTTTTATCATCTTTTGTAGCTGATTTTCCTTCAAGTCCTCTGTATTTCTTTCTTCCTGGCATCCAGGCAGTGCACATACTAGTTACTGAAATTTACGCAGAAATCCAGGTCCACTGGCTTTCTCTGCTAAGTTTCTGTTTTCACACTGGAAGAGGCAGAATTAAGCTATTAGCTATGTCAAGAACCTAAGTGGAAACTATCAGATCTGCTCTGAGTTAGTGAAGAATGGCACAAAATACACTGAACTGACTGATATTGCCAACATTCTGGCAGACAGGTTTAGTGCAAACTTCACCCCCCTCTCACCCCCTAAAGGGCCCATAACCATAGCAGAAGAATGTAGAGCCCCGGCAATCACTGACACACAGGTTAAAACTGCCCTATCCAAAGCCAAAAACACAGCTTCAATGGGACCGGACGGAGTCCCAGGCTGTGTCCACGAACTCCAAAATGAACTAACCCCTCACCTAAACACACTTGTTCAAAGTCAGCCTCTCTACAGGCTACGTACCCATAGAATGGAGCACAGCAACAGCTATCCCGCTTCACAAAGGTGGAGCCACAACGGACCCCAGGAACTATCGCCCTAGAAGCCTGATTAGCCTGGTCTGCAAGGCTATGGAGTGCATCATTATGGAGCTCATTAACAGAGACATTGGGAACCTCCAAACATTGGACCGTACCCAGTTTGACTTTGTTAAGGGCAGAGCATGCCTCCTAAACCTGGTGGACTTCTTTAAGACAGTTACCAAGGCTTTAGATGAGGGAAAGGAGGTCCACACAGCCTACCTAGACCTCACAAAGGCTTTTGACACCATTCCACATTCTGGTATTATTGACAAGCTCACCAGCATGAACATAAACCCCTACATCACGAGATGAGTTGCCAATTGGCTGATGGATAGAACCCACGTGGTGAGAGTTGCAGGCTCTAGGTCCAACTCTAAACCAGTTACAAGTGGCGTCCCCCAGGGCTCAGTCCTGGGACCCCTCCTATTTGGTATATACTTCTCAGAGGTACAGGTAAGCACAGGAGGACTATGACTGACCAAGTTCGTAGATGACTGCAAACTGGGAGCCATAACTGACTCTCCGGCTGATACAGACATCCTCCAGAAGGGTCTCACTGAGACGGATACCTGGTGTCAAAATCATGGCCTCAAGCTAAATGCCAAAAAGTGCATAGTCATCCCCTTTGGAAAAAACAAAATACCCGTGAGCTACCACTTACGTGGGAGTCCCCTAAATACATAAAATGAAATAAGGGATCTGGGGATCCAAGTAGATAGTAATCTCTCCTTTGATAATCATATTGCCAAGGTGGTTAGAAAATCCTTCTATGTGGCTCACCTGATCACAAAAGGGTTCGCATCTAGAACAAAAGAGGTTATTGTGCCTCTCTACTCATCACTCATCAGACCCATCATAGAGTACAACACCCCATTTGGGATGTACCTTACAAGACACCTGCAACAGCTGGAAAGACCACAGAAGTACCTCACCAAGAGGATTACTGGCCTCAAACAGATGCCCTATGCAGTCCGAATGAAGAAACTCCAGCTGTACTCGGTTACATACCGCCTGCTCAGAGGTGATCTCTGCCTGACATACAAGGCCATGTCCAACCCAGAATTGATGAAATGCTCCACCTAAAAAAAAAACAAATCCCCGAGAGCCGCACGCTCTAGGGATCTAAACCTCACCATAATGATAAATAGGACTTGCTGGAGGGATAGATTCCTGTCCCAGAGACGCCCCATGCTTTGGAACAGGATTACAGTCTACATTAGGCAGAGCCCCTCACTAACACTCTTCAAGAGAAACCTTGACGAGTGGATGGGAAACAGAAAATTTACCCTGGGGATCACTGCAGTGGCTCTGCTGGACAGAGGCACAGGGAACTAATGGCTCTGCTGGACAGAGGCACAGGGAACTAATCTAAGGGGGCGGAGAAAGCCAACACATTCTGGCTAGGTTTACATATGCCCTTGGGCAGATAGCCTAGTACTTACCTATGAACCTATTACTCAATGTACAGCCATCTTGGAAGTAAAGTTTGTGTCTAAAGTGACTAATTCCAGAGAGTAATCTAAATGTCTCTACTTACATGACTTTTTTCTAGGACCTTGCCTTGATTGGACTTACAGAGCGGGTTGGCATCAGACAAGGAACTCACACAGTGAGCAGCCCCAAGCTAAAGGAAGCTGACTGTCCCTGACAACTAGTATGTGTGGAGTCAGATGTCTTATCCTAAAAAGGTTTTGAAGGAGCCAGCTTTATGGAAAGCACCTCTTCTGTTGGTCTAGCAAGAAACATTTCAAAATCCTCCAATGTTAAGGCAGAGATTGGGCCCAAAGACTCCCACCTCATCATGACAAGATGAAGAAAAGCATCCCCTGACCTGCACAGCTTCAGATCAGAGGTAGAGATCAGGGCTGAGCTATCTAATGCAGAGACAGTGAAAAAGAGAGACAGTTCTGTCAGTTTTGGTATGGACTCTGTACTTCAAGCCCAGAAAATAGTGTTTCACCTAAGAGACTCATCCAGATCCAAAGGCATCAGAGTCAAGAGAGTAAGAGACATAGTCATAGTCAAAGTCAACAGGACTGTTTGCTCTGATGTGGATGCTGCCAAGAGGCTTGGATCTGAAGGGCAACCATTATCAAAGAAATTTGTGGAGTAGGAGCTGTTCTCTGAATGTCCTGTGTGGACAGAGCCAGGAGAACTATTAGCTGAATTTGCATCCAGAGAAATTTCTTCATCTTCCTGTTGACATCTGCTTCAGTAAGGATCCTAGATGACTAAACAGACCTAGAGTATGAAGCCAATGACAGTGGTCTGGATGAGCACTTCTCTTGAAGAAAAGAAGAATAGAGCCGAGGACTCACAGGTTTTGGGGAAAAATGAGAAGGAGGAGACATAGGTGACCAGGTATGACAGTCAAGATATTTTCACTGCAGGACCTAAAGGTTCTGATGGAAATGGAGACTACTTTCTCGATTTTTCTGACCACTTCTCAGATTTGTCCTTCTCTTTTTCTTTTGACTTTTCTTTCTGTATAGATTTCTCCATGGTCTTAGCTGGAGAAGCAGAAGGAGTAGCAGAAGAAGCTGGGGCCTGAGTTGAATGTTCTGACTGAGGAATAAGACCTTTTAACACAAGTTTGTCTCTACGGCTTTGAATGACCATAAAACCTAAAGAGAAGCAAGCCTCACAGTCTGTCTCTAAGAGGGGTTCTCCAAGACAATAAATATAAATAGAGTGCATGTCCTGCAGTTGGATCTTATGTCCACAGGTCATACACTTCTTAAAGTCCTATACCTTATCTGCCATGAGTTTGCCAAGGTAACGTGAAAGGAAATTCAAAACCCTTATCTAACAAAGAAACAACTATCTAACACAGGGAAGATCATCCTGTACCAATAGGCAAAAGTCTATCTGTCTATTTCAAAAAATGGAAACATTTATTTAGAAAACATATGCCATAAACATCAAATAGTTACCTGGAATGTGGAAGTTTTGGTCTTGGCAATCCAAACCTTGAAGGATGGTAACAGTTCAGATGAAAGAAAATAAGCTAGGCTTCCTGAGCTCTAGTTTAGAAGAAAACTCCATAACAAAGAAGACTCCTTTTCCAGATCTTTATTGAAGATAGTCGCATTGAGGATTTTTATTAATTACAAGACTACACATCTGCACACACCCTCACACACAAATGCACATAGATATATACAATGCACAAAGACAGACATGTATGAATACAGTATAATCTCACCCTAAATCCATGATCTCCCCATTCATATCAACATCAAAATCAAACTATACCCCCTGGCTCAGTAAAGATACTCGTATACTAATGCACAAAACAGACTCCACCTGGAAAACATGACAAAAAAACAAATCCCCCACTAACCATCAATTATTTAAAGAAATAAGAAATTGCACCAAAAACAAATATATAATGATAAAAAAAGCATTCTACCTCAAGGCTCTATCCATTCATCGATCCAACTCCAAAATTTCTGGAGAAATATTAACTCAGTCCTTCACCCTGGTAAAACACAAACTCCCAGCCCTTATCTTAACCTTGCAGACCAAGACACTGCCTCTCTCCTTAACTAGTTTTTTTTTTTATACCATTAGCAAATTAACAAATGCCAACCACAACCCCTCAAAAAAACACTACCTCAAACCACAAATAATGAAACATGTTTCTCTCTCAACCCTATCTCAACTTCCTACATAAAGTCTCTCCTTCTAAAACTTAAACCTTGCTCTCCCACTGCTGACAATCTACCCCCCACCACTTTCTGAAACTAGCAGCTAACACTATTGCCTAGTCAGTCTCAATATTTATTACTAGATCTATTAAAGAAGGTACTGTATCCAACATCTGGAAGTCTTTCTACATGATTCCCCTTCACAAAGGTGGCAACTCCACTGATCCCTCCAATTATAGATCCATTGCTATAATATCCCCACTATCCAAAATTCTCGAAAAATGCATACATAACCAGATGCTGAAATTCCTCATCCACAATAACCTCCTGACTTCCCAACATGGATTTCGACCAAACCACAGTACCTCTACAGCCCCTCTATCCTTTACTCACACTATTACTGAAGCTAGAGATAACAACAAACTGGTCTCATGTCTGTTCTTAGACCTTTCAAAAGCATTTGACATAGTATCCCACCCAAACTACTAAACAAACTGGCTGACTTAAAACTTTCCACCTGGACTCTCTCTTGGTTCTCCAGCTATCTCACAGAGAGAGTACAATCTGTCAAATGGCTTTCTTCTTGTTCTACTTTTTTACCCATACACACTGGCATACCATAGTGCTCTATCCTGGGACCCTTTCTTTTTAACACCTTTACCAATGACCTACATTCTTCCACTACCCCCTCAACCCTCATATAATATGCAGACGACTCTACTCTGACCATATCCTCAAACTCAATCTCACAATTTCAAACACTTACACAACAATCTTTCCTCTCAGTTGAAAGTTGGCTAATTAAATTCAGCTTATTTTAATCCTAAAAAAACAAAACTCCTTCCCTTTCTCCCCAAGGCCAGTGATCACCTTATGCTCTCCTTCTCCATCTGTTCCCTAAATAAAACCATCATTAACATTGAAACTCACACAAAATTATTAAGAATGACAGTTGACAACCAACTAAAATTTGACTTACTCATCCAGCAATCGATTAAGAAAACTAATCAAAAACGTGGTCTTTTATAATGCAACAAAAAATGTCTATCTTCCGATTCCAGACTATCGCTAACACAAGCCTATCTACTTCCTAGCCTCCTCTATGGAGCCCCAGTTTTACTAACCTTCAATCCTGCCTGCTCTCCAAATTGGAACAAATGTACAATAAAACCACAAAATTGCCAGCTAACGTTAACTAATTCCACACACAATTGCCTTACTCTTAATAAGCTACACTGGATTAAACTTCCCCATCATCTCAAATTATGTCAGCTCTATATAACCCACTTTCTTCTCAATAAACCATCTGCTTGTCTCCCTCGCTTCAGTTTAGTCACTTACTATACCCCTTCCTGTCCCTTACGCAGTACTGACAAATTCATTCTCCAAACTTATAGGTCCAAAATTAACACTGGCAATCTTTTATATAAATCTTCCTTAACAAAAGTCTGGAACAACCTTTCTGCCAATTTATGTTGCATTACACACACTAACAACTTCAAAAAAAGAACTGAAAAACTTTCTCCAGAAAACTTGGTTATGCCCCTGCCATGATCTTAACTAATCTTGTTTCTATCACCTGTCTCTCCCACTTTGAACACTAAGTTTTCTGGCTCTGCTCTATTCTGATAATGCTATTGAACTATATAATCTGTATGGAATATACTATGCTTACATCATTATAACTATTTGTTTATTATTATGTTTCTTTTTTCTTATTTTCATACTTTTACAAAACTGTACTATCTTACTATGTATGTATACTGTAAAACTGTATTTTTCACTTTTGTGAAACCTATTAAAATTGTAATTATTTTTCTTGGAACTTTTCTCCTCAGGTCTCCACTGAAAATGGACCTGTGCTCAGTTGGACCAACCTAGTTAACAAATGTGAAATAAATAATAAATAAAATAAATAAACATCAGGTGGTTGTCATTCACCAAACATAGATACAAACATTCACACTAAGCAGGTATGCACATTCAATCACTGTAACCACTCAAGCACTGTGCTTGTGCCCCATGCACAAACACGGACATACATTTATATACGCATTCATAGAACCACTACCTATATGGCTTGGCACTCTGACAGGGTGAAGCTGTTTTGCTTAACAGTGCACAGATTTCCCTATAGGAGTACACTGGTGCAATGCAACATTGCTATTAACTGTATACACTTAAATATTTGTTTTGTGTAATACTATACACGGGGGTTGCACAGTATGGGCATATATGAATGCCCATATTATGCAAGCTTTTGTTTATGACAGTGCACTGAGATGCACAAGGGCCTTATTTAAATAGGACGCACCCGCAAAGTACCCCAGTAATATGCAGCACGTTAATCCCTCACTGCCTAATACTGCAACTCTGTGCTTTTGGGTAGTATGATATCTTTGAATTGGGAAATCCTTGCATAGTATGCAAAGCCACTTGAGTGGTTCATACTAAACAACTTGTTTATGAATACCATTCATTGAATTTTTGCAAATTCATCTTGTTCAAAATTAATTTACTGTGAGTAAGGCAGCATTGAAAGGTACTGGGCTAACAGCAATGTGGGTAAAGTCCTGAAAAGCCATGATTATAATTCTGCTCAGCAACTGTCCAGTGTAAAGCTTAGTTAGGTGTGGCAGGTGTCGGTCATATTTCCCAAGGGGCTATAGCACATCATCAAACTTGTATAAGTTTGAAAGATGTAATATCGAACCCAAAAGTCCAAAATCGCACAATAACGAACACACATAACAGCGATTTTTTTCTCAGGGGAAAAAAATCGCTGTTCCCTAACAAAAAAAAAAACATAAACCTTAAACTAAAGCGGGGGACTTCGCCCTCCACATCCCTCAACGTGAGGGGGCTGTGCACCCCACACCCCCTACTTAAATATACAAACACCAAGATCACACCACAGTGGAGTAAACAGCAAAGCCCCAAAAATGGCCCACTGATTTTTTTTCCCTGGGAAAAAAAATCGATGTGCCATGGCTTTGCTATTTTTCCGTTTCGGACTTTTGGGTTCGTTATTACATCGTTTGAACTTATACAAGTTCGACGATGTGATATAGACCCATTTCCCAAGGCAGTAATGCGCATTAGCCATTCATTCTTAAGGCCAGACATTTCTCACATAGCTGAATGTCAGCAATGTGGAGTGTGATATAAATTGATAACACTGGTGAAGATTTAAAGGTTATATCATGACAAAGATTATGTTCAGGCAATGCAAGATAAGACGGCAACTATTATACCAGCAATGATAACTAAGTAAAACAGGTTACAGTGAAGTCAGTGTTTTCATGGTACAATATATAATATTTATTTATTTATTTTATTTTAATTAATTTGTTAACCATGTAAATGAGATGATCAAGGGACTTTTTTCATTCATAGCCCTAGTTAAAAGCAAAAACATTACATAGGACATTTGCACAGAGACATGCATATAAACTACATTAGTGGTAAACAGTACTAGTAGACATAACATCCAAAGATGCATTGTTTGAAAAAGTAAAATAGATGAATACAGCAAAGTTGGGCAAATTAGAAAGGTAATTATAAAAATGATGTCTCAATGGTTATATGCATTACAATTATATAGGCAGTTATTGCTTTATACTTATGATTTGACATTCAAAATTTAGGATGGTAACCATTTCCCCTGCAGCAGTTATATCTATAGACCATAGTTTACTGGTCTAGTAACTGTGTTTTGAATTGCTTATTTGCTTTCATTTATAATGTCTTGTGGTAACAGGCTCCGGGCAAGACGGACAATCTAACTAAAGGATCTTTGGTTACTACCAATCTGAAGGAAGGCATTTTTGTTTTAGGGGTCCTTGAGTGAAAGTTCTGAGTGCAAGAAAGGTAAGCTCCCAAGTTATTCCAGACAAGAAAAGAAAAAGAAAAGCTCCACTCAGGCGTGCAGTTCCTTCTAAGTTACTGGCTAACGTAAGATCTCTGGATAACAAAATGGACTTTATCAGGCTGGACATTAACACAAACAGTAAGGTAAAAAACAGCATTAGTTTTATATTCACTTAGACTTGGCTAAATTCAAATATCAGCGACCAAGCTGTTGGAATAGACAAATTGTCCTTATTCAGAGCAGATAGGTTACAGGCTCGCAGTGACAAAACAAAAGGTGGGGGAGTCTGCATATACATCAACAACAGCTGGTGTGAAAACAATGATGTCATTACTAGCTCAGCTGGCACTTTTTTTTTTTATCAAAATTTTTTAATTAACTATTTTCACAAAATATGCAGTAGAATATAAACAAGACATATACATGTGGTACAGTTGATGTTACAGAATGCATACCATCAGCAAGGTAATAATAGATATTGCACACTTTACTAAATAACATTCAAATTAGGTAGATCTACAATTTTGTATTACTACGAGGATATGCTTACATTGTGATTAGTCCAAGAACTTTTATTGTATAGCAGTTCTGTTGTACATTATTTTGCAATTGCGAGCAGTACTAGAGGTATAACATCAGCCTATAAAGTGATAACAATTTGCTCTACTATACCATATATACATATATACAAATATGTCACCTTAATTATTGTGGTTATTAATCTCAACTAAGTGATGTGTTTACTATCCTTATATAATTAGCATTTAACTTACTGTTTATGATAGAATATCAATTAATGCTTTGCAGTACCTCTGATAGTAGGTTTGGTTCTTCTAAATTTTTGTATAAAGCTTCTTGGCCAATATATGTTTATTCGCCATGTTTTTATATTCTAACCAGGTTAGTCTTGATCTGTCTATCCAGTTTTTTGCTATGTAAGCTTTTAATAGGGTACATAGTGTTATTATAATATGTTTGGAGAAATTATTATTATTGCATTTGAATACATGTAGTATAGCCGTCTCCCATGACAACGTGAATTTTGAATAGCCTGATTTCTCTAAAAGGAATCTTAGTGAGCACCATAGTTTATAAACTGTTTTGCAGCTCCAAAAGATGTGGAGAATATCTGCCTCTTTATTAGGACAAAAGGGGCAATATGGTGACTTGGATGGGTTGAATTTGTTAAGGTGAACAGGTGTATGGTAGGCATTGTTGAAGATCCTGATCTGTGTGTATATTAACTTTTTATATGGTGTCAGTTTCATAGTATTTCTAATAGCTATTTCCTTTTGATTGTCTGTTATGGTGTTATCTTTACTTTCCCAAAACTTTGAAAAAAGAATTGTATTTTGATATTTAATATTTGCTATGAATTTATATGTATTTGATATGAAATGAGAACTGCAACATAGCAGCAATCCTAAAGTTAAAATGTTATATGAGATGGTATTTTCAGAATATGTTCTTTTATACTTTCATAATTTTTATAACACTGATATTTATATATATATATATATATATATATATATATATATATATATGTATATGTCACCAGACAAGTCTACTATTTCTTTAGTGTGATCTAGTGAAAGAATTTTAAGTTACAAAAGAAGTTATTTTACATTAGTTGCAAGTTAGAATATATATATATATCCATACAACTTGACAACTTTTAATTTTATAATTCATTTAAATCTAAAGTAGATTTCAATTTTCAGTTTTTAATATGAAGGTTGTAACATTGTGCTTATAACTTGATATTTTTTATTTTCATGTTGATGTAAACGCTAGATTTTATTTTGCTGATTGTGAATTTAAAGTGAAATAGCACACTAGAGGAAGTGATGTCATTGCCACACCTCTGATTTCCTTTTAAATATTTGGTGCTAATATTCACTTTGTTTGTTTGTTCTGAAGAAGCTGCAACTCTTTTTTAGCAGCGAAAACGCTACTGGATTTTAATAAAGCTGTGTTCAACTTACCATTGGACTTGGAGTTTTGGTGCTATTTCTGACTGCCTCGCCTCCTGTTTTTGTTTTTGTTTGTTTTGCTTCACTTCAACAGTTTCTCTTGTATTTGATATCAGTTTCTTTTTACTCAAGAGCAATTTTAGAACTTGTGCTAAGTTAACATCTTGCTCAACTATAGTGATGTCTTTGGTTATAGTACTTACTAGGTATAAGATTTGTTTAATTATCATTTTATATTTATTGCTTGCTTTAAGTAGTTTCATCATATCTTCCATTGAAAGGTTATTTAATTGGTAAAAATCCCATACTGTATAATTGTTTATTAAAGGGTATTTATCTAGGTTTACCATAGAGTTTGCTAGTTTGATATCTGGGTTGTTATGTATTGGTTGCAGAAGAGTAATCATGTCTTTTAAATTTATTGAGCTCAGTAGCTTCTTGAAAATTTCACAGCTGTTTATTAAGATTGGGTGAATTTTTGTTGTCTTAATAGTTTCTTGTTTTAAGAAGGGAATCGTTTTTGGATTAACTTTATATGTTATAATGTTCTGGTGAAATAATTTAAACCATAATGGGTACCAATCATTACTTATAGGGTCATGATTTGGGGTCTATATTATAACATCAGAGTTACGGAACATCGAATACAATATGGTCAACACCATATTGTCGAAGTTCCGTAACTTTGAAAATGAAAAAAAAATCAAAACTTTACATTTTTACCCCCCTCTACTTAAATATACCAACTCTGAGACCGGACTACATTGCAGTAAATGGAAATCTCCCTTTAGGGAGATTTCCATTTACACGCTCAAGATTCTGAGCGTTTGATATTCTCGTGCAGACAATGTCAGATTCAATATTGTTGGCTTTCGAGAATATAATATAGACCCATGATTTGTAATCTGCATGATGCGACTTGCAATGATAATTTCATAGTACAACTGAAAATCAGAAAGGCATAAGCCTCCTTTTTCTTTTGAGGGTATTAGCTTATTATAGCTAATTCTTGTACTTTTTGGGTACCATATGAATTTTGCCAGTCAAACTTTTATCTTGTTGAAGAAGGTAACTAGAATTTTCATGAAAGTGGCATTCAGATGGTATAAAATCTTAGGCAATATGTTCATTTTTATAATTGAAATTTTTGATAATGTAGATAGTTTAAGCTTTTCCCATTTATTAATGTTACTGACTATAGTTAACCAAGTTTTAACTATATTATTATTGAACATATCTGATTATGTATGGCTAAAATTTATGCCTAAATAATTCAAAGTATATATTGCACTTTAACAGTAGTCTCCGGAAAGTAAAATTCCTTATGTCCCAGCAGGTTAATTGGATAAATAATTGACTTCTTAGGATTAATTTCATAGTTGGATACTAGGGAAAACTTATCTATGGACGATAGGATTTTATTTAAATAAGTATCAGGATACTGAAAGTAAATATTGAGATCGTCTGCAAAAGCTGTGTATTTTATTTTGAGTTTTTGATACTGAAATAAGATGATGGTATGTTCTCTGGGTAATTTGCAGTAGTAATGTTTCTATATAGAAATTAAACAGGTTTGGTGAGAGTGGGCATCCCTGTCTGGTTCCATTAACTATTTGTATTGGGTTAGAAGTTTTCTTATTAATATAGAGAGTTGCAGTTGCTTTAGTATATACATTTTAAACATTTTTATGTATTCTTTTGGGAATCCAAATTGATAAAGTACAAATAGGAGGAATTTTTGATTGACTCTGTCAAAGGCTTTTGTTGCAGCTATTGATAATGCTTATTTAGGGGATTTGTCTTTGGCACATAAGTGGGTTAGGGCATCAGTGGTTAATGTGTTGCCCTTTACTTGTCTCTGACTCATAAAGCCTAGCTGTTCAGGTGCAATCATAGCTGGGGCTACTTTCTATATCCTTTGTGCTAAAATTGTTGAAAATATTTTAATATCCATATTTATCAGAGCTATGGGTCTATAGTTGTTCGGATTTGTGAGATCTGTATTTGGTTTTGGGATAAGTACGGGTTTGGAGTTGTTCAGATAAAGGTCTGATATCCCAACTTTTATTATATAGTTGTATAATTTTAAAAGTACTGGTGTTATTTGTTGCTTATAATGTTTATAAAATTCTGCTACATACCCATCAGGATCAGGAGCTTTCCCAGGTTTTAATTTATCAATAGCCTTAGCTACTTCCTCTTCTATTAATGGACTTTTGAGATTATTAGATTGAAAGTCATAAATCTGAGGGAATTCTAGATTATCCATAAAGGTTTGGAATAGGTTGTCATTAATATGACCTTGTGGACCATAAATGGTTTGAAATATTTCTTCAAAAAACTCTATTATTTCGATATCAGAGTTATAAATTTTGTCTTTATATTTTATTTCTTGTATTTTACATGTGGGGTTCCTTATGTTGATAAGTCTAGCTAACATTTTAGAAGGAGTTTGAGCCCTCTCTGCATATTTGTGCAGCATTCTAAATTCTGTAAATGTATACTGTCGCGTTATAATCTCATTTAACTGTTTCTGTAGACTTGCTATTTGTTTCTCAGTATTAGGAGTGTAGTTTCTTTGCAGTTCCATTTCCAATAATCTTATCTTACTTTCTATTTTACTTATATTTTCTCTTCTTTGCTTTTTGTAATATGATGCTTTTTGGATGAGCTGGCACTGAATACTTTACAATTACATGTCCATTTTACTTGTCCAGGGAGTTTTTAACTATCTTTATAACTGCAGTTTACATACCTCCAAGTGCAAACACTAATGAAGCACTCACCAGCCTATATCAGTTAGTCTGTGATCTGCAAAACAAGAACACAGAGTGTGTCAACATTTTAGCTGGGGATTTCAATCAAACTGAAAACTGTGCTACCAAACTACCAACAGTATGTAAACTTCTCTACAAGAGGTGAAAACACACTTGATCAAGTGTACTCAAATATCAAACAGGCATTCAAGGCAGTCCCCCACCCCCATCTTGGTAGCTCAGATCACATTTCTATCCTGCCTTTAAACCAATGCTAGTAAGGGGAAAACCTTTCCGGAAGCAAATAAGGATCTGGTCTGAAAGTGCGGTCTCGGCTCTGCAAGACTGCTTAGAATGCACTGACTGGAATCTATTTAAAGAGGCTGCCACCACAAATCAATGTATTCATTTGGATAAATACATTGAAACAGTTGTGAGATGCATCAAAAAATGTATTGAAGATGTCATTAATCTGAAGGATGTAACCATCACAGCCAACCAAAAACCCTGGCTCACCAAAGAGGTATACAAATTACGTAATGCTGCCTTTAAGGCTGGAGATAGAGATGCTTTGAAAAAGACCGGGGCTAACTTGAACAAAGGTGTGAGAGTAGCAAAACGGGCTTATAGTCTAAAAATACAGAGACACCTCTCTGACCAGACAGATCCCAGGCAGCTGTGGATAGGGATCCAAACCATCACAGAATATAAGCCACCATCCATGAGATGGGATGATAACCCAGACTTTTTAAACAAGCTAAACATCTAGTTCAGCAGATTCGAGGAATTGAATAGAACATCACCAGAGAGACTACCCACAAATGAAGATGCCACATCGCTATGCCTCAACCTGGAGGAAGTACGCAAGACCCTATGTAGGGTTCATCTGGGCATAGCAGCTGGTCTGGATAGGATCCCTGGGCAGCTACTTAAAAACTGTGCTAATCAGCTGGCACTAGTCTTCGCAGACAATTTCAATATATCGCTCAGCCAAGAAAAAGTGCCCAAATGCTTTAAGACCACTGACATCATCCCTCTGCCCAAGAAACTATCTCCAGCATTATTAAATGATTACTGGCCAATTGCACTTACCTCAGTAAGTGATGAAGTGTTTTGAAAAAATGGTCAAGGATCATATAACATCCTGCCTGTCTGCTAAATTTGATTCTTTACAATCTGCATGCAAATCGTTCTACTGCAGATGTCATAGCCTTAACACTTCATCACATCTTGGACCACCTGGAAAATGAGGACTGTTACGTATGCATGCTGTTCACAGAATTCAGCTCAACCTTCAACATAGTTATTCCACAACAACTGCTGTCTAAGCTGAGTAAACTGGGCATAGAAAACACAATATGCAACTGGATCCTCAACTTCCTAACTGAAAGGCCACAAATAGTTTGAGCTGGAAAACATCACTCAACTAGCATCACCCTAAACACTGGGGTCTTACAAGGCTGCATACTCAGTCCACTTCTTTTCACAGTTCTAACACATGACTGCACAGCTATGCATCAGTCAAATAGAATCATCAAATTTGCAGACGACACCAAAGTAATCGGCCTTATCAAGAAGGAAGACAAGGGGCCTACAGGGAAGAAGTGAACCAACTTGTTCATTGATGGACAGACAACAACTTAGCACTAAATGTTAGGAAAACCAAGGAAATCATCATCAATTTTAGGAAGAAGAAAAAGCCACACATCCCTATCACTATTAATGATGACACAGTGGAGAGATAAATATCACCAACTTCCTAGGGGTACATATCTTGCAAGATATAAGTCGGGGCACAAATACTTCCTACTTTATAAAGAGAGCCCAACAACATCTCCACTTTCTTAGGAGACTTCTTAGAGCTAACCTCCCCCCACAAGTCCTACCCACCTCCTACAGAGCCACGATTGAGAATGTACTGATAAACAACATTATTGTCTGGTATGGAAACTGCTCTCAAGCTGATTGGAAGGCACTGGATAAAAGTGTTAAACAGGCCACAAAAATCATTGGCTCAAACCTTCAATCCCTACAGAAAAAGAAGTTATGTCTTACCATAACGTTCCATTTGTGTTGTTGATCTTCGTTCATTCATTACTGATGGGTTATCGGTTCCGTCCTCGGAACCGAGCCGGCCTTATACCAAGCTCGCTTCAGCCAAAAACTCTCGAGCCAAGATCCTACCCACAATGCTCTGCTCTCTGTTACCTCAGATCGAGTTTGCAAGTTGATAATCAAAAGTAGAGGATACCTCTGGTCATAACAGACCTACAAGAATGGAAGAAGGACCATATGAAATCTACCAGGAACCTCCGCAGGGAGACGGAGGGTGGGGAGTAATGAATAAATGAAGATCAACAACACAGCTGGAACATTATGGTAAGACATAACTTCTGTATCTGATGTTAATCTTCGTTCATTCCTTACTGATGGGACAGAGTCCCCAGCTACCTATATCCCTGGGTGGCCCTCATGGAAGGACATTCCTGAGCACTATGGAACCAAAAGAAGCTCTTCCTCTGGAGGCCAAATCCAATTTGTAATGAGGAATAAAGGTATGGGGGTTGGCCAAAGTCGCAGCTGAGCAAATGCCATTGAGGGAAGCCCTAGCATGGAAAGCTGATAATGTTGCCATTGACTTTGTAGGAAAAGAAGTTATGTACTCACCATAACATTCCATGTATGTAGTCCATCTCGCCGAACATTAATACATGTGGGTTCGGAGCCGATCCTCGGCTCCGACTCGGCCGCATAGAAAGCCTGAAAACTTCTGATTGGCTCATGGCTAATAAGTATCCCATGATGCATGTGCACATTCCCCAGATCTTGTTTGCTACTAGTCTACCAGAATCAGACATGAAAAAGGTACAAAGGTCCGGAACTATAAACTGTAATAAAAGGAGCCCTTCTGGCAAAAACCACTGTAGAAAGGGAAAAACTGTATCCAGATCCTCCAGGAAGGGGGCTGGTGGGTGGGTTCGTAATAATGTTTGGCGAGATGGACTACATACATGGAACGTTATGGTGAGTACATAACTTCTTTATGTTATGTAGTCCTATCTTGCCTCCATTATTACATGTGGGACAGCGTCCCTAGTATCTTGAATGGGTGGCTCACTGGAAGAGTCTCCTGAGTACCGTGGAACCAAACGAAGCTCTACCCCTGGAAGTTAAATCCAATTTATAATGGGAAATGAAGGTATGAGGGTAGCCCATGTTGCTGCTGCACAAATACTATCAATAGGTGTCCTGGCTTGGAAAGCAGCAGAAGTAGAGAAGGACCTGGTGGAATGTGCTTTATCTTTAAAGGGTAAATGTGATAGTGTTCAATCTCGCCGTTTGTTCTTACACATGGGTTCGGAGCCGATCCTCGGCTCCGTGCCAGCCTCTTGCAAGCTCTGCATCGAGAAGAAGCTCGAGACAATCTAATACCCACAATCCCCCTCTGCCTTTACCTCAGATCTAGTTTGCCGCTGCTGCATTCGCATCGTTGGGAGCTAGCTCGAGGTTTTTCTAAGCTAAGATATAACTTTTTGTTGTATTTTACTGAGAATTTTATTAACTTAATATTGTTAGTATTATCTGGTGTGATTGTGTTCTGGTTCCGTAGTTCTTTGGTACTGTTAACCCTTTTATCGGTATTTTTGTACCGGGGCCTACACCCTTACCATATACTGCTATATTGAGTCAAATTTACCTGATTGTGACTAACCGGATTTGACATTTACCTGATTGTGACATTTACCTGATTGTGACTGTTTTACCCGGATTTGACTGCGTTTTTGTTTCTAGACTTGTTTATTACCTACAATGTCTGAGAAGGCAAAGTCTGGTTTCAAGCGTTGTCAGTGTGGCCAAAAAATGTCGGTCACTGACAACCATAGTTCCTGTGTCTACTGCCTTGGCCCTCTCCACTTACAAGAGGATTGCTCCATTTGTCACTCTTTCAGTGGGAGGGTCATGACAGATAGGCGCAGGAAACTAATGGACAGGGGTCTGTTGAAACCAGCTTTCCAAGAGGCTTTGGATGCTTCTGACCAGGCATCAAAGTCCTCCAAGGAATCGAAGACATCGGAGCCCAAGTCATCGGCTCCGAGCTCTTCTTCAAAGGTTAGATCACCGGTTCCACAGACTTCGGGCCGAGTGTTCAACTGGTGTCGGTTCCTGAGCCTCGAGTCTTGGAACCGGTGATGGAGCTCCCTCCTTCGGCCATATTGAGGTCGGCTCCGTCTTCGGTTCCTTCGACCCGTTCTTCCTCTAAACTTTCGGATGTCGATGTGGATCGTGTGGTGCAGAAGCTGCTGGAGCATTCGGCCCTCTCTAAACTTATTTGGTTTCCACCCAGCTGGTGTCGAAACTTGAAGGCCTTCCTGTATCTCCATCCATTCCTCCTCCGAGACCGATTCAGTCTTGGAGCCGGAAGAGGCTGATCTGCTGATTGTGGAGCCCTCGGTCCAGAACCGTCCTTTCTCGGTCTGTTCCTCACCTCGACTCCGTCGGACCGGCACCGAGTCTCGAGCCGACGGTCTGTTCTTGGTTCCGGGCGAGTCGAACCGGCGTGTCGGTTCCGACTCTCCCTCGGGCCTCAGCACGGATCGATTCGGCTCCGTCCTCGGGTCGATGCCTTCGTGCCCGTGTCGGGATTCTTCCCATTTCTTGAGCCAGGAGATTCTTCGATCGGGACCCGGGGCGTTCGACCTGATGAGGAAGGTGTTGTCTACCCAGACAACCACATCAGTGGAAGCAGTTTCTCCTCCCCATAAAGGGCCTTTGTCTTCATCTGCACCCACGGCCACATCCAAGCGTGGGCACCAGTGTCTCAGCCACCCCTGGAGGTGCCCCTCTTCCTCGAGGCTTCTTCGGATGCTCCCACGAGGAAGTCCCTAGGAAGAGACTGTGTAAGAGGAGACACTTGGATTCTCCACAAGAATCCATAACATCTGATACTGACTTAGATGAGTCAGAAGGGTCCCCTAAGACACCTTCAGAAGATGTCTCTTTTCAGACATATTGGAGATCCTGAAGCAGAGAGGTGACTGGCAGTCCCTATCCCCTTTTGAGGATGAGTCAGTTCTGCTGAAGGCATTTGGTGCTCGCCCTTCCTCCTCCTGGGTCACTCCGCCCTTGACGAACTAATGGAACCTATTGCCCGAAGCGCGTGGCAGGCTCCTCACACAGTGGAACCTGTTCCTACCAAACCGAACAACTATATCACAGCACCTCAGGATAAGTCCTACCTTACTAAAGGAGTTCCAGTAGGCGCTATGGTGGTGGCTGCAGCCACGAAAAGGAGATGTCGGAGTCTTCTCGTCTGTCCATCCGCCTAATAAAGATTCTAGGACGATGGATAGATATGGGAAGCGCATTTTTAGTTCAGCGGCTTTTTCCATGCGGTCCCTGAACTATTTGACCCATTTTACACGTCTGCAGAGGGATCTAGTCAAAGAGTTGGGAGATACCCTCCAGGGTTCTACAGATGCAGCTGTCTCAGAGAAAGTGACAGCGCAACTTAATACCCTAACATCAATTATTAACTCGTCCATGAGGCTGATTTCCTCGCGGCGAAGGTTCGAGTAGGGCAGCAGCTTCAGCGATTGCTCTTCAGACAATCCTGGATGCCTATGCTCCTTTCGGAAGCCTTCAAGTCTTCCTTTACAAACGCCCCATTTGACGGTGCCACTCTTTTGGCCCCAAGGTAAAGGAGACCCTTACCGGTGTGAACAAGAGGGAAAGACTCTGTCTGCTGTCGGAGTCCGTTTTCCACCCCAACCAGACCGTACCCCAAAGGGCAGCGGTGGGAAAATGTGGTTTCGAAACAAAATCAAGGCTCTTTCCCGGCACACAGGGTGATGCCCCTCTAGAGGCAGAGGAGGGGGCAGAGGTGGAAGACGCCGCCCTGGCGGCAGAGGGGTCCGCAACATCAAGGTGACAGGGATACACTCCTGGTAAACCTTTCCAGCACTCCTGAGAGGAGGCCCGACTGTCCTGCTCTGGAGGCAGTCGGGGTCGCCTTTACCCTCAGGCCTGGCAAGATATAACTACAGACAATTGGGTAAAAGCGTGGTTGCCAGAGGTTACACCATACCCTTTCTATCCTATCCCATTCCAAAGAAAAGACTCGGATGTACCGCCCATCTGCGAGAGTCAGCAGCTTTAGAAATTTCAAACTTGTTAGACAAAGAGTCATCCAGCCAGTCCCAGCGGACCAGCAAGGATTCGGGACTTACTCAAGGTTCTTTTTAGTTCCAAAGAAAACAGGGGACTGGAGGCCCATTCTAGACCTGAGTTACCTCAATACTTTCGTCAAGAAAGAAAAGTTCGAATGGTCACGCTTCAATCGATCCTTCCATTTCTACAGAAGGGCGAGTGGATGTGCTCAATAGATCTAGAGGATGCATACTACCACATCAAAATGGCCAGGGCATCCAGAGATCATTTGCGCTTCGGCTGGGAGCCAGTCACTTTCAATTTCGAGCCCTGCCCTTTGGTCTGACCTCAGCCCCAGGGTCTTCACCAAATGCATGGCAGTGGTAGCGTCTCACTTGAGACGTCAGGGATTCCAGGTGTTTCCGTATCTGGACGACTGGCTCCTTTCAGCCACCACCCGTCAACTACTGCAGGCCAGAGACTATGTTCTTCAACTGTGTGTTCATCTAGGGATCTCCGTAAATTTGAAAATCCTTACTTCAGCCATCACAAAATATCTTGTTCATAGGAGCAGAGTTAAACACACGTCAATTAATTCTGAGGCTTCCCCCAGAAAGGATATTATCACTGCAGACTCACATACGTCTTCTACTTTTGTCAAGGAAATCTCCTGCAAAACTAGTACTGAAGGTGTTCGGCCTCATGTCAGCCTCGCTTATTGCAAGTCCGCTGGGAAGGCTGCACATGAGAGTTCTACAATGGCTACTGTTTGCTCAATGGTCATTTCAACAACTACCTCTAACACACGAGATTCTCATAACAAAGACTTGCAAAACGGACCTGAACTGGTGGCTCCAAAGGTGCAACCTTTCCCAGGGGAGGCCGTTTGTGCTACCCACGCCCACAGTTACGGTGACCACGGACGCTTCCCTGATAGGGTGGGGGGGCATCTTTCAGGGACAGACAGTCCAAGGCGAATGGACCAATTTGGAGTACAATCTGCACATCAATGTTCTAGAGTTGAGGGCAGTGTTTCTAGCGTTGCAACACTTTGCTCCCCTTCTTCCTCTAGGGACTATTGCAGTTCAGACGGACAACATGTCGGTAGTCTGGTACATAAACAAACAAGGGGAACCAAGTCCTATCAACTATGCAGAGAGGCCATGAGAATTTGGCAGTGGGCAGAGTCCACGGGTCGCTTTCTAATAGCAACGCACATCCCGGGTCATCCAACGTCATAGCCGACAGGCTGAGCAGAGCAATTCTGCTACCAAGCAGTGGTCTCTGAAACAGTCAGTGGCGAAAAGGATTTTTCGCACATGGGGCCAGCCTTCCTGCGACCTGTTTGCATCTCCAATGAACGCAAAATGCAGGAGCTACTTTGCCCTATTACCCCTCCAGGGAAGTCCCCAGGGACGACTGGTTTACGATTGGCCCCGGGACTCCTGCACGCATTTCCTCCATTTCCTCTGATACCGAAATTTCTCCAGAAAGCCAGGAACCTTCACAGGACGATAATTCTCATTGCTCCATTCTGGCCTCGTCAAATTTGGTTTCCCTTCCTGAAAATTCACTGCATTCGGGGACCCTGGATTCTGGACCCAGAGCCGGATCTGTTGACTCACTCGTCAGGGGTTCCCCATCCCGCTTCTGTCACTCCATCTAGCAGCTTGGCTGCTCCAATTCAACTTAGCCAGGTCTGATCTCTTGTCACCAGCAGTCCAGGATATATTAGTGGCTTCGCATAAAGCTTCCACTACTAAAACATATACTAGCAATGGAAGCGGTTTGTATTCTGGGCAATACACACCACGTTGATCCCTTTACAGCTCCTTTGAATAAGATTTTAGAGTTCTTAACAGACTTATTTCATCAGGGTGCTTCTCCTGCTACTCTAAAAGTTCAATTGGCTGCCATTTCGAATTTCCATGTGGAAGAGTGTGGAGCTCCTATCATGGCTCACAGACTTTGTAAAGCTTTCTTAAAAGGAGTTTTTCATATTAGACCTCCGGTCAGATCTCCTACGTCACCTTGGAGTCTAAATTTGTTACTATCTAAATTAATGTTGCCCCCCTTTGAACCTGCCTCTTCTTGCCCATTAAAATTTTTGTCCTGGAAAACTCTCTTTCTGGTAGCCATTACTTCTGCTAGACGAGTGTCTGAACTTCAGGCTCTCTCCATCAAGCACCCTTATCTGATCTTTCACTCTGACAGAGTTTCTCTTCGAACCAATTCATCCTTCCTCCCTAAAGTGTGTTCTATTAACAACATTAATCAGTCCATTGAATTACCCACTTTCTTCAAAAACCACTCCAACAAAATGGAGTATATGTTACACAAATTGGATGTTCACAGACAGCTAAGGTTTTATTTGGATAGAACAAAAGATCACAGGAAAACAGATCAACTCTTTGTGGCTTTTGCTGATAGCAGGAAAGGACTTGCAGTTACCAAAAGAACTCTTTCAAAGTGGCTAACGGATTGTATAATCTATGTAGATTCTGCAAATCAACCCCTTCTAAACAAACCCAAGGGACATTCCACAAGATCAATATCTACGTCTTTGGCTCATGCAGCTCGCCTACCTCTGGATGGTATTTGTGCGGCTGCTACCTGGTCTAAGCCACATACATTTATTTCTCATTATAAAGTAGATAAGGTTTCTAGGGACAGGGCAACCTTTGGTTCCACTGTGCTCAAGAACGTCCTCCGTGAGTTCCTCAGGATTTAGGAGCTAGGGGCGCTACCCATGTGTAAGAACAAACGCGAGATTGAACACTATCACATATAGAAGTTATGTACTTACCATAACGTTCCATGTGGAGTGTTCATCTCGCCTTTATTCTTACAGTCCCACCCTCCCACCCTTAGGAAGAACGTTCTTTGATGCCTGGCCAGAAGCATTTTTGCTACTGTCATTATTCTCTGTACATAGTTGGTATACACATATACTTATATGTGTCTGTTTATGTATGTATAGATGTATGGCATGAATGTGCTGTTATGTAGATTGGTTTGCTTGCAAACTAGATCTGAGGTAAAGGCAGAGGGGGATTGTGGGTATTAGATTGTCTCGAGCTTCTTCTCGATGCAGAGCTTGCAAGAGGCCGGCACGGAGCCGAGGATCGGCACCGAACCCATGTGTAAGAACAAAGGCGAGATGAACACTCCACATGGAACGTTATGGTAAGTACATAACTTCTATTTGCTTTCCTTGAGAACTGTAAATAAAGGAAATACAACTAGAGATCCAGTTCGAAAGTGTAACCTTGGAAACTGGCAAGCCCATTCTCGCCTCAGCAAAGGAAATAAACAGCTGTTCTGATTTTCTAAATTCTTTGGTCCGGTGGACATAGAAATGTAGTTGCCTGTGTATATCCAATTGGTGGAATGTATACTCTGCTTTGTTGGAGTGATTAGGGAAGAACACTGGCAATTCAATTGTTTGGTTTAAGTGAAATTGAGAACAGACTTTAGGAATAAAAGAAGGGTTGGTCCGGAGAGACACTATCTTTGTGAAAAATTAAGTATGGAGGTTTAACAGACAGAGCTTGTAATTCAGAAACTCGCCTGGCTGAGGTTATTGCTACCAGAACAATAATCTTCCAAGACAGAAACTTCAACTGACAACTATGGGCTGGTTCAAAGGGTGGCAGAGTAAGTCTAGACAGAACTAGATTCAGGTCCCAAGGTAGACTGGGGTCTTGCACAGGAGGTCTTAACATCATGGAACCCTTAGGAAAGGATTTGCACAGTTTGTGAGACATAAGACTAGAATCATTAATCCGCACATGAAAATTAGATATTGCTGCTAGTTGAACTTGGAGTGTAGCAGCCGCTGAACCTTGGTGAAAGAGTTCAGAAAGAAACTCTAGAACAATAGTAATGGGAGCTGTAAATGGATCAGCTTCTCTATTGTGTGCCCATATGGAAAATCTCTTCCATTTACTATGATACAAGTTTCTGGTTGAAGGCTTGTGAGAAGAGGTAATAATATGAGTTACAGCTAGAGACAAATCATGAAGCCTGACTAGTGATGGAACTGGAGCAGCCATGCTGTCAGTTTGAGAGTGTGGAGACTTGGGTGAAGAGAACCTGACATGTGTGTCAGGAGGTCTGGCACTGGGTCCAGCGTCCATGGGCAGTCCAACAGGTGAGGCCCGAGAAAAGGGAACCAAATCTGACGAGGCCAGTAAGGGGTGATGAGGATCATCTTGCTTCCCAACATCATTGCTTTCTGTATGACCTTGGGGATGAGTGGAAAAGGAGGGAAAGCATAAAGGAGTCCCGGGGGCCAATCGTGGACTAGTGCATCTCTTGGAGACTCCCCCAGAGGGGGGATGAGAGAGAAAAAGGTGCTGCATTTGGTGTTGATGGGACTGGTAAAGAGGTCGCAGCAGGGTTGTCCCCACTTCTGAAAGATCATACTGGCTATTTTCTGGTTCAAGGACCATTCGTGAGGTAACAAAATTGCCCTGCTTAGCTTGTCCGCTATTACGTTGGAAGTCCCCGGGATGTGCATTGCAATGAGAAAGCATTGGGAAGAAATCGCCCAATCCCAAACTCGCATGGCCTCTCGACATAAGGGGTATGATCTGGTTCCCCCTTGTTTGTTTATATACCAGACAACCGACATGTTGTCGGTCTGGATAGCTATCATCCCCAGATGGAGAAAGTCGTGAAGTGCTTGCAACACTAGAAGCACCACCCTCATCTCTAGGACACTGATATGCAGATGGGCCTCCTGTTCTTGCCATGTGCCTTGGACAGTCCTGCCAAGATAATGCCCCCCCCCCACCCTATCTGAGAGGCATCTCTGGTCACAGTGGCAATGTCTTGGTGCGATAGAAAGGGAGTCCCTGTGGTAAGATGACCTGGTTGAATTCACCAGTGTAGGTCCTTTTTGCAAGAATCTGTAATCAGGATCTGATGATGTAGAGGCAACTGTTGAAATGACCACTGGGGTGACAGGAGCCATTGGAGTATTCTCATGGGTAGCCTTGCTAAAGGTACCAAGGTTATGGTTAATGTCATAGTCCTGAGAAGCTGCAACACCACCTTCACTTTGACTCTTTGAAGGGGAAGTATTATGCAAATTTGTTGCACAAGATTCTGTATTCTGTCTGTAGGCAGTCTGGCTGTCATCTCGATTGTGTCTATGTTTGTTCCATAAAAGTTATAGACTGAGTGGACATAAAAAGAGGATTTTTCCCAGTTTATCGAGATTCCCAACTGGGAACAGAGCTTGATTGTGGAATCTCTCGATTGAATTAGGCGATGCCTGGTGGTGGCGATCAGGAGCCAATCGTCCAGGTATGGAAAGACTTGGATTCCCTGGTGCCGCAAATGAGCTGTGACTACTGCCATGCAATTGGTGAACACCCGGGGGACTGCGGAGAGACCAAAGGGCAGCGCCCAAAACTGGTAATGATTGGCTCCCAGCCGGAAGAGTAGGTAGTTCCTTGAGGCTTTGTCCATCATTATGTGGTAGTAGGCATCCTGGAGATCTATTGAGCACATCCAGCTGTCTCTCCCCAACAAAGGGAGTATGGATTGTAGAGTGACCATTCGGAACTTGGACTTCTTTACACGCTTGTTTAACCAGCTGAGGCCTAGGATGGATCTCCAGTCCCCTGTTCTTTTTGGAACTAAAAAGAACCTGGAGTATGTTCCGAATCCTGTCTGGTCTGTTGGGACCTTTTGGATGGCTCTTTTTTGTAGCAGCTTTTCTATCTCTATAGCCGCTTGATCCCTGTGATTGGGTGGCACATCTGGGATCCTTTTGGGAGGGCATGGTGGATGGGAAAAGGGTATAGAGTAACCTCTGGTAATGATGTCTTGTACCCACTTGTCTCGAGTGAGATTTAGCCAGGCTTCTGGGTACAAGGACAGGCGACCCCCGACCAGCTCCAGAGATGCACAGTTGGGTTCCACATCAGGAATGCTGATAGGGATGGTCACGAAAGGAATCGTGACCTCCCTGATTTTGAGGGCCTCCTCTGCCTCTAGGGTGACGCCTACCATTATTTCCTCCTCCCCTGCCTCTGAAGGAGGAATCACCTTGTGTGTCCTGGAAAGGTCTCTGTGATTTCTTGAACCACATTTTGCCGCTCTTCTGACCTTTAGGGTAATGTCTAGAAGGAACGGTAAAACAGACTCCCATGGCAGAGAGAGTCATTCCTTCCTGTTCACACATGGTGAGGGTATCTTTCATCTTGGGTCCAAAAAGAGAGGATCCGTCCATGGGAGCATTGGTGAATGTAGACTTGAAAGGCTCAGCAAAGTTGCATAGACGCATCCAGGAATGTCTCCTTAATGAGACTCCTGAACCCGCCACCCTACTCGCACCATCAGCTGCATATGAGATCAGCCGCATGGAGGAGTTAACAATAGATGTGAGGGTAGCCAACTGAGCTGACACTGTAGATGGGATTGCTTCAGTCGAGGTACCCTGAAGAGTATCTCCTAACTTCTTTAGGAGATCTCTCTGAAGTCTCATAAAATGTGATAGATAGTTCAGCAATCGGAGTGTAAAAGCCGCTGAAGAGAAGATACGCTTCCCGTACCTATCCATTGTTCGAGATTCCTTGTTAGGTGGATGGATAGAAGAAGAAGTCTCTGCTAGCTCCTTCTTAGTGGCCGCCGCCACCACCATGGCATCAACAGGTAAACCCTTAGATAAACACTCTTTGTCCTTATGGGCGGAAAAAATTTATTCGGCCTCCTGGGGACTGGTTCCACGGCATCGGGAATCTGCCATGCCTTCTGACTCACGAGATCTAGCAATTCATCAAATGGAGAAGACACCCATGAAGCTGAGGGTTGAGACCCAAAAGCCTTCAGGTACACTGACTCCTCATCGGAAGTGGTAACGGTGGGCCAGCTGTCTCTTTGCCTGAGGATCTCCAAAATGTCTGCAAAGGAGACATCTTCAGAGGATGACTTAGAGGTCCCCTCCGTCTCATCGAGGTCAGTGTCAGATGTGACAGACTCATCAGAGGAATCTAAATGCTTCCTCTTACATGATCTCTTCCAAGGGGGCTCCTCAGTGGGGTCTTCTGGTGAGGTCTTGGAAGATCGGGGACCACCCAAAAGGGGGTCCTGAGGCTGTGAGTCTCTACCATCCTGGGGAGAGAGGATGCTGAGACCGTAGTCGGCGCTTGAGGGAGTATAGCATCAGTACTCCTACGTGGTATGGATGAACTATCCAACATGCTCCTCATCTTCACGCAAACTGATTCCTCTGGCTTCGAACGATGCCCCGGCTCCGAGGAGAGCGTAGGCGCTGATGGCTCCAAAGGAATCGGCTCTGAGAACGATGTAGGGTCCGAGCTCACTCGGGCCGACGCACCAAGAGGAAGACTCGGCACCGAAGAGGTTCGGTTCCAAGTGTCTCCCTTGGGCCCAACCGAAGAGCTTCAGACCCTAGACACTTCGGACGGTGCCGACAGTGTCGGAGCAGGGCTCGATTCCGAGACAATCACCCAGGGTGCTGGAGCCGAGGACACCACTGTAGTCAGTACCGACAGCATTGGCTCCAGAGGCCCAATCTGGGTTGGATGAGGAAAAAGAGCAGGGTCGGTAACAGGAGTCGGCTCCAAGACAGAAGTGGTCGGAGCCGATAATAATTTTGGCAAGGCCGATGACTTAAGGAGTCTGAGCACCACTCTCTCAATGTCGTCTTCAGAAAAGCTCCTGGAGGATCTGGAGGACAGTGTTGGGAACCTCGCTCTCTGTAATATAGGTGATTTTAAAGTAGGGGAGACCGGTGGAATGTCTGTAGACCGGCTCCGAAGAGGACTGCCAGTGATCAGCACCAAAGTACTGGGTGCTGACACTGCAATGTCTGTGTCCAGAATCTCGATCGGCTCCGAAGACAGTGGTGCCAAAGAGACAGAGACCATCTCCGATTTAGGTAACTTCTGTGGAGGTTCAGAGTCAGAAGGTGAGGCTGGAGAAGGCCTTTTGGAGGTCTTGCCCTTATCTTTACTGGAAGAATGTGACCTAGTAGAGGAGGATGAACTGGCTAGGTCTTCCTCAAAAGAAGGTTTTAACAATCCTTTTAGAATCACCTTATTCTTCCATTCCTGGAGCACTCTAGGACTAAAGGAATGGCAAAAGAGACAAGTCTCTTGAAGATATATGGCCCCTAAACAGTACACAATGATGCTATGTCCATCAATGATGGACATTTTTTGAGAGCATTTAGTACACTTTTTAAATCCTGGCTGTTTATGCTCTTTATGTTCTTTAGACATAATGGCAGTCTCAATATAGGCGATTGAAGAGAAAAAACAACACACTCACTCAACAAGAGAGGAACTAGATCCTCTAACTTAAACAGATCTAGACCTATTTCTCACAACAAACAACCAAGGAAAGTGTTACTAGGTTTTCTAACTTAAACAAACCTAGTGTAAAGGAAAGGGGAACAGACTAATACCTCAAAGTCAAACGGTTTAGTCAAACACATACACTCATGGAAACACACACAAAAAAGGCCAACAGGCCCACAATTTTATAGCAGAAAAAGTCAAATCCAGGAAAAAGTCAAGTCCAGTTAAATTGACACAATCAGTTATCACAATAAGGCTAACAGCAATAAGAAAAACACTTCACACGAAGTTAAAACTTCTAACAAGCAGAATAATAAAGAACTAAATCACTTAGCCAAGGCCAACCAAAAGAAGCTTCTGACTGAAGACATGGCAAACAAAATCTGGGGAATGTGCTCATGCATCATGGGATACCTATTAGCCATGAGCCAATCAGAAGTTTTCAGGCTTTCTAAGAGGCCGAGTCAAAGCCGAGGATCGGCTCCGAACCCACATGTAATAATGGAGGCGAGATAGGACTACATAACATTGGGCTTTCACTTTGTGAGGCAAGGTAATGTTGTTCGTGTTGTAGATGAAGTTAATGCAATTTCTCAACCATGATGCTAATGTAACTTTAGAAACAGGACGACCTAGTCTTGGTCCAGAAAAAGCCAGAAATAATTGGCCTGATTTACGGGTAGATTTTGTTCTGTCTAAATAAAAATGGATTTGCCTGTGAACATCTAAGGAGTGCAGGCAATACTCTCCCTTATTAGAATGATTAGGAAAAAATACTAGGAGGTCAATAGACTGGTTGATAGACCGCTCTGACACCACTTTCAATAAAAAGGAGGAATTAGTTCTCAGTGAGACTCTATCCTTATGGAAAATAAGGCAGGGGCGTTTGATGCATAAGGCTTGAAGTTCTGACAGACATCTGGCCAATGTGATAGCAACCAGAAACAAGGTTTTCCAAGAGAGGTACTTTAAATCACATGAAGATGCAGGTTCAAAGGGGAGTGATGTTAAGGCTTGTAGAACCAAAGCCAAGTCCCAAGGTTCTATTGGTTCTCTAAAGGGAGGTTTTAGGTGAAAAGCACCCTTCAAACCAGAAAGGCTCATCCAGACTCTGCTACACTTTGCTGTGAAGGAAAGGTTAGTTTGCTTTTATTTTTTTGTATTTTGTATTACTTTATTGCCTTTCTATATTTTGAATACTGTGGTTTGTTTTCATTACCTTGTGTTTTACTTGCATTCTGCTTTAACAGCATATTAAAACTTCAAAAGAGACCACAGCTCTCTCTCTTCTGAGTCAGGCAGAAATTAGAACCGAGTCAGGCAGGCAGAAATTAGAGCTGATCAATTAAGGACTCATTCATAAGATAGAAGAGGTCACGTAAGGTTAATCATTTGTTAACTGAGGGGGTGGAGCTAAGAACTAAACCTTCTATTTAAGGGGTAAAATAAAACATTTCATAGCTTTACCAGAAAGGCTCATCCAGACTCTGCTACACTTTGCTATGAAGGAAAGGTTAGTTTGCTTTTATTTTTTGTATTTTGTATTACTTTATTGCCTTTCTATATTTTGAATACTGTGGTTTGTTTTCTTTACCTTGTGTTTTACTTGCATTCTGCTTTAACAGCATATTAAAACTTCAGAAGAGACCACAGCTCTCTCTCTCTTCTGAGTCAGGCAGAATTTTTTTCTCTGCCCTCCCACCCAGTTACAGTTGTCTTTTTAAATACCACTGTCTTTCTAGTTGCCTGCCTCTTATGTTAATCTGACCATATATTTCATTTCCTCTCTACTTTTACTGGCTTGCGTGAGTAATCACAAAATCATCATTTTTGAAATCCCTCCCCTTCAACTATTTAAATTTATTGGCCATCCTACTTTATTCCATAGTACCAGAATACAAAAGTGACCACCCCTTTCAACCCATCTTGCTGTTTTAAAAATAGTAACTCTCCACTAAACCTTAACTTTTTAAACAGGTAAAACTTTTAGTTATGTACTTACCATAACTTTAGATGTTTGGGATCCATCTCGCCTACATTCTGTACTGATGGGCTCGGAGCCGATACTCGGCTCCGGCTTCGCACGCTATGCTATAGAGCGAAGCCTCTTATTGGCTGAGCTATTTTCTATCCCAGGATGCACCACCACTAATCCCCCAGATCTTGTTTGTCCGCATTCATGCACACATACATAACTTGTTTATATAACATTGCCAGATGTTTCAAGATGAAACAACAGGATTCGTACCTTCTGATCTCTCCTGATCTCCAATGAAGGGGAAGGAGGGTGGGTTATTAGAATGTAGCGAGATGGATCCCAAACATCTAAAGTTATGGTAAGTACATAACTAAAAGATGTTATGTGATCCTATCTCGCCTACATTCTGTACTGATGGGACAGCGTCCCTAGCACCTAAATCCTGGGTGGCTCACTGGAAAACACTCCTGAGCACTGTGGAACCAAATGAAGCTCGCCCCCGAGATGCCACATCCAATTTGTAGTGAGAAATGAAAGTGTGCGGGGAAGACCACGTAGCCGCAGCACAAATGTCACTAATGGCAAGCTTAGAATGGAATGCTATTGAAGTGGCCATAGCTCTTGTAGAATGAGCTTTGACAGAGGTCGTAAGCTTTTTATTAGAAGAGGAATAAGCTTGAGTAATACAGTCCCTGATCCATTTGGCAATAGTGACCTTTGTGACGGCTTTGCCCAATTTATTATCCGAAAAGGATACAAACAATTGATCTGTTTTCCTTGTTTGTTTGGTCCTATCTAAATAAAAACGCAATTGCCTGTGGACATCTAATGTGTGGAATATGTATTCCGCTTTGTTTGAGTACTTTGGAAAGAAAACAGGAAGTTCTAATGACTGTTGTAGGCAAAAACTGGAACAAACCTTAGGGACAAAGGATGGATTTGGCCTGAGAGATACTCTATCTTTGTGAAAAACCAGGTATGGAGGTTTTACAGACAAAGCTTGAAGCTCTGAAACCCTTCTGGCAGAAGTAATTGCAACCAGAAAGGCAGTTTTCCACGATAGAAATTTCAAATCACATGTTGCTGCCGGTTCGAAGGGGGAGGAAGTTAAGGCACGTAACACCACATTGAGATCCCATGGAGGAGCAGGATGAGAAATCGGAGGTCGTAAAAGCGCAGCACCTTTCATGAAGGTCTTACACAATATGTTGCTCATTAAAGGTGGGTTTATAGACTCATGAAAATTGGAAATAGCTGCCAATTGAACCTTGATGGTAGAGACTGAAGAACCTTGATTGAAAAGGGAAGTTAGAAATTTCAGGACTTCTGATATGGGAATAGTGATGGGATCCAGACCCCGGAGTTGAGCCCAAATAGCAAATCTCTTCCATTTGCTAGAATACAATTTCTTAGTGGCAGACTTGTGGGTCAAGATAAGATGTGTACAACTTCCGGGTCTAAGGTATGATTCCTGACTATAGTCGGAAGAGGAGGAGCCAAGCTGTCAATTTCAACATGTGTAGGGACTGGTGGAGTAGTCCGGACTGATGAACTAATAGGTCTGGGATCTGATCCAGGAACCATGGACCGTCCAGTGCATATTTCCGAAGATAGGGGAACCATACCTGACGAGGCCAGTAAGGAGCAACTAAGATCATTTTGCTCCCCAAGTGAGATGCCTTTTGGATCACTCTGGGAAGGAGGGGAACTGGGGGAAAAGCATATAGCAAGCCGGTGGGCCACGGATGGGCTAGTGCGTCCATAGGGCTCTCCCCCGGAGCCGGAGTGAGGGAGAAGAACTTTTTGCACTTCGCATTCAGCGGGGTTGCAAAGAGGTCGCAACAAGGAATTCCCCATTTGCTGAAAATCTGATTTGCAACCGTAATGTTCAGAGACCACTCGTGTGGAGAGAGGATAGTTCTGCTCAGTCTGTCGGCTATCACATTGGACTTGCCAGGGATATGAGTCGCCACTAGAAATCGTTTGGTCGACACTGCCCATTCCCAAACTCTCATGGCCTCTCTGCAAAGGGGGTAGGATCTGGTCCCTCCCTGCTTGTTCAGGTACCAGACTACTGACATTTTGTCAGAGTGAACGGCAATTACGCCCTGAGGGAGGTAATCGTGAAGGGCTTGTAGGGACAGAAACACCGCCCTCATTTCTAAGATGTTGATATGAAGTAGGGTCTCTTCCGAATGCCATTTGCCTTGGACTGACCTGCCCAGGGAATGCCCCCCCCACCCCATCTGGGAGGCGTCCGTAGTCAAAGTGGCCACAGGAGTATGTGGAACAAAGGGTCGTCCCTGATCCAGATTGGAGGGCACCAGCCACCAGCGAAGGTCCCGTTTGCAGGTTTCCATGATCCATATGAGGTGACTGAGAGGGAGATCCTGAAAGGACCACTGTGTTGAAAGAAGCCACTGGAGAATTCTCATGTGCAACCTTGCTAGGGGAACTAGAAGAACCATGGCAGACATAGATCCCAATAGCTGCAGGACCATTCTGGCTGGGGCTTTGGATCTGGGAAGTAAGGCTCGAACTTGAGCCTGTATGGTTTGTATCCTTTCTGTAGGTAGATAGACCCGCATTCGGTTTGAGTCTATCTCTACTCCGATGAATCTTATGCATTGAGATGGCAGCAACACAGACTTTGGCCAATTGAAGGTGATTCCAAGGGAAGTGCCAAGTGATATTGTGGCTTGTAGGCTCCGCAATAGTAGATGCTTGGAGGTGGCAGTCAGGAGCCAGTCGTCTAGATACGGAAACACCTGGAATCCTAGACTTCTCAGGTGAGCAGTCACGACCGCCAAACATTTGGTGAACACCCTGGGGGCTGTGGTGAGACCAAAGGGCAGCGCGCGGAACTGAAAATGACTGTTTCCTAGGCAGAAGCACAGATGTCTCCTGGACGCTTGATGTACCATGATATGGTAATAAGCGTCCTTGAGATCTATGGAGCACATCTAAACACCTTTCTCCAGCAATGGGAGAATGGATTGTAGGGTGACCATTCAGAACTTGGACTTTTTGACTGAACGATTTAGAATGCTGAGATCCAAAATGGGCCTCAAGTCCCCGGTCTTTTTTGGCACCAAAAATAATCTTGAGTAAGTCCCTAATCCGATCTGGTCTGCGGGGACTGGTTGGATGACTCCTTTTTGAAGCAGCTTTGAAACTTCTAAGGCTGCAATTTCCCGTTGACTGGGTGGCGGGTCCGGGATTTTTTTGGACTGAAGTGGGGAGTGAGAAAAGGGGATGGCGTAACCTCCGGCGATAATTCGAAGCACTCATCGTTCCTGAGTGATACCTTCCCAGGCTTTTAGGTGCCTCGAAAAACGACCCCCGACTGGCTCCGGAGCTGCACAGTCGGGCAATCCCTCAGGGACTGTGAAAGGCTGAAGAGCCATGAAAGGACTCGCGGTCTCCAGTGTTGCGGGGGCCTCTGCCGCCTCTGGGACGGCGTCTTCCAGAAGAATTTCCCCCTCCTCTGCCTCTAGAAGGGGATCGTCCTGCTGTGAGGGATAAGACTTCTGAGATCTACGGAACCACATTTTCCCTCCTCTTTTAGCCTTGGGGTAAGGCCGAAAGGGAGTGGAAAATCGTGCCCCTATGGCAGTCAAAGTCTTACCTTCTTGCTCGCAGCGGGTCAATGTGTCCTTTACCTTGGGTCCAAACAAAGAGGACCCATCAAAGGGGGCGTCGGCAAAGGAAGACTTGAAGGCCTCCGCAAAATGACACAGGCAGAGCCAGGCTTGCCTCCGTAGAGCAATACCTGTACCCGCCGCTCTACTCGCCCCTTCGGCCGCATAAGAAATGAACCTCATGGACGAGTTTGATATGGATGACAGCGTAGCCAACTGAGAGCCAACCGTCTGGGCCAGCTGCTCAGGTAGGTTACCCAAGAGGGTATCTGAAAGCTCCTTGATCAGATCCCTCTGAAACCTGGTGAAGTGCGTTAGATAGTTCAGGGACCTTAAAGTAAAGGCCGCTGAACTTAGGGTGCGCTTACCGTACCGATCCATGCTCCTAGACTCCTTATTAGGAGGATGGACGGACGTCGAAGCCTCTGCTACATCTTGCTGGGTAGCAGATGCCACCACCAAGGCATCTACAGCCACACCTTTCATCAAAAACTCCTTTTCTGAGTGTGCTGACAGGAACTTATTTGGGTGAGCAGGCACCGGTTCCACAGAGTCTGGGTGTTCCCATGCCCTTCGACAGATCAAATCTAGGAGCTCGTCGAAGGGCGGAGACACCCTGGAGGTGGAGGGCTGATCCCCGAAGGCCTTAAGGAACACCGACTCGTCAGCAGAAGGGGGTTTGGATTGCCAGCCGCCTCATTGTTTGAGGGCTTCCAGGATGTCTGCAAAGGAGACATCATCTGAGGACGACTTAGGGGACCCCTCTGCATCATCAAGATCAGTGTCTGACGTGAGAGACTCATCGGGGGAGTCAACGTGCTTCCTCTTGCACGATCTTTTCCTTGGAGGTTCCTCCGAAGAAGTTTCAGAGGGACCTCCAGGAGGGGGGGAACCCCCAGTGGGGGGTGACCTCAGGCCCTGGGGTTCCGCTGTCTAAAGACAGGGGGACTGCCAAAGACCCAGTCTCCGTATGCAGGGAAGGTGCTGGAGAGACCGTGGAGGTAGCCAAAGAGGATTTGGCTAAAGCACTCCTCATGGCCCTGAAGGCCGGACCACCAGAATTCTGGGAAGGTCCCACCTCCGTGGCCACAACAGTAGACGGTACCCCCGCAGCCGACGCACCGAGAGGAAGGCTTGGGACCGAAAACGTCAGTCCCGAAGCGTACCCCCCGGGGCCGACAGAGGAGGTCCGTGTACCAAACTCCGACTCGAGAGCCGGGGTTGGAGTACGGGTCGGGCCCGACCCGAAAACCTCCATCGGCTCCACCAGCACTGGCTCCAACGGTGCCGAGGCTGTTGGAGGAGGAACCATAACTACAAGGTGGACCATCGGCTCCAAAGCCGAATGGGCTGGAGCCGAAACTAACTTTTGGAACACAGGAGAAGTCTTAGGAGCACCCTGTCGATGTCCGAATCAGATGTCTTGGAGGATCTAGATGAGACCGATCGGGTCCGAACCGACTTCTCCATCGGCTCCAAAGGACTGGGGGACCGGCTCCGAATGGACTCGACCAATATCGGTTCTGAGGGAGATCCCAAAACAATTTCCCTCGGTGCCGAGGAGGGCTTCGGTGCCGAAGGGGAAGAGTCTGAGCCAGCAACCCTCATCGGCTCCAAAATCAGTGGAGCCAATGAAGGTGACCCGCCTCTCGACAACCCAGTCCTCGGCTCCGAAACCAGAGGAGTCGAGACTGGAGGCATCGAGGCAGACCATTCCGCCCTCGGCTCCGAAGTCCATGGAGCCGATGGAGAAGCCTGCCTAGGTTTCTTAGCAGTCGGTCCCGACGGGCTGGTCGGAGCCGACGCTTTCTTCTTCTTGGTCAGAGAGGAAGAGGAAGATAAGGCCTCCTCGAAGGAGGGTTTAATCAGCCCTTTCAATATTAATTTATTCTTCCTCTCTTGGAGGACTCTAGATGAAAAGGCGTGACACACGCTACAGGACTCCTGTAGGTGCTTGGCGCCTAAACAATATACGCACGAGGTGTGGTCATCGGTTATAGACATTTTATAACCGCACCTCGTGCACTTTTTGAACCCGGAGGGTCTATGTTCTTTCGACATAATGATTATCAAAAGACTAAAACTAGTAAAAGTAGCACTATCTACTCTGTATAGATTTTACCACAATACAAAAAATTTTAACCAACAACTTTTTTTTTTTTTTTTTTTAAAGACACAATACAATGTAATATCAGACAAGAAAAAAATACTGAAAAGGAGGGCCAAGACCCTCTAACTTAAAAAGGTACTTGACCTCCTTGAAAAAATAAAGACACTAGCTGAAGAATAGGGGAAGGCCACTCTAACTTAAACGGGAAACCTTTCCCTTAATCAAACACACAATTTTTCACAACAAAAAGTACCAAAACACACTCGTACGACAAAAATAGCTGTTAAAACAGCTTTTTGGGTAATAATAAGAGATTTCCTGACAGGAAACTTAGAAAGAAAACAGTACTTAGCTCAGCCAAGTTGAGACCACGTCTTAGCTTGTAAGCGGCAAACGAGATCTGGGGGATTAGTGATGGTGCATCCTGGGATAGAAAATAGCTCAGCCAGTAAGAGGCTTCGCTCTATAGCATAGCGTGCCGAGTCGGAGCCGAGGGATCGGCTCCGAGCCCATCAGTACAGAATGTAGGTGAGATAGGATCACATAACATCTTAAATTACCTACTTTCACAGCTTACTTCTCATGTGCACACTGCAGTGTGCATTTTTTTTCATCTTACCTTTAAGCATCCCTGTGACTAGCACTTTCTCTAATACCTGCTGGAAAGCACTAGGAAGCCTTAAACTGGTACAAGCACTCAACTCTCCTTGTTAATAAGGAGAAATTAATAGTAGACACTAAACAGCCTATAATTGCAAAGTACCTTGCTAAGGTAAGGGAAAACAGCACTGAACCAGGCATGTCCAAGGGTCAGCTTCTGGTGATTTCTCCTGTCCACCTGGTGAATCTGGGCATACTGAGGCAATGCAGCAATTGCCTCATGTACACAGACAACCCTCTCTTCCTACCACCCAACACTGCAACCTGTGAAAGATGCACTTACATAGCCAAAATGGAAGCAAAGCTCTCTCCACCCAAGATTGTGCTAGACAGTCAAGAGGAGAAGGTTAACACCCACACTACACCTCAAGCAACACATAGCCCTACTAAACCCACACCATCAACACCCACATATAGCAACACTAAATCCACATATGCAGAGGCCCTTAACTGTAACCTGCCCAAGCAACAAGGACCTCTGAAGCTGAAACGCAAAATAACACCAGTCACAACCAAAGTGTCACATAGTTCACAACACCAGTGTGCCACCCAGCAACAGCCCCTAAGGCAAGACAATGTACCTAACACTTTAGTCATAGGTGACTCTATAGTCCGGCACACTGATGTCCCTCTCACCAGGTTGAACAAGGAGAAAATTACAGTCAGCTGCCTGTCGGGTGCCAGGATCCGCCACATAACTCATGCACTCAAGTCACTCCACAACAAGTACAAATATGACTCTGTCATTCACTCCAACATGGACAATGACTCTGTCATTGTCCATGTTGGAGTGAATGACTTGAGACGTACCTCCCTGGACTACATGAAAAGAGACATGGAAGAGCTCTTGGATCATTTGGCCCAGGCAGGTATGACCCTAGCCCTGAGTAGCATCCTGCCTTCGCCCAGAATGATACCACAATATAAGGACAAAATGATTGACTTCAACAATTGGCTAAGCTTCTGGTGTCATTGAAAGGGGATCCAGTATCTGTCTGTCTGGGATGACATGATTGACAGACCACGATGCTTTGCCAGTGATGGTCTGCACCTGTCGCCCCTGGGATTCAGGTTACTGGCTAAGGCTCTTGCCACCCCTATAGTGCCTTTTTTAGGCAAAGATCAAAGGACAAAACCACAACCGTAACAGGTACAAGCATGCAAAATCTGAACGTAATGCTACTCAATGCTAGAAGTCTAAACCTCAAAATGCACTCTCTCGAGGCACTCCTAAAAATGGAGAACATCGATATCTATGCAGTAAATGAGACCTGGTTCAAGGCTCCAGAGAGCACCCCTGCAATACCAGGCTACAACTCTGACCACACTTTTCAGCCACCAAACCAGGACTGAAACACTAAAGGTGGAGGAGTGTCAATATTCACCAAGGATATTCACACCACCAGGCTAGTTGCCCAACACAATGCGTCTGAAATTCTCCAGGTGCAACTAACACTAGGTAAGACTGCAATCCAAATTGTAGCTTGCTACAGATCTCCCACCATACCCCAAGATTCTCACTACACCTTTCTAAACATACTGGAAAATATTAAGATAGAACCAAACACCCTAATACTGGGTGATTTTAACTACCCTGCCATTAACTGTGAAAACTACACATGTACAAACACCTTTTCCCAACGGTTCTTGGAATTCATAAATTCCAACGCCCTGGATCAACTAATTCATTAGTCCCACCAGGGGCTCCAATATCCTAGACCTGGTCATTACCAACATGGGAAATCGATGCTCCACACCTATGGTCACCCCCTCGTTAGTCAGGTCTGACCATAAGCTAATCACTCTTAACATCCACATCCCACCCACACCCCCAGTAAGGAAACCTCCATAAAAAACTTCTCCAAAGCCAACTTCATGCTACTGAAGTCAGAAGTGACAAACTTCATGACATCCATGAAGACGGGAACTGAAATTTCAACTGCTGAATCCTACACTAAGGCACTGTACGAGTACATCCACTCATGCATGAATCATGCCATCCCAAACAGAACCAAGATGCTCTCATCCAAAAAAAGGAAGCCAATCTGGTGGTCCCCTGCCATAAACAAACTTTACAACAAAAGAAAAAATCTGTTGCAGAAAAGAGGAAATTCCCAGGATGCAAAAAACTCCCTTACCAGCCTCAGTAAGAAACTGAGATCCCTCAAAAAATCCTCTAAAGCTGGTTACGAAAGTAAAATTGCCAAAGATTCCAAAGACAACCACAAGGCATTCTATAACTATGTCAAGAATCTAAATGGCAATGCTCAGATCTGCTCTGACCTAAAACAGAATGGCATTAAATATACTGATCCCAAGGATATTGCCAATATCCTGGCAGATCAATTCAGTGCCAACTTCACCCCCCTCTCTCCCCCTAAATGGCCCATCTCAATACCGGAAGATTGCCAAATTCCGGAAATAACGGGCACACAGGTAAAAAACACACTCTCCAAAGCTAAGAATACAGCATCCATGGGACCAGATGACATCCTCGGCTGTGTACTACATGAACTACAATATGAACTGGCACCTCACCTAAGTGTCATGTTTAATCATAGCCTCACCTCAGGTTTTGTGCCCACTGAGTGGCGCAGAGCTACAGTTATCCCACTCCACAAGGGGGATCCAGCTTGGATCCCGGAAACTACCATCCCATCAGTCTGACAAGCCTTATCTGCAAGGCCATGGAGCATATTATCATGGAACTTATAAACAAAGACACTGGCAACCTTCAAACACTGGACCCCACCCAGTTCAGGTTCGTGAAAGGCCGATCTTGTCTCCTGAACCTGATTGACTTCTTCGAATCAGTCTCCAGAGCCATGGACAAGGGTAAGGTGGTCCACACAACCTATCTAGACCTTGCCAAAGCCTTTGACACCATCCCCCACTCTGGAATCATAGATAAACTTAGTAAGCTGGGCATTAATCCCTACGTCACCCAATGGGTTGCTAACTGGCTTACTGATAGAACCCACACTGTAAAAGTAGCCAACTCCAAATCCAGCTCCAGACAAGCGACAAGTGGAGTACCTCAGGGTTCAGTCCTGGGACTCTGGCTAACAACGTTTGCAGATGACTACAAACTGGGATCCATTATTGAATCCTCAAATGATGTGGATACTCTACAAAAGGACCTTACAGAAACAGATGCTTGGTGCCAGAGCCATGGGCTCAAGTTCAATGCCAAGAAATGTATAGTTATCCCCTTTGGGAAAAAACATGTATCCGTGAATTACCATATAGGTGGCAGCACACTAAACACCGAAAGTGTGATAAAAGACTTAGGGACACAGGTGGACACTGGTCTCACCTTTGATAACCACATCGCCACAACAGTCAGGAAATCCTTCTATGTGGCACACCTCATCACTAAAGGCTTTTCATCCAGAAAAAAGGAGGTCATTGTCCCACTGTACTCATCCCTCATTAGACCCATTATAGACTACAACTCCCCGTTTGGTATGTATCTCTCAAGACATCTGCAACAACTGGAAAGGCCGCAGAAATACCTCACTAAAAGAATCACAGGCCTAAAGCAGATGCTCTACACTGACCGCCTTAAAAAAACTCCAGCTATACTCTGTTACATATCGTCTACTCAGAGGCGATCTCTGCTTAACATACAAGGCCATTTCAAACCCAGAGCTGTTGGACATGCTACACCTAAAGAAATCCCAATCCCTCAGAGCCACACGCTCCAGGGATCTAAACCTTGTCATCACAATAAACAAAACATGCTGGAGGGATAGGTTCCTGACCCAGAGACTCCCCAGGCTCTGGAATAGATTTCCCATACATGTCAAGCAGAATGCCTCTTTGGCCCTCTTCAAAAGGAACCTTGATGATTGGATGGGAGAAAGGAAATTCACCCCGGGGATCACGTCAGTCGCCCTGCTAGACAGGGGTCCAGGGAAGTAAATAGTGTGGAGAAATAGCCAGGGAATTGTTATGGCTAGGCTTGTATAGGCCCTAGGGCTGATAGCCTAGTACCAACCTATGAACCTATAAGAAAGTCTTACAGAGTCTATGTGACATGAGTGAAGAGTCCTGGAAGCCAATGTGGAAATTAGAAATGGCAGCTAAATGAACACAAACAGCAGAGGCTGATACCCCAGATTGAAAGAGATCTGATAAATAATCTAATACCACTGAAACTGGGGCTGACAAGGGGTCCAATTGTTTGTTCGCTGCCTATAAGGAAAATCTTTGCATTTGCTAAGATAGGTTAGCCTGGTGGATGATTTATGAAATGCAATAAGAATACTGTGCACCGGGCAATCATTGGAAGTGGAGAAACCAAGCTGTCAGCTTCAGGTTTGTTAGATTGGGGTGGGTCACACCCTGCAGATGGGAGATCATCAGATTTGGACTGAGAATCCATGGTCGATCTAGCAGGTGAGGCCAGAGAACCAAACTTGTCGAGGCCAATATGGAGCAATGAGGATTACTTTGCTCTTCAACTGCCGTGCTTTCTTCAAAAATTGGGAAATGAGGGGTAGAGGAGGGTAAGCATAAAGCAGACCCGAGGGCCAAGCGTGGACTAGAGTGCCTCTCGGTGACTGTCCTTGTAGTTGATTGGGGAGGCGAATAGATCACAGCAAGGCTGGCCCCAGAGGATGAAAATTTTTGCCACTGTCACAGGATTGAGGGACCACTCATGAGGTTGTAGAATGCACCTGCTCAATTTGTCCGCTATCACGTTGGAGCTCCCGGGAATGTGCGTTGCAATTAGAAAGCGGTTGGAAGCTATCACCCATTGCCATATTCTCAAGGCCTCTCTGCATAACAGGTAAGATCTGGTGCCCCCTTGCTTGCTGATGTACCAGACTACTGACATGTTGTCTGATTGGATTGCAATAGTCCCTGACAGAAGGATTGAGTGAAATGCTTGCAATGCTAATAGCACCACCCTTAGTTTCAGGACATTGATATGCTCCAACCAGGTGCCTTGGACTGAATTTCCCTGATACCCCCCCCCACCCCATCAGGGAGGTGTCCGTGGTCACTGTGGCTTTTGGCTAATGGGGGCTGAAGGGGCGAGACCATTTTTGGGGTTTTTGAGACGTCCACCAGAGCAAAACTTGCTTGCATCTCTGAATTACACTTATCTGAAAAGACAAAGGATGTTGTAGAGGGTACCACTGAGAGAGAAATAGCCACTGAAGAAGTCTCATGTGGAACCTGGCCAGAGGAACAATCATGATCGAGGCTGCCATCGACCCCAAGAGTTGGAGTACGGGCCGAGCAGAAGATTTGTGGTGACAGATTAGCGGCTGAACCTGTTGTCTTATTCTTTGAAGTCTGTGATCCAGAAGAGTTGCTGTGTAATTCCTCATGTCCAACAGAACTCCAATGAATTCTAGAGATTGTGCCGGGGTCGTGTTGTACTTCTCCCAGTTTATAGTGATTCCCAGGTGCTGAGCTGTGAGAAGAGTGTAATCCAGGGCTTCCTCCAGTAGATGCTTGGTGGGGGTGGTAAGGAGCCAGCTGTCTAGGTATGTAAATGCCTGGAATCTTTTAAGTTGCAGGTGAGCGATAACCACTGCCATGCATTTGGTGAACAATCTGGGGGCTGTATAGACCGAAGGGCAGTGCTCAAAATTGGTAGTGATTGGCTCCTATGTGGAAGTGGAGGTATCTTCTTGAGTGCTTGTCCACTTTTATAAGGTAATACGCATCTTGAAGATCTATAGAGCACTCCGATTTCATGGACCTCTCCTGCCCCGAATCCTCCTCTGCCCTTAGGGAAGAACTTGGCACGTGCATCACGGAAAGAGCCTTCTCAAAGGTAAGAAAAAGGACCGAAAATACTATAGGGAGAGAGTCTCAAAGTTGTAATAGGGTAGGAAGATAAAGATAGTGAAGAACTGAAAACTTTCTAAACACTAATAATAGAAAAACTTCAAAAAATTGAACACTTAGCTGAGAGAGAAGGCTTGACATGGCTGTACAGCAACACGGCAAATGAGATCTGGGGTAACAGGGAGCAGAGCATTGTGGGTAGGATCTTGGCTCGAGAGTTTTTGCCTGACGCAAGCTTGGTATAAAGTCGGCTTGGTTCCAAGGACGGAACCGATAACCCATCAGTAAGGAATGAACGAAGACTAACAACATCAGATCATATATTCAAACAGATGCTATGGCAGAGTCCAAAAACTATTTAGGGATATACACCATCCAGCTCATGGACTGTTTAAACTCCTGCCAACAAGGAAGCTCTACAGAAGCATTTGATGCAGGACATCCAGATTCCATAATAGCTTCTTCACATGCCCTATCAGATTGCTGAATAACAAACCTATTGCCTAATGCGCTACATAGGTAAAACATTATTTGTGTGTAATATGTCATTGTTGTTTACATAAACTCTCTGAATAGCTCACTTCATACGGCTCTTCTGCACTAGGAAAATTGTGAACTGTATGTTTATAGTATATATTGTTGGTGGGTAAGTTTACATATGTGCATCTCTTATTTATTATAGTACTGTTTTTTGCATATCCTTATATTTCTACTAAGTCTATTCCTGCTGTTGTATTTGTTGTGTTTCTGATGTAAATAGAACTTTCACATTTGTTTTACTTCATTTACCTTTTTGTATCTTATTTTATTATTTTTATTTAATTTAATCCATGGTCAGCCACGGTGGTGCAGCGGTTAGCGTTGCTGCCTCACAGCAAGAGGCTCTCCGGTTCGATTCTTGGCTGGGGTGCCTTCTGTGCAGAGTCTGCATGTCCTCCCTGTGGTTGCGTGGGTTTCCTCTGGGTGCTCCGGTTTCCTCCCACATCCCAAAGACATGCTGTAGGTGGATTGGACACTCTAAATTGGCCCTAGGCGTGAGTGCATGCATGTGTGTGCCTTCTGTGAAAGGTTGGGTGCCGGGCTGACAACTCGACACTGTAAAACTCCACTTTCAATCATGAGCGGACAGGTGATCCACTGTGGCGACCCCTACCCGGGAAAAGCCGAAAGAAGATTTAATTTAATCCATCTTCCTTCTGTAAACAGTCATTCATATGGTACGCAATTTTTCCTGTGTTGATCTATAGGACAATAAAGTTTACTTTGACTTTGACAAATGAATCAAATGTTTATCAGCTTTCCTAAGGTCTTTTTTTCCTAGAAATGTATGTTTGTGTTTGGCTTCTGAAATCCAGAAACTGTAACAACTCTTCAACAGGTTCTATGGGTAAATATAAAAGGATAGCAACTGAATCTTATGAATTACTGCAATGTCAGACTTGATTGTTGACTTTAAGGTCATTTTGATAGACATGTTCATCTTGTCCTTATGGAACACAATTTAAGATGGAGAATATCTGCATGCCTGTAGTTCTGAAACTTTTATGGTCAAAGACTGATAGTAAAAGAGCCATCATTCAGATATTCAAGGCAGATAGAACAAAATAGCTCAAAGGCAACTTTGTCATTTCTACTTAAGCAACAGTCAAGTTTTCTGATGGATGGCAGTTCTTTCAAGTAAATTTATAATGTAGGATGCTCTTTAGGAAAAGCTTAACAATGGGTCTAGATCTCAAGAAAGGCTGTCAAGAATGATTAATACTGCAGCCTGACATTAACAACTGGGTAAGATAAATTAGGGCTAATGGCAGATGTAGAAGCAAATTGGAAATGTTTTCTTACTGCCATCACATCAGTTTCTATATCCTTTTTGAATGACAGGATTTTCTTTTGGTAGGCTTTTATGTTTCCTGGATTATGGGCATCAGCCCAGAAGAACACAGATACTTCTTATGTACTAGACAGCCAGTAGCCATGCTGTCAAATGAAGACTGGGTAAGGAGGAATGCAGGATCTTGCTTTGTTCCTATAGAATGGATAAGTACACTAATGGATAAGTACAAGGATTAGAGCACTAACAGAAGGGAGAAATTGCACATATATGATTACACTTAACAAGACAAAAGATGCCCAAATACAAGATAACTGCTGCAAAAACAGAAGGGAGAAACTGCACATATATGATTACACTTACCAAGACAAAAGATGCCCAAATACAAGATAACTGCTGCAAAAATCACAGAATATATGGGAATTTGCCATACATAGATGTCCACCAGTGATCCACTCTCACTGTTTGGCTACTGAGGCATGCCCGATCATACATTACAGTGCATTGAATACTCCACATCATTCTTTTTGGACCTCAACCATACAAAAGCAGAGCTATAAACAGACAAATATTCTTGGGCAGTACCACTACATGGTCCAGTAGAAAAAGAAGCAGATATATTCCATGAGAAAAAAGTCTCAGAAATAAATGGCTAATTACATACCTGCTGCAAAACATTAACCCTCAAAATACAAACTAAATAAGCAGGAGCAAGTTTATTAAAAACTTAGATTACTAATAACCAAACCCCCCCCCCCCCAAAAAAAAGGAAATAAAGGAAGACTCTAGGTGTCTCGATTCTGTTCATCTTCCTTGTGTGTCTCTCCGTCCAAGAAATAAGGACACAAGGAAGATGAACCGAATCCCAGAGAAAAGGATGAAACTGGGGGGCTGAGGTGCTTGCTTGCAATCGGTAATGATTCAATAAATTAAAAATAGCTCAAAGGCAACTTTGTCATTTCTACTTAAGCAACATTCAAGTTTTCTTTTTTTTTTTCAAAACAAGTTTATTGTTTTAACATATAAGAGAAATATCATAACAATTTTATACAAATAATTAAAATAGGTATTATTATAATATTCAACAAAACAACTAAAGTATTTACAAAGACATCCACTACAATCAGATCAATTAATTAAACTAAAATACTGTGCTATTGAAATTAGAATTTTTAACAAATTTTGTAAATTATCCATACAATAAAATGTGATGTTTTTCTAGTTGTTCTCATTCTAATTGTGCTTATTTCCATATGACATTATATTCATAACATTTTTAAATTCATTGAACGAAGAAGGTGTATCTGAAATCCAATTTCTAATTATTATTTTCCTAGCCACTGCTAGGATAGACCATAACAAGGGAAGCTTAATCTTTTTAACACATTGAGAAATTTTACAGAGTGTGTTGAATAATATAAAGAGACTTAGAAATAATAGAAATTATCTGTAAAAGAGCCTGCAAAATTCATTAATTGACTTCCAGTATTCTTTCAACTTCATACAGTCATAAAACATATATGAGCCCAGTCAGCATTAATTTCTACATTACATCTCTTACATAGATTATCTTTATTATTAATTTTATTCATCATCAAAGGTGTATAAAAGATCTATGTAAAATTCCATGTATAAAGTCTCAGACAATGGAAGATGTAGTTCTATAAGCAGATTCAATATATATTGTTTATCTTGTTGAGTTGGTGGGTCCCCATTAATAGAGGTGAAATAATTCAGTATGAATCTACATTGTAAAAGTTTCTTGTCTGATAATTTTATGTATATATGAAAAGTTACCTTTATCAAAACTTTATGCTATAAATTTATTATCAAGTAATCAATCAGTTTTGGAATAGATTCTTTAACTGTTATAGACATTAGATCTATTCTATAAAATGAGATGTAAGAATTGTCTAAAGATCTGAACCTCTAACCAGCAAGTTTCTCTTAGATCAAATTCTTGTTTTAAGAAATCTAGATTTTAACTTTATTATCAGATATCAGCTGATACCAGTACTTTAGATTATTATCTATAGCTAAATGAGCTCCTTCGAAGTAGATGACATAAGCATACCCTGAGTATAAATTATAGAATACAATAAAATTCCATTCCCTATACTTAGGGTACATGAATATAAAGTTCGATAACTAATAATAATATTTAATGGTAACAGACCATATATTTGGTGTAATAGGTGAAGTACAAAATTCCTTCTTAACCACAACATGGAGTTATTTATAATCATATTTTTATGTATTAAGGAGATTATTCATGAAGTACATACTAATTAGCTCCCAATAATCTTTCCATTTTGGACATATGACCGATCTATTAATAAAATATAACTTTTATAATAGAAGAGATAATATATAAATTAAAGTCTGGAAAGAAATAACCCCTTGAGACCAACTATTAGTATGTTTCTTTAATGCAATCCTAGGTCTATTAGGTGCCCATAAGAAATTTAACATTAGTGTATTCAGTTTCTTGATAGTTATTTTGTAGGTGAAAGTATTATTGATTGTATTAAGTATAAAATCTTGGGGAATATTATCATTTTAATAATTGTAAGTCTCTCCTCCATAGTAAAAAACATATTATTCCAGGTATTAAAAATATTTTGTATATTAAGAAAAACAGGTATTATAGTTATTATATATAATAGATTTAATATCTTTAGATAGTATTATACCTAAATAAGTTATCTGACCTGAGTTGGGTACATATTTAGTAAAATCACTAATGAGAGTATTTGTATATATAGGTAGTATTTTAGTTTTTTCTTCATTGAATATTAAACCAGAAATACTTTTAAAATTCATCATTTTATCAAATAAAGACTGCATAGAAGAATTAGATCCTACGATGTAATTAGAACATCATCTGCAAAAGTTGAATTTTTGATGTTGTATTTTCTTCTATTTCAAAACCCTCTATGTCAGTACTGTTTCTAATCAAATTAGCCCAAGGCTCCATTACTAAAGTGAATAATAGTGGAGAAAGTGGACATCCTTGCTTTGTACCTTTAAGAATGGGTATTTTTAGAAACATATGTTCCTACCTTAATATAAGCCAAGCGTTCCTTTGTATAAATGCTCAATTAAATTTACAAATGCATCAGAGAAATTTGTGCATTTCAGTAAGGTAAACAGATAGTCCCAACTTACTGAATCAAATGCTGAACCTATATCAAGACTAATAAGTGTTAAATCTTTCTTTTTCCTATTTGCAAAATCAATTAATGTTAAAGTTCTTCTTATATTATCAAAAGTATTTCTATTTACAATGAAGCCCGTCTGATCTATGTCTATAATGCCGGATAATTGTCTTCAATCTATCAGCAAAAATACTCATAAACATTTTATAATCAACATTAAGTAATGAGATGGGTCGATATGAAGAACATCTAGTTGGATCTTTATTAGGTTTTAAAATTGGTGAAATAAATGTATATTGCCAAGATGGGGGGGTTATTAACTCAGTTTGGGCCAGAATAAAAACCTTATGTATTAATGAATATGTAGTTTTAGAAAGGATTTTATATATCTCTGGTATAATACCATCATTACCCGGTGCTTTGTTTGATTTAAGCTTATTTATTTGTGTAATAACTTCTGTATATGAAATACTCTTGTCCAATAGTTTAATCTGTTATTTATTAAGCTTTTTATTCATGTTTGTTGTTTTAAACTCCTTTATTTTATCTTTAGGTTCCATGTTAATGTTGTTATGGTTAATCTTGTGAAAGTGATTTCTAAATTCATCCAGTATTTCTGGTATACTAGAAACATTCTTCTTTTTCCTTAGAGAAAAGATTTCTTTGATATGGTTTTGTTTATTCAATCTTTTTGTTTTATTTTAAGTCTATGTAAGTATTTGGGGCTTATTGAATAAGACAAAACTTGTATTCTCTAAAGTTATTTTTAACTTTATGAGTTAAAATTTCTTTGTATTTCTCATTTAGTTTGTTTATTTCTTCAATAACTTTCTTGTCCATAATATTTTCTTTATTATTATGTTTATAAGAGTCTAGTTTACTTTGAATATCTAACAATTCCTTATCCCAAGATTTCCTTTTGTTATTATACCATCTGATACTTTGTCCATATAGATATGATTTTAAGGCATCCCAAACATAGACAATGGAGACTTCAGGAGTATTATTTATGTCTAGAAAATGTTGTACTTCTGAAAGTATATATTCTTTATAGTCTTTTAGCTGAGTTAAGTATGCTGGTATCCTTTTGATCTGAACATTATGAGTATTTTTTATCATGAATTCAAAACAATTGAGTTATGATCAGATATAGGACATGAAATGATTTTGGAATTAATTAAATCTCTTACCATCTGGTTAGAAATAAAGACCCTATCTATTTTTGAATAAGTTTTGTATCTGTTAGAAAAAAGGTGTATGGTAATGATTTTGACTCTATCTGATTACTAATATCATTGAAATGATAAGAATTAGCAAAATCATTTAAATGTTTAGCATTAGATGTAATTCTTTTCTTTTCTTTATAGTGGTAGTATCACTTTCATGTAGTATACAATTAAAATCACCAGCTAAAATAATATCCCCTACAGAGAATGATATGATCTTATCAATATGATGTTTCACTGTATTAATACCAATTCCAGGTATCCAATATACATTAATTAAAGTGTAAGTCTTCCCATTAATTTGTATTGTAACCATACAAAACATTCCTTTGTCATCCTGATGAGACTTAATGGTTTTAGGAATGGGCATACTTTTATTCCATAAAATAGCCACTCCTCTTTTTTACTGAGTGTGCTCTGAACTAACCAATACTGTATACTTATTAGTGGCTAGTTTATCAATATCTTTTTCAAGAGATGGGTTTCTTGCAGGAAGACTAGATTGGCCTTGTGTAGATTAATGTATCTTATTAGGCTTGCCCTTTTACACGGATTATTCAATCCATTAATGTTTAAAGAAATTCCTTTTAAAGATGTCATTTGGCATTTTTAAAACTCAAGAATCTTATGATCGAAATAACAAATAACAAGATAAATAATGTTACATCTCCTCTTTTAGGTGTACCTTTAAATATAGCTGTATTTATTAAATCTCTTATGGGATTTTGTATAGGATTCAATTTTGTTTGTAGTGACAATGAGTGTACAAAATATATTGTGGATGTCAAAACTATATACATATAACAATGAACAAGTGAAATAATGTAAGGATTAAACCTTGCATCCCGCCTGGAGTTGAAAACTCCAACTTAGAGCAGTATTTACTACTCAAGTTAACCCCCTACCCTAAGCAGCAGTACCTCAGCTACCACCTTATCAATTTAATACTAGTTATATTTAACTGAGGCTAACAGTTTTCAATTCAATTCAATTATCTATCAAGACAAAACTACACATTTGGTAAAACAGCATCATATAAACTAAAATAAACTTTTTTTTTTTTTTTTTTAAAAACTGTTCATACTATTATATAGATCTATGTAACATTCAAGTTTTCTGATGGATGGCAGTTCTTTCAAGTAAATTTATAATGTAGGATGCTCTTTAGGAAAAGCTTAACAATGGGTCGAGATCTCAGGAAAGGCTGTCAAGAATGATTAATACTGCAGCCTGACATTAACAACTGGGCAAGATAAATGAGGGCTAATGGCAGATCTAGAAGCAAATGGGAAATGTTTTCTTACTGCCATCACATCAGTTTCTATACCCTTTTTGAATGACAGGATTTTCTTTTGGTAGGCTTTTATGTTTCCTGGATTATGTGTATCAGCCCAGAAGAACACAGATACTTCTTATGTACTAGACAGCCAGTAGCCATGCTGTCAAATGAAGACTGGGTAAGGAGGAATGCAGGATCTTGCTTTGTTCCTGTAGAATGGATAAGTACACTAATGGATACGTACAAGGATTAGAGCACTAACAGAAGGGAGAAATTGCACATATATGATTACACTTAACAAGACAAAAGATGCCCAAATACAAGATAACTGCTGCAAAAACAGAAGGGAGAAACTGCACATATATGATTACACTTACCAAGACAAAAGATGCCCAAATACAAGATAACTGCTGCAAAAATCACAGAATATATGGGAATTTGCCATGCATAGATGTCCACCAGTGATCCACTCTCACTGTTTGGCTACCGAGGCATGCCCGATCATAAATGACAGTGCACTGAATACTCCACATCATTCTTTTTGGACCTCAACCATACAAAAGCAGAGCTATAAACAGACAAATATTCTTGGGCAGTACCACTACAGGGTCCAGTAGAAAAAGAATCAGATATATTCCATGAGAAAAAAGTCCCAGAAATAAATGGCTAATTACAAACCTGCTGCAAAACATTAACCCTCAAAATACAAACTAAATAAGCAGGAGCAAGTTTATTAAAAACTTAGATTACTAATAACCAAACCCCCCCCCCCCCAAAAAAAAGGAAATAAAGGAAGACTCTAGGTGTCTCGATTCTGTTCATCTTCCTTGTGTGTCTCTCCATCCAAGAAATAAGGACACAAGGAAGATGAACCGAATCCCAGAGAAAAGGATGAAACTGGGGGGCTGAGGTGCTTGCTTGCAATCAGTAATGATGTTCAACAGGTATATGAGGTTATCAGGAGGAATTGGAAGATACTGATAGCTGATGATAACATTAGACATATAATTGGCGAGATGCCTAGATTCTGTTTCAAGAATATAAAGAACTTATAGAAGTTATTGTGCCATGATAAACCTGGATCTGGAGTTAGACAAATTACTTTGAGATGTGGTACATTTCCCTACAGAAAATGCAGAGCTTGCGGCTCCATACATTCCAGCAATCTATTCAAATATCCGATTACCTTGAAAACATACAGACTCAGAGTGTATGCAGATTGTAACATAAAAAGGTATATGTTGCCACTTGCTGTCTGTGTAATGGATTTTATGTTGGCAAGACCAACAGACCCTTTAAGGAATGTATTCTGCATCACTTGAGTGGCATCAGATTTTCACAACAAAACTAGTGCTCTTTCTCAACATATTGCCAAATATCCTGATCACAAGTTTTTTTTCATGGCCTTGGAAGTTATTGAAGAAAGTTTGACAGGAGGAGATCTATTCAATAAGAACAGAAACTATTGAGACTGGGTGGATTGCTGACTTAAAGGCTGGCAAGTAGACTAGCTTAAATGGGATGGTCCCTTTAAAGCCTTTGCTCAAGGAGTGGAGACTTCTGAGATGACTGTGAGATTGACAGATCATTACCTTTTAAAACCAGGAAGTTCTGCTAACAAAACAGGATATGAAGAAGGCAACTGCCGAAATTGTTTATCCACTTGTATTTATTTTTAGTTTTACTCTGAGCTTCATAGTTTTTATAGATTTTTTTTATAGATTTTATTGCTTGAGTCTATTAAATTAGCTTTTAACCTCCATCGCTTTACTTTGTTCACACACACACACACACACACACACACACACACACACACACACACACACACACACACACAGTAGTTTATATTGGTAAAAGCTGCCTTTAGCACTTCAAGGTGTGTTTTACTTTGTTTTTCTCTACAGAGGGGGTAAGAGTGAGTTTCCCTTTGTTTGCTGATGTGCCAGACTACGGACATATTGTAGGTTTGAACTGCAGAACTCCCCAAAGGGAGAACATCTTGAAATGCCTACAATGCTAATAGAACTGCTATCATCTCTAGGACAATGATATGCGACTTAGGTCTCTTGAGGTGACCACATGCCTTGGACCCTCCTTCAACAGAAATGCCCCCCCTAGTTGGGAGGTATCTGTGGTCATCCAGGCCACTATAGGAGACAGAATGAAGAGGCAGACCAGGTAAATTGTCATCCAAATGAATCCATCAACAAAGATGTTTTCTGTATACCCGAGTGAGTTTGACTGGGAAGGACAGATAATTTTGCAGAATAAATCACTGAACAGCAAGAGTCCATTGGAGACCTCTCATATAGAAACATGCTAACGGAAATAAGACTATAGCAGCTGCCACTAAACCTATACCCTGAATAATAAGTCTGGCTGGGGGGGGCAGGATGAACAAAAATTTGCTGAACCTGAAACTTGATTCTATCTATACAGTGAACAGGCAGAGAAGCAATATGATTGCTCATGTTTAACTGGGTACCTATGAACTCCAGGTTCTCTACCGGATGTAGTCTGGATTTGGAAATTTTCACTGTAATGCCTAGTGTTTGACAAAGCTGGAGCAAATAGTACCTGGACTGTTCTAAGAGATGCCTGGTTGTGACAGTGAGGAGCCAGCCTTCTAAATATGGAAACACTTAGAATCCTACCAGTCTCAGTTGATCTGCTAACCCTGCCACACATTTGGTAAACACCTTGGGAGCTGTGGAGAGACCAAAGGGCAAGGTTCTGAAATGATAGTGGCTGGCTCCCAATTGAAAATGTAGGTATCTTCGGGAATGTCTGTTCATTTTGATGTGATAGTACACATGCTAAAGATCGATTGAGCACATCCAATCATCCTTGTGCAAAAAGGGCAGAATGGACTGAACTGTGACCATTCAGAATTTTGATTTCCTCATAAATTGGTTTAGGTTACTTAGATCCAAAACTGGTCTCAGGTCCCATGTTTTCTTTGTCACTAAAAAGAAACTTGAGTAAGTTCCAAATCCTCTTTGGTCTGGTGGGACCTTCTGGATGACTCTTTTGTAAAACACCTTCTGAATCTCTTGAGCTGCAGCTTCTCTCTGACTGGGTTGAGTATCAGGAACCTTTCTACTTTTGGTTGGGGGAATCTGGAAAAAATGGTATGAAATAACCTCTGCATATTATTTTTAGAACCCAAGAATCTTTTGTTATAAAGGCCCAGGCATATGGGTGCAAGGACAAGTTTCACCCCCCAACTGCCTACAGAGGTGAGCAGTCAGATAATCCTTCAGGAGTGCTGAAAGGGTCTATCCAGAAAGGAATCTCAGAAACCCTACTTTTGGGGTCCCTTCTGCCGCGGGTATGGTGCCTTCCATTTTACCTCCCTCCTCTGACTCTGAAGGAGTTGTCTCTGTGTGATTCCTAGAAATATCTCTGGGATTTATAGAACTACATTTTCTTGCCCCACTTTGATTCTGGGAAAGGATCGTTGAGTAGAAAATCAAATCTCTACAGCAGACAGGGTCTTTCCTTCCCGTTCAATGTGGGAGAGTGTTTCTTTAATAGAAGGGCCAAACAAGGACATTCCATCAAAAGAGTATTGATGAAAGAAGACTTGAAAGGCTCCACAAAGTCACATAACCACAGCCAGGTGTGTCTCAGTATGGCAATGCCTAAATTGGCGGCCTGTGAGGTACCCTCTGCAGTATGGGATATCGACCTCATAAATGCACTAGAAATGGATAATAGAGTGGCAGTTGATAGGATGATCTTTTATAGTCCTCTACAGACATGGACTCTGAGAGGGATTTGGGCAGCTCCTTGATCAAATCCCCCTGCAGTCTTGTAAAGTGTGCCACATAATTCGGGGACCTTAAGGCAAAGGTTTCTGAAGCAAATATGTCCTGTCCAATGCCCTGGACTCCCTATTAGGGGACAGACAGAGGAGCTCTGCTTGGCTTTCTCCTTTTTTGTGGCTGCCACCACAGCCATACCATCAACAGGGACTCCTTTGCTCCATTGAAGTCTGTCTTTTGGTGGTGCCAAAATCTTGTCTGTACGATGGGGGATTGTTTTGACAGAGTCCATTTCCTTCCATGCCCATAGAGAGACTAGGTGAATAAGCTTGTCAGCCAGGGGGGTGGTCACCCAAGACATAGATGGGCCAGAACTAAAAGCTTCCAGAAATACTGACTCCTTCAGAGAAGGATTATCTGATGACCAACCACCTTTCTGCTTAAGGATCTACAAAATGTCTCCAAATGAGATGTCATCAGGTGGTGATCTGGGGGACCTTTACCCTTCACCAAAGTCAGTATCCTCTGTGAGAGATTCCAAATGGGATTGTATGTCCCTCCTTTTGCATGTTCTCTTACAGGAAACCTCCTCGTCAGGATACTCTGGGGAGGTGTCAGAATTCAGGGGAAGTTCCTCCAAGGGAACTGTTTGGATGCTAGATGGTACTGGCTGTCCCTGTGGAACAGGTCTGATAGGATCAGAGCTTGGACCAGCTGGGTGAATGGATGTAGGATCCAAAGAATGACAGATTGGATCTTTTGGACAAGAGAAAGCCCCCATTCACTATCTCTAAGGCAGACAGGCCATGAGAAACCATGTACAGTAGACTAGAGCCAAAACCTCTGAAGCAGGCAAGTCACAGCCCTGTCCTCCCAATCCGTGCATCAAGGAAGGAGCCAGACCTGAGCTATCTAGTGCAGAGGCTCTGATGGGCAAGGAGAGTTCTGACATCAGAGGAGATCCCGACCCCACATATCGACTCTGATGCTTCAGCTCTGAGATCCATACTGATCTGAGGGGATAGGAGCAAAAATCAGTCAAGGACACAGTTGGAGCCGAAGAAGTAACCCTCTTTGGCTCCAACACCGATTCTCTCTGGACATTTGGATTGGAGGGCTCTGAAATCATGGGACAGATCGGCGAAAGAGCTATTACTATTTGGGAAGTGGAAGAGATGCTCACGAGTTTGATCAGAGACTGGATAACCCCCATCTGAGTATAAGCTCTGAGGAACTTCCTCATCATCCTATCCACTTCAACCTCGGGCAGACTTATAGAGGACCTGACTGATGAGGTAATGGACTGTGACCTATAGTGTTTCCTCAGGGTGCTTTGAAGAAGAGGGAAGGGAGCTGAGGAGACACCGGATAAATCATGAACTTGGGTGAGCGAGTTCTGGGATTCTTTCAAACACCAGAGGTCGGATTCGAGGTTTTTGGATCCGAGGGTTGTGTTAGAAACTTGCTTGATATAATTATCAAATCTGAGGGCTTAGGATCCAAAATTTTCTGTTTTGGATCGGAAGAAGTAGGATCCAAAGATCTTCGACTTTTTTGAGGAGGATCCAAAGTCATACAGGTAGAGGGAGTCTTACGAGATCTTGGAGGAGCCCTCTATCTAGACTCCAATAGAGCTTTGGAATGTTTGCTGGGGGTCTGAACCCTGGAGGAGGAGGAATAAGAAGTGGATAGTAATCCCTTGAGGACCAACTTGTTCCTCATATCTGCAATCTCCCAAGAATTAAAAGCAGCACAGATAGTACAATTAGTATAAAGGCGGGCTGCTCCTAGACAATAAACTCACTCCCTGTGGGTATCAGAATTTGGAATTTTGTGTCCACAGAAAGTGCATTTTTTAAATCTTGTTGACTTCTAGACCATAGTTTTGAAAAAAAAAGTAAAGACAGAGAGAAAAGGAGATTTTTTTTTTATAACAGCAAAGCAAAACTACCAAGGTAGAAGAAGGAAGACATAAAGGAAATTGCTGACACGTAGAAACTCCAAACACTAAATAGATAAAGAAGGAGTATGTAGAGAGGTTAATTTAACAAGAATCCTGAAGAAAATCTATTCACAAATGCTCAAAAGATTTTAGCAAAAGCTCTGAGAGAGGATCAGCATTTATGCAAGATGGTAGAAAATGAGATCTGAGGTATTGTAGACTAACTGGGGTGTGATGGGTAGATGGAGGCGCTCGAGAGTTGGATCTGTAAATCTGGGATATGAAGTCGAGCCAGATCCAAGGTCGGATCCATAACCCATGTGTTGAGGAAGAATAAAAAGGACAATATCAAATCTGGGCTCATACCATACATAATTTAAGGCAACCCATGCATGGGATAAAGCATTTAATAGCTGATTCTGCCCAAGAAAAATAAAAAGTCCAGGAATTATGTAACTATCAATATAATGAACTTTGATTATTACATAATTCAACCAGATATACCACTGGCAAAAAACAACAGAGTTTCTGCACAAGATAAAGTGCATACAGTAATAACTCATATAGCACTCTCTCTCTATATATATATATATATATATATATATATATATATATACATATATATATATATATATATATGTATATATATACATATATATATATATATATATATGTACATATATACATATATATAAATGCAAAGAAATGATCTATGAAAGGAAAAATGCCAGGGATGAGGCTAATGGTGGAGTGTAGAGGTTTTTCTAGACTAACAGAAAACAAAGAGATGGACTGAAGATTGCAAAGGCAGCTGCTCACCAAAGCAGGGCTACAGAACACATTAGAAAAGGGGACATGACAATACTTGAATGTAGAATTATTTGAAACTTAGACAGGAGATATGCACTACAGTAATGTAATATGATATAGAGACCTACACCAGTCCTGATATTAGAGCTTGATCAGTACTATAATATGAATGTTATTAAAAAAGGAAATCATTAAACCACAAGGGAGTTGACCAATCAGTTCTATCAACTTATATCATACTCTCCAATTCTCAACAATGGTGAGCCACAGGAGCACTCATACTGAAGATGACAGAAAACACATATCAGATGAATGTAACACATTTGCAGATAGAGAGCAAGAACAGAAAGACAGACCTCAAGAGATCTGAACCCATGCTTTTGCTAGTAAAATTTCTTCAGTAGTGCATCATCAAGGTAAGCAACAAAAGCAGTCACACAGAATGTGTCAGAAAACACTCAGTTTAGGGGAGTGTATTACACATGACATTGAAAACAGAACATTGTAAAATAACATAAAACTAGACAGCCCTAATGGGATTAGAACACTCCACCCAGTGCACTGACACTGTATAAATGACTTCACGAGTAAAACGTGTCATTGACTCAGTTAGACTAGGCATTAGATTTACCCTGTCTCATATTTGCATGGTGCCATACATCTGTGTTCAGCTCATTTGCATAAAAAATGGCAAAATCTGTAGCACACAACATAGATTGGACTTCATTTTTTCTATACAAGAAGTGACGTTTCTCATTGGTTATATATGGGCATCAACATTAGTCTCTGTGACCTGTCATGCAATGCTCGACCACAAAAAGATGATTGTTTTATAAACCCTTTTATGGACATGTGCATGGTACATTTATCTATTTTTTTTACCATATTAAAGGCTGGAAATGGGAGTATAGGACAGAGATGAAAAGGGAAAGCAAGCATAGGGTTAGAACACAAGATGAACAAATAAGGGATGGGCAGAATGGAGGTGAGATAGTGGCATGCCTCTCAACATCTTATCTCAAAAATCCTGGACAAATCCAAAAACATATTACTGATACTAATGTGGGAAATGGTAGAATAACAGTGCTTGCATTATATATTATATTATTATACTATGGAAATGGATGTTGAGTGCTCCTCTCGGTTTATTAGTGTTTGCATTGTCACACATTCTCTGCAGGGTAAGAATTTTGAAAACTGAATAGGTCAGGTGTAATTATTTAATGATGTCAATCCTCAATGATTTGTTAGGAAAGTACACATTTGATGAACACATTAAACAATAGGCTTAATCATGTATACATTAATCAAATACGTTGAAAGTGGAGAGGTATGGGTGGGAGTATTTTGTGAGGACAGGTGCCCTTTTATTTTTCTTACAGAAGGGAAATTTGGGGAAGGAAGTCAGGAAAGTAAGAGGTGGAGGTTAGGTAGTGGGGAAAGACAAACATGACTGATGGGTTGTGGGGTAGCACAATATGGGAGGTGGAACACAATGGTGAAGCAGACATCAGACAAACAGAGGGAAGACAATGGGAGAACTGTAAAACAAACAGGGGTGGGTGTGTACACAAAAGGGAGGGGAACAACAGGTTGGGGCTAGGATTGGGTGTTTGCAGATTCAGTCTCTACCAGATTACTTCTCACCCTGGGTAATGTTACCACTGGGGCCTAGCTCAGAAGGTGGATTCAATGTTGGACAGAGTTGCAACTCAGCAACTTGACAGATTATGGTTTCCATGTGACCAATGCAGACGTCTTATCTCCTGTCATTTATCTTCCCCCACAAACACTGCCAGCTCCTGACTGGAATCAAAGGTGTCACTTCCACTTGCTCTACTACCAGTGGGTGCCATTGTGTCAGCCTCTTGTGCACAGATGGTGCAGGTAGGGCAGAAGGAATAGAGGCAACTCTGGCAGGCTGAGACCCAGATGAGCTGACTGCTTCTGTAGTGGTACTGGTGGAGCTACTGCTGCCATCTGTGGGGAGAAGACAGGCCTTGCTGGTGATATATATTTAGGTTACTGTTGTTTTGCAAATAGTAGTAAAAGAAATGCAGAGGACAAAAAAAAATAAACCAAATAAATGTATGCAGGAGAAAAGATAGCATCAAAGAGGATTAGGTAAGAGAAATTCAGACACAATGAAAATTACATTTGTAACTATGATGATAATGGCACAATTAGCTATAATACGTGTAAAATAGTATTACTTAAATAGGAATTTCATTAACCTTTTTGTTTGAATATAAGCTATGTGGGAGGGGAGCCTAAGATTAACATGCAGACTGACAGAAAACTAACATCAGAATCTATAAAGCAAGATACCACATTTGTGCTTATTATCAGAGATTTAATTTGAGTTTTGACAATCATAGAAATGTTACTATATAAAATAAACATGCTACTCAAACAATAATATGTCAGTCACAGGTGATAGACAAGGCACGGATACCTCTGTTGTATAGTGTGACATGCCCAACAAACTATTATAGATCTTACATATTTGAACCATGCAGTAACGTAATGATAGCAGTGGGACAACAAATATAGTTTTCCATGACAACAAGAAAAAACATACAGATGCACACATCTAACATTGCAGAGTCATAATCAACTAGCTAGTACTGACAGATGTGGTAATGGTGTATAAAAGTTATACATAATAATTGTGTAATGTCTACAGCTTTTACAATGAATGATGAGACATTTTTATGACAGCACGTATACTCAAATCCACTGGACTGTTCTTGTGCATCTGCCTGTTTCTTTCAATCTCTGCAGAAGCAAAATATATAAAAAGGGCATTATGAAAAACTGGATCATGGCACTCACTGGCAGGTTAATTGGTTAGCTAAAAGATGTTATACTTATAGTACTGAGGTGGTGACTGCATCTTTACTTCATCCTCCCATTGGTGAAAAGAGTTCAGGCTTGCAACAACTCATGTCACTGTAATGCTGACAGCACTGATGCCCCATGCATAGGATGCCAGTAGCATAAGTGACAGTCTCGGCCAAATTATTCCAGGCATCAGCCTTATACTGTGAGCTGGTACAGCCTTACTGCAGGAGCCTCACTTACAGAGGATGTCCAGAAAGATCTCTGACTCCTCTCAAACCACTTCTATGCTCTAAAAGGAGCACTACCCTCTCTTCTCCTGCCATAATGTCTCACCTTGAAAGATCTTAGGAAAATGGCACAGAACTGATGCCTAAAACTATTCTTGCATGTCCCATCTTCCATGCAATTATGCACATTGACTGGAAATTCATTTGTGCAATGTGTGGCAAACTGAAAATATGGCTACTGTATTTGTATGGTTCCAATGGCACTTTAAGGTGTGAAACATGGCAGTCCACCCTGTGTATGCTATTGTGAATGCAAGCTCTACAGCTACTACATCTGAAGATAGTTAAATACTGGATGACACTTCCCACACCTATACAATTCTCGGCTGCCTACTTGCTCAGAACGTAGGAGTGTGCAAGGCAATATGTAGAAATCACCATGATGTTTTTTAGGTTTGCTCATTGTGCAACTTGATTGATTCAGAAACACTAATGAGATGAGCCCTAATTATCAAAATCATAACTCCAAGAGGGGTGACCCTACACAATATAAATATGAAGAGAAGCACACAGTATCTGCCATATGGAAGAAAACAACTATGAAAGGTGTTTGAATCCTGTGACCTGCTTTTGCTTAAAGATTTTCTTTTGAGTCAGATATCTGTTTAGGGTAAGTGCTACTTCTAACACAATTGAGTTGTAGAACATTAGACTTGACTGTTCCTCTATTTCTAACGCCTATGAGGGATGTCAGTTTGTCAGTAATTTTAAGATGTGTTGGCCAAAACTGTCTTAAGGGTTACACTGCAAATATACCCCTAGTAGTAGCTTTCAAGGTTGTTAGGGTAGATGGTAGCGATCCAATGTGCTTATATTCTGAGTAACGTTCATTCATATTTTACTGTTGTCTGCTTAGCACATGCCATTAGCCAGAACCTTAGTTACAGTGATATTTGTAATGGTCATGTGTTGTTGTTTAGTTGCACTTCTGTAATTGTTCTATGGGAAATATGTGCTCAGTGCAAATAGTATGCCTGACATTTATTACTTAAAGATTGGGAGTACACATAACGAACTGTGAGGCATAAACTGAGCATAATATATGGCCTAGTATGATAGGATTATTGTACAGATTTTTTGGGGCCATGCAAGACCAAGGCTAATAATTCCCTTGTTTTTCATAGCAATAGGACAATGCCAAAAATACAGGGCCCTAAGAAAAGTGTTGCATCTAGTGGTCCTTCCACATCCACCTGCAGGCCCAAATTTAGAGATACAGAAAATGAGGTGGTACTTTAGGCCAATCATCTCCATGGCTGACAGTTCTTAGCTGTCCATCCCACCAACCAGCTCTTCTGTGACTGTGTCCGGGCTGAAATCGTCAGCAATGTAAAAGCAATGGGTGGTCAGGACAGCAGCAATGACAGGGTGCAGAAGACATGGCATGAGAACAGAGGGTAATTTATACAGACATCGACCGAGCAACCTCTTATGGAGAAGGAAGTGTTCATGACCTCACTGAAAGACAATACCACCTCCACTGAGTGCCCACAGCATGGTGCTGAATGTTGGGACAGAACTGGACAGGCCCAATATAGTTGTAACAGTAGATGCCTTAGATAGCTGCAACTCTTCCTCAACATGCACTCAGTGTAAAGCTCATTAAATCTGTCTGATTTATGGTATACTGTACAATGGGGATACAACTGCTATGTCCATCTGCACAAAGTATGGCCAGGGTATTATTTTTTTAATATATGTTTATAGTTGTAAACTTATCAGTTGTATGCTTATTTGTGGTGCTAGGTCATACTTACAGTGGATATTTTTTTGCTGTGGTGTATTTACAGGTGAATCATTAGCTGGCATCAGCACTGTGGAATTGCCTTCCTGTTGGAGGATCTGTAGTGTCTGATAATGATGGTGGGGAGAAGCTGGCACAGTCAGTGGGTGCAGGGTAGTTGTTTGACATGGGAGTGTGACCATTGTATCCCATGTACACAGTCTCTCTCTGCCTGTGAATACCGAGGATACACAAATGTCTGAGAGAGGAGAGATGGTGACAATGTAGAGCAGGGCATCTATAGTGACTACTAGTGGACAGACACCTGAATCTTCCCTCAGCATTCAGCATTCATGGGCACGGAGGTCCAAGCAGGTTGTTGAAGTGGATGTCTGGTAGGTAATGATGCAAACCACAGATATGGTTACCTAACTCCCCTGAGGTTGGCGGGTCACTGCCCACAACGGAAAGCATGTGTTGGGCCATCGTGAAAGCACAGACAAGTTTCATCACAGCCATGGCAGCGATAGAGAGGGTGATCCAGACTGTGCATACTTACCTACGTGAGTGCATGTCTCATATGTGTGATTCTTTGAATAGAATGAATCACAAAGTGGGCCTTAAACTGTCTTCATTGGGTTGTCTGGCAGGTACCAGGGACTAACCTTGTGGCCAGTGACCTGCTGCATCCTCAAATGTTAGCCAGCACAGATTTGGGAGATTCCCCTCCTGCAGTGCTAGCAGCTCCAAAACTGATAGTGGCAGTGTCTACACCAAGGAGAGTCCATCCCTGTGGTCATGGCTGTTGTTATGTAGGGACATCCTGTACAGAATGTTGGTCAAGGTCACACAGCATACTAGCATCTAGTCAAGGTGGTGGTACAGCAACTGCAACTCCTGGCAGGGCATGCTCTTGTGAGCAGGGGCATGCATAGGAAGCTGAATCTTCTGTCAAGTGTACTCTGGACCTATCTGTTAAGCTGATCCACAGTACTACACAAGTGCTGAAGGCACACATATATGCCATTACAGCACCCAGCGCATCCCACACATCTACTGACCCTGTCTCTTCTCTACATTAACCCCACAATCCAGTCTTCACACCACCTATAAAAGGACTTTATCCTTTTGGTATATCTCTGTAGTAACATACACACATTTATAGATTCATAGGTTGGTACTAGGCTATCGGCCCTAGGGCCTATACAAGCCTAGCCATAACAATTCCCTGGATATTTCTTCCCACAATATTTATTTCCCTGGACCCCTGTCTAGCAGGGTGACTGACATGATCCCCAGGGTGAATTTTCTATCTCCTATCCAATCATCAAGGTTCCTTTTGAAGAGGGCCAAAGAGGCGCTCTGCTTGACATGTATGGGCAGTCTATTCCAGAGTATGGGGAGTCTCTGGGTCAGGAACCTATCCCTCCAGCATGTTTTGTTCATTGTGATGACAAGGTTTAGATCCCTGGACCGTGTGGCTCTGAGGGATTGGGATTTCTTTAAGTGGAGCATGTCCAACAGCTCAGGGTTTGACATGGCCTTGTATGTTAAGCAGAGATCGCCTCTTAGTAGACGATATGCCACAGAGTATAGCTGGAGTTTTTTTAGATGGTCAGCATATGGCATCAGCCTTAGGCCTGTGATTCTTTTAGTGAGGTATTTCTGTGGCCTTTCCAGCTGTTTCAGATGTCTTGTGAGGTACATACCAAACGGAGCATTATACTCTATAATGGGTCTAATGAGGGATGAGTACAGTGGGACAATGACCTCCTTTTTCTGGATGAAAAGCCCTTAGTGATGAGGTGTGCCACATAGAAGGATTTCCTGACTGTTGTGGCAAAGTGGTTATGGAAAGTGAGACCAATGTCCACCTATGTCCCTAAGTCTCTCATCACACTTTCAATGTTTAGTGTACTGCCACCTATGTGGTAATTCATGGGTACATGTTTTTTTCCAAAGGGGATAAATAGAAGTTATGTCCTTACCATAACGTTCCATGTGGAATGTTCATCTCGCCTTTGTTCTTACACATGGGTTCGGAGCCGATCCTCGGCTCCGTGTCGGCCGCTTGCAAGCTCTGCATCGAGAAGAAGCTGGAGATCACCTAATACCCACAATCCCCCTCTGCCTTTACCTCAGATCTAGTTTGCAAGCAAACCAGCAGCCAGAGAGAGCACACTCATGCCAAATTTACATAATCAAGAAATCATCTATATACATATATATATATATATATATATATATATATATATATATATATATATATATATATATACACATGTACATCATACAATACAACCACTGCAAATGCAGAAGGAGAATATTCCAGACCAGGCACCAAATTGAACGTTCTTCCTGAGGGTGGGAGGGAGGGGGTGTAAGAACAAAGGCGAGATGAACACTCCACATGGAACGTTATGGTAAGGACATAACTTCTATATGTGAGAGTGTTCAATCTCGCTGTTTGTTCTTACACATGGGTAGCGTCCCTAGCTCCATGTTCCTGAGGAACTCACGGGAGAACGTTCTTGAGCACAGTGGAACCAAAGGTTGCCCTATCCCTAGAAACCCTGTCCACTTTGTAATGAGAGATGAATGTATGCGGTTTAGCCCAAGTAGCAGCTGCACAAATCGTGTCTAATGGTAGGCGAGCTGCATGAGCCAGGGAAGTAGACACTGATCTTGTAGAATGTCCTTTAGGTTTGACAGATAAGGTTTGATTTGAAGAATCATAAACGTATATAATACAATCAGTTAGCCATTTGGAAAGAGTTTGTTTAGTAACCGCTACACCTTTCCTGCTGTCAGCAAAGGCTATAAAAAGTTGATCAGATTTCCTGTGATCCTTTGTTCTATCCAAATAAAATCTGAGTTGTCTATGGACATCCAATTTGTGTAACATATACTCTAATTTATTAGAGTGATTCTTGAAAAGGTGGGTAATTCAATGGACTGATTAATGTTATTGGTAGAGCAAACTTTAGGAAGAAAGGATGGATTAGTGCGAAGAGATACTCTGTCAGAGTGAAAGATCAAATAAGGGTGTTTAATAGAAAGAGCCTGAAGCTCAGACACTCGCCTAGCGGATGTAATGGCTACCAAGAGAGTCTTCCACGATAAATACTTCAATGGGCAAACAGAGGCTGGTTCAAAAGGGGGCAACATCAATTTAGATAGTAAAAGGTTCAGATTCCAAGGTGATGTAGGAGTTCTAACTGGTGGTCTAATATGGAAAGATCCTTTTAAAAAGGCCTTACAAAGTCTGTGAGCCATAATAGGTGCCCCACATTCTTCCACATGAAAGTTGGAAATGGCAGCCAATTGCACTCTTAAAGTGGCAGGAGAAGCTCCTTCATGGAACAATTCTGTTAAAAACTCCAAGATCTTGTTTAACGGAGCTATGACAGGGTCCAAATGATGTGAATTCCCAGAAGACAAACGCTTCCATTTACTGGCGTAGGTCTTTGTAGTGGAAGCTTTATGAGAAGCCACTAATATATTCTGAACTGCGGTGTAAGAGAATCAGACCTGGCTAAAAGCGGAGCAGCCAAGCTGCTAGATGGAGTGATTCGAGAGGGGTGAGGAACTCCTGACGAGTGAGTCAGTAGATCTGGCTCTGGGTCCAGAATCCAAGGTCCCGAATGCGGTGTTGCAACAGAAAGGGAACCAAATTTGACGAGGCCAGAATGGGGCAATGAGGATTATCGTCCTTTGAAGGTTGTTAGCTTTCTGCAGAAACTTTGCAATCAGGGAAAGGGAGGAAAAGCGTACAGGAGACCCGGGGCCAATCGTGCACCAGCGTCCCTGGGGACTTCCCTGGAGGGGTAATAGGGCAAAGTAGCTCCTGCATTTGGCGTTCATTGGAGATGCAAAAGATCGCAGGAAGGCTGGCCCCACTTGCGAAAATGATCTTCGCAATTGACTGTTTGAGGGACCACTCGTGAGGCAACAGGATTGCTCTGCTCAGCCTGTCGGCTATGACGTTGGATGACCCCGGGATGTGCGTTGCGATCAGAAAGCAACCCGTGGACTCCGCCCATTGCCAAATTCTCATGGCCTCTCTGCATAGCTGATAAGACCTGGTTCCCCCTTGCTTGTTTATGTACCAGACTACAGACATGTTGTCTGTCTGAACTGCAATAGTCCCTAGAGGAAGAAGGGGAGCAAAGTGTTGCAATGCTAGAAACACTGCCCTCAACTCTAGAACATTGATGTGCAGATTTTACTCCAAATTGGTCCATTCGCCTTGGACTGTCTGTCCCTGAAAGATGCCCCCCCACCCTATCAGGGAAGCATCCGTGGTTATCGTCGCTGTCGGCGTGGGTAGCACAAATGGTCTTCCGCTGGAAAGGTTGTAAGTCTGAAGCCACCAGGTTAGATGTGATTTGCATGTGTTTGTAATCAGAATTTCGTGTGCCAGAGGTAGCTGTTGGAACGACCATTGTGCAAACAGTAGCCATTGTAGAACTCTCATGTGCAGTCTTCCCAATGGTATCGCAATGAGAGAAGCTGCCATGAGACCCAAGACCTTCAGAACCAGCTTTGCTGGGGATTTTTTGGATGACAGAAGGAGAGAAATGTGGCTTTGCACTGAGGCTATCCTTTCTGGAGGGAGCCTTAGAATTAAATGATGCGTATCTAATTCCGCTCCTATGAATAAGATATGCTGTGATGGCTGTAGTAAAGATTTTTTGAAATTTACGGAAATTCCAAGGTGAACACAAAGTTGTAGAGTGTAATCCCTGGCCTGTATCAGTTGACGCCGGGTGGTGGCAGAAAGGAGCCGGTCGTCCAGATACGGAAACACCTGGAATCCTAGGCGTCTCAGATGAGACGCTACCACTGCCATGCATTTGGTGAAAACCCTGGGGGCTGAGGTCAGACCAAAGGGCAGGGCTCGAAACTGATAGTGACTGGCTCCCAGCCGGAAGCGCAAATGATCCCTGGACGCCCTGGCCATTTTGATGTGGTAGTATGCGTCCTTCAGATCTATTGAGCACATCCAGTTGTCCTTCTGTAAGAATGGAAGGATCGATTGAAGCGTGACCATTTGGAACTTTTCTTTCTTGACAAAGGTGTTGAGGTTGCTTAGGTCCAGAATCGGCCTCCAGTCCCCTGTCTTCTTTGGAACTAAAAAGAACCTTGAGTAAGTTCCGAATCCTATTTGGTCCGCTGGGACTGGTTGGATGACTCTTTTTTCTAGCAGCTTTGAAATTTCTATAGCTGCTGGGTCTCGCAGATGGGGCGGCACATCTGGGAGTCTTTTAATTTGGAATGGGAGTGGATAGAACGGGTATTCTGTAACCTCTGGTAACCACGCTTTTACCCAGTTGTCTGTAGTAAGATTCTGCCAGGCCTGAGGGTATAAAGCTAAGCGACCCCTGACTGCCTCCAGAGCAGGACAGTCGGGCCTCCTCTCAGGAGTGCTGGAAGGGTTTTCCAGGGGGTGTATCCCTGTCACCTTGGTTTTGCGGACCCCCTCTGCCGCCAGGGCGGCGTCTTCCACCTCTGCCCCCTCCTCTGCCTCTAGAAGGGGCATCACCCTGCGTGCCTGGGAAAGATCCTTGGGGTTTTCGAAACCACATTTTCCCACCGCGTTGCCCTTTGGGGTACGGTCTGGATGGGGTGGAAAAACAGACTCCGACAGCAGACAGAGTCTTTCCCTCCTGTTCACACCGGGTAAGGGTCTCCTTTACTTTGGGGCCAAAGAGAGTGGCACCATCAAATGGGGCGTTAGTAAAGGAAGACTTGAAGGCTTCCGCAAATGAACATAAGCGCATCCAGGATTGTCTGCGAAGAGCAATCGCTGAAGCTGCTGCCCTACTCGATCCTTTGGCTGCGTATGATATCAGCCTCATGGATGAGTTAACAATGGATGTAAGGGTATTGAGATGTGCTGTAACTTTCTCTGAAACAGCAGCATCTGTAGTACCCTGGAGGGTATCTCCCAACTCTTTGATTAGATCCCTCTGTAGACGTGTAAAATGGGTCAAATAGTTCAGGGACCGCATAGAAAAAGCCGCTGAACTAAAAATACGCTTCCCGTATCTGTCCATAGTCCTGGAATCTTTGTTAGGCGGATGGACAGATGAGGAAGATTCCGACATCTCCTTTTTCGTGGCCGCTGCCACCACCATGGCGTCCACTGGAACTCCTTTTGTGAGGTAAGCCTTGTCTTGGGGTGCAGTGATGTACTTATTAGGCTTCCTAGGGACTGGTTCCACCGTGTCAGGTGTCTCCCACGCCCTTTGAGCAATCAGCTCCATTAACTCATCGAAGGGTGGAGTGACCCAGGAGGAGGAAGGGCGAGCACCGAATGCCTTCAGCAAGACTGACTCATCCTCAGAAGGGGGAAGGGACTGCCAATCACCTCTCTGCTTTAGGATCTCCAAGATGTCAGAAAAAGAGACATCTTCTGAAGGTGACTTTGGGGACCCTTCTGACTCATCCAAGTCAGTATCGGATGTCAAAGATTCTTGTGGAGAATCTAAGTGTCTCCTCTTACACAATCTTTTCCTAGGGACTTCTTCGGGGGGGCATCCGAAGAAGCCTCCGAGAAGAGGGCACCCTCCAGGGGTGGCTGAGACACCGGTGCTCGACGCTTGGATGTGGCCGTTGGTGCAGAGGAGGATAACGGTCCTTTATGGGGAGGAGAGGCTGCTTCTACTGATGTGGTTGTCTGGGTAGACAACACCTTCCTCATGAGGTCGAAGGCCCCTGGGTCCCGAGTCGAGGTATCTCCCGGTTCCGAAGAAATGGGAAGAATCCCCAAAACAGGCACCGAAGGCATCGACCCCGAGGACGGAGCCGAATCGATCCGAGCCGAGGCCCCGAGAGGAAGAGTCGGAACCGAACCATCGGTTCGACTCTCGGCCCCGGAACCAAGGATGGATCTTCGGCTCCGAGACTCCGGTACCGGATCCGACGGAGTCGAGGTGAACGGAGCCGACCGAGAAAAGGACGGTTCAGGCACCGAGGGCTCCACAATCAGTAGATCAGCCTCTTCCGGCTCCAAAGACTGGACAGGTCTCGGAGGAGGAAGAGATGGAGATAATGGGAGGCCTTCAAGTTTCGACACCAATTGGGTGGAAACCGAGATAAGTTTGGATAAGGCCGTATTCTCCAGTAATTTCTGCACCACACGGTCAACATCGGTGTCGGAGAGGGGCCTGGAAGAACGGGTCGAAGGAATCAAAGACGGAGCCGACCTCAACAGTGTCTGGGGAGGGAGCTCCATCACCGGTTCCAAGACTCGAGGCTCGGAAACTGACAACAGTTGAACACTCGGCCCCGAAGTCTGTGGAACTGGTGATCTAACTTTAGTTGAAGAGCTTGGAGCTGATGACTTGGGCTCCGACGTCTTCGATTCCTTCGAGGATTTGGATGCCTGGTCAGAAGCATCCAGAGCCTCTTGAAAGGAAGGTTTTAACAAACCTCTATCCATTAGTTTCCTGCACCTATCTGTCATGACCCTCCCACTGAAAGAATGACAAATAGAGCAGTCTTCTTGCAGATGGAGAGGGCCAAGACAGTAGACGCAGGAACTATGATTGTCAGTTACTGACATCTTTTGCCCACATTGGCAACGCTTGAAACCCGATTTAGCCTTTTCAGACATGTCACTAATAAAAATTGAAAAGTCAAGTCCAGTAAAGAAGTTAAGTCCGGTGAAATTGTCGAATCCAGTAAGGTAGTCAATCCAGTAGTCAAATCCAAGTAAGGGGTGGTAGGCCCCGAGGAGAACTCTAAATAAGTTTTATTTATTTTTTATTTTATTTTATTTATTTATCATTTGTTGACCGGGAAAGTCCGACTAGGTTCCTCAGAGCCTGTTTTCAGCGGAGGCCCGGGGAGAAATGCTCCAGATGCATGTCTTTGGAATGTGGGAGGAAACCGGAGTACCCGGAGGAAACCCACGAACACAGGAGAACATGCAAACTCCACACAGAAGGCACCCCAGCCGAGAATCGAACCGGTGAACCTCTTGCTGTGAGGCGACAACGTTAACCGCTTCACCACTGTGTGTTAATAAACTTAACGGAACCGAGTATCCCTCAACCTTACCACACACACACAATATATCACTAACAAACTTTTTATAATAAAAGTACTAAGAAAAATACAAGAATAAATTCTTAATCTTATCTTAGGTGCTCGAGCTCGACCCAGTGATGCGAACGCTGCAGCGGCAAACTAGATCTGAGGTAAAGGCAGAGGGGGATTGTGGGTATTAGGTGATCTCGAGCTTCTTCTCGATGCAGAGCTTGCAAGCGGCCGACACGGAGCCGAGGATCGGCTCCGAACCCATGTGTAAGAACAAACGGCGAGATTGAACACTCGCACATCTATACATTTCTTGGAATTAAGCTTGAGCCCATGACTCTGGCACCAGGCATCTGTTTCTGTAAGGTCCTTTTGTAGAATATCCACATCATTTGGGGATTCAATAATGGCTCCCAGTTTGCAGTCATCTGCAAACTTTGTTAGCCAGAGTCCCTTAGTGTTGGCCTGTACTTCAGAGAAGTAGATGCCAAACAAGAGTGTTCCCAGGACTGAACCCTGAGGTACTCCACTTGCACTTGTCTGGAGCTGGATTTGGAGTCAGCTACTTTTACAGTCTGGGTTCTGTCAGTAAGCCAGTTGGCAACCCATTGAGTGATGTAGGGATTTATGCCCAGCTTAGTAAGTTTATCTATGATTCCAGAGTGGGGGATGGTGTCGAAGGCCTTGGCGAGGTCCAGATAGGCTGTGTGGACCGTCTTACCCTCGTCCACAGCTCTGGAGAATGATTTGAAGAAGTCAATCAGGTTCAGGAGACAAGATCGTCCCTTCACAAACCCAAACTGTGTGGGGTCCAGTGTTTGAAGGTTGCCAATGTGTTTGTTTATATGTTCCATGATAATGCATCCCATGCCCTTGCAGATCAGGCTCATCAGACTGATGGGACGGTAGTTCCCGGGATCCAAGGTGGATCCCCCCTTGTGCAGTGGGATAACTGTAGCTGTGCACCACTCAGTGGGCACAAAGCCTGAGGTGAGGGTATGATTAAACATGACACTTAGGTGAGGTGCCAGCTCATTTTGTAGTTCATGTAGTACACAGCCAGGGATGTCATCTGGTCCCATGGATGCTGTATTCTTAGCTTTGGAGAGTGCGGTTTCTACCTCTGTGGCCTTGATTACCGGAATTTGGCAATCTTTTGGTATAGAGATGGGCCCTTTAGAGGGTGAGAGGGGGTGAAGTTGGCACTAAAGCGATCTGCCAGGATATTGGCAATATCCTTGGGATCAGTATATTTAATGCCATTCTGTTGTAGCTCAGAGCAGATCTGAGCATTGCCATTTAGATTCTTGACATAACTATAGAATGCCTTGTGGCTGTCTTTGGAATCTTTGGCAATTTTATTTTCGTAACTAGCTTTTGAGGATTTTATAAGGGATCTCAGCTTCTTACTGAGGCTGGTAAGGGAGTTTTTTGCATCCTGGGATTTTCCTCTTTTCTGCAACAGTTTCTTCCTTCTATTGTATAGCTTGTATATAGCAGGGGACCACCAGATTGGCTTTCTTTTTTTGGAGGAGAGTATCTTGGTTCTATTTGGGATGGCACGATTCAAGCACAAGTGGATGTGCTCATACAGTGCCTTAGTGTAGGATTCTGTAGTCGAACTTTCTGATCCCGTCTGCATGGGTGCCATGAAGTTTGTCACTTCTGACTTCAGTAGCATGAAGTTGGCTTTGGAGACGTTTTTTAATGAGGTTTCCTTACTGGGGGTGGGGATGGGATGTGGATGTCAAGAGTGATTTGCTTATGGTCAGACCTAACCAATGAGGAGGTGACCACTGGTGTGGAGCATCTATCTCCCATGTTGGTAATGACCAGGTCTAGGATATTGAAGCCCCTGGTGGGACAGTGGATTAGTTGATCCAGGGCGTTGGAATTTATGAATTCCAAGAACCGTTGGGAAAAGGAGTTGGTACCCAAGTAGTTTTCCCAGTTAATGGCAGGGTAGTTGCTATCACCCAGTATTAAGGTGTTGGGTTGTATCTTAATATTTTCCAGTATGTTTAGAAAGGTGCAGTGAGAATCTTGGGGCATGGTGGAGGATCTGTAGCAAGCTACAATTTGGATTGCAGTCTTACCTAGTGTTAGTTGCACCTGGAGAATTTCAGATGCATTGTGTTGGGAAACTAGCCTGGAGGTGTGAATATGGACACTCTTCCACCTTTAGTGTTTCGGTCTTGGTTTTGTGGCCGAAAAGTGTAGTAAGAGTTGTAGCCTGGTATTGCAGGAGTGCTCTCTGGAGCCTTGAACCAGGGCTCAGTTACTGCACAGATATCGATGTTCTCCATTTTTAGGAGTGCCTCAAGAGAGTGCATTTTGAGGTATAGACTTCTAGCATTGAGTAGCATTACCTTCAGATTTTTCATGCTTGTATCTGTTACGGTGGTGGTTTTGTCCTTTGAACCTTGCCTAAAAAAGGCACTATAGGGGTGGCACGAGCTTTTGCCAGTAACCTGAATCCCAGGAGTGACAGGTGCAGACCATCTCTGGCAAAGCATCGTGGTTTGTCGATCATGTCTTCCCAGGCAGACAGATACTGGATCCCCTTTGAATGACACCAGAAGCTTAGCCAGTTGTTGAAATCAATCATTTTGTCCTTATACTGTAGTATAATTCTGGGCAAAGGCAGGATGCTACTCAAGGCTAGGGTCATACCTGCCTGGGCCACATGATCTGAGAGCTCTTCCATGTCTCTTTTCATGTAGTCCAGGGAGGTATGTCTCAAGTCATTCACTCCAGCATGGACAATGACAGAGTCGTATTTGTACTTGTTGTGGAGTGACTTGAGTGCATGCGTTATGTGGCAGATCCTGGCACCTGACAGGCAGCTGACTTTAATTTTCTCCTTGTTCAGCCTAGTGAGTGGGACATCAGTGTGCCTGACTATAGAGTCACCTATGACTAAAGTGTTGGGCACATTGTCTTGCCTTAGGGGCTGTTGTTGGGTGGCACACTGGTGTTGTGAGCTATGTATCACTTTGGTTGTGACTGGTGTTTGTTTGCGTTTTGGCTTCGGAGGTCCTTGTTGCTTGGGCAGGTTAATTTTAAGGGCCTCCGCATATGTGGGTTTAGTGTTGCTATGTGTGGGTGTTGGTGTGAGTTTTGAAGGGCTATGAGTTGCTTGAGGTGTAGTGCAGGTGTTAACCTTCTCCTCTTGACTGTCTAGCACAATCTTGGCCGGAGAGAGCTTTGCTTCCAGTCTGGCTATGTAACTGCATCTCTCTCAGGTTGTAGTGTTGGGTGGTAGGAGGAGAGAGTTGTCCGTGTACATGAGGCAGTTGCCGTATTGCCCCAGTATGCCCAGATTCACCAGTTGAACAGGAGAAATCACCGGAAGCTGACCCTTGGACATGCCTGTTTAGGTGCTTTTTTTGTAAAGTATAAGAGTTGTTTTCCCTTACCTTTGCAAGGTACTTTGCAATTATAGGCTGTTTAGTGCCTACGGTTAATTTCTCCTTATTGACAAGGAAAGTTGAGTGCTTGTATCAGTTTCAGGCTTCCTAGTGCTTTCCAGCAGGTTCATCTAGAGCATGTGCTAGTCACAGGGGTTCAGATTTTATTGCTACTACTGAGAAACCAGCTAGTTCTAAGGGAAAATTTGAAGAGCAGACTTTCTGGCACCTGGAATAGTTTAACTGTAGCCTCGCGGTGCTGCACGATGCGAAAAATGTGCAAACGCGTTTTTAAGCCAGAAAGTTGACACGGATAGAAATCAGCCCAAAAAGGCTAATAAAATTACAATTTCAGAGCTAGTGTTAGATGCACAGTACAATGCTCACCACTCCCACTGGTAAGCAGTAGGACTTCCCTCTAGTACAGCAAGGTCTGGATAGCTCTGAACACAGAAAATAAAGTCCTGAGACAAGCAAAGCCTGGAATCTGGACTGGCTAAGAAAGGTGGGAAACGAGCAAACAAGATAGTACATATATATATATATATATATATATATATATATATATATATATATATATATATATTATTTTTTGGTTAAAACGGGCTAAACAATGCAATAATACAGTAAATAAACAGAAAAAGGCTAACACACTTGAGTGTGTAGTCCTAAACAGTAAATGCAATTAAAACTCTACACAATTAGCAATTAAAAACTTTTTAAATGAAGCAAGGCAAGTGCACAACTGAAAAACGATTTAAGAGGCAGTAATACAGCAGAATAAGTAGCTAGTCTACATATACAGAGAAGTCTATATATACAGAAAAGCAGCTAAAACACACAAACAATGCAAATGCACTGCAACCTACAGCACTTGAGCTGTAGCAATATTAAGGCAAATACAGTTATAATATTTAAGAGGCAATAATACAGCAGAATAAGTAGCTAGTCTACATATACAGATAAGTCTATATATACAGAAAAGCAGCTAAAACACACAAACAATGCAGATGCAGTGCAACCTACAGCACTTGAGCTGTAGCAATATTAAGGCAAATACAGTTATAATAAATGCTCTAAAATATACTCTATATTTCCAAAATGTTTGAGAAGCACAGTCAGAACACAAGGAGATTCAGGCAATTTTTTTTTTTTTTTAGAAAGGGAGAAAGGAGGAACAGAAGGCCTTCTCAGATGTTCTCTCTGTATTAGGTAGAATGAGTTAATGACACTAGACTGGGAGGAGTATCCCTGATCAAATTTACAGTATGGGCGGGCAACTGCAAAGCCACCAAGTATAACAACAAGATACCAACAGGGTGGGAGGGTGTGGACCAATACTAAAGCTATTAGCCTACACTCTTTAGACAGTAAACACTACAGAAATCTTTATGACAGCAGTGAGCCACAAAATGAAAATGCATCCCTGCACTTCCAAGTCCACCAGTATAAATGATGGTAACTATGCCCTGCCCTTTGTACATTGTTACTTGGCTTGCCAATGTCTGATGTGCAGTGTGGCCAGCCTATGCATGTATAAGCACAGACCAATATTTTTGCAGGAAGTACTTTTACTATAGTGTATCTGCTTAACTCTTGCATAGTTATGTTGTACAGCTTTGTGCAATCAGCTGTCTTTTTGCTAGTGCCACAGCATATTGTGCCCGCTTCCAACTGCCATGGTCATCCCCTGCTGCTGGCTCCTCCTCTGTTGAAGGTCCTCATTTATGAAAGAGGATGACTTTCTCAATCTTCCACTCACATGGAAAAAGCCTGTTTTAAGACTATAGTTAAATAATGACACCAGAAGTCCTGATTATTCATATTTTATACTGTTCAGGAGGCATCTGGGATGTTATCAGAGCCAACTGAGGCTGTGTTCTTGGCTTTAGCGAGCGCAGCCAGTAGATGCTACATTACAGCTGGGGGGTTATTTCTGAAAATATTTTTTTGGGGATGGTTGGGGTGAGAGGGGGTTAAAGTTGGAACTAAATTTGTCCACTAACAGGTTACACAAAAGCAGGAAAACAAAGTCAAATCCACACAAAAAAGAAGTTATGTCTTACCATAATGTTCCATCTGTATTGTTGATCCTCGTTCAGTCATTATGTATGGGTATCGGTTCCGAACTCTGAACTGAGCCAGCCATTTTCCAAGCTCGCGTCAGCTTCAAACTCTTGAGCTAAACTCTTACCCACAATTCCCCTCTCCCTGTCACCTCAGATTGAGTTTGCAAGTCAAAGAAGGTAGAGGCTACCTCTGGTCAAATAACCTAAGAGAACCGGATGGTGAGATCCACTAGAAACTACAGGAGAGGGAAGGAGGGAGGGTCGTAATGACTGAACGAGGGTCAACAATACAGATGGAACATTATGGTAAGACATAACTTCTTTATCTGATATTGTTAATCCTCATTCATTCCTTACGTATTGGACAGAGTCCCCAGCTACCTCTATTCCTGGGAGGCTCTCATGGAAGGACATTCCTGAGCACCATAGAACCAAAAGATGCTCTTCCCCTGGAGGCCAAATCCAGTTTGTAATGATTGATGAAGGTATGAGGCGTAGCCCAAGTTGCAGCTGCACAGATGTCATGTAAAGAAGCTCTGGCATGGAAGGCAGCAGAAGTTGTCACCGATCTTGTTGAATGAGCTTTCATGGTAGTAGGCAACGAGATATTATGTTGTGTATAAATGAAGGTCACACAGTCCTTCACCCATCTAGCTGATGTGACCTTAGCAACAGCAGATCCTAATCTAGGTCCAGAAAAGGCCAAAAATAACTGGTCAGATTTACGAAAGGACCTAGTCCTGTTTAAGTAAAAATGGATTTGCCTGTGAATATCTAGGGTACGTAGGCAATATTCTCCTCTGTTTGAATGATTGAGAAAGGAAACTGGCAATTCAATGGTTTGATTAATGGACATTTCAGAGATCACTTTTGGCAGAAATGATGGATTAGTTCTCAGAGACAATCTATCTCTATGAAAAATCAAGTATGGACTATTGATACATAAAGCTTGAAGCTCAGAAATACGTCTGGCAGAAGTAATGGTGACCAAAAACAAGGTTTTCCATAACAAATGCTTGAGGTTGCAAGAAAAGGCTGGTTCGAAAGGTGGCATTGTCAGAGTGTGTAGAACTAATGATAAATCCCATGGTTGAATAGGTTCTCTAAAAGGTGGCTTCAGATGATTCACACCTTTTATGAAGGTCTTGCACAATTTGTGGGACATAAGAGAGGAATCTTGGACACTTTCATGAAAATTAGAAATTGCAGCCAAATGAATTCTAATGGTAGAGGCCGATAGACCCGATTGAAAAAGGTCGGACAGATAGTCTAGTATTATCGACACTGGTGCAGAGAAGGAATCTACTTGTTTATCTTTCAGCCAACAGGTAAATCTTTTCCACTTGCTCAGATAAGTAATTCTAGTGGAAGACTTATGAGATGCAATGAGAATATCACATACTGGTAAAGAAAGATCATTCTGCCTGGCAATCAAGGGAATTGGAGTAGCGAAGCCGTGAGCTTCAGGCTGTTCAAGTTGGGATGAATCAGGTTCTGTGGATGTAAGATCAACTCTTGGGTTGGATGGAAAATCCATGGTCGATCTAGTAGGTGAGGCCAAAGAAAGGGGAACCAAATCTGTCGAGGCCAATATGGCGCTATGAGAATCACCTTGCTCTTCAACCGATGGGCTTTCTTCAGAAACTGGGGAATGAGGGGGAAGGGTGGAAATGTGTAAAGAAGACCCGAGGGCCAATCATGGACTACAGCGTCCCTGTGTGACTGTACCGGAGGGGGAATCAGGGCAAAGTAGTTGCTGCATTTGTAGTTGGTCGGGAATGCAAAGAGGTCACAGCAAGGACGGCCCCAACGGTGGAAGATCTCCGCCGCTATCAAGGGATTCAGGGACCACTCGTGAGGTTGAAGAATGCACCTGCTGAGTCTGTCTGCTATCACGTTGGAACTCCCGGGAATGTGCGTTGCTAGAAGAAAATGGTTGGTAGCCATCGCTCATTGCCATATCCTCATGGCCTCTCGACAAAGGGGGTAGGATTTGGTTCCACCTTGCTTGTTGATGTACCAGACCACCGCCATGTTGTCTGATTGAATCACAATTGTCCCAGATGGCAGCAGGTGATGGAATGCTTGCAACGCCAGAAGCACCGCCCTCAGCTCTAGAACATTTATATGCAGATGGGCCTCCAGTTCGGACCAAGTGCCTTGGACTGTCTGTCCCTGACATAGCCCCCCCCCCCACCCCATCAGGGAGGCATCCTGTAGCCTTGGGTTACTGAGGGGAGAAGGGACGAGACCATTGTGACAGACTGTGTGTCATCCGTCAATTTAAATCCTGTTGGCACCTGTGGGTTACTCGAATCATGGCTGAAAGAGGATGCTGAAAAGGATACCATTGGGTAAGCAGTAGCCACTGTAGAAGCCTCATGTGAAACCTGGCCAGGGGAAACATGGTGATGGAGGTTGCCATGGATTCCAACAGCTGTAGAACCAAGTGAGGTGTGGATTTATCCCTTGAAAGGATTGGAATCAGTTGTTGCTTTATCCTTAGAATTCTGTGCTCTGGAATAGCAGCTCTGCAGTTCTTTGTGTCCAAGATAACCCCTATGAATTCTGTCACCTGAGATGGGGTGAGATTGGATTTTTGCCAGTTTATGGTTATGTCTAGCCTTTGAGCAGTGAGGGGAGAGTATGCCAGGGCTTCTTCACGTAGATGTCTGGTGGGGGTGAAAATGAGCCAGTCGTCTAGGTATGGAAATACCTGGAATCCTTGAAGTAGCAAGTGAGCTGTGACAACTGCCATGCACTTTGTGAACAATCTGGGGGCTGTAGAGAGTCCGAAGGGCAGTACTCTGAACTGGTAGTGACTGGCTCCCGCACGGAAGAGCAGAAATCTTCTTGATGGCCTGTCCACTTTTATGTGGTAGTACGCATCTTGAAGATCTATCGGGCACATCCAATCGACTTTTTCCAAAAGCGGGAGGATAGACTCTATTGTGACCATCCGGAATTTTTGTACTCTCACAAACTTGTTCAGTACACTGAGATTCAAAATTGGTTTCCAGTCCCCAGTTTTCTTTGGCACCAAAAATAGTCTTGAGTAGAATCCGGATCCTGTCTGGTCTGGAGGGACTATTTGGATGACTCTCTTTCTCAGCAGCTTTATTATCTCTAGTGCTGCTTCTTCCCTTTGACTGGGTGGAATGTCGGGAAGGTCTTTTGAAGGGGCAGGACAAAGATCAAAGGGGATATGATAACCTCTGGTTATAATCCTTTGTACCCAAGAATCGGTGGTGATGGTTAGCCAGGCAGAAGGGTACAAGGAGAAACGTCCCCCAACCACCTCCAGAGGAAAGGAGTTGGGCTAATCTTCAGGAGCACTGGTAGGATTGACCAGGGAAAGAATCCCTGGAACCCTGGTTACGCGGACCCCGTCTGCCCCGAAAGGAGCGTCTTCCCTGTGAGTTTCCCCCTCTGCCTCTAGGGGAGAACTCGGCCTGTGTGTCATAGAAAGGACCCTGAGATTTCTTGAACCATATCTTCCCACTCTTTAGGTTTCAGGAGAAAGCACGTTGAGGGGAAGAATAACGGACACCTATGGCAGAAAAGGTCTTACCGTCCTGTTTACATCTGGCCAGTGTGCTTTTAACTTTGGGGCCAAACAATGAGGAGGCCTCAATGGGAGTGTTAAGAAAGGAAGCCTTAAAGGGTTCCGCGAAACTGCACAAGCGCATTCAGGTGTGTCATCTCAAGACCGCAGCTGAACCCGCTGCTCTATCTGCTCCTTCTGATGCATGAGATATCAGTCGCATAGAATAGTTAGATATTATTTCAATGGTGGCCAGCTGAGAGGCCACTTTGTCACGGACCTCATCAGACACTGCACCAGCCAAGGTTTCAGAGAGCTCAGAAATCAGATCCCTTGGAAGCCTGGTAAAGTGTGCCATATAATTCCAAGACCTGATTGTAAAGGTCGCTGAAGCAAAGGTGTGCGTCCCTATCCTGTCCAGGGCCTGGGACTCTTTGTTAGGCGGCTGGACAATCTGGCTTTCTTCTTCTGCCAGATCCTTTTTTGTTGCGGCCGCCACCACCAAAGCATCCACAGGAAGACCTTTGGACCAATGGGGATCCGAAGCAGGAGGGGACAAAATCTTATCTGGCCTCCGGGGAATAGCTTCGACAGTATCAGGAGCCTTCCAAGCACGCTGCACGATAAGTTGGACAAGTTCATCAGCAGGTGGAGTAACCCCGGAGGTAGGGGGCCGGGCGCGAAAGGCCTGCAGGAACACAGATTCCTCAGAGGTCGGATTAGAGGACTGCCAGTCACCTCTCTGTTTTAGGATTTTGAGGATATCACCAAAGGATACCTCAGAGGGTGACCGGGGGGATCCTTCCCCCTCATCAAAATCTGTGTCTTCAGTGAGGGACTCCTCTTTGAAGTCCATGTGCTTCCTCTTACATGAACTTTTCCGGTGGACCTCCTCAGCGGGAAAAGCTGGAGAAGACAGCAGAAAAGGGTATTCCTGTGGGAATATGTCCTGAGGCCCTTGCAGCCGGTGTCCGCTAGGTGCGATTTGTGAAACCAGTGTACCAGAGAAGGGTGGAGGTATAGACAGTCTAGTATCGCCAGCAGCAGTGAAAGCCTTCTCCATCAGTTGGAAGGCTGGTACACCTGAAGAGGAGTGAATGTCTAGGACAGGGGTCACCCCTCCCCTAAGTGGCTCAGCCTGCCGACCTGGAGTCCCTGGATGGCTGTGGAGCAGCAAACGATGCGTGTCACAACTGACATCCTGAGTCGTAGCAAACCTTTCCTGCCACAAAGGCAACTGCGGCTCCTTAGTGAGATCCATAAAGGGAACCGCAGAAGGGGAAGACTGTGCTATATCCATGGACTTCAAAGGCAATGAAGGAGAAGAATAAGAAGGGGTCTTTGGAGATGGGTGATCACCTCCCAAGGAAGAATAGTTCCTGGGGGGTGGGATACCTCTGGCCAAGAGTACCTGATCCACAAGACGCAACACATCGTGTTCGGAAAGGCTTCTAGTGAACCTCACTGAGACTGAGGGAGAAACAGGCCTGTCCACAGAAGAGGCAAACTCAGTGCCCATTTCAAAAGTCTACACCGAGAACAATGGTGCCGAGAGAGACTGGACTATGGGTGTCTGCACTGAAGAAGTCATCGGTGCCGAGGTCATGGTCTGCACCAGCACAGGGATCGGTGCCAAAGTGGTTGTCGGTACAGAAGATGGAAATGACAAAACTGGAGTCAACAATAAAGGCGTCGGTTCCGAGGAAGATCTCGGAGCCGACGTGGTCAAGGTCTGCGCCGACTGAATGGTCGGTGCCGATACAGTGGTAATAGTCTGAACCGAGGTGCCCCTCGGTGCCGATATAGTGAATGCTGCAGGAGAAGACGGAGTCGAGATCACTAACGGAGCCGAAGGCCTCGGTGCCGAAGGCCTAGGTACCGAAAGCACTGGGGCTGACTGAGTGAGCTCCGGAGCCAAAACTTTAGCCTTTTTAGGTTTTGGTTGGCGGGAGTCCCCAGCCGGGGACGAAGGCAAAGATTTAGCCTTGGTAGGAACATCCAAGATTTTCTTATGGGCTCTAGGAGAGGTTGAGGCATCCGACCCAGAAATAGCCTCTGAAAAGGGAGATTTAAGAAGTCCCTTCAGCAACAACTTGTTTTTCCTTTCCAACAAAGTTGTATTTGAAAGGTTTTCACAGATAGTACAGGGCAGGTCAACAGACAAGTGGGATGCCCCCCAAACAATAAACGCACAAGGAGTGTGCATCAGAAGTAGGTAGTTTGTGTCCACAATCAGAACACTGCTTAAACCCCGGACTACCTTTTGTATCTGCCATGACAGCAAATTAATTAATAGCAAAAGTTACCAGCAATGGTACAAAACAATACCGAAGATATGAGAAAAAAGGGAAGGATTACCAACGATGGTAAAGACAGGGTACCTCTCGGTAAAAAGGTAGAGAAAAGAGCAGAAAAACCTGAAGAAAATATGTACGCTAGATGCGATAGGGTAAGAGACAATGAAATATAAACTTTTCTGACAGAAAAGTAATATGAAAGACTATTAAACAACAAATAACTGTACTTAGCTCAAGAGAAGTAGCTTGACTCGACCAAATGGCAATGTGGCAAATGAAATCTGGGGTAACAGGGAGAGGGGAATTGTGGGTGAGAGTTTAGCTCGAGAGTTTGAAGCTGACGCGAGCTTGGAAAATGGCCAGCTCGGTTCCGAGGTCGGAACCGATAGCCATGCGTAAGGAATGAACGAGGATTAACAATATCCGATCAGTATTTATTGAGCGCTTTCGTCTCTAAAGTAGAAACTTCATCAGAATAATTCAACATGTTACCCAACATCCTTAAATATACAAATCAATACAAATTAACATTAATTGGCTAATTAGTGAGATAATGCCCTTAGAGAAATATCTTTAAAGAGCCCCACACATTTTAACACTGCAACATGAAATAATGCAGTCATAAAGATACTTAAAATACATTGAAAATATACATCTGTAAAATAATTGTGTATAGAAAATTACATGATTAAAATAGACCAAAAATATATGTGCAAAAATATGCAACAGATTGACATGCCATCCTAGAATATTTGATTATTTATGTCATATAAAGAATTGTGCCTTAAGCCTAAGAACAGAGTTGATGGACACTGCACTATTGAGTCCCGGTCCCTCTGATGCATTAGTTCTAATTTGCCATCTAAGCTCTGACAGTTCTAAAAAAATCATTAAGTGGCCCACCTCTTTCTCCCATTTTTACCTGTTCTATGATAATAAATTTAAAACCATGCCCTTCATTGGCAGTTATATGTGCTGCCAGTGCATTTTTACCATCTTTTCTATGGATGTCATAGTAATGTTGGTATATCCTACTCCTAAATGCATTTTTGGTTTTACCGATATAGAAACTCGGACATTGGAAGCATAGGGCCAGATATACCATTGCTTTACTGTTGCAGGAAACTTTTCCATATATAATATGTCTCCCACAACTGGGAATACATATCTCCTTAGCCTCAATAATATATTGGCATTGTAAGCAATAGCCACATTTCACCATCCCCATCCCTATACCAAGATTATGTTTCTGTTGTTGCAACATGTTTTTAATACTACAATCCTTTTTAAATACAATACTTGGAACCGGACCTATAAGTTGGGCCTGTTCTGCATTGATACAAAAAAATGTTCCAATTATGATTGATAATGTTCCTGATGTTAGAAAAATGTTGGGTGAATTTAAAGATAGTTGATTTATTAAAGTGGTTCCTAGTCTCATGGCTTACATTGTTTGATAAACCTCCCCCTGTACCAAGTAGGGGGAAAAATGTCCACTAGCCCTCTTATTAAATTCCCTCTTGGAAAATATTATCTATATAGTTTTCAGGGTACCCTCTTTGTTTTAACATCCCTTTTAAAATCTTGATTTGTTCAATGAACTTATCATATTCATATATCATCCTAGCAAGCCGTACCCCCTGTCCTTTTACTAATGCCTTCTTTTGATGAAGAGGGTGACAGCTGTCAAAGTGTAGGAGGCTGTTTGAGTAGGTGGGTTCCAGAATATAGTGGATGTAAATTGTTTGTTGACCTCATCTTTTTTGATAGTAATGTCCAAGTAATTGACTTCAGAGTCACTGGTAGAATATGTAAATTTTAAGAAGTCAGGGCTAGTATTCAAAAATTCTAAAACATTTTCAAATTCCGTCATATCCCTGTTCCACAAGATGATGATGTCGTCAAGGTAGCGACTATAAAATGTCCAATAGTTGACAAAAGGACTGTTAAATACAATATCTCGTTTCCAAAAAGCCAGTACTATGTTGGCAAAAATGGGGGCACAATCTGCCCCCATTGCCACCCCTTGACTTGTTTGAATAACTGTTGCTCAAATGTAATGATGTTGGTGTCTAACACTAATTCCATTAATGTTCTGATTGTTAAAATACAGTCATGGTTAAGGATAGTGTACTGGCTAAGATATTGATAAAACCAGTCTATACCTGTATCATGGAGTATGACTGAGAATAAATCCTGAAGATCTATCGTAATAAAAATTAGGTTATCTGTGTAGATATCCTTGTTGACTTTGGATAAAAAATCCCTGGAGTCCTTAAATATCCAAGGGCAGTCCTTCATAGAAATTTTTAATTGACTGTCTATGAATTTGGCTATAGGGAATGTTTTAGATGCATAAGCATCAACAATAGGTCTAAAGGGCAGTCAGCTAGATCTTTATGTATCTTGGGGACCCCAAAAATTGTGGGTATTTTTGGAAATTTTACTGACATATATTGGTGTTCTTCTAGGTTAATTTGTTGGTTCATTAGCAATTCTTCTAACATTACATCCACCTTTCTGTAGCAAATGTTCTTCTCGTTCAAGCTAATTTCACAGTAGGTGTCCCCATATAGAAGGGTGAACATTTTGTTCCTGTAGGAATTATTGTTCATGATGACAAGGCCTCCACCTTTATCGGGTTTCATAACCCTTATTTCTGCATTTTCACATATTTGCTTTAATAATGCCATTTCCACACTGTTTAAATTGTTAACCCGTCTACCTCCGCCTTTTCTTAACAATTCCCTGATGTCTTTTTCACACAGTTTTTCAAAGGTCAATACTGACGGGTGCAATGTAGGATTAAAAGTGCTCATTTTTTTGTGTATTGCTTGTTCATGATTGCTGTTGCTGGTTCCCTTAAAGAGGAATTCGAAATTCAACTTCTTGGTAAAAAGCTTAAGATCAATTATGGTTTCGTCTAAGGAAGCTTTTTTATCAGATACAAAAGTCAAGCCTTTTTCAAACAAATCCCCTATCTGCCCATTAAACTCAAAATTGTTGTAATTGTATACTTTGAAATCACCACCACTGTTCTGTAAAATTACCAAATCGGTATTATACTCAGTGTCTAGTATCTATTCCCCCTCCCTCTCCATTTCCCCTTCATGTGTGTGGGGTATTGATGGTTGTAGTTGTAGTATGTCTCCCCCCTCTGATTCCTTAGTCTCTCTGACCTCCTCAGGGAGGTATTTTAAAGAGTCGGGGGTGTTATCACTGATCACAGCATTGCTATTGTTGTTGCTAGTATTAGATATATCATAATCAGCATCTCTACTGACATTCTGCTGCACCATAGGAGGTAGCGGGTAAGCCCTGTGTTCCTCATATTCTTTTTCATCCCTCCTAAGTTTGTTCATTTTCCTTTGTTTTAATTCTACTATAGTGCTATCAATTTTCTCAAACATTTTGTAATAATCTGCTTCTTTACTTTCAAACAATAAATCCATTTGAAAATTCTGATCCAGTGTATTAATTTTGTTGAGTAAATCAACCATTTTGCGATCATTGTCTCTTATTAAACAATTTAAAAGTTGACATCTGTTTTTATTGAAAAGTTCAAGTAGCTCCAGATGTAAGAGAGAGTCTCTTACCAGGCCTGTGGGAAACTTCCATAAACGGAGGTCCTTTGGGATACGCTCAGTGCACACACATTCCCTTAGGTAGCTGCTCTCTAATTGCAGCTTCCGATAGTCCATGGTTAGTTTTTCCAATTTTAATAGTTGTTCATTTAGAGTACCAAGGTTTTGGGCTGGAATCTGCCTAGATTCAAGCTGCCATTCCTTTTCGCCCTCTAACCATTGCAATATTGTGTTGTGACCATTGTAGGGAGCTCCACCACCAACAGTTCCTGTATTTGATGTCATATGCAAATCCAGCCTTCCTGATTGGCTGGAACACACACACTGTTCTCTCCGTGCCGGAGTAATGCTGCTAAGGTTCAAACTGTCGGCAATATCTGTAGAATTGATGATTCCTGCCTCACTCAGGCCTGGATAACTCAAAATGGCCAGCAGAGGTAAAGGACAGGCTTGTTGGGTCATCCTTTCCACTCGACTGACTAAATTTGCCACTGTCGTATTCAATACATGTATTGCTTGAGCAAGGGGAGTAGGGGTTGGTGAATCTGTGTCCTCGGTCCCCTCCCTACCAAAAAACGATAAAAACCCTGCTCCACACAAACCAATAAGTCCACAAAAGCAAGAAACCAAGGTCAAATCCACACAAAAGAGAAGTTATGTACTTACCATAATGTTTCATGTGAGTTTTTCATATTGCCTTCATTCTTTACTGATGGGTTCGGAGCCGATCCCTCAGCTCCGATATGACCAATTGCAAAGCTCGAGGTCTTCAAATAGCTTGAGGCCAAGTCCCTATCCCATGATGAACCTGGAATTAGGCCAAGTCCCTTTCCCATGATGCACCTGGAATTACCGCAGATCTTGTTTGCTATGTATAACAATACCATATGCCATTCTTTCACCCCCAATAGAAAGGAATAGAAGGATTGAGTAACCAGGATGGATCCAGAATCTCGGTCATCTATCAGCCCAGGAGAGGGTAGGAGGAGGGAAGTAAGAATGAAAGAGAGATGAACAACTCACATGGAACATTATGGTAAGTACATAACTTCTTTATGTGAAGTTGTTCAATCTTGCCGTTCATTCTTTACTGATAGGTAATGTCCCAAGCACCATCAATCTCGGGTGGCTCATGGGAGTATATTTCTCAGGACCGTGGATCCAAAGGAGGCCCTGTCCCTGGTGGCCTTGTCAACTTTGTAATGAGCGATAAAGGTATGAGGTTTTGACCAAGTAGCTGCTGCACAAATGTTATTAATGGGAAGTCTGGCAGAAAAGGCAGATGATGTAGAAACTGCTCTGGTTGAGTGAGCTTTAATCTTGTGTTGCAAAAGCATATTGGCAGCTGAATAGGCAAAGGTGATACAATCAGACAACCATTTAGACAGAGTTGCTTTAGCCACTGGTCTCCCCTTCCTGGCATCTGAAATTGAAACAAAAAGCTGGTCTGTTTTTCTGAAATGTTTTGTTCTATCCAAATAAAATCTGAGCTGTCTGTGAATATCAAGTTTGTGCAGCGTATACTCTAAATTGTTAGAATGGTTGGGGAAGAAGACTGGCAAATCAATAACTTGGTTGAGATTGGTTTCAGTGCAAACCTTGAGCAAGAATGAGGGATTTGTTCTAAGTGAGACTCTGTCAGCATGGAATATCAAACAGGGAAGTTTGATGGATAAAGCCTGAAGCTCTGACACTGTGGCAGAAGTAACAGCTACCAGAAAGATGATCTTTCAAGACAAAAATTTGAGATCACAAGATGAAGCTGGTTCAAAAGGGGGAAGAATTAAGCGGGAAAGCATAAAATGTACATTCCATGGAGTATAGGGAGATTTCATAGGTGGTCCAATATGAAAAGTCCCTTTGAGAAAGGCTTGAGATAACGTGTGAGACATGATATTTAATCCTTCAAATCCAAGATGTAAATTAGAAATAGCAGCCAACTGAACCCGAAATGTTGCTGCTGCAGCTCCTTTGTTAAAAATCATAGTCAAGAACTCTAAGATGGAGGCCATAGGGGCTTAGTAAGGATCAATATTATTATTAGAGGCCGACATAGAATTTTTTTCCATTTGCTAAGATATAGCTTTCTAGTAGAAGATTTATGAGAAGACAAAATGATCTGTTTTGTCTCATTGGAAAGGTTATGGAACCTGGCTATGATGGGAATTGGAGTAGCCAAGCTGTGAGCTTCAGGGACTGCAGAGAAGGATGAAGATCCCCCGACGGGTGAGTCAGAAGGTCTGGAACTGGGTCCAGAATACAAGGATCCTCCAAAAGATGAAGTCGAAGGAAGGGGAACCAAAATCTGATGAGGTCAATGAAGGGCTATTAGAATGATGGTCCTTCCCAGGGTTTTTATTTTCTGTAGAACTTTGGGTATCAACGGGATTGGTGGAAATGCATAGAGGAGACCAGGAGGCCAATCGTGTATGAGTGCGTCCCTTGGGGCTTCTCCCGGAGGGGGAATCAGGCAAAGTAGCTTCTGCATTTCGTGTTCATGTGACTGGCAAAAAGGTCACAGCAAGGCTGGCCCCACCTGCAGAATATCCTGTCCACTATTTCTTTCTTGAGGGACCACTCTTGGGGCAATAAGATTGCCCTGCTCAGTTTGTTTGCTATCACACTGGATCTCCCCAAGATGTTCATTGCCAACAGAAAGCTCTGGGTGGAAACAGCCCACTGACAAACTCTGAGAGCCTCGTGACAAAGAGGGTAAGACCTGGTTCCTCCTTGTTTGATCAAATACCAGACCACTGACATGTTGTCTGTCTGAATCGCAATCGTACCCAGAGGAAGCGAGTCCTGAAAGTACTGCAATGCCAAAAGTACTGCTCTCATCTCCAGGACATTGATATGCAGATGTGTCTCTTGATCAGCCCATGTGCCTTGGGCAGTCTTTCCCTAAAAATGCCCCCCCCCCACCCTGTCAGGGAAGCGTCTGTGGTCACTGTGGCTGCTGGAGGGGGTAGCACAAATGGGCGTCCTATCGTGACATGAAGTGAGGTCAACCACCACTGAAGGTCTTTCTTGCAAGAATTTGTGATCATTATAGTGTGAGTCATGGGGAGCTCTTGGTAAGACCATTGAGTGAACAACAGCCATTGTAGAATCTGCATGTGCATACAAGCTAGTGATATGGCTAGAACTGCTGCTGCCATCATGCCTAATAATTTCAGAACTTCTGATGCTGGTGCTCTGTCTTTTGATATCAGAATGCTGACATGTTGACAAAGAAGAAAGACTCTTTCTATTGGAAGCCTTAGTGTGGTGGTGGCGGTATCCAACTCTGCCCTGATAAAAATGATATGCTGCGATGGCGACAAGGCAGATTTTCCTGAGTTGACTGTAATGCCCAGATGATTGAAGAGTGACAGAGTGGACTCCCTGGCCTGAATGAGTTGATGCCTGGTGGTGGCGGTAAGAAGCCAATCGTCTAGGTATGGAAACACCTGGAATCCTAGACGCCTCAGATGAGCCATGACCACTGCCATGCATTTGGTGAACACTCTGGGGGCTGTAGTGAGACCAAAGGGCAGGGCTCGGAACTGGTAATGATTGACTCCCAGCCGGAAGCGCAGGTGATTCCTGGATGGTCTGGCCATTTTTATGTGGTAGTACGCATCCTTGAGATCTATCAAGCACACCCAATTCTCCTTCCCTATGAAGGGAAGTATAGACTGAAGCGTGACCATCCTTAACTTCTCTTTCTTTACATACTGGTTCAGTCTGCTGAGGTCCAATATGGGTCTCCAGTCCCCCATCTTCTTTGGAACCAAAAAGAATCTTGAGTAAGTTCCGGATCCTGTCTGGTCTGCTGGGACTGGTTGGATGACTCTTTTTCTTAGCAATGTTTGGACCTCTATTGTTGCCTGTTCCCTGTAACTGGGTGGAGCGTCTGGGATTTTTCTTATGATTGGAGGGGATGTGGCGAATGTGTGGAAGTATCCTCTGGAAATGATACTTTGTACCCAGCTGTTTTTTGTTATTTTGAGCCAGGCATCTGGTTACAAAGATAAGTGACCCCCGACTGCCTCCAGAGCAGGACAGTTGGGCCTCCTTTCAGGAGCACTGGTAGGGCTTCCCAGAGAAGTGCTCTGTGTCACCCTGGTGTTGCGGACCCCCTCTGCCGTGAGGGCAGTGTCTTCCATTATTGGCCCCTCCTCTGCCCCTGGAAGGGGGTTCACCACATGTGTCCTGAAAGGCTGCTTGGGCTTTTCGGAACCACATTTTTCCTCCCCTTTGACCTTTAGGGTAGGGTCGGGTAGGGGTGGAAAAATGGACACCGATGGCAGACAGAGTCTTTCCATCCTGTTCACACCTGGTTAAAGTTTCCTTCACTTTAGGCCCAAAAAGGGACAAGCCATCAAAGGGAGTGTTCATGAAGGAAGACTTGAAAGGCTCCGTGAAGGAACACAAGCGCATCCAGGAATGTCTCTTAAGAGCAACTCCTGTACCCGCTGCCCTACTCATTCCATCAACTGCATAAGAGATGAGGAGCATGGATGAGTTGACAATAGAATTGCAGGTAGCACGCTGGGTGGCAACTTTGTCGGAAGTTCCTGCAGCTACTGTATCCTGAAGAGAATCTCCTAACTCCTTAAGGAGATCTCTTTGCAACCTAGTAAAAATGGGTTAAATAGTTCAGCGAATGGAAAGCAAAGGTCGCTGAACTAAACATGCACTTCCCATATCTATCCATAATCCTGTTAGGAGGATGGATAGACGAGGAAGTCTCAGACATTTCCTTTTAGGTGGCTGCCGCCACCACCATGGCATCAACTGGTACACCTTTTGTTAAGAATGTTTTGTCAAGGGGGGAAGAAATTAATTTATTAGGCCTCCTAGGGACAGGCTCCATAGTATCTGGTGAGTGCCACGCCCTTTAGGAGACCAGCTGCATCAACTCATTGAAGGGTGGAGACACCCAAGAGGTGGAGGGCTGAGACCTGAAAGCCTTCAGGAGAACTAACTCATCCTCAGTAGGGCTTTTGGACTGTCACTCACCCCTCTGTCTAAGGATCTCAAGTATCTCAGCGAAGGCGATATCCTCAGAGGGGGGCCGTGGTGACCCTTCTGACTCATCTAATTCAGTATCCAATGTTAGAGATTCCTGTGGGGAGTCTAGGTGTTTCCTCTTCCACAATCTCTTCCTGGGAACCTCATCAGTGGGAGCCTCTGATGAGGTCTTGGAAGAGCAGGGGCCACCCAATGGGGCTTCCTGAGGCTCTGGGTCTCTACGCTTGGTCAGGACGTGCGAGGCAGAAGCAGACATAGGCACTTTAGGGGAGGAGGAGGAAGGCAGACCTGAGGTCAAGGATGTTCTAGGAGACATGACTCTCCTCATGGCTCTGCTCCAATGCAAGGGAGCCGACGGATCTGAGGAAACTGTCGACATCCCCGGCACGGGGACAGTGGGCTCCAAGCCCAAGGTAGGAGCCAAAGTCATACGAGCCGAGGCCCCTTGAGGCAAAGTTGCAACCAAGTCAGTTCGACTGTCCTCTCCGGATCCGACCAGAGAGTGTCGGCTCCTAGAGTCCTTGATCGGCACCGAGGACGTCAGAGTACATGGAGCTGAAGACGCTGGAGCAGGCGTTGGCTCCGAGGGTTCCACTAACATCAGCTTTGCCTCCTCTGGCTCCGAAGGACCAGCATGACTCGGAGGAGGAATAGTTAGAATCGGTGCATTGGTCTTCGGCTCTGAAGCCATTTGTGTCGAAGCCAGTAACATTTTTGCTAATGCCAGTGGCAATAATAGCTTCTGTACCACACGATCCACATCCAGATCTGACAGGCTGATAGATGATCGAGAGGAGCGTAATGAAGGTGGTACCGATTGGAGAATTTGACTCTTCTGCGCTTCAGACACCAGTTCCAAGACTGGGGACTGGCTCCAGAAAGTAAAGACTGTTGGCTCTGATGGCAATCGAACCGAAGTTGAAGACCTTTTTGATTTCTTGGCGTCTAATGTCTTGGAAGACTTTGAGGACTTGCTGGATCCATCCTGGTCACTCAAAGCTTCCTGGAACGAAGGCTTAAGCAACCCTCTATCGATAAGTTTCCTCTTCCTTTCCTGCAGGACCCTTGAGGAGAAGGAATGACAAATGGAACAACTGTCTTGCAAATGCAGAGTCCCTAGACAGTAAACACAATTAACATGGCTGTCTGTAACAAACATCTTTTGGCCACACTTTGGGCACCTTTTGAAGCCAGACTTAGGGTGCTTATCTTGGTCACCCATATTAATGTCAGACAAAATTACTGTTACCACAAAGAAAATTCAACAGTAATTATTCACAGAAGCCTAGAAAAACTGCAGGCTAAATCACACAATAGTAAATCTGCACACAAGCCTTAAATAAAAGCAGGCTAAATCACACACACAATATAACAAGTATAAATGTGATATCACACAAGCAGACTATGCAAAAGGAGATAGCTGCTAAGAAACAACAATCTTAACTAAATAAACAAAGGTTTACTGTAACTTCAACAGTAATAAGAACTAAGCCTTATCTAAAAATGCAGAAGGCTAAACAGACCACACAGCAAACGACTATAACTATCTAAGATATAACTATATGAGAAAATGTGACAAAGGTCACTGAATAACATACTACACGCTGAAAAATAAACAATAACCTTATCTAATTATTTAAGGTTTACTGTACTAAGCCTTATTTATAAAAAGCAGAAGGCTAGACAGACCACACCAAGTAGAGAAAACTACTACTAAACCAGGCCTAAAAGAGGCCAACTAGAAATTTATTAAGAACAGTAAATGGGAAGGGCAAAACACACTGAATAGCTATAAGAGCTTTATCAACAATCCTAACTATCGAACTATATTAAATAGCAAATATTTTGAATAAGATAGTAATGAAAAAAACAGCTTAACTGGCCCGAACTAAATCAGAACCTCTAATCTGTTGCAGTGACAAACTAGATCTGAGGTAATTCCAGGTGCATCATGGGATAGGGACTTGGCCTCAAGCTATTTGAAGACCTCGAGCTTTGCAACTGGCCGCATTGGAGCCGAGGGATCGGCTCTGAACCCATCAGTAAAGAATGAATGGCGAGATTGAACAACTTCACATCAGTATTTATGGAGCGCTTTCGTCTCTAAAGTAGAAACTTCATCAGAATAATTCAACTTGTTACCCAACATCCTTAAATATACATATCAATAAAAATTAACATTAATTGGCTAATTAGTGAGATAATGCCCTTAGAGAGACATCTTTAAAGAGCCCCACACATTTTAACATTGCAACATGAAATAATGCAGTCATAAAAATACTTAAAATACATTGAAAATGTATATCTGTAAAATAATTGTGTATAAAAAATTACATATAATTAAAATAGACCAAAAATATATGTGCAAAAATATGCAAGACAGTGACATGCCATCCTAGAATATTTGACTACTGATGTCCTATAAAGAATTGTGCCTTAAGCAAGCCTCAGATCAGAGCTGATGGACACTGCACTATTCAGTCCCGGTCCCTCTGATGCATTAGTTCTAATTTGCCATCTAAGCTCTGACAGTTCTAGAAAATCTGATGTTGAAAAGCAAGATGTAGTCGATGCCAATAAGGAGATGAAAAGCAAAACCCAGATTTGATAGAAAAAATGACTTATAGTAACTGGAACCAAACCAGCCGAAGAGCCACCACACGTTTCTTCTCCAAAACTTCTTTATTGACCTAGGTTTCGTTCATACGAACTTCTTCAGAATACATACTGCTACTTCAACACAAGGTTTATATACAATATGATATATTGAATAATTACTAAATTGATGTCATTGATTTTCACTAATGAATTCTTAAAAGGGAAATGTCCCTTTTTCAAAGCATTTCATATCTATTGAAAACCATTGTAACTACAATATTGTAATAAACCTAAATCAAATACATATATGCATTCTAATGTATAAAAATATATTACTATTTTATACTAAAAATAACAACATAAATAAAATATACATATAATCAACTATTAATATATCATAAAATTATACCTTACATTAAGTTTTATATATACTAAAACATACCAATCTTATTTAATGTATATAATGTATGGTGTTTAAAATTGAAATATGTGTATTACCTCATCTAACTCTAATTATATATTATATAATTATTACAATGTACCAGAGGTCTAATATAATATAATGTGTATGATACCGTAAGTATTTTAGTAAAGTAAAATAGATTAAATAAACATTTATTTCTAACACTGCTGACAAGTATTACTTCAATTGATATTATATATAATTATATGTAATCCATCCATTTAACCCACTATAACCAAAAGTTAATGTAAATTATGTTTTTACCATTAATCAAAATATATATATGATATATGAGTAATTATTGATGTGTCTATATAATATTAATTTTATAACACATCATCTATTTCCCATAAACCCTATTCAATTTCAATAATGGCATGATAGTTAAATATTCATTTATACCAGGTGGAATATATGAATTCAAACGTATTTGCCATTTTAATTCCTCCATGTCTAAATGGTACATGATTGTCTTTCCCTGTAAATCATATTTAATTTGATTAATGACCATAAATTTAAATTTGTGGTCATTATTTTCAATAACATGTCTCGCTAGAGCATTAGTACTCTTATGATGTTGTATATCTAAAAGGTGTTCTTTGATCCGCTCTCTAAATTGTCTTTTTGTTTTCCCTACATAGAAGGCTTTACATTGTTGGCACAAAGCCATATACACTACATTTGATGTTAAACAATTATAATGTCCGTATATCCTAATTTTACAACCATTAATCATTATTTCTGTACCTGAACAATGTATATAACTGCATGTGGTACATGTTCCACATTTAAAGTTTCCTTTACTTCTGTTGCTGTACTTATTAATGTTTCCTTTATTTTCTAATATGTTTTTAAATGATGGACTCTTTTTATATACAAATTTTATTGGACCTTGAAAAAGTTGTCTCCAAGTTTTTTCGTTCATAAAGAAATCCCAATTTTTTCTAATTATGCTCTCTATATCCTTAAAACAATCATTATAAGTGATAATATACAATGGAACATTATTGAAGTAATTTTTCTCTAACATTCTTTTACTATCTAATGTTGTTTTATTTAGAGAACCAGTTTTTAATATTGCAGTATAAATTCCATTTTGTCTCTTATTTTTTACTTCATTGTATATTCTAACACAAAACTGTTCTGGATATCCTCTATTCATAAATAGTTGCATAATATATTTAAGTTCTTCTATAAAATCTTGCTCTTCACTTACCATTCTGGCTGCCCTGACCATCTGCCCTTTAATAATAGCTTTTTTCTGATGGTCAGGGTGCCAGCTATTAAAATGCAAATATGCATTAGAAAAAGTGGGCTTTCTATGTATTTGTGTTTTTAAGATGTTTGTTTCTTTATTATATACAATATCTACATCCAAAAAAGTGATTTTCTCATCATGGACATGATGTGTGAATCTTAGAAATTTTACTGTAGTATTTATATATTCCAAAAAAGTTTTTAACATATCTTTTTCATGGTCCCAAATGATAAAGATATCATCTAAATACCTAGTATACATTTTGAGATGTTTATGAAAATCCGATTGAAACAAATAATTATGTTCCCAATAACTCATAATAAGGTTTGCATACATGGGGGCACATGGTGCCCCCATGGCTACCCCATGCACTTGCTGGTAATAGCTTCCTTCAAAATATATAAAATTATTATTTAAGACGATATCCATCAAATGTATTAATGTATTAATTTGTTCTTGTTCATATAAGTGTGTCTCGAACAATTGTTCTTCAAGCCATATAAGGCCAATATCATGAGGAATTGTTGTAAAAAGGTTTACGACATCAATTGTTACAAAAGTATATTCATTTTTCATATCTATTTCTTTTAGTTTACTCAAAAAGTCCCATGAATCTTTTGTATATAAGTAAAACATTTCATACTCTCCTTGAAGAAATAATCCAAGTAATGACTTATATTACATGTTATACTTCTATTTCCATCTACAATAGGTCAAAATTGTAGATTATTGAGGCCTTTATGTATTTTTGGTATCCCAAAGATACCACTTATTATTGGATATTCATTCTGTAAATATTCATGTTCATTCTCAGTAATCTCCCCCTGGTATAACATATCATCTAGTAATACTTCTATTCTTTTAAAAGCTATATTCACTTGATTCTTACTTATTTCGACATATGTGTCACTTAGTAACATATTAGTCATGTAAGAACTATAATCATTATAATCTAATATGACTATACCATTACCCTTATCTGGCCTCATAATTCTTAATTTCAAGTCATTACTGATTTCATTAAGTAATATTTCTTCTTCTTGAGTCATATTTGTATGTATATTATACTTATATTTTTTATAAAACATTCTTACATCATATTCACTTCTTTTTTCAAAATTCGCTATTTCATCATTCATGGGTGGATTGAATAAGCTAGGTTTTGTAAAGAGCTTATATTGTTGACTTTGATTATCTATTTTATTGTGAAAAAATGCTTTTAGGTTCAATTTCCGTGAAAATAACTTTAGATCCAATATAGATTCTACTATATTGCCTTTTTTACAAGGAATAAAATTAAACCCTTTAGAAAATAAATCAGCATGTTCCACAGTTATATTCTTTGAAGAATAATTATATACTTTGAAGTCATGTTTTGCATTTGTCACTATGTTAGGGTTACTTAAAAAAACATAATCATTAATATCAGGTACTATATCTGCATTAGAATATGTATCTGTACCTGTAACTTGTAATTCTATACAATTGTCATTATTAACTGAATAATGGTCTGGATTACAATCTATATAAAAATTAACTTCATTACAATATTCATGATGACATTCTTCATTCTCGTGTGTTTGCTTGTCAGTACTTGCAAAATACACATTATCTATTTTATCACTAAACTCACTTTCATTATATTGGTATATACTTAATTCCAAAAGTGCATCATCAATTATATTATCATGACCATCTTGTTTCCCCTCAGATATTAAAAAGCTGTTACTGTTATACAAATCGCATATAATATTATCATTGTCAAATGTTGAGTCAACTGCAGGGTTTAAGTTCTTATAAAAAGACGTCAAACTTGTACATTGTTTTGCATGTTCAATAGAACCAGTACCAATGTCTAGGCAAGGCGTACTCACATTTATTATGTTGTTATCAACTTCTTGCAGCTGTTGGAATTTGAAAAAGTTCAAAAAAACTATTTTCCACTCTGTTTGTACCCGCCTGTACCACTGCATCTGTGGTTACACTTATTTCCGCTTCCCGCCTGCTTTGTAATGTCCCAAAAAAGTCTGTTTCGGTTTGGCGCCTTTTTTATTAAATTCATGTTGGTTGTTGTACTCGTTTTGGTTTCTCAGCTGATTGGATCTCCTAACACCTTCCTCCATGCTGTCCTCACCTTCATTCCGAGTGTTCTCGTCATCTCCCTCATACGGCAGATTGACGTCATCTGCAACTGCCGAAAAGTTCTCTGCGTGTTGGTTACCATGGTGTTGACCCTTTGAACTTCCAGATTTTGGATATGCTTGATGTTGTGCATATCTTTGTATGTCACGTTGAATTTTGACATTTTTCTTTTGAAACAAAATATCACAACTGTTTGTAACATCTGATATGATGTGCGTATACTGATCATATGTATGTTCGAAAAGAAGATCTTTTGAGATGTTTTGATTTAATTCATCTAATTGAATTAATAATTCTTCAATTTTCATACTGTTGTATTTGACCATTATCTCCATCAAACGGATGCCACAGTTATCAAAAAAGTCATGTAGTTCTTTTAACATACTAACGTTATGTTCACAGCCATTAGGATATCTCCAAAGCCGTAAGCCTTTGGGTGTAATTCCCAATTCTATGTTGCGTGTCAAGTAACAGTTCTCTAGTTGTGTCCGTTTAAGTTTAAACAATTTTGTCTCAAATGTTCTTAACATTTCTTGCATAGGTTTTGGTTCAGGCATCACTTCAACTGGTAATCGTTGTGAAGTGCTAACATTTTGAAAACTAAATGCAGTAGTTTTCCAACAGGTTATGTCTCTAATAGTTTTTTCTTTACTATATGTATCAGATTTACCTTGCGTTGATACAGTGGGTGGCGTAGGTTGTGTAAGGGGTAAACCCAAACTAGTTCTAGAAAATCATTAAGTGGCCCACCTCTTTCTCCCATTCTTACCTGTTCTGTGATAATAAATTTAAAACCCAGTCCTTCATTGGCAGTTATATGTGCTGCCAGTGCATTTTTACCTTCTGTGGATGTCATAGTAATGTTGGTATATCCTATTCCTAAATGCATTTTTGGTTTTACCGATATAGAAACTCAGACATTGGGAGCATAGGGCCAGATATATCACCGCTTTACTGTTGCAGGAAACTTTCCACATATAATATGTCTCCCATAATTGGGAATACATATTTCCTTAGCCTCAGTACTATATTGGCATTGTAAGCAATAGCCACATTTTACCATCCCCATCCCTATACCAAGATCATGTTTCTGTCATTCCAGCATGTTTTTAATACTACAATCGTTTTTGTATATAATACTTGGTACCGGACCTACTAGTTGGACCTGTTCTGCATTGATACAAAAAATGTTCCAGTTATACTTGATAATGTTCCTGATGTTATAAAAATGGTTGGATTTAAAGATATCTGATTTGTTAAAGTGGTTCCTAGTCTCATGGCTTACATTGTTTGATAAACCTCCCCCTGTACCAAGTAGGGGGAAAAATGTCCACTAGCCCTCTTATTAATTACCTCTTGGAAAATGTTATTTATATAGTTTTCAGGGTACCCCCTTTGTTTTAACATCCCTTTTAAAATCTCGATTTGTTCAATGAAGTCATCATATTCAAATATCCTAGCAAGCTGTATCCCCTCTCCTTTTACTAATGCCTTCTTTTGATGAAGGGGGTGACAGCTGTCAAAGTGTAGGAGGCTGTTTGAGTAAGTGGGCTTACAGAATATAGTGGATATAAATTGGTACTCTAAACGAACAACTATTAAAATTGGAAAAACTGACCATGGACTATCAGAAGCTGCAATTAGAGAGCAGCTAGCTAAGGGAATGTGTGGGCACTGAGCATATCCCAAAGGGCCTCCGTTTATGGAAGTTTCCCAGAGGCCTGGTAAAAGACTCTCTATTACATCTGGAGCTACTTGAACTTTTCAATAAAAATGGATGTGAACTTTTAAATTGTTTAATAAGAGACAATGATCACAAAATGAGAAGTTATGTACCTACCATAATGTTCCATGTTAGTTGTCTTCTCTCGCCTTCTTTCTTGCTTGATGGGTTCGGAGCCGATCCTCGGCTCCGACTCGGCACTTGCTAAGCTCGAGAGTCACTTTTACCAGCTCGAGGCAGCCCCATATCCCATGATGCAAGGCGGTAAGTACCCAGATCTCGTTTGATGACAAAAGGCAATAGCACCTAGCATAATAACTTCCCAAAGGAAGAAAGAAGGAGAGAAAAAAACCTGAAGGATGGTAGAAGGACCAGCTTTGTATGGTCCTCAGAAGCATAATTCCTTGTAAAGAAAGGTCTGTCCAGGCCTGGGGGAAGGAGGGAGGGTCGAAGAAAGAAGGCGAGAAGACAACTAACATGGAACGTTATGGTAGGTACATAACTTCTCAATGTTAAGTTGTCAATCTCGCCTTCATTCTTGCTTGATGGGACCGCGTCCTAGCACCTCTATCCCGGTGGCTCAATGGAACAGACTCTTGAGAACTGTAGAGCCAAAACTGGCTCTGTCCCTGGAGGCCAAATCCAATTTGTAATGGGAAACAAATGTATGAGGAGTGGCCCAAGTGGCTGCTGCACAAATAGTGTCTAATGGAAGTCTAGCTTGAAAAGCTGTGGAAGTGGCTAAGCTTCTGGTTGAATGCGCTTTAGGTTTCAAGCACAGCTGTTTTCCCCTGAGCTGATAAATTTCAGAGATGACAGAAGAAAGCCATCTAGACAAGGTCACTTTTGAGACAGGAAGGCCTTTCTTGTTATCAGCATAGGAAACAAAGAGTTGATCGGATTTCCTGAATTGTTTTGTTCTGTCCAAATAATATCTGAGTTGGCGGTGGACATCAAGATAATGTAATTTTGTTCCGACCTGTTTGAATAGTTTGGAAAAATACAGGAGATCAATAGCCTGATTCAAATTAGTCTTTGAGACGACCTTAGGCAAAAAGGACGGATTAGTTCTCAATGATACCCTGCCTTTGTGGAAGACCAAATGGGGGGGGCGAACAGAAAGAGCATGAAGTTCAGACACCCTCCTAGCCGAAGTAATAGCAACCAGGAATAAAGTTTTCCATGAAAGAAATTTCAGGGAACAAGAAACAGCTGGCTCGAAGGGAGGAAGAATCAAGGATGTCAGCACTAAATTTAGGTCCCATTGAGGAGGAGGACTCCTGACTGGAGGTTTCAGGAGGAAAATTCCTTTCAAGAAGGCTCTACAAAGCCTGTGGGACATAATGTTGTGATCTGCGAACCCGACATGAAAGTTTGAGATAGCGGCCAACTGAACTTTGACTGTGGAAGAAGAGGAGCCAGAGTGAAAAATCTCCGCTAAGAAATCCAAAACTGCTTGTACTGGAGCAGTGAAGGGATCAATATTCTTGGCTTTAGCCCAATAAGAAAAACGTTTCCATTTGCTAGTATAAATCCTCCTAGTAGAGGATTTTAAGGAAGCTACTATGATGTCTCTAACAGGGTTAGAGATCATAGGAAGCCTGGCTAAGGAAGGAAGTGGAGCAACCATGCTGTGAGGTTGAGAGAAGGGATAGATCGGTGCAGCTGACCGGATTGGTGAATCAGAAGATCTGGCACTGGGTCCAGATGCCACGGCTGCACCAAAAGGTGACGATGGAGGAACGGAAACCAAATTTGTCGAGGCCAATAAGGAGCAATGAGAATCATTTTGGCTCTCAAAACGGTTGCTTTCTGGATAACTTGAGGGATCAGAGGAAAAGGAGGAAAGGCATAAAGAAGTCCCTGGGGCCAATCCTGGGTCAGAGCGTCTCTGGGGGGATGGCCTGGCAGTGGGAAGAGAGAGAAGAAGTCTGGGCATTTGCTGTTTTGGGGAGTAGCAAAAAGATCGCAACATGGGCGACCCCATTCCAGAAAAATCTCTTCCACTATAGATTGTTTGAGAGACCACTCGTGAGGCATGAGAATAGCTCTGCTCAATCTGTCCGCTAAAATGTTGGTTTTCCCAGGGATATGCGTTGCTACCAGAAACCGATGAGAGGAGATCGCCCATTGCCAAAGTCTGAGCGCTTCTCGACACAAGGGGTAGGACTTGGTTCCGCCCTGTTTGTTGATATACCAAACTACAGACATGTTGTCTGTGTGGACTGCAATTGTCCCCAAGGGAAGAAAGTCGTTGAGGGCTTGCAGCGTTAAAAGCACTGCTCTCATCTCTAGGACATTTATGTGCAGGTGGTATTCGAAAGGTTGCCATGTCCCATGAACCATCCTGCCCTGATAATGCCCCCCCACCCGATCAGGGAGGCATCCGTAGTGACAGTGGCTACCGGGGATGGGGGTATAAAGGGTCTGCCTTGGTGAATCTGGGGAGAAGTAATCCACCAAGCAAGATGATTCTTGCATATCTGTGTCACCAGAATTTGGTGACGCATCGGAAGTTGTTGGTAAGACCACTGAGTGAACAACATCCACTGAAGAAGGCGCATATGGAAGCGAGCCAGGGAAGAAGGGTAATGGCCGCAGCCATGAGGCCCAACACCTTTAGAACCATTCTGGCCTGTACCTTCTTGCTGGCTAGAATGATCCTGACGTGACTTTGAATGTCTGAGATTCTTTGATCTGTAAGGGTAGCTGACATCCGAACAGTGTTTAAGTTTGCCTATGAAAGTAATAGACTGGCAGGGCAATAAGGAGGATTTTCCTGAGTTGATCGAGATGCCCAATTGAGAGCAAAGATTTATTGTATAATCCCTGGCTTGAAGAAGCTGATGCCTGGTGGTGGCTGAAAGGAGCCAGTCGTCGAGATACGGAAACACCTGGAATCCTTGACGTCTCAGGTGAGCCGTTACCACTGCCATACATTTGGTGAACACTCTGGGGGCTGTAGTGAGACCAAAGGGCAGGGCTCTGAACTGGAAATGACTGGACCCCAGCCGAAGCGGAGAAATCTCCTGGAGCGTCTGTGAATTTTATGTGATAGCATGCATCCTGAAGATCTATTGAGCACATCCAGTTGTCCTTCTGTAAGAAGGGCAGAATTGAATGAAGAGTGACCATTCGAATCTTGTCTTCCTCACAGACTTGTTGAGTCTGCTGAGATCCAATATTGGTCTCCAGTCTCCCGTCTTTTGGGGACCAAAAGAACCTTTAGTAGATTCCGGCTCTGAATGATCTGTTGTAACTGGCTGAATGGCTCTTTTGCAGAAGTTTTAAGACTTCTAACTCTGCAATTTCCCTTAGACCGGGTGGTACATCTGGAAGGGAATTTGAGTGATAGAAAGGACTTTCCTCGAAAGGAATTTTGTAACCCTCGGATATGATCGACTGTACCCATCTGTCTTGAGTGAGGGAATGCCAGGCTTCTGGGTACAGCGATAGTCTTCCCCCGACTGCCTCCAAGGATGGACAGTCGGGCAACATCTCAGGGATGCTGAAAGGGCTTGTCAGAGAGAGGCTCTCTGCTTCCCTGGTTTTGTGGACCCCCTCTGCCTCTAGAGCGGCGTCTGTTATTGTTACCCCCTCTGCCTCTAGGGGTAAACTGACCATGTGAATCCGGCGTGACTCCTTGGGATTTGCGGAACCACATTTTGCCACCCTTCTGCCCTTTGGGGTAAGGTCTAGAAGGGGTGGAAAAATGGACCCCTATGGCAGAAAGAGTCTTGCCGTCCTGCTCACACCTGGTCAACGTTTCCTTCACTTGAGGGCCAAACAAAGCTGACCAATCAAAGGGAGAGTTTGTGAAGGACGCCTTAAAGGGATCTGCAAAATTACAGAGCCGCATCCAGGCCTGGCGTCTAAGAGCCACACCTGTACCTGCGGCCCTACTCGCTCCATCTGCTGCATATGATATCAGTCGCATGGAGGAGTTAGCAATAGAATTAAGGGTTCCTAGCTGTGAAGCAATTTTTTCTTGAGCCCCTGCAGCTGTCGGATCCTGTACTACTTCACCTAGCTCCTTAAGGATATCCCTCTGGAGTCTGGTGAAGTGACATAGGTAGTTCAGCGAACGCATAGCAAAGGTCACTGGAGAGAACATCCGCTTGCCATACCTATCCATGGTCCTAGAGTCCTTATTAGGAGGATGGACAGGTACGGAAGGATCTGCAAGTTCCTTCTTAGTGGCAGCCGCCACCACCATGGCATCAGCAGGGACACCTTTCTTGAGGAATTGCTTGTCCGAAGGGGCAGTAATAAATTTAGAAGGCCTCCTAGGGACTGGCTCTACAGAGTCAGGAGCAGCCCAAGCCTTTCGAGCAATAACCTGCATAAGGGGGTTGAAAGACGGAGACACCCAGGAGGTGGAGGGCCGAGATCCAAACGCCTCCAGGTATACCGACTCATCCTCAGAGGGATTATTGGAGGGCCAGTTTCCCCTCTGTTTAAGGAGTTCTAGGATGTCTGAAAAGGAGACATCCTCAGAGGGGGATCTTGGGGATCCCTCTGACTCATCTAAGTCGGTATCTGAAGTGATAGACTCGGGGGAGTCTACGTGTTTCCTCTTACAGGTCCTCTTGCACGGAGGATCCCCTGACTGATCAGGAGAATCCTCGGAAGAGGGGGTTCTTCCCAGTGGGGAAACCTGAGGCGGAGGATCTCTGGGTCCGGGAGCAAGAGAAATGGCAGAGATATCGACAGGCACCATAGAGGGAGGAGCTAAGGGAACAGACTGCTGGCTGAGTCCAGTGGCCAGCACACTCTTCATCACCTCGGCTCCTCCCAGGGAGGTCCGAGAGAACCCGTTCCGAAGAACCAAGAACTCCAGGGCCCACCGAAAGGGAAGGCTCCGAGGCAGATGTCGGAGCCGAGCTCACCAAGGCCTAGGCTCCAAGGGGAAGAGTAGGGTTGGACAAGGGTCCGATGCCACTCACCCCCTCGGAGGAGACCAGGGAAGCCCGACCACCGAATCCCTCTAAGGAAGGTCTCGAAGAGGAGATAAGAGTAGAGGCTGAAGGAGCAGAAGGGGGGTGTATCTGTCCCTCAGCCCTAGCAGAAACCATTCCCGAAGACTCCAACTCCAAACTCTGGGGTAGAGTTGAAGGAGGAACTGCAATGGGGTGTGGACTAATAGTCGTCTGTTGAGACGGACTATGTAGCATCTGGGCCAGTGCCTGTGATTTTAATAATCTATTGACCACCCTCTCTAAATCATGGTCAGAAAGCCTGGATGACCTGGATGATCAGCTCCAATGGCTCCGTTCCGAGAGGAGAGGAGATGCCGGAGCCGAGAGTATCAGTTCCAAGGAAGGGGACCTGGACCTCTTCCTCGAAGGAACCATCGGAGCCGACGAAACTATGGAAGCTGTCGGAGCCGACAACTTTTCGGCACTGACAGAAAGTTTCGATGCATCGGCTCCGGCCGGAGCCGATACAGACATAAAAGTAAGGGTGTCGGAGCCGGTTGGCACCGACACCGAAGCCTGAGCCACATGGTGGTCGGAACCGATCGGAGCCGACACCAAAGTGACCGAACCAGAATCGGCACCGATAGCCATCGGTGCCGAAGGTTTGTGCAAACCAGGATCAACTCCAGCCAGAGCCGATCTCGACTCTGAAAGAGTCGGAGCCGAGGCCGCAGGCTTGGACACAGAAGCCTGGGCCTTGGAAGACTTGGAAGTCTTGGTTGGAGCCGACTTAGGCGGAGAGCCCTCCGGTTTAAGTAGGCCCCTCAAAATAAGCTTGTTTCTCCTTTCCTGCAGGACTCTCTGGCTAAAAGAATGACAAATCGCACAGGAGTCCTGCAGGTGGAGAGGTCCCAGGCAGTATAAGCAAGAAGTGTGACCGTCTGTCAGAGACATCTTCTGACAGCACGAGTCACACTTCTTAAAGCCTGAGACCCTTTCCTTAGACATGGTGTAACAAAAACACACACACAACACCTGTCCAAGAAATTATTATCCCAAAATTAAAGAAACACTAATCTCTCACATACACACACACACCCTAACAAGGGGGGGGGGATGGGATGGGAGAAGGCCTGACTAAAAATTTTTAAGGAAAGAGGGAATTCTAGTCAGAACGGGATTAAAACTAGTCTAAAACTGTTAAAATTAAAGTTTAAATAGAAAAAGGGGCAAAAACAGTAGTGTATAAATCACTTACCAGGAGCTGGTAAAAGGAGGACCTCATCAGCGAAGCGGCAAACGAGATCTGGGTACTTACCGCCTTGCATCATGGGATATGGGGCTGCCTCGAGCTGGTAAAAGTGACTCTCGAGCTTAGCAAGTGCCAAGTCGGAGCCGAGGATCGGCTCTGAACCCATCAAGCAAGAATGAAGGCGAGATTGACAACTTAACATTGGATGATTTACTCAACATAATTAATACACTGGACTAGAATTTTCAAATGGATTTATTCTTTGAAAGTAAAAAAACAGATTATTACAAAATATTTGAGAAAATTGATAGCAATATAGTAGAATTAAAACAAAGGAAAATGAACAAACTTAGGAGGGATGAAAATGAATATGAGGAACACAGGACTTACCAGCTACCTCCTATGGGGCAGCAGAATGTCAGTAGAGATGCTGATTATGATATATCTGATACTAACAACAACAATAGCAATGCTGTGATCAGTGATAACACCCTCGACCCTTTAAAATACCCCCCCGAGGAGGTCCGAGAGACTAAGGAATCAGAGAGGGGGTAGACATACTACAACTACAACCATCAATACCCCACACACACGAAGGAGAAATGGAGAGGGAGGGGGAATAGATACTAGACACTGAGTATAATACCAATTTGGTAATTTTACAGAACAGTGGTGGTGATTTCAAAATATACAATTACAGCAATTTTGAGTTTAATGGGCAGATAGCAGATTTGTTTAAAAAAGGCTTGACTTTTGTACCTGATAAAAAAGCCTCCTTAGACCAAACCATAATTGATCTTAAGCTTTTTACCAGGAAGTTGAATTTCAAATTCCTCTTTAAGGGAACCAGCAATAGCAATCATGAACAAGCAATACACAAAAAAACGAGCACTTTTAATCCTACATTGCACCCGTCAGTATTGACCTTTGAAAAACTGTGTGAAAAAGACATCAGGGAATTGTTTAGAAAAGGTGTGGGTAGACAGTTTAACAATTTAAAGTAAACAGTGTGGAGATGGCATTATTAAAGCAAATATGTGAAAATGCAGAAATAAGGGTTATGAAACCTGATAAAGACAGGGGCCTTGTCATCATGAACAATAATTCCTACAGGAACAAAATGTTCTCCCTTCTATATGGGAACACTTACTGTGAAATTAGGTTGAATGAGAAGAAGATTTGCTAACAGTAAGGTGGATGCAATGTTAGAAGAATTGCTAATGAACCAACAAATTAACCTAGAAGAACATCAATATATGTCAGTAAAATTTCCAAAAATAACCACAATTTTTGGGGTCCCAAAGATACATAAAGATCTAGCTGACCCGCCGTTTAGACCTATTGTTGATGCTCATGCATCTAAAACATTCCCTATAGCCAAATTTATAGATAGTCAATTAAAAAAATCTCTGAAGGACTGCCCATGGATACTTAAAGACTCCTGGGATTTTTATATCCAACGTCAGCAAGGATATCTACACAGATAGCCTAATTTTTATTACGACAGATGTTTGGGATTTATTCTCAGTCATACCCCATGATACAGGTATAGATAGGTTTTATCAATATCTTTGCCAGTACAAATAACTGTATTTAAATAATCAGAACATTAATGGAATTAGTGTTAGACACCAACATCATTACATTTGAGCAACAGTTATTAAAACAAGTCAAGGGGGTGGCAAGGGGGGCAGCTTGTGCCCCCATTTTTGCCAACATAGTACTGGCGTTTTGGGAAAGAGATATTGTATTCAACAGTCCTTTTGTCAGCTATTGGACATTTTATGGTGATTACCTTGATGACATCATCATCTTATGGAACAGGGATATGACGGAATTTGAAAACTTTTTAGAATTTTTGAATACTAGCACTGACTTCTTAGAATTTACATATTCTACCACTGACTCTGAAGTCAATTACTTGGACATTACTATCAAAAAAGATGAGGTCAGCAAACAATTTACATCCACTATATTCCATAAGCCCACCTACTCAAACAGCCTCCTACATTTTGACGGCTGTCACCCCCTTCATCAAAAGAAGGCACTAGTAAAAGGACAGGGGATACGGCTTGCTAGGATGATATCTGAATATGATGACTTCATTGAACAAATCGAGATTTTAAAAGGGATGTTAAAACAAAGGGGGTACCCTGAAAACTATATAAATAACATTTTCCAGGAGGTAATTAATAAGAGGGTTAGTGGACATTTTTCCCCCTACTTGGTACAGGGGGAGGTTTGTCAAATAATGTAAGCCATGAGACTAGGAACCACTTTAACAACTCAGCTATTTTTAAATTCAACCAACATTTTTATAACATCAGGAAGATTATCAAGCATAATTGGAACATTTTTTGTATCGATGCAGAACAGGCCCAACTAGTATGTCCAGTTCCAAGTATTGTATACAAAAAGGATTGTAGTATTAAAAACATGCTGGAATGACAGAAACATGATCTTGGTATAGGGATGGGGTTGGTAAAATGTGGCTATTGCCTACAGTGCCAATATATTATTCAGGCTAAGGAGATATGTATTCCCATTTATGGGAGACATACTATATGTGGAAAAGCTTCTTGCAACAGTAAAGCGGTGGTATATTTGGCCCTATGCTCCCAATGTCCGAGTTTCTATATCGGTAAAACCAAAAATGCATTTAGGAGTAGGATATACCAACATTACTATGACATCCATAGAAAAGATGGTAAAAATGCACTGGCAGCATACATAACTGCCAATGAAGGACATGGTTTTAAATTTATTATCATAGAACAGGTAAAAATGGGAGAAAGAGGTATGCCACTTAATGATTTTTTAGAACTGTCAGAGCTTAGATGACAAATTATAACTAATGCAGCTCTGTTCTTAGGCTTAAGGCACAATTCTTTATATGACATCAATAGTCAAATATTCTAGGATGGCATGTCAATCTGTTGCATATTTTTTGCACATATATTTTTGGTCTATTTTAATCATATGTAATTTTATATACACAATTATTTTACATATATACATTTTCAATGTATTTTAAGTATTTTTATGACTGCATTATTTCATGTTGCTGTGTTAAAATGTGTGGGGCTCTTTAAAGATGTTTCTCTAAGGGCATTATCTCACTAATTAGCCAATTAATGTTAATTTTTATTGATTTGTATATTTAAGGATGTTGGGTAACATGTTGAATTATTCTGATGAAGTTTCTACTTTAGAGACGAAAGCTCTCAATAAATACTGTTTGTGCGGACTTGACCTTGGTTTCCTGCTTTTGTGGACTTATTGTTTTATGTGGAGCAGTGTTTTATCCAATAACAGGTTTGCTATATCACCAGGCTAGGTGAATGTGGCTCCACTAACCACCAGTTCAGCACATCACTGTGTGCTGCCCTTGAGATGTCTCACATAGCTGAAGAATGCCTTATGGTTATCTTTCACCTGGGAGGCTATCTGCAACTCAAAATTGGCTTTGCTTGGCCTAATTAGCCCTCCTAGTTGGCTATTTACTTTGATGAGAGAGTGTTTATCTGTGTGGGAATTACCCTTCCTGAATTTTGCCTTAACTGTTTTCTTTTAGTTGTGTATCCAGTTTAATTTGGGATGCCACCAGTGCGATTTATTTATGGGGCTAGTCCTGAACTTATTTCTGGTTGTTACAGCAGCCTCTATGCAGCCAATGACATGGTTGTACAGAGTTTCTGAAAGTAATTCAATATATGAGGGGTACTGAATTTTGACAACCATCAATTAATAAATGGTAATTTGCCTTGGAATAGTTCTTAACTTTTACTGGTTTTAATAGGATAACAGAGCTGATTTTGATTTCAAAGGAGACAGCTTTATGACTGGACCTTATCAGGGAGGACAAGACACTGGGGGCGGGGCAGAATTCTTCCATATTTATGAGCACAAGGTCTTGTATGTTGGAGCCTCTAGTGGGTGTATTCACTATTTATTCAAGGGTGTTTGTTTTTACAAATTCTAGGAATCTGCCTGTAGATTTGAGGCCATATAAGATTCCCAGTCTGTAAAAGGGTAATTACAGTCTCCCATGAGTAGGGTGTCAGGTTGGATGGCAAGTGTTTCCAATAGGTCCACGTATGCATTCTGAGCTTCTTGGGACATTGAGGATGACCTATAGCTGGCTATAATATGGTACAGGATTTTGTCTGTTGTGATCTGCACGTGGAGGAACTCAAGCACATCATCCTGCCTGACCACCCTAGAAGTATGCTTGTTACTGATGTATATTGAGACACCTACACCTTTAGCCTTTGTCTGTGCAGCTACTGGTCTAAAAGTGTGGAAGGTACTGAAACCTTGCAATGCTGGAGTACTGTCTGCCGCTTTAAAACATATTTCTTAACTGCACAGATGTCTATATTATATTCTCAAGTCTGAGTAGGGCTTGGAGGGAGTGACTTTTTTTTATTTAAGCTCCTGACATTCAGAAGTAACACCTTCAGGTTGAGTTGATTTTGCTATGTTGGTAGGTTTGCCAATTCGGCATTGCCTAAAAAGGCACTATGGGGGTTGGATAAAGTTTTAGCCAGTATTCAAAAGTCTAGAGGGGAAAGGTGCAGATCATCCTTGGCAAAGCAATGCGGTCTGTAAACCATGCCCTCCTAAGCTAACAGATATTGTATCCCCTTAGAATGACACCAGAAAGATAGACAGTTGTTGAAATCAATCATTTTTTGCTCGTATTGTGGCATCATCCTCACTGATGGCAATATGTTGCTCAATGCAAAGCTCATGCCAGCCTGAGACACAGTCTGAAAGCTCCATAGTATCTCTCTTCATATAGTTCAGGGAGTTGGATCTCACGTCATTTGCACCTACACGGACAATGATGGAATCATACTGGTACTTGTGGTATAATGACTTGAGTGCATGTGTGATTTGGTGGATCCTGGCTCCGATAAGCAACTAATAGGTATCTTTTCCTTGATCAGCTCATTTCGTGGGTCATCAGTATATCTTACAATGGAGTCCCTATGACAAGAGTCCTGGGAAGTGTGCTTGCTTGCCTTAGGGGCTTAGTGTTTAGGGCTCCACTGAAAGTGATAATGTGTGTGATGTTGGGTGTTTTTTGGGTTTGCTGAGACAAAGTTTTAATAATGGGCAATCTAGGCAAACATTGTTTAGGAAGATTGCTTTTCAGTTGCTCAGCATATATTAATTTATGTGCATGTGTGTTGTGTACTATGTGAGGTGGGTTCATAGGTTCATAGGTTGGTACTAGGTTATCGGCCCTAGGGCCTAAACAAGCCTATCCATAACAATTCCCTGGCTATTTCTTCTCACAGTATTTACTTCCCTGGACCGCTGTCTAGCAGGGAGACTGACGTGATCACTGGGGTGAATTTCCTTTCTCCCATCCAATCATCAAGGTTCCTTTTGAAGAGGGCCAAAGAGGAGTTCTGCTTGACATGCTTGTATGGGCAGTCTATTCCAGAGTCTGGGGAGTCTCTAGGTCAGGAACCTATCCCTCCAGCATGTTTTGTTTATTGTGATGACAAGGTTTAGATCCCTGGAGTGTGTGGCTCTGAGGGATTTCTTTAAGTGTAGCATGTCCAACAGCTCTGGGTTTGACATGGCCTTGTATATTAAGCAGAGATCGCCTCGGAGTAGACGATATGCGACAGAGTATAGCTGGAGTTTTTTAAGGCGGTCAGCATAGGGCATCTGCTTTAGGCCTGTGATTCTTTTAATGAGGTATTTTTGCGGCCTTTCCAGTTGTTGCAGATGTCTTGAGAGGTACATACCAAATGGGGCATTGTATTCTATAATGGGTCTAATGAGGGATGAGTACAGTGGGACAATGACCTCCTTTTTTCTGGATGAAAAGCCCTTAGTGATGAGGTGTGCCACATAGAAGGATTTCCTGACTGTTGTGGCGATGTGGTTATTGAAGGTGAGACCACTGTCCATCTGTGTCCCTAAATCTCTTATCACACTTTCGGTGTTTAGTGTACTGCCACCTATGTGGTAATTCACAAGTACATGTTTATTCCCAAAGGGGATAATTAGAAGTTATGTACTCACCATAACGTTCCATCTGAGTAGGTGTATTCATTTGTCTGCAACCTGTGGGTTATGGATCCGATATCGGATCCGAACCGGCATGGTTTACCAGCTATGGATCCAAGCTCTCAGCTCCTCCCCTCACCCATAATGCCCTGCTCTACCCTCATGACCTCAGATCGAGTTTGCCAACAGCAAAAACACCCTGAAAAGGGTAACAGATAATATGCAGGAAACTGAAAGGCCAGGGGGATAGGAGGGCGGGATGGTTGCAGACAAATGAATACACCTACTCAGATGGAACGTTATGGTGAGTACATAACTTCTAAATCTGAAGTAGGAGATTCATTTGTCTGCAACCTGTGGGACAGAGTCCCCAGCTACCTGAATCTTGGGCCATCATGGAAGGATATTCCAGAGCACCGCGGAGCCAAATGATGCTCTACCCCTAGATGCAAGATCCAACTTATAGTGGGAAATAAAAGTATGAGATGAAGCCCACGTGGCTGCTGCACAAATATTATCTAGAGGAATCCTAGCCTTGAAGGCTGCTGAGGTAGATACTGACCGGGTTGAATGGGCATGTACACCCTCCGGTGCGGGCCTTCCTGAAGCTTGATAAGCCAATAAGATGCACTGTGAAATCCAGCGAGACAGAGAAACTTTAGAAATTGGCTTGCCCAAATTAAATTTAGAAAAGGAAATAAACAACTGGTCGGATTGCCTATGACCAGCCGTTCTGTTTAGATAAAATCTAAGTTGCCTGTGAACATCTAATGAGTGAAGCTTGTATTCACCTTTGTTTTCATATTTAGGGAAGAAAACAGGGAGGTTAATGGACTGATTAATGTTTGCTTCAGAAGCAACTTTAGGAAGAAAGGACGGTTGGTCCTGAGGTAAACACGGTCCGGATGAAATACCAAATAAGGAGGTTTAGCTGATAATGCTTGAAGCTCTGAAACTCTCTTTGCCGATGTAATGGCTACCAAAAAGGCTGTCTTGAAAGACAAGAATTTGAGATCCACCGTAGCCGCTGGTTCGAAGGGGGGGGGGCGGTCAAGGCCTGGAGAACCAAAGAGAGGTCCCAAGGAGGAACCGCTTGTTTTACAGGGGGCCTGAGAAGAAAAGTACCTTTAAGGAAAATTTTACACAACTTGGCTGACATAAGAGGATTAGAGTCATGGCCAATGTGATAATGAGAAATTGCCGCCAGTTGTACTTTGATTGTGGAACTGCTGGCACCATCGTTAAAAAGAGTGGTTAGAAAGTCAAGCACTAAGGGGAGAGGAACCGTGAAGGGATTCGGGCCTTGCCGCTCCGCCACAGAAAACCATTTCCACTTGCTGCCGTAGACTTTCCTAGTGGACGGTTTATGAGCTGCCACCAGTATTGCCTTAACAGGTGACGAAATACCGGGAGTCCTGATCAAGAGTGGAACTGGAGCAGCCAAGCGGTCAGCTTCAGGTTGTCCAGGTTCGGAGGAGGTATGCAGGATGGATGGGATATCAGATCCGGAATGGCATCTAGAATCCAAGGAGGATTCACCGAGTGAGACCTAGAAAGGGGAACCAGATCTGTCGAGGCCAAAACGGAGCAATGAGAATCATTCTGCAACCCACCCGAGAGGCTTTCTGAAGAACTTGGAGCATCAGAGGCAAGGGTGGATAAGCGTAAAGAAGACCGGGTGGCCAAGCATGCACCAGAGCGTCTCTTGGAGAACCTCCTGGAGGGGGCATCAGAGTGAAGAAACTGTCGCACTTGGTGTTTGAGGGAGAGGCAAAAAGATCGCATGAAGGAGTTCCCCACCGTGCGAATATGCGTTCCGCTACTTGAAAATTGAGAGACCACTCGTAAGGGGTCAGAATGGTGCGACTGAGCTTGTCCGCCAGGATGTTGGACCGACCCGGAATGTGCGTTGCTATTAGAAAGCGGTTGGTGGAGATTGCCCATTCCCAAACTCTCATGGCTTCTCGACAAAGGGGGTAAGACCTTGTTCCCCCTTGCTTGTTGACGTACCAGACCACAGACATGTTGTCCGATTGAATCGCAATTGTTCCCAAGGGAAGAAAGTCCTGAAGTGCTAGCAACGCTAAGAGCACTGCTCTCATCTCTAGAACGTTGATATGCAGTAAGGTCTGGTCTCTGTATCGTTCCACGTGCCTTGGACGGTCCGGCCCACAAAATGCCCCCCCACCCGAGGCGGGAGGCGTCCGTGGTCACCGTGGCGAGGGGGGGAGAAGCACAAAATGGGCGGCCTCCGTGGAAATCTGGAGAGTGAAGCCACCACAGGCGGGACCGCTTGCAAGCCTTGCTGATCGCAATGGGATGATGCATAGGGAGAGCAAGGTATGACCACTGTACTAAGAGAGTCCACTGGAGGACGCGCATATTGAGCCTGGCAAGAGGAAGAAGTGCTATAGCAGACGCCATGGACCCTAGAGCCCTCAGGACCAACTCCGGAACAGAACTTGAGTGGAGAATGGCCCGCACCTGGAGCTGCAGATTTTGAACTCTGTCCGCAGTGAGGAAGGCTCGTAAACTCCTTGTGTCTAGCCTGGCCCCTATAAAATCTAAGAGCTGTGTGGGCGCCAGGTTGGATTTCTTTGTATTTATTGTAATGCCCAGAAAGGGAGCAAGATGGAGAAAGGAGTCTCGCCAATAATAGTAGATGCCTTGTTGGGCGGTAAGAAGCCAGTCGTCCAGGTAGGGGAAGACCTGCACCCCTGAAGCCTCAGGTGGGCCTCTACCACTGCTAATACTTTGGTGAACACCCTGGGGGCTGTGGTGAGACCAAAGGGAAGGACCCGAACTGGTAGTGACTGGCTCCCAGCCGAAGCGGAGGAACCTCCTGAGCGCCTGTCCATCAGGATGTGGTAGTACGATCTTTGAGGTCTATAGAGCACATCCAGTGATTTTCTCCCAGAAGGGGGAGAATAGATTGCAGAGTGACCATTCGGAATTTTTCCTTGGGGACTGCCAGATTCAAGAGAGAAAGGTCTAGAATTGGTCTTAGTTCCCCCGTCTTCTTTGGCACTAAAAAGAACCTGGAGTAGAACCCTGATCCGATCTGGTCTGGGGGGACGGGCTGGATGGCTCTTTTCTTTAGCAGATGGCCAATTTCTGCCAAAGCAGCCTCCCGTTGACCGGGTGGAACGTCTGGGAGGGACTTCAACTTTGGAAAGTGAAGAAAAGGGATGCGGTATCCTCTGGATATGATTTGGAGGACCCAGCGGTCTGATGTTATGGACTCCCATGCCGCTAGGTGCCCCGAAAAACGTCCGACTGCCTCCAGAGTGGAGCAGCCGGGCAACCCCTCAGGGTTGCTGCGGGCCGTTCAGAGAAAGGTTCTCTGGACCCGAAGTTTCTGGAGCCCTCTGCCTCTAGGGCGGCGTCCTCCCTGTCCTCCTCTGCCACGGAAGGACTGGTTGTCCGGAGCAGGCTGGAACTGCAGCGATTTCTGGAACCACTACATCTTGTGACCCTTTTGGTTGCTAGAGTAGGACCTCTGGGGTGCAGAGAAGCGGCTTCCGACAGACAGCGTCTTCCGTCCTTCTCGCTCTGGGTCAAGGTTTCGCAACGGTTTTGCCAAAGAGGGCAGAACCATCAAAGGCGTTCGCAAACGACGCTTTGAAGGGCTCAGAAAAATCGCAGTGACGGAGCCAGGCCTGACGCCTAGTGACTAGGCCTGCCCCTGCGGCTCTAGCGGCGCCTTCCGTGGCGTGGGAGAGTAGCCATAGAGGTATTAGTAACTGATCTAAGAGTGGCCATGCGGGTGGAGTGCAGCACCCTGTCCTCCTCCGACATGGACTCTGGGGAGATGCAGCGTATTCTTTAATGAGATCTCGCTGCATCCTAATGACATGTGCCAGGTAGTTCAGCCCTTACCGAGAAGGTCGCTGAACTAAACATCCGCTTCCCCAAGCGGTCCATCATCCGAGACTCCTTGCTCGGGAATGGACTGAGGACTCTCCTGAGCAAGTTCCCTCTTGGTGGCCGCCCGTCAACATGGCATCTACCGGAGGCCCCTTACTCCAATGGGCGGTCGGACAGTGGGCTGAGGATCCTATCGGGCCTCTTAGGAATTGGCTCCACGGTGTCCGGTTCCTTCCACGCCCTGGTGGTAATGAGGTCCACCAGGGGTCGGCAGGAGGACACCCAAGAGGTAGACGGGCCCGCTTCAAATGCCTCCAAGAACACGGACTCGTCCGAGGAAGACTTGGGGGCAGACCACCCCTTATACGGAGCATTTCCATGATGTCCCCAAATGAGACATCCTCGGGGTGACCGTGGGGAGCCTTCCCTTCCTCCAAGTCCGTGTCTTCCGTGAGAGACTGGGGAGTCAATGTGCCTCCTTTTGCACGTATGCTTGCGAGGAACATCCTCTGGGGCTGTCAGAGGACTCCTCAGCAGCAATCTGTTCCATTGGAGCAGCTTGGGGCACAGAAGCGGGCTGTCCTAAGGGCCGGATGGTGGAAGCCTGGCCCAGTGCAGAGGAGCGCGACGGAGCAGAAACAAGTGCCGGGGTCCGGAGACCCTCAACACGGCCCTCTCCACTACATCAAAGCCGAAGGAGCCGACCTCGACCAAAGGATCCGACAATCGGCTCCCCTCGGATCCGAAGAGTGGATCGAGCCGGCGCCAAGCGCCGGATCCGAAGGACAGTGCGCTCCGACACAGATGGCGCGAAGGAGCACTAATCCCCGGTTCCGAGGCTCGGATCCAGGCTCCAGAGGTCGGATCCGATGCACTCGAGGGCAGGGTCGGATCCGGCACAAAGTACTATCGGCGCCGACCCACCCCGGCTCGGCTGCTCGGCTCCAGCTGCTCCGAGCCCGGATAGCGGGTCGGAGAAGGAGCAATCGGTTTGAAAAGGGTGTTGAACTCCCCAGAGGGGAGGAAAGCACTCCCATCTGCATCTGGGCCTGGATGAACCTTCTCATCATCCGGTCCAGATCAGCATCGAAAGGCTATACGTGGATCTCGACGAGGCTACCGAGGTAGGCCTGGAGTGCCTCCTCGATAGCCTCGTCGGAGATCGGGTCTCCTCCTCCTCAGGTCCCGGTGAAAACACACTGGAGACCGGAGCCGAGAAGGAGGAGACCGAGCTGACAATGGAGCCGACAGCGGGCGGGGAGAAGCCAGCTTGGCTGGCGGGCCGAAACAGAGGTCTCGGCCCGCCGCTTATGGTGCTTCTCCCTCCGTCCCTTTCTAGCATCCCTCTCCTCCAACCAGAAGCGGGAGGTTGAGTCCCAGGAGGAGGAGGGTGCCGAGAAGGAATAACCGTGGTACGGTTACTCCTGAAGGAGCGGAGGTCGGAGCCGAGTCCGGTAAAGGCCCGCCAAAACAAGCTTGGACCTCCGCTCCTTCAATGCCCTGGGGTTGAACCCTGCACAAATGGTACAACCAGATGTGAGGTGTTCAACCCCCAGGCATCTAACACACCGAGTGTGGCCATCAGCTGGGGAAAGCTTATGGCCACACTCGGAGCATTTAGAAAAGATAGATTTGGGTTGCTCTGCCATCCCAAACTATCACAGTAGTTACTAAAACTAAAGTAACTAAAACACACAAATACACTCACAGGCCCAACACACACACACACTACGCCAACAGCGAGGGGAGGGATATAACTTTAGATTAACTCTAAAAAGTAAATATGTCAAAGGGGAACCTACACTTTCACACAAAAACCGAAAAAAAAAATCTATTAAATTTTGAAAATTCAACACTAAATTTAGCACTTAGCTTGAGAGCTTGAGAAGCAATCCGGTCACCATGCGCGGCAAACGAGATCTGAGGTCATGAGGGTAGAGCAGGGCATTATGGGTGAGGGGAGGAGCTGAGAGCTTGGATCCATAGCTGGTAAACCATGCCGGTTCCACAGGTTGCAGACAAATGAATCTCCTACTTCAGATCTATACATTTCTTGGCATTGAGCTTGAGCCGATGGCTCTGGCACCAAGCATCTGTTTCTGTAAGGCCCTTTTGTAGAGTATCGACATAATTTGGGGATTCAATAATGGCTCCCAGTTTGCAGTCATCTGCGAACTTTGTTAGCCAGAGTCCCTTAGTGTTGGCCTGTACTTCAGAGAAGTATATGCCAAACAAGAGAGGTCCCAGGACTGAAACCTGAGGTACTCCACTTGTCACTTGTCTGGAGCTGGATTTGGAGTCAGTTACTTTTACAGTGTGGGTTCTGTCAGTAAGCCAGTTGGCAACCCATCGAGTTTCGTAGGGATTAATGCCCAGCTTAGTAAGTTTGTCTATGATTCCAGAGTGGGGGATGGTGTCAAAGGCCTTGGCAAGGTCCAGATAGGCTGTGTGGACTGTCTTACCCTCGTCCACGGCTCTGGAGACTGATTTGAAGAAGTCAATCAGGTTCAGGAGATAAAATCGGCCCTTCACGAACCCAAACTGGTTGGGTTCCAGTGTTTTAAGGTTGCCAATGTCTTTGTGTATAAGTTCCATGATAATACATTCCATGGCCTTGCAGATCAGGCTTGTCAGACTGATGGGGCGGTAGTTCCCGGGATCCGAGGTGGATCTCCCCTTGTGGAGTGGGATAACTGTAGCTGTGCGCCACTCAGTGGGCATGAAGCCTGAGGTGAGGGTATGATTAAACATGACACTTAGGTGAGGTGCCAGTTCATTTCGTACTTCATGTAGTACACAGCCCAGGATGTCATCTGGTTCCATGGATGCTGTATTCTTAGCTTTGGAGAGTGCGTTTTTTACCTGTGTGGCCGTTATTACCAGAATTTGGCAATCTTCCGGTATTGAGATGGGCCATTTAGGGGGTGAGAGGGGGTTGAAGTTGGCACTGAATCGATCTGCCAGGATATTGGCAATATCCTTGTGATCAGTATATTTAATGCCATTCTGTTGTAGCTCAGAGCAGATCTGAGCATTGCCATTTAGATTATTGACATAGTTATAGAATGCATTGTGGTTGTGTTTGGAATCTTTGGCAATTTTATTTTCGTAATTAGCTTTGGAGGATTTTATGAGGAATCTCAGCTTCTTACTGAGGCTGGTAAGGGAGTTTTTTGCATCCTGGGATTTTCCTCTTTTCTGCAACAGTTTATTCCTTTTGTTGTAAAGTTTGTTTATGGCAGGGGACCACCAGATTGGCTTCCTTTTTTTGGCGGAGAACATCTTGGTTCTATTTGGGATGGCACGATTCATGCATGAGTGGATGTGCTCGTACAGTGCCTTAGTAAAGGACTGAGCAGTCGAACTTTCAGTTCTGGTCTGCATGAGTGTCATGAAGTTTGTAACTTCTGACTTGAGTAGCATGAAGTTGGCTTTGGAGAAGTTTTTTTATGGAGGTTTCCTTACTGGGGGGTGGGGGTGGGATGTGGATGTTAAGAGTGATTAGCTTATGGTCTGACCTGACCAACGAGGGGGTGACCATAGGTGTGGAGCATCGATTTCCCATGTTGGTAATGACCAGGTGGTATGTATGTGGTTTTGACAACCAGTTGTGCACTTGTATGTGAGATTTTAGCCTCCAGTGTCATTGTGTCAGTACCCCTCTCACATACTGTCTGCTTCTTTAAGGATTAAGTGGTTGGTGGTAAACATGATACAATTGCTACATTGTCTCAGGATGTCCATATCCACCAAGCTAGCTGCAGAGAAGTTGGGAAATTGTATATCCGTACAGTCCAGTCCTTTGATTGTTGAGCTACAAGGGGTGGTGTATTGGGCTTAGAAGGCTATTAAGGGTGCTTTGTTGGTGCAGACTAAAAAGGGTGATTTATTGGGGCAGATTATGCTTAAGAGTATTAAATTCTATGAACTTTAATGTTTGCACAATACTGAATTCTACTAAATCTATAAGTATTGCCACTCGACACCCAACAAGCTGCTCTAAGCTTGTTGGAGTGTAATGCATTTGCTTTACAGGCAGCTCCCGGGTAAAGGACGAGATCAGTTTTTTAGTCTGTCCTTAAGTCAAACTTATATGTAAATTGAAACATGTACTTATGGTTCTTATTAAATGTCACTTAATCAAATGTTTGCCTCAGTGTAGTATTTATTTTACTTTTTTTTGCATATAAAACACTTTAGAAACACTTTTGTAACACTTTAGAAACACTTTCAAATAAAAAAAATTTAAACATAATACTGTATACTGTAGTAATAACAGTAATAACAATACAGTACAAGGACTAATGAAAAAGACTTTCAGGACTGAAAAAAAAAAGATTATGCACCACACTGTGGTCCCCAAAAACTCCCAAGACCCAACATCTAAAAACAAGTTTTCTTAAAAGTTATGGGCTTTCGGCTTACCAGTCACCAACAAATGAAGTCATTACTCTGGCACCCCATATGAATGAGGTGATGTGTCAACTGTGAGGAAGAAAAACAGTGACAAAGGAATGGTGATAGCATACAACAAGTACTGCAATATCCACAAGATTAATAAAGCATATCCAACAAAGACTAAATGAACCCAATTAGCACTCAGCACAAATGCAAAACTTTTTTCTGGTGCTATAAAAATCAAGTTTATAAGCAAATTGTCAGTCCCTCTTTATTGGTAGCCTGACTGTATTCTGTAAACTCATCACAGCCATGTTGCCACCACCTGCAAATAACAATGCATGTCACCTCCTCCCTAACACTCACACAGTTTGACCTGTGTCTCAAAGCTTGGATAGTTGGAGAAATAGAGTTAACACCTAATGCTAAATATTCTTTTGGCTGGCTGCCATCACTCCTCCACAAATGTCACTATTCAAAGATGTAGTAGCACATCAAGAAGCACTGAAAAACTAAATTACATATGTACACTGACATCATTTTTAAAAAAACATACAGTCACTTAAACAAGGGAATATTAATAATGTCTTTCAATAACTTGCTACTTGCTGTTCAACAACGGAAGGGACACTTCTGGAAAGTACCATTAAATATCATGTTGTTAACCTTCCAAGTATCCACTCAAGAAGTGCCAGTAATAAATACAACCAGTAAACCCCTGAGGTATTTAGTAATTAATGGTGGACAACCTGCTGCACCTCCCCCAATGTATATGTTGTCTCAGAGGGTAAATTGTCAGAATACCTAGGGGACGGAGGGGGAGCTGACTCTTGACCACAGCTGTTAACGCAAATGTCAGGCCCACTGCAAAGCTCCCGTACTAATAATACACTTTGCACTTTTCGTAAATCGGTCTCTCGGTTTGTTTTTTGCATTTAGGGAGGAAGAGAAGGCTATGCTTTTCGGGCAACTTCACAATGCTTGGGTTTTTTTCAACCAGTTAAAAGCAAAGGTGAAATGCGATAGAGGAATTGCATGAAGGAGGTCACAGCCATCACCATAATGGGTATGTCAAATGCAGACCAGCAGATTTGACAGTAACAACAGATTTCTTAACTATTGTTCATTAGCACTGGTTTCTTGCTTAATAAAATGTTTTGCTGTATGCAGGGAATGAAGGTCATTAGCCCCATTACATTTATAAACAATAAATACATAGCAGTTAGAACTGCAGCATATATCTCAGTTGCCATTTATAAATTGTGAATTGGTAAATGGAGTGGGCAGCACAACAGACTCATACAGTGGCAGTGCTACAATATGTGGGCAATTTAATATTTTGGGAAGAAAACTAAAGTACAGTGCAGTAACTGCTTCAATACTGTACTGTACAAGACATAGGTCTTGGCCAATCAGATCACCAATACAGTGATCTCTTAACCAATCAGATCTCTTGTTCTCCATGAAGGCGGAAGTAACTGCTCTAACAAGACATGCGAGCAGCTTCACAAACAAGGAAAACAGGGAAAAGGAAAGTATAAAATGATTCTTCATTTTCAAGGTAAGATTTGGGCAACTTTAAGGATTTTTATTCATTTTCATGTTATTTCTGACATTGCGGCAGCCCATTCGTATCTGTGGGTTGTCCGCATGTGGGATGTCTGCAACCTGCAGACTGTTTGTATATTGCTTTACAAAGTGAAGTTTTATGGACTGTTCTACAGGTAAAATTTGTTTTCTAGGTGTTTGCTACTATATAGGGCACTGCCAACCCATGCAAATGCACAAAATTTATAGCAGCACAGAAAAAAAAGAGGCCAATAAAATGACTACACTACTAATCCTTTTGTGTTTTTCTCAACTCAGATAGACCAAGTGATACTTCCTGCTGCAGTCCTCCTAATGTAAAAACACAGTAGAAGGGAAGCACAAGTATAATGTTATCACAAACCAATTAAACACACAGCTGTAAATCCGTTTCTGAAGGCCATTTCAAGACTGTCTTACAGCAGTCACAGTGAGAGGAACAGTATTTTTTTTACAATAAATACAGTAAAATGCACGCATCAAAGCAGGAAATGGTAGTGATCACTAAACATAACTTTACTCAAGAACAATATAGTAGAGAGTCGATTATCTGAACGTCGATTATTCGAACAGTCAGTTATCAGAACCGGCCTTCCATAGCTTTCGGGTGGGAAAAATCATAAAGTCTGAATATGTAAACATTATACGTATTCACCTGAGAATGTTTTTTGAGCTTGTAGCCAGCTCATGTGTGAAAAATATTCTTTATTGTCCACTGGAATCACTGAATAGTTGAAAAGTGTATTCCTGCATGCTGAAAAAAACACGATTTTAGACGTTTTTTTTATTTGGTTCATTTACATGTTTGATTAATCAAACAGTTTGATTATCCGAGCTACCCTAGGTCCCAATTAGTTTGGATAATCGACTCTCTACTGTAATTGTTTGCTGGATGGGCACTCAGTATCATGGATCTCTGGAAAACAATGGTGGGTTTATACAATGGAGAATAGCAATGAAAGAGGAGAGGAAGGGACGTTGGAAATTAGATTACCATAAGGAGTGGAGGCTACAGACAGTCTTATAAAACCACCAGAGCAAAAGGGCGGGCAGGTTGGGAATTTTTTTCAAGCAGGTTAGCTAGAGAAGCATCAAATCAAATAAAGCCAAATATTGGAGCTTTTCAGAAATTAGAAGTTATGTACTCACCATAACGTTCCATCTGAGTAGGTGTATTCATTTGTCTGCAACCTGTGGGTTATGGATCCGATATCGGATCCGAACCGGCATAGTTTTCCAGCTATGGATCCAAGCTCTCAGCTCCTCCCCTCACCCATAATGCCCTGCTCTACCCTCATGACCTCAGATCGAGTTTGCCAAAGCAACAATACCCTCAAAAGGGTAACAAGTAATATGCAGGAAACTGAAAGGCCAGGGGGATAGGAGGGCGGGATGGTTGCAGACAAATGAATACACCTACTCAGATGGAACGTTATGGTGAGTACATAACTTCTAAATCTGAAGTAGGATATTCATTTGTCTGCAACCTGTGGGACAGAGTCCCCAGCTACCTGAATCTTGGGCGGCCATCATGGAAGGATATTCCGAGCACCGGAGCCAAAGGATGCTCTACCCTAGATGCAAGATCCAACTTATAGTGAGAAATAAATGTATGAGATGAAGCCCACGTAGCTGCTGCACAAATATCATCTAGAGGAATCCTAGCCTTGAAGGCTGCTGAGGTAGATACTGACCGGGTTGAATGGGCATGAACACCCTCCGGTCGCGGCCTTCCTGACGCTTGATAAGCCAATAAAATGCACTGTGAAATCCAGCGGGACAGAGAAACTTTGGAAATTGGCTTGCCCAAATTGAATTTTGCAAAGGAAATAAACAGCTGGTCGGATTGCCTATGACCAGCTGTCCTGTTGAGATAAAATCTTAGTTGCCTGTGAACATCTAGTGAGTGTAGCCTATATTCACCTTTGTTTTCATACTTAGGAAGAAAACAGGGAGGTTAATGGATTGATTGATGTTTGCTTCAGAAGCGATTTTAGGAAGGAAGGACGGGTTGGTCCTGAGGGAGACACGGTCCGGATAAAAACCAAGTAAGGAGGTTTAGCTGATAAAGCTTGAAGTTCAGAAACTCTCTTGGCTGATGTAATGGCTACCAAAAGGCTGTCTTGTAAGACAAGAATTTGAGGTCCACTGTAGCCGCTGGCTCGAAAGGGGAGCGGTCAAGGCCTGTAGGACCAAAGAAAGGTCCCAAGGAGGAACTGCTTGCTTTATAGGGGCCTGAGAAGGAAAGTACCCTTAAGAAAAGTTTTGCACAATTTGGCTGACATAAGAGGATTAGACTCTTGACCAATGTGATAGTGAGAAATTGCCGCCAGTTGAACTTTGACTGTGGAACTGCTGGCACCATCATTAAAGAGAGAGGTTAGAAAATCAAGCACTACGGGAGAGGAACTGTGAAGGGATCTAGGCCTTGCCGCTCCGCACACAGAGAAACGTTTCCATTTGCTTCGTAAACCTTTCTAGTGGATGGTTTATGAGCCGCCACCAAAATAGCCTTTACCGGTGAAGAAATACCGAGTCCTTATCAAGAGTGGAACTGGAGCAGCCAAGCGGTCAGCTTCAGGCTGTCCAGGTTCGGTGGAGGAATGCAGGATGGATGGGATATCAGATCCGGAATGGGATCTAGAATCCAAGGAGGATTCACCGAGTGAGACCTTAGGAAGGGGAACCAGATCTGTCGAGGCCAGAACGGAGCAATGAGAATCATTCTGCAACCCACCCGAGAGGCTTTCTGAAGAACTTGCAGCATCAGAGGCAAGGGTGGATAGGCATACAGAAGACCGGGTGGCCAAGCATGCACCAGAGCGTCTCTTGGGGTACCTCCGGGAGGAGGTATTAGAGCGAAAAAACTGTCGCACTTGGTGTTTGAGGGAGAAGCAAAAAGATCGCATGAAGGGTTCCCCACCGTGCGAATATGCGTTCCGCTACTTGACAATTGAGAGACCACTCGTAAGGGGTCAGAATGGTGCGACTGAGCTTGTCCGCTAGGATGTTGGACCGACCCGGAATGTGCGTTGCTATGAGAAAGCGATTGGTGGAGATTGCCCATTCCCAAACTCTCATGGCCTCTCGACAAAGAGGGTAAGACCTTGTTCCCCTTGCTTGTTGATGTACCAGACAACAGACATATTGTCCGATTGAATCGCAATTGTTCCCAAGGGAAGAAAGTCCTGAAGTGCTAGCAACGCTAAGAGCACTGCTCTCATCTCTAGAACATTGATATGCAGTAAGGTCTCTGAATCGTTCCACGTGCCTTGGACTGTCCGCCAAAGTGCCCCCACCCGAGGCGGGAGGCGTCCGTGGTCACCGTGGCGAGAGGCGGAGAAGCACAAAATGGGCGACCCTCGTGGAGATCCGGGGAGTGGAGCCACCACAAGAGGGACCGCTTGCAAGCCTTGCTGATCGCTATGGGATGATGCATGGGAGAGCAAGGTATGACCACTGTACTAAGAGCGTCCACTGTAGAATGCGCATATTGAGCCTGGCAAGAGGAAGAAGTGCTATTGACGAAGCCATGGACCCTAGAGCCCTCAGGACCAACTCCGCTGGAACAGAACATGAATGGAGAATGGCCCGCACCTGGAGCTGCAGATTTAGAACTCTGTCCGCAGTGAGGAAGGCTCGTAAACTCCTTGTGTCTAGTCTGGCCCCTATGAAATCTAAGAGCTGAGTGGGTGCCAGGTTGGACTTTGTTGTATTTATTGTGATGGCCAGAAATGGAGCAAGATGGAGAAAGGAGTCTCGCCAGAGAAGTAGTTGCCTTGTTGGGGCAATAAGGTGCCAGTCGTCCAGGTAGCTGAAGACCTGCGCACCCTGAAGCCTCAGGTGGGCTGCTACCACTGCTAGTACTTTCGTAAGCACCCTGTGCGCTGTGGTGCGAGCAAAGGGAAGGACCCGAACTGGTAGTGACTGGCTCCCAGCCGAAGCGGAGAAACCTCCTGAGCGTCTGTCCATTAGGATGTGGTAGTACGTCCTTGAGATCTATCGAGCACATCCAGTGGCCTTCTCCCAGAAGCGGGAGAATAGATTGTAGAGTGACCATTCGGAATTTTTCTTTGGGGACTGCCAGATTCAAGAGAGAGAGGTCTAGGATTGGTCTTAGTTCCCCCGTCTTTTTTGGCACTAAAAAGAACCTGGAGTAGAACCCTGATCCGATCTGGTCTGGGGAACGGGCTGGATGGCTCTTTTCTCTAGCAGATGGCCAATTTCTGCCAAAGCGGCCTCCCTTTGACCGGGTGGTACGTCTGGGAGGGACTTCATCTTTGGAAGGTGAAGGAAAGGAATGCGATATCCCCTGGATATGATTTGGAGAACCCAGCGGTCCGATGTTATGGACTCCCATGCCGCTAGGTGCCCCGAAAAACGTCCCGCGACTGCCTCCAGAGTGGGGCAGTCGGGCCACCCCTCAGGGTTGCTGCGCGGGCCGTTCAGAGAAAGGTTCCCTGGACCAAGTTTCTGGGAGCCCCTCTGCCTCTAGGGCGGCGTCCTCCCTGTCCTCCTCTGCCACGGAAGGACTGGTTGTCCGGAGCAGGCTGGGACTGCTGCGACTTCGGAACCACATCTTCTTCTGACCCTTTTGGTGCCTAGAATAGGGCCTCTGGGGTGCAGAGAAGCGGATTCCGACGGCAGACAGCGTCTGCCGGTCGTTCTCGCTCTGGGTCAACGTCGCGAACGGTCTTGCCAAACAGAGCAGAACCATCAAAGGGGCGTTAAACGACGCCTTGAAGGGCTCAGAAAAATCGCAGTGGCGGAGCCAGGCCTGACGCCTAGTGACCAGTCCTGTCCCGCAGCTCTAGCGGCGCCTCCGTAGCATGGGAGAGTAGCCGCATAGAAGTATTGTGACTGACCTAAGAGTGGCCATTTTGGTGGAGTGCAGAGCTCTGTCCTCCTCCGAAATGGACTCAGGGGATGCAGCGTACTCTTAATAAGGTCTCGCTGCATCCGAATAACATGTGCCAAATAGTTCAGCGCCCTTACCGAGAAGGTCGCCGAACTGAACATCCGCTTCCCCAAGCGGTCCATCATCGAGACTCCTTGCTCGGTGGGTGGACTGAGGGACTCTCCTGAGCCAGTTCCACTTTGTGGCCGCCGCCATCAACATGGCATCTACAGGAGGCCCCTTACTCCAATGGGTCCTGTCAGAAGGCGGGCTAAGGATTTTATCAGGTCTTTTGGGAATTGGCTCCACGGTGTCCGGTTCCTTCCACGCCCTGGTGGTAATAAGGTCCACCAGGGGTTGGCAGGGGGGGACACCCAAGAGGTAGACGGGCCCGTTTCGAATGCCTCCAAGAACACGGACTCGTCCGAGGAAGACTTGGGGGCAGACCACCCACCCCTGATACGGAGCATTTCCATGATGTCTCCGAAGGAGACACCCTCGGGGTGACCGTGGGGAGCCTTCCCCTTCCTCCAAGTCCGTGTCTTCAGTGAGAGACTCAGGGAGTCAATGTGCCTCCTTATCGCGTATGCTTGCGAGGAACCTCCTCTGGGGGCTGTCAGAGGAGTCCTCGCAGCAATTTGCCCATGGGAGCAACTTGGGGCACAGAAACGGGCTGTCCCAGGGCCGGATGGTGGGAGCCTGGCCCAGTGCAGAGGGAGCGCGGGGCGGAGCCGCAAGTGCCGGGGTCCGGAGACCTCAACAGAGCCCTCTCCACTACATCAAAAGCAAGGGGAGCCGACCTCGACCAAAGGATCCGACAATCGGCTCCCTCGGATCCGAAGAGTGGATCGGAGCCGGCGCCAAGCACTCGGATCCGGCGACAGTGCGCTCCGACACAGACGGCGCCGAAGGAGCACTGATCCCCCCGGATCCGAAGCTCGGATCCAGGCTCCGAGAGATCGGGTCCGACGCACTCGAGGGCATGGTCGGATCCGAAGCACCAAGTACTATCGGCTCCGACCTCCCCGGCTCGGCTGCTCGGCTCCAGTTGCTCGAACCCGGGAAGCGGGTCGGAGAAGGAGCAATGGGCTTGAAAAGGGGTGTTGAGCTCCCCCCCGGAGGGGGGGGAGGCAAGAGCACTCCCATCTGCATCTGGGCCTGGATGAACCTTCGCATCATCCGGTCCAGATCAGCATCCGAAAGGCTATGGGTAGATCTCGACGAGGCTACCGAGGTAGGCCTGGAATGCCTCCTCGATAGCCTCGACGGAGATCGGTCCTCCTCCTCAGGACCCGTGAGAAGCACACAGGTGACCGGAGCCGAGAAGGAGGAGACCGCACCGACAGGAGGCCGGGAGAAGCCGCTTGGCTGGCGGGGCGAAACAGAGGTCTCGCCCGCCGCTTGTGGTGCTTCTCCTCCGGTCCTTTTAGATGTATCCCTCTCCTGTCCTGAAGCGGGAGTTTGAGTCCCAGGAGCAGGAGGGGCTACAGGGGGAACAGCTGCAGCCGCAGGAGTCCCCGAAGGAGCGGGGGTCGGAGCCGAGTCCGGCGGTAAAAGACCCGCCAAGACCAGCTTGGACCTCCGCTCCCTCAGTGCCCTGGGGTTGAACCCTGCACAAATGGAACAACCAGATGTGAGGTGTTCAACCCCAAGACACTTAACACACCGAGTGTGGCCATCAGCCGGTGAGAGCTTATGGCCACACTCGGAGCATTTAGAGAATATTGACTTAGGCTGTTCAGCCATAGTCACTAAAGCTAACCAAAAGTTACAGAAGTAACTTAAAACAGTAAAGTAATAAAGAAGCACACAGGCCTCACACACACTCATTCACCAGCGAGGGAGGGATAAAATATACTACTGAAAATTAAATTAAACTAAAAACAGTCAATAATGATAGGAAACCTACAACTTTCACACAAAAAAGTTTAAAGAAACCAAAAATATTCTATTCTTGAACAAGAAAAAATCCACTTAGCTGAGAGCTATGAGAACCACATCCAGTTACCAGCGCGGCAAACAAGATCTGGGGTCATGAGGGTAGAGCAGGGCATTATGGGTGAGGGGAGGAGCTGAGAGCTTGGATCCATAGCTGGAAAACTATGCCGGTTCGGATCCGATATCGGATCCATAACCCACAGGTTGCAGACAAATGAATATCCTACTTCAGATCTTTAGTTTAATGTGTTAGTGGGAGAATGGGGCAGACACAGAATTCAACTTTAAGCAGGTAAATGATAAGCAGAATATAAAAGCACTACAGCAAAAACTGGAGTAGATACAATTCTCTCATTACTGAATTTATACTATAGTTTAAGGCACCAGACTATGCAGAATTTTACCACTAACACTCTTTATGAAAAAAAATGCAGTAATAAATGACTAAGGTTCAAATCTAGTAATAGTGCAGTCCTGGTACAACTGTGACTTAGACTACAACACAATGACCTGGCAGAGTTTAAAATACAAATGGACAGCTTTTACAAGTAATTCTACTTGTAGAAATAGAAATGTGGAATACTGTTTATTACAGAAGTGCTAACTTGTTTGAAAACAAAAGAAAAAAAAGAACAATCACATCAATCAAAAAATGGAAATGAACTGAAGCAACCAAGCTGGATACATATTTAGCTGTTGTCTTGGTATAACCTACAGCATACCTCTCAATGTCTTAGAGCAAGAAATCTAGACAAAGCCATTAATAAAAGTGGGACAAAGGCCCAAAAACAGTGATAAGTTTTAAATATTGCTCTTTCTAACTTAGAAAGTTGACAGAATAACAGGTTTTGCATTAACATGAATTTTCTGAGGGTATGAAGTCTGAAACGCAAATGTCTGCCACATTATTTTCCAACTTCAGTCTTTAATGATTTGCCACTAATTTGCCAGAAAACCACAATTTTATGATAACTGGACCAAAAATATGAGACAAAAATCTGGATATTCTTCAAAAATCTGTACAGTTGAGAGGTATGACTACAGAATAATGTCAGTAAGAGTTTTACCTGGACAAAGACTACTGAAAAATAAGAAATCCAGTGATTATTGTCTGGAGCAATGAAAGTTATATGTTTAATCTGCTATAACGAATGCCATGAAGAAAGATCTGCAAACACAAGGAGAATAAGATACTTCCCTGATTCCTTTGTTAAGTTGATGTTACAAGTCCTCTACACCTGAAAAATTGTATGTTTCCAATATCAATCTCTTAAATCAATCCTCTGCCTTAAGGTCAAATAAGAATATTTGCCTTAATGGTGAATTCTTGAAGTCTACCATCAGATCTTCACAAAATGTTTCAAACACAACCAGAAATTCTAACCTGGGGACAAAGTTAGTCTTTTTTTTCACCACTGAAGACAGGGACAGAAAGCTGCAATACTCTGGAAACAAAAAAGGCTGATACTGTCATTATCCAACAATGGCCTTACAGAATGAATCAATTTCAGAAGAAGATACCTTAGGATACATAACAGTTATAGACATCTGAATCATATATTATGAACAGCCTCTGGTCAGTGGCAGACAAAACTGGTAGCAAGCATAGGACAACAAGGATACCTGTGTCATTATCTCACAGCAGCTACCACTACGATCACAACCACTGTCTGTGCTTTAGACGAGGCCAGAAGCTCAAAACAACAATAATGATGCAAAGCTGTGATGCTTTTTCTTTTTAGTATTATCTCATACTCAATTCATTTTTCTTTTTTCTTACTGATTTTATCCACCTCCCTCGCTCTTTAGATTTTATTTCTCTTTTCTGCTTTTGCCCCTTTATATGGAGGTAAATGATGAAGTAGAATGCATCTCCCCACAAACTGTTACATGTCTTGACTTACTTCCTATTGTCTACAACATTTTTATTTCCAAAGAATTGTCTCAAGCTTTCCTTTCTTTGTCTTCGTGTTTCTCCACTAAAGGATTCAGAAGGGTGGCAGCATTGCTATCATACCTACACCCTACACACAAAAGACGCAAAGTCTGTTGTTTATGGCCTGGAATCTGTCTGCTTAAAATGTTGGTATTGTTTACATTAGTCAGAGAAACCACAAACTATAAGATCAGAAATAAGGAATAAACTGTCAAAACTACAAGTACACTGAAAAACGTGAGTGATGCTGAAATAAATATCGCTAATACATGTCCTATCCTATAAACTGAAGTAAACCAGGAAGAAGCACAAATATGTTGAGACGCCTGAAATTAATATTGCATGGGACAGTCCCAGATGAATGACTACTAGAAAATATGGCTAGGTAGGTTCATAGGTTCATAGGCAGGTAATAGGCTATTGGCCCTAAGGCCTATACAAGCCTAGCCAAAAATGTACCCTGGCTTTTGCCACCCAAGAAAATTATTTTCCTGTGCCCCTGTCAAGCAGAACCACAGAAGTGATCCCCGGGGTGAATTTCCTATTACCCATCCAATCATCAAGATTTTTCTTGAAGAGTGCTAATGAGGAGCTCTATTTGACATAGATAGGTAGTCTGTTCCAGAGTATGGGAAGCCTCTGGGACAGGAATCTATTCCTCCAGCATGTTCTGTTTATTGTGGTGACAAGGTTTAGGTCCCTAGAGCGTGTAGCTCGGAAGGATTGTGATTTCTTTAAGTGGAGCATGTCCAACAGCTCTGGGTTTGACATAGCTTTGTATGTTAGGCAGAGATCACCTCTGAGTAGGCGATATGCGATGGAGTAAAGCTGGAGTTTTTTGAGACGGTCTGCGTAAGGCATATGTTTGAGGCCAGTAATCCTCTTTGTGAGGTATTTTTGCAGCTTTTACATTTGTTATAGATGTCTTGTGAGGTACATACCAAAAGGGGCGTTGTACTCTATAATGGGTCTAATGAGTGATGAGTAGAGGGGAACAATGACCTCTTTTTTTCTGGATGAGAAACCTTTTGTGATGAGGTGCACCACGTAGAAGGATTTCCTGACCACTTTGGCGATGTGATTATCAAAGGAGAGACTACTATCCACCTGTGTCCCAAGGTCTCTTATCACACTTTCAGTGTTAAGTAGACTACCGCCTATGTGGTAGTTCATGGGTACAGAATTTTTACCAAAGGGGATGACAATGCACTTTTTGGCATTGGGCTTGAGACCATGTCTTTGACACCAGGCATCTGTCTCAGTGAAGCCCTTTTGTAGGATGTCCACATCGTTAGGAGTTTCAATTATGGCTCCTAGTTTGCAGTCATCTGCGAATTTAGTTAGCCAAAGACCTTCTGTGTTAGCCTGTACTTCAGAGAAGTAGATACCAAACAGGAGAGGACCCAGGACTGAACCCTGTGGTACTCCACTTGTCACTGGTCTGAAGTCTGATTTGGAGTCTGCTACTTTCACAGTGTGGGTTCTTTCAGTAAGCCAATTGGCAACCCATCTTGTGACATAGGGATTTATACCTAGTTTAGTGAGTTTATCTATAATTCCAGAGTGGGGGATGGTGTTGAACGCCTTGGCGAGATCTAGATAGGCTGTGTGAACCACCTTACCCTCCTCTATGGCTTTGGTGACTACTTCAAAGAAGTCTATCAGGTTTAGGAGACATGATCTGCCTTTTACAAACCCAAACTGTGTGGGGTCCAGGGTTTGGCGATCTCCAATGTCTTTGTTTATGAGATCCATGATGATATGTTCCATGGCCTTGCAGACGAGGCTCATCAGGCTAATGGGGAGGTAGTTCCCGAGGTCTGTTGTGCCCCCCCCCCTTTGTGGAGTGGGATAACTGTTGCGGTGCGCCATTCAATGGGCACAAAGCCTGAGGTGAGGCTATGATTGAACATGGTACTTAGGTGGGGTGCCAGTTCATTCTGTAGTTCATGTAGAAGGCAGCCTGGGATGTTGTCAGGTCCCATGGATGCTGTGTTCTTGGCTTTGGAGAGTGAAGTTTTTACCTGTGCAGCCGTGATTACAGGAACTTTGCATTCTTCCAGTATAAAGATGGGCCCTTTAGGGGGTGAGAAGGGGGTAAAGTTAGCACTGAACCTATCTGCCAGGATGTTGGCAATATCAGTTGGTTCTGTATATTTAGTGTCATTGTGCTGTAACTCAGAGCAGATCTGAGTGTTGCCATTGAGATTTTTGACATAGCTATAGAATGCTTTGTGGTTGTCTTTAGAATCAGTGGCAATTTTGTTTTCATAACTAGCTTTGGAGGATTTTATGAGGGATCTCAGCTTCTTATTGAGGCTGACCAGGGAGTTCCTCCAATCGTGGGATTTTACTCTTTTGCAACAGTTTCTTTCTTCTGTTGTAGAGTTTGTTTATGGCAGAAGACCACCAGATTGGCTTCCTTTTTTTGGAGGATAGCATCTTGGTTCTGTTAGGGATAGCACGATCCATGCACTCGTGTAAGTGCTTATAAAATGCATTTGTGTAGGATTCAGCAGTCGTACCTCTATTGTCCATCTGTATGGGTATCATGAAGTTTGCCACTTCTGTCTTAAGAAGCGTGAAGTTGGCTTTGGAGAAATTTTTTACGGTTGTTTTCCTAATGTGGGGTGGGAGCAGGATGTGGATGTCTAGGGTGATTAGCTTGTGGTTGGATCTGACCAATGAGGAGTTGACCTCTGGTATGGAACACCGGTCACCCATGTTGGTGATGACCAGGTCTAGGATATTGCTGCCTCTGGTGTGGGGTGTGGATAAGTTGATCCAAAGCATTGGAATTGATGATTTCCAGAAAACGTTGAGCAAAAGAGTTGGTATACGAGTAGTTTTCCCAGTTAATGGTAGGGTAGTTGAAATCACCCATTATTAGAGTGTTGGGTTGTACCTTAATATTTTCCAGTGTAACAAGAAAAGGGGAGTGGGAATCCTGGGGCATGGTGGGGGGTCTGCAGCAAGCTACAATCTGGATTGTGGTTTTGCCCAGAGTTAGTTGAACTTGGATAATCTCAGATGCATTATGCTGAGCAACTAGCTTGGAGGTGTGGATATCCTTAATGAATATGGACACGCCTCCACCTTTAGTGTTTTGGTCCGGGTTTGGTGGCCGAAAGGCGTGGTATGAATTATAGCCTGGTAATGCAGGGGTGCTCTCTGGAGCTTTGAACCAGGTCTCTGTCACTGCACAGATGTCAATGTTCTCCATTTTAAGGAGTGCCTCGAGTGAGTGCATTTTGAGGTTTAGACTTCTAGCATTGAGTTGCATTACCCTCAGATTTTGCTTGCTTGTACCTGTTACGGTGGTGAATTTGTCATTTGAACCTTGCCTAAAAAAGGTACTATAGGGGTGGCAAGAGCCTTTGCCAGTATCCGGAATCCCAAGGGCGACAGGTGCAGGCCATCTCTGGCAAAGCAACGTGGTCTGTCGATCATGTCATCGCAGGCAGACAAATATTGGATTCCCTTAGAATGACACCAAAAGCTTAGCCAATTGTTAAAGTAAATCATTTTGTCATTGTACTGTGGTGTCATTCTGGGTGATGGCAGGATGCTACTCAGGGCTAGGGTCATACCGGCCTGGGCTACAAGATCAGAGAGCTCCTCCATGTCTCTTTTCATGTAGTCCAGGGAGTTACATCTCAGGTCATTCACACCAACATGGACAATGACAGAGTCATATTTGTACGTGTTGTGGAGTGACCTGAGTGCGTGCGTTATGTGGCGGATCCTGGCACCTGACAGGCAGCTGGGTACTTCTTCATGTTATATATTAACAGCATCTCAGCAAGTTCTTTATATTCCTCAACAAGCCATTGATCCATGGATGACAATCACTGAATGAAATATCCTCAAAAGGAGAGTCTTCCTTTTTACTTTCTTCCTGCACAATATTTAAACTAGCAAATACATTAATTTATACAATAATCACATAAAATGAACAGAATACAGTTCCCACAAAATAAAGGTCTTACCTTTGTGAAGCTCGTCATTAACAGTCTTTGATAGCCACTGTCCCTTGGCTGCAACTGGAAAGATAATTTATTAATGATATTACTCTATTATTGTTGGAATATTTTCTAGACGGAAAAACATTTTCTCCTTCCTACATTGTCTTTATTAGTTTGTCTCACAAATGTAAAAAAAAAAAAAAAAAGTTAAATATTGATATGCGTACTCAAACAGCATCTATCTTATTTTGAATGCATTAGGCGCTGGTGATTAAAGTGCAACATGAGAACTGTTATCACCCATGTTTCAAGGCAACTTTGGCTATTAGTGCTGTTAGTGCTGTTAAGAATTGTTTTGCTATATTCAAACTTCTTCAAGTAATGTTCTTCAGGTTATGAAAAATTAATTTCTGAGATTCAAATATGTAAGCAACAATCAGTTATTCACCCGGGCAGTACCTGCAAATGGTCAGTTGTGCTCAGTGTACTACCCAAGTAAACAAATGTAAAATAAAAATAAAATAAGAGTTATGAATATACTGCATTTTACATTTCATGCAAGGCACAGAACTTTCTCTGTAACAGATTGAAGTTAAAAAACATTTGCATACTGTGCAAGTGTACCCCAACCTCTGATAGTTTCAGGGAGTCTTCTAAATGATCATCTGCTAAAGGCCTCATCTCCTTAACTCAATATTTAAGTCACAGAGAGCAAGTGCCTGAGAATAAACTTTGCTTCTCCATAGCAAAAATAATTTTACTGAGGCCATCTTACATTAATTGAGGAAGGATTTACATGAGAGATGGATTAATTACTTTATGTCTCAGGTAGCTTGAACCACACAGGCTACAGATTTCACCTGCTTTTCATTGATTCTGCTGATTTTAAGTTTAGTATTTACTGTGCAGAGCAGTGCCGAACACAGCATAGTGGTATTGGCAGTTCCAGAACTGGAAGTGCGTACAAGAAAATTCTTCCTTCCTTCTTTCTCTCTCTCTATTACTAAAAAATACTTTATTCTGACTCCTGTGAGCTACTTATTCACTTTTGCTTTATCTAAACAGCATGCAATGAATTACATAAGCTTCCTCTTAGCTGCACTGTTCCCCTCAGTGTCAACAATCCTCCTTCAAGACAGAGTGTCATTGTATGTAGTCAGCTCCACCCCTTCCTTCCCACAGGCCCATCCTTCTCCTCTATCTGTACCATCAAGTGCCTAAGTTGCTAATTGAACATAGGTCACTTCGACCATAATTAGAGCTCTAGCCTTAGGTGCCACTGGCACAAGCTGATCATGGGCAAAAGTGCAGGGACAAGTAACAAATTGCAAGTCCAGCTACCAAAGCAAATTTCTGTAACAAATACTGGTAGTTCTGATTGACAACTCCCTGGAGTCCCTATGCTGGGATGAATGGGACTAGCCCATCTTATTTAAGACCTTCAAGTGTAACTAGTGCAGGGTATTACAAATATTTTTGCTACCATAAGCCGAAGTGCTTGAAGGAAGAGGTCTACTGACTCTGTGACATCAGATATAAAACTGTCTTCTGTATGCTTTGTTTTCTGTCTGAAAGCTGGTAACTGTGTCAGTTTTACATTTGATGGTGATTCTGATGAACAAGATTTCCTGGGTGGAACTGAGCTGTGACATTGCCAAATTGATTGTGACCCCCAACCAGGGAATAATTGGAGTAAATTATCCCTGTACTGAATGACACTATCCCTGGTATGCGACACTAGCAAGCAGCTGTCCAACTAGTAAATGTAGTGCCCTGCAGTTGCTGCCACGCATTTGACAGACATGCAGAGAGCTGAGGTGAGACCAAATGGTATGCACCTGAAATGGTAGTGACTGGTACCTCTTCTGAAATGGAGGATCTTCCTGGATACTTTGATGATTTCTACATGGAGACCGGTGTCCTGAACAACAAAGCAGCAAATCCAGGGACTAGAACTCAAACACTCCTGCAAATCGGGCTGGATGAATGTTTGACCATAAAGATTCCCTTTAAAGTATAAAAATCCTTTATTTGCACATACATAATGGAATAAGAGCTTTCATCACGTTTAACAAGACTTCATCAGATTCAAATGTAGAAAGAAGTTATGTACTCACCATAACATTCCATGTTTGTAGTCCATCTTGCCCTTCATTTTTACAGATGGGTTCGGAGCAAATCCTCAGCCTCGACTTGGCCGATTAGAAAGCTCGAAGTCTCTCAGTTGGCTCGTGGCAAGGTAGATATCCCATAGTGCACTAGTAAGAATCCCCAGATCTTGTTTTCTGCTGTCTAAAAAAGTGATGGAAAGTATTTCCACAAGGAACAACAAAGATGAAAGGTCTCCACCCTACAGAAGATAAATACTATCTTGTCTCCAGATCCTCCAAGGATACATAGACGGGGGTAGGTGGGTGAGTTCGTAAGAATGAAGAGCAAGGTGGACTACAAACATGGAACGTTATGGTGAGTACATAACTTCTTTATATTCTGTAGTCCTATCTTGCCTTTATTCTTACATATGGGACAGTGTCCCTAGCACCTTTTTCTCGGGTGGCTCACGGGAATATACTCCTAAGAACCGTGGAAACAAAGGAGGCTCCACCCCTAAAGGCCAAATCCAATTTGTAATGAGTAATAAAAGTATGAGGGGTAGCCCAAGTTGCTGCTGCACATATATTGTTAATTGGAACTCTGGCTTGAAAAGCAGCAGATGTGGATACAGATCAGGTAGAATAAGCTTTAATTTTAAACAGGAGTTCCTTGCCATTGGGAGAGTAAATAAATGAAATACAATTTGACATCCAATTTGATAATGTAATCTTAGCCACTGGCATACCTCTTCTTGTCTCAGAAAAAGATACAAACAATTGGTCTGATCTTCTAAGCTCCTTGGTTCTATATAGATAGAACCTTAACTGATTGTGAACATCAAGTTGACGAAATAAGAAGTTATGTACTCACCATAACGTTCCATCTGAGTGTGTAGACTTCATTTGTCTGCAACCTGTGGGATTCGGATCCGATATCGGATCCGAGCCAGCAACTTATACAAAGCTTAGATCCGAGCTCCTAGCTCCTCCCCTTACCCATAATCCCCTGCCAACCCTGACTGACCTCAGATCAAGTTTGCCCGCAACCACAATAGCAGGTAAATAACTACCTTCTCAGAGAGGTACACCACTATAGAACATAAAACACCTCTGAAGGTCAGGGGGATGGAGGGGGGGGGACGGTTGCAGACAAATGAAGTCTACCCACTCAGATGGAACATTATGGTGAGTACATAACTTCTTAATCTGAAGTGGTTAACTTCATTTGGTCTGTAACCTGTGGGACAGAGTCCCCAGCTACCTAAACTTTGGGAGGCATTCATGGAAGGATATTCCGGAGCACTGCGGAGCCAAAAGAAGTTCTCCCTCTGGAGATAATGTCCAGCTTATAATGATTGATAAAGGTATGAGATGAAGCCCAAGTGGCTGCTGAACAGATATCATCCAAGGAAACTCTGGATTTGAAGGCGGCAGATGTAGCCATGGACCGACTTGAGTGGGCACGAACTCCCTGAGGTGCGGGCCTGCTGGAATTTTGATAAGACGTGATGATACATTGTGAAATCCATTTCGATAAGGTAACTTTCGAAACTGGTTTACCTAGATTAAATTTGGCAAAGGAGACGAACAACTGGTCGGATTGCCTATGACCAGATGTCCTATGAATGTAAAACCTAAGTTGTCTATGCACGTCCAAAGAATGCAATTTGTACTCTCCTTTGTTTTGGTAGTTAGGAAAGAAGACCTACAAATTGATAGATTGGTTAATATTCATCTCAGAAACTACTTTCGGAAGGAATGAGGGATTGGTCCTAAGGTAAACCCTATCCCTGTGAAAGGCTAAGTAAGGGGGTTTTACAGAAAGAGCTTGCAATTCAGATACCCTCCTAGCTGAAGTAATAGCCACTAGGAAGGCTGTTTTCCACGACATGTATTTGAGGTCTACAGATGCCGCCGGTTCGAAGGGCGGAGCCGTCAAGGCTTGTAATACCAAGGTCAAATCCCATGGAGGAACTGGTTCCTTTACTGGAGGTCTAAGTAGAAAAGTGCCCTTTAGGAATGTTTTGCACAATTTTGTAGTAATAAAAAGGCCCATTTCACTACCTACGTGATAACGAGAGATAGCTGCTAACTGCATCTTCACCGTAGAGCAGCTAGCTCCCTCATTAAAAAGTCCTGAAAGAAAATTCAACACCGCTGACAAGGGGGCTGTAAAGGGATCCAAATTATGGCGTTCTGCCCATATAGAGAAACGCTTCCATTTACTACCACAGACCTACCTAGTAGAGGGCTTGTGCGCTGCTACAAGGATAGTTTTAACCGGAGATGAGATACCAGGAGTCCTAGCTACGAGTGGAACTGGAGCAGCCAAGCCGTAAGCTTGAGGTTGACAAGGTCGGGGACTGGGAGCCCCAGGGGGTGGGAAATCAGATCCAGGAGGAGATCCAGAATCCAGGGCGGATTCAGTCGATGAGACCAGAGGTAAGGGAACCAAGCTTGGCAAAGCCAGAATGGGGCAATGAGGATCATCTTGCTCCCCAACCGACTGGCTTTCTGAATGAGTTTCAGCATCAGGGGAAGAGGAGGGTAGGCATAGAGAAGACCGGGCAGCCAAGCATACACCAAAGCGTCCCTCGGGGCATCCCCGGCAGGGGGAATGAGAGCGAAGTAATTGTTGCATTTCGTTTTTGAGGGTGACACGAAGAGCAACAGGGCTGCCCCCAGACGGCAAAAATTTGACTCGCTACTTGGGGATTGAGGGACCACTCGTAAGGAGACAGGATGGTGCGACTCAGTCTGTCCACCAGGATGTTGGTCCATCCCGGAATGTGCGTTGCAATGAGAAAGCAGTTGGTGGAGATCGCCCATTCCCACACTCTCATGGCTTCTCGACAGAGTGGGTAAGACCTGGTTCCCCCTTGTTTGTTGATATACCATACCACAGACACGTTGTTTGACTGGATCGCAATTGTTCCTACAGGTAGAAGGCTCTGAAGTGCTTGCAACGACAACAGCACTGCCCTCATCTCTAGAACATTTATGTGCAATAAGGTCTCAAAATCATTCCACGTGCCTTGGACCGTCTTGCCCGAATAATGCCCCCCCCAAGACGAGAGGCGTCTGTGGTCACTGTGGTGAGAGGGGGGGCCGTGGCAAAGGGGCGTCCCGCCTGGAGGTCCGGTAATTGAAGCCAGCAAACAAGAGCCCTCTTGTAGGCCCCGCTGAGGGAAACAGGGTGATTCAACGGGTACTGATGAAGGGACCATTGCACTTGTAGAGTCCACTGTAATATCCTCATGTTCAGATGCACCATGGGAAGACGATTGATTGCGGCTGCCATGGAGCCTAGGGCCCTCAGGACCAATCCCGCCAGAGGTTTCGAAGATTGGAAGATGGCCCGCACATGTGCCCTCAGTGTGAATAACCGGTCGGGAGTTAGGAAGACTAGCTGCCTGTTGGTGTCCAGTCTGTCCCTGATAAAATCTATCACCTGAGTCAGGGTAAGAGAGGACTTGTCCGAGTTTATAGTGATCTCTAGTTGTGGAGCAAGGTTGAGGAAGTAGTCCCTGGCTAAGCAAAGTAGATGCCTTGTCGGGGCGGTGAGGAGCCAGTCGTCCAGATACGGGAAAACCTGCATTCCCTAGAGTCTCAGGTGGGCCGTTATTGTTGCTAATACCTTGGTGAACACCCTGGGGGCTGAGGTGAGACCAAAAGGGAGGACCCTGAATTGGTAATGACTGACTCCCAGCCGGAAGAGGAGAAACCTCCTGGATCGTTCGTCCATCAATATGTGGTAGTACGCATCCTTGAGGTCTATCGAGCACATCCAGTCGTTCTCCCGCAAGTGGAGGAAATAGATTGAAGAGTGACCATCCGGAACTTTTCTTTGGTTACTGACAGATTTAGTAGGGAAAGATCGAGGATGGGCCTTAGGTCCCCCATCTTTTTTGGCACTAAAAAGAACCTGGAGTAGTAACCCGATCCGGACTGGCCTGGGTGGACGTGCTGGATGGCCCCTTTTCCTAAAAGCAGCTGGATTTCCTGCTGCTGCCTCCCTCTGATTGGGTGGAACATCGGGGAGGTGCCCGGGGGTGTCTGGGATGTAGGAAAAGGGAATTTTGTATCCTCTGGATATTATACAAAGCACCCAGTGGTCTGTTGTAATGGACTTCCAAGCTGCCAGGTGCTTTGAGAAACGCCCCCCCCCCCCGACTGCCTCCAGAATGGAGCAGTCAGGCAAGCCTTCAGGGCTGCTGCGTGGGCCGATCAGAGAAGGCTTCTCTGGACCCAAAATTCTTCGGACCCCCTCTGCCTCTAGGGTGGCGTCCACCCTGTCCTCCTCTGCCACGGAAGGACTGGGAGTCCGGAGTGGACTGGGATTGTTGCAACTTTCGGAACCACATCTTCTTCTGACCCTTTTGGTTCTTGGAGAAGGACCTCTGGGGAGCAGAGAAGCGGAGTCCGACGGCAGACGTCTTCCCGTCCTTTTCACTCTGGACCAAAGTCTTGTGAGCTGTCTTGCCAAAAAGGGCAGAACCATCGAAAGGGGCATTCGCAAAGGACGCCTTGAAGGGTTCCGCGAAATCACAATGTCAGAGCCAGGCCTGGCACCTCATAACTAGGCCTGCTCCGGTGGCTCCCTCCGTAGCATGGGATAAAAGCCACATAGAGGTGTTGGATATAGACCTAAGAGTGGCCATGTGGGTGGAGTACAACTGTTTGTCCTCTCCCAACATGGACTCCGGGGGCGATGCAGCGCACTCTTTAATAAGGTCCCACTGCAGCTGAATCATGTGTGCCATGTAGTTCAGGGACCTTACAGAGAAGGTCGCTGAACCAAAGACCCGCTTCCTGAGACGGTCCATCGAGCGAGACTCCTTGCTCGGGGGATGGACCGAGGGACTCTCTTGGGCTAACTCCTTCTTGGTGGCTGCCACCACCGACATGGCATCTACAGGGAGTCCCTTGCTCCAATGGGACTTGTCGGTCGGGGGGGCTCAGGATCCTATCGGGATGTTTGGGGACTGGCTCCACAGTGTCCGGTTCCTTCCACGCCCTAGTGGTAATAAGGTCTACTAAGGGGTCAGTCGGAGGGGACACCCAAGAGGTAGATGGACCTGCTTCGAATGCCTCGAGGAACACGGATTCATCCGAGGAAGCCTTGGGGGCAGACCACCCCCCCCCCCTTATCCTAAGCATTTCCATGATGTCTCCGAAGGAGACATCCTCGGGGGATGACCTTGGGGAGCCTTCCCCCTCATCCAAATCCGTGTCTTCTGTCAAGGACTCGGGGGTGTCCACGTGCCTCCTCTTACACTTCCGCTTGTGAGGAACATCCTCGGGGGGACTGTCCGAGGACGACTCATCAGCAACGTCTTGTTCCAATGGAAAGACCTGAGACGTCAAAGCAGGCTGTCCCTGTGGCCGGGCGATGGAAGCCTGACCCAAATGAGAGGGAGTGCGGGATGGAGCCGTAGCAGGGAGCGGGGGCCTGGATGCACTCAACAGAGCCCTCTCCACCACATCGAAGGCCGAGGAAGAGCCACTCTCTCTGGGATTTGAGAGCCGACCCTCGCTCGGATCCGATGGATGGATCGGAGCCGGCGGTGAGACCATCGAATCCGAAAGGCCAGTGTGCTCTGACCTGGATGGAGCCGAAGGCACACTAAACCCCTCGGATCCGAAGCTCAGAGCATGGCTCAGAGAGCTCGGATCCGACAAGGATGGATCTGGTAAGCTCGAAGGAAGAGTCGGAGCCGAAGTACCAGATACTGTCTGCGCCGACCCACCCCCGGCTCCAATGCTGCCCGGCTCCGAGCACTCCGAACCCGGGAAGCGGGTCGGAGAAGGAGCTATCGGGGCAAAAAAAGGTGTTGAGTTCCCCCGGAGGGGGGGGGGGCAGGAGCACTCCCATCTGCATTTGGGCCTGGATGAACCTTCGCATCACCCGGTCCAAATCAGCTTCAGACAGGCTACGTGTTGATCTCGACAAGGCCACCGAGGCTGGCCAGGAATGCCGCCTCGATGACCTCGACGGAGATCGGACTTCCTCCTCCTCGGGTCCCGGTGAGAAGCATGGAGACTGGAGCCGAGATGGGGGAGACCTAGACCTGGAGGACCTGGAGGGAGAAGCCCGCTTAGCTGGCGGGGCCGAAGCGGAGGCCTCGGCCCGCTGCTTGTGGTGCTTTTCCCTCTGTTTTTCTTTCCTAGCCTCCCTCGCCTCTGGTGCCGAAGTGGGAGATTGAGTCCCGGCCGGGAGGAGAGAGGCAGGAGTGGCCGCCACCGAAGCCTGGGAGGAGGCCACAGAGAGGCCGAATCCGGGGGCAAGAGTCCCGCCAGGATCAGCTTCAACCTCTGGTCCTTCAGTGCCCTGGGGTTGAACGCCACGCAGATAGAACATCCAGAGGAAAGGTGTTCAACCCCAAGGCACAGAACACACCGAGTGTGGCCATCCGCTGGGGAGAGCTTATGGCCACACTTGGTACACTTGGAGAAAATTGGTTTTGGGGCCTCAGACATTTTAAGGAAAACACACTCGCTAGGCCCCAAACACACCACACACCGACTACGTACCAGCGAAGGGGAGGGAGGGTAAATTTAACTAAAATTCGACTAAAAAAAAATCTAGCTATAAGAGTTTAAACAAAAGGAAACCTAACCACAACTCTCTCGTACACTAAAGGAGATAGAAAAAAAGTTTTAAATTTCTCACAAGTTAGTCAAAAAACCCTGCGAACTAGGAGCTCAAAATCCAGCTGCTGATCAGAAGCGCGGCAAACTAGATCTGAGGTCAGTCAGGGTTGCAGGGGATTATGGGTAAGGGGAGGAGCTAGGAGCTCAGATCTAAGCTTTGTAAAAGTTGCCGGCTCGGATCCGATATCAGATCCGAATCCCACAGGTTGCAGACCAAATGAAGTTAACAACTTCACATCTTATATTCTGCACTGTTTGAATGATTAGAAAAAAAGACTGGCAGCTCGATAGTTTGATTCAAATTAGATTGAGAGCAAACCTTGGGGATGAAGGACAGATTTGTACGAAGGGAAACTCTGTCTCTATGAAAGATCAAGTAAGGAGGTTTGACTGACAGTGCTTGTAACTCTGACACTTTTCTGGCGGATGTAGCAGCTACTAGGAAAATGGTCTTCCATGAAAAGAACTTCAATTCACAAGTATGTGCGGGTTCAAAAGGTGGGGAAGTAAGTTTGGACAGAATGAAATTTAGATCCCAAGGAGATATTGGTTTCTGAAAGAGGTCTCAGCAAAGTAGTGCCTTTTAGGAAAGATTTACACAACCTGTGAGCCATAAAATTAGGTTCATGTTGTCCCAAATGAACATTGGAGATCGCTGCCAATTGAACTTTGATTGCAGCAGCAGCTGATCCTTGATGAAAAAGTTAATTTAAAAATTCTAACACCAAAGGAATGGAGGCTGTGTAAGGATCTATGTTTCTATTTTTTGCCTAGATAGAAAATCTTTTCCATTTGCTTGCGTATAATTTTCTTGTAGAAGGCTTGTGGGAAAACGTGAGGATATGAGTAACTGCAGGTGAGAAATCATGAAGCCTGACTACGCTGTCAAGTTGAGGATGTGGAGGCAGGGGTGGAAGGTGCCTGACATGTGAGTCAGAAGGTTTGGTACTGGGTCCAGAGACCAAGGATTGTCCAGAAGGTGAGGCCTGAGAAAGGGGAACCAAATCTGACGAGGCCAGTAAGGAGTGATAAGAATCCTTCTGCTTCCCAAGGTCTTTGCTTTCTGGATCACTTTTGATATCAGCAGAAAGGGAGGGAGGGGATGCATAAAGAAGTCCAGGGGGCCAATTGTGAACAAGTGCGTCTCTCGGTGTCTCCCTCGGGGGGGATAAGGGAGAAGTAGCTGCTGCATTTGGCGTTGATTGGACCAGTAAACAGATCGCAGCAAGGCTGTCCCCATTTGTGAATAATCTGTTCCACCACTTTCTGATTCAGAGACCACTCGTGAGGCATCAAGATTGCCCTGCTGAGCTTGTTGGCTATCACATTGGTTGTTCCCAGGATATGCGTTGCAACTAGAAAGCATTGGGAAGAAATCACCTACTGCCAAACATGAAGAGCCTCTAGACATAGGGGGTAGGATCTGGTTCCTCCTTGTTTGTTTATATACCATACCACTGACATATTGTCTGATTGGATTGCTATGGCCTCTAGAGGAAGAAAGTCGTGAAGTGCTTGCAATGCTAGTAGCACTACTCTCATCTCTAGGACATTGATATGCAAGTGAGCCTTGTGATCTTGCCATGTGCCTTGGACAGTCCTGCCTAGATAATGCACCCCCACCCTATCTGGGAGCCATCCGTGGTCACAGTAGCAACGGGTTGGCGAGGAATGAAAGGTGTTCCTATCATTAGTCGATCAGGCTGAATCCACCAGTGAAGGTCCTTTTTGCAAGATTCCATTATCAGAATAGGATGAGACAGAGGCAGTTGTTGAAGAGACCACTAGGAAAAGAGTAGCCATTGAAGGATTCTCATATGTAGTCTGGCTAGTGGAACTAGAGTTATAGTAGAGGCCTTGGTTCCTAAAAGTTTCAGCACTGTCTTGGCTTTGACTCTTTGTTGAGGAAGTAGACTGTATATCTGTTGTCTCAGATTTTGTATTCTGTCTGCAGGAAGACGAGCCATCATGGCGACTGTGTCTATTTCTGCACCTATAAAAGTCACATATTGAGAGGGTGACAAGGCAGACTTTACCCAATTTATCGTCATCCCTAGCTGAATGCAGAGCTGGATATTTGAATCCCTGGCTTGCAGAAGTAGGTGCCTGGTGGTGGCGGTCAGGAGCCAGTCGTCCAGGTATGGAAACATTTGGAATCCAAGACGTCTCAAGTGAGCTGTCACTACCGCCATGCATTTGGTGAACACCCTGGGGACTGTGGTGAGACCAAAGGGCAGAGCACGAAATTGTAAATGACTCGCTCCCAGCCAGAAGCGTAAATAACTCCTTGATGCTCTGCCCATTTTTATGTGGTAGAACGCATCTTGGAGGTCTATGGAGCACATCCAATTGTCTTTCCTTAACAGAGGGTGTATAGACTGCAGTGTTACCATTCGGAACTTGGACTTCTTCACTGATTCGTTTAACTTGCTGAGGTCCAAAATGGGCCTCCAGTCCCCTGTTCATTTTGGCACTAAAAAGAATCTGGAGTAAGTTCTGAATCCTATCTGGTCTGCGGGGGGCGGTTTGGATGACTTTCATTTGAAGCAACTTTTGAACTTCTATGGTTGCTTGATGCCTGTGATTGGGTGGAACATCTGTGATTTTCTTGGTGGTATGGGGTGGGAAAGAGAAAGGTATGGAGTATCCTCTGGTAATTATTCTTTGTACCCACTTATCTTGGGTGATGTCATGTCAGGCTTTTGGATACAAAGATAAGCGACCCCTGACTGGCTCCAGAGAAGCGCAGTTGGGCCCCACTTCAGGAGCGCTGATAGGGACGTCCACGAAAAGAATCACGGCCACCCTGGTTTTGCGGGCCCCCCCTGCCTCTAGGGTGATGTCTACCATTATTTCCTCCTCCTCTGCCTCTGAAGGAGGAATCACCCTGTGCATGCGGGAAAAATCTCTGAGATTTCTTGAACCACATTTTCCCACCTCTCTGACTTTTAGGATATGGTCTAGAAGGGACGGAAAAACGTACTCCCATGGCAGAGAGAGTTTTCCCTTCCTGCTCGCACCTGGTGGGTGTATCTTTTATCTTTGATCCAAACAGAGAGGAACCGTCAAAAAGTTGGTAAAAGTAGATTTGAAGGGCTCTGCAAAATTACATAAACACATCCAGGATTGTCTCCTAAGGGAAACTCCTGAACCCACTGCCCTACTCGCTCCATCTGCTGCATAGGATATCAGCCTCATGGAGAAGTTAATAATGGAGTTTAAGGTGGACAACTGAGAAGTAACCTTCTCAGGGACTCCTTCAGCTAATGTACCTTGGAGAGTTTCTCCTAGCTCCTTTAGCAGATCTCTTTGAAGCCTAAAAATGGGTGAGGTAATTCAGTGATCTGAGTGTAAATGCCGCTGAAGAGAAGATACGCTTCCCATATCTAGCCATCGTTTGAGACTCCTTGTTCAGTGGATGGACAGATGAAGAAGTCTCCGCTAGTTCCTTCTTTGTGGCTGCCACCACCACCATGACATCTACAGGCACACCTTTAGTCAGAAAGCCTTTATCTTTGGGGGCTGAAAGAAATTTGTTGGGCCTTCTGAGGACTGGTTCCACAGCATCAGGACCTTCCCACACCTTTCGACTAACTAGGTCCAAGAGCTCATCAAAAGGTGGAGACACCCAAGAGGCTGAAGGTTGAGACCCGAAAGCCTTCAGGTACACTGACTCCTCATCAGAAGGGGTGATAGTGGGCCAGCTGCCTCTCTGTTTCAGGATCTCTAAGATATCTACAAAGGAGATATCATCAGAGGATGACCTAGGGGACCCTTCTGACTCCTCGAGGTCAGTGTCAGAGTTGATGGACTCATCAGGGGAGTCTACATGCTTCCTCTTGCAAGTTCTCTTCTGAGGGGGCTCCTCAGAAGGGTATTCTGAGGAGGTATCGGAAGACTGGGGGCCACCCAATGGGGCTCCTGAGGCTGCAGGTCTCTACTGCCAAGAGACAGCAATGGTGCTGAGACAGAGGTCGGAGCTTGAGGTGGAACAGCATTGATACCCTTGTGTGGAGCTGAAGACCTAGACAGCATGCTCATCATCATCTCGAATGCAGATCTTTCTGGCTCCGAGGACAGTCCCAGTTCCAAGGAAATGGAAGCAGCCCCCGGCTCCAAAGCAATCAGCTCCGAGATGGATGTAGGATCTGAGCTCAGCCTAACCGACGCACCGAGAGGTAGGCTTGGAACCGAAGAAGTCCGGATCCAAGCATGCCTGTTTGGGCCGACTGGTAAGCTTCGGCTTCTAGACACCAAGAATGGCGCCAAAGGTGTCGGAGTGGAACTCGGCTACGAGACAGATATGAGAGGTGATGGAACAGGGGGTTCCACAACAAGTGGCACTGATAGCTCTGGCTCCGAAGGAATTACATGGCTCGGAGGAGGAACAGCAAAAGTGAGTATGGCCTTAGATGGCCCTGGAACTGATTGGGTCAGAGCCGGTAACAAATTAGCTAGCGCCGACGACTTCAAGAGTCTAAGCACTACTCTCTCTACATCCTCTACAGAAAGACTCTTGGAGGATCTGGAAGATAATGTAGGTGACCTAGATCTCTGCAAAATGGGAGATCTGAGAGTTGGGGAGACCGGCAATAACTCTCTAGACTGGCTCCAAGGTAAATGTTCAGTAATCGGCTCCGAAAAACTTGGGGCCGACACTGGAGTGTCCATAAAGATAACCTCGACTGGCTCCGAGGACAGTGGAGCTGAAGGGGTAGAAGGTTTGTCCAATTTTGAGATTTTCTGAAGAGGTCCAGATAAAATAGTCGGTGTGGGAGAATGTCTCTTGGCCGACTTGACCTTTTCTTTTTTAGAAGTAGGAGATCTGGAATGTGAGGATGAAGAGCTGGCTAAATCCTCCTCAAAGGAAGGCTTAAGGAGACCTTTCAGGATCAGTTTATTCTTCCTTTCCTGGAGAACTCGAGAACTGAAAGAGTGACAGAAAGAATATGTTTCCTGAAGATGTATGGCACTGAGACAGTAAACACAATTACTATGTCCGTCGGTTATTGACATTTTTTGAGAGCATTTGAGACACTTTTTAAAACCCAAAGGTTTATGATCCTTAAACTCCTTAGACATGTTTACTCAAACAGAAACACGAGGGAAAAGCAGAAAGAGAGGACAAGGTCCTCTAACTTAAACGGGCCTAGCCCTGCAAGAAATACTACACACAAGGAAAAACAACAGCGGACTAGGTCCTTTAACTTAAATTGGCCTAGCCCTGTCAAGAACAACACACAAAGATGAGCAAAAACAGAGAACTAGGTCCTCTAACTTAAATGGGCCTAGCATTGTTGAGGAAACAACACCAGAAAAGGTTAATGGAGGACTAGGTCTTCTAACTTAAACAGACCTAGCCGTAAAAAGAGGAGAAGCTAAGTCAAGAAAAAAGCTACCAAAAAATTTCAAAAATTCAACAACACGCTAATTACTAGCTAATAAAAATTAGTAAGGCACTGCACACAGCTATCAATTATAGTACTATTCTAGTGAAAAATACAATATTAGAATAGGTCCTAACCTAGACACGGACCTGCGCTAAGAAGAGTAAATATAGCAAAAACTAGCACACAAGAAAGGGATTCCACTCAGGAAACAAAACAGGCCTGCAGAAGCAACGGCCAACAAGTTCTCAATAACAACTTCACAATTTGAAAAAAACACACTACTATTCCTATCTATAATAACTACGACTAAGCTATATAAACTAAGCTAATACTATTATGACAAAAATATCACTATGAACAATAATAATGAAGAAAAATCCAACTTAGCCATGGCCAAGAAAGAGAGCACTTCTGAACTTGTAGACGAGGCAAACGAGATCTGAGGATTCTTACTAGCGCACTATGGGATACCTACCTTGCCACAAGCCAACTGAGAGACTTTGAGCTTTGTAATCGGCCGAGTCAGAGCCGTGGATCGACTCCGAACCCATATGTAAGAATGAAGGTGGGATAGGACTACAGAACATCATACTTTTCAACACCTTTATATAGCCACAGGAAATGCTGATCCAGGGACTAACACAATGGCTCCTCACTAATCAACAGCTTGATTTCAGCTCTTCCAGTGTGAAAACAGAAACAGAGAACGAGGAGTGTCATTTAAATTGTGTTTTTTTGTGGGGGGTGTAAAATTACTGGCTAGTAAGTACACTACCTGGATGCCAGCAAAGAATAAATTTGAAACAAACTGTCCAGGAAGGCTTCTGCAGCTGTTCAGCAAAAAGCAGTTCAAAATTCAACTTTGGTTCAAGCGATGGCTTCCAGTAATTAAAAGGAAAATTAAATTAAATATACTCAGAGGTGATTAAAATAAATGAAACATTGTAGGAATATATCAATTCAAATAACAAAAGGCTGAAAAAAATAGAAGAATATTTAACTAGCTGTTTAGATGACCTGAAAAAATGCAAAAATCAGAGGCCAAAATGAAGGAAAACCTGGCAATGAGAAAGCAGTCAAGACCCATAATAGTAAAGATGCAGTCTTATCAGCAGAAAGAGATGATCCTGACAGAAATGATGTAGAGTGGCAAAGTATTAAAAACTGGAGACAGCAGAGTGTTTGCAGAAAATGATTATTTACTGTACACCAAGCAGATTGAAACAGAGTCTGGTGTTGAGAGATGGAGATAACCAGGAAGAAGACCAGCAGCATTAATATTAGTAAATAAATGGGAAACAATAAAGCATTGATCACATTTGTGAAATATGGCTTTGCAAAAAAGCGAGTGAAAAATATTGGATTTTTGTTGACTTTATTAAACTTGTGGTTGGACTGTAAAGCATATACCCCACTTTATGTTATTAATGTTTAGAAGGGCATTAAAAAGAGGAAAAATAACTAAGTAAAAAAAGAAGTTATGTACTCACCATAACATTCCTTGTTTGTTGTCCTTGATCTTGCCTTCCTTCTTGCTGTTTGGGGTTCAGAGCCGATCCTCGGCTCTGACTCAGCCGTATAGTATAGCTCGAGAGCTTTTACTGCCTCGATGCTAGTCCCTATCCCAGCATGCAAACGGTAGTTTCCCAGATCTCGTTTGTGATAACCCAATACTAGACCATATAAATAGACAAGAGATATACTCTACTTTGCATATCCGATGACACCTACATATAAAGGTGTGATCCCTCTACAATAGTAGTAGTAGTAGTAGTAGACTGATACTAACCATAAGGTATGGTATAAAGGAAACCCAGCCAGTACAGCCAATAAAACAAGGGAGTCCTCTCGATCCTCCAGGAAGGGGGAAGGAGGGAGGGATGCAAGAAGGAAGGTGAGATAAAGGACAACAAACATGGAACGTTATGGTGAGTACATAACTTCTTTATGTTATGTTGTCCATATCTCGCCTTCATTCTTGCTGTTTGGGACAGCATCCCCAGCACCTAATTCTTGGGTGGCTCACTGGAAAAAACTCTTCAAGACCGTGGAACCAAAGGATGCCCTGTTCTGGGAGGCCACATCTACTTTGTAATGAGTAATAAAAGTATGAGGCTTAGCCCATATAGCTGCTGCACAGATCGAATCCAAAGGCAATCTGGCTTGAAAGGCAGTAGAGGTAGACAAGGCCCTAGATGAGTGCCCTTTAATTTTCCCTGGAAGTGTTTGTTTACATAACTCATAGACATGTTTTATAGTGTCTGAAAGCCACTTTGATAAAGTCACCTTTGAGACAGCACAACCTCTTTTATTATCCACAAAAGATATGAACAATTGATCAAATTTTCTAAAGTCCTTGGTCCTGTGTAAATAGAAATGTAGCTGTCTATGAACATCCAATTGATGAAGCTTATACTCTGCCTTGTTGCAGTGATTGGGGGAAGAACACAGGAAGCTCTATGGATGGATTCAGATAGTAGTCAGAACATACCTTGGGTAAGAAAGAGGGGTTGATTCTCAGAGAAACTCGATATTTCTGGAAAATCAAGTAAGGGGATGAATAGATAATGCCTGTAATTCTGATCCCTTCTAGCTGAGGTAATTGCAACCAAGAAAAGGGTCTTCCAAGTCAGAAATTTGAGTGTTCAAGAAGCAGATGTTTCGAAGGGAGGAAGAATCAGTGCGTCTAAAACTAAATTTAGATTCCAGGGGGGAAGAGGTTCTCTTACTGGAGGTTTTAATAGGGTAGTACCTCTCAGAAAAGCCTTGCATAACCTATGGGACATGATACTGGAACCCATTTCTCCCATATGGAAATTTGAAATGGCAGCTAACTGAACTCGGATAGTAGCTGCAGCTGTTCCTTGGTCAAAAGTTACGTGAGAAATTCAAGAATCTTTGTAATGGGAGCACTGAATGGATCAACCTGATTTTTGCCTGCCCAACAAGAGAACCTCTTCCATTTACTAGCATAAAGTCTCCTAGTAGTGGGCTTATGGGAGGAAATCAAAATGTGCTGAACTGCTGGGGAAACATCAGGAAGCCTGGCTAAGACGGCAAGTGGAGAAACCAAGCTGTGAGCTTGAGAGTTTGATTGGAAGGATGGAGAACCCCTGACTGATGTCTCAAAAGATCAAGCACTGGGTCCAGGATCCGAGGCTCCTCTTGCAGGTGAGGCCAAAGGAATGGGAACCATATCTGATGAGGCCAGTAAGGGGCAATGAGGATTAACCTGTAACCCAATGACTGTGCTTTCTGAAGAACCTTAGGGATCAGGGGAAAGGGTGGGAAGGTGTAAAGCAGTCTCAGGGGCCAATCGTGAACAAGTGCGTCCCTGGGTGACTGCCCGGGTGGTGGGACTAAGGCAAAGTAGCTGCTGCATTTGTTGTTGAGGGGGGTGGCAAACAGATCGCAGCATGGCTGGCCCCATTTGCAAAAAATCAACTCCGCAACTTCCTGCTTCAGGGACCAATCGTGGGGCATCAGAATAGCCCGGCTGAGCTTGTCCGCTATCACGTTGGATTTCCCCGGGATGTGCATTGCAACCAGAAAGCATTGGGAAGACATCGCCCATTGCCAAACTCCTAGAGTCTCTCGACACAAAGGGTAAGACCTGGTTCCACCCTGTTTGTTGATGTGCCATACTACTGACATATTGTCCATTTGAATTGTTATAGTCCCTGTAGGTAGAGAGTCCTGAAGTGCTTGCAGTGTCAGGAGCACTGCTGTCATCTCCAGGACATTGATGTACACGTGGTATCATGTTCCTGCCAAGTCCCTTGAACAGTCTGTCCCAGATAATGCCCCCCCCCACCCTATCTGGGAAGCATCCGTGGTCACTGTGGCTACAGGTTTGGGGGGTAGAAATGACCTGCCTATTGTCACCATAGGGGAGTGAAGCCACCACTCCAGATTCCTTTTGCAGGATTCCGTGATCAGAATCTGACGTGACATGGGTAAATCCTGGAATGATTATTGTGCAAATAGAAGCCACTGTAGAATTCTCATGTGGAAGTGAGCCATACGGACCAGAGTGATTTCCACCGCCATAGAACCCAGGACCTTGAGGACAAATCTTGCTTGAATCCTCTTTTGTGTGAACAGTATGACAACTTGGCGATGGATCGTTAATACTCTTTCTTGCTTTGCTATCATGGCCCTTGTGTCTAAATCTGCCCCTATAAAGGTAATATATTGACAAGGCAGCAAGGCAGATTTTTCGTAGTTTATGGTGATCCCAAGTTGAGAACAAGAGCGGATTGTGTATTCCCTTGCCCGGATTAGTTGATGCTCGGTGGTGGCAATAAGGAGCCAGTCATCTAGATATGGAAACACCCAGAATCCTTGATGCCTCAGGTGAGCCACAACTACTGTCATGCATTTGGTGAACACCCTGGGGGCTGTGGTGAGACCAAAAAGCAGAGCTCTGAACTGATAGTGACTGGCTTCCAGCCGGAAGTGTAGATATCTCCTTGACCGTCTGTGCATTTTTATATGGTAGTATGCATCCTGGAGATCGATAGAGCACATCCAATTGTCCTGTCCCAGAAAGGGAAGAATGGACTGCAGTGTTACCATCTGGAACTTTGTTTTCTTGACTAATCTGTTCAGCTTGCTGAGATCCAAAATTGGTCTCCAGTCCCCTGCTTTCTTTGGAACTAAAAAGAACCTTGAGTAAGTTCCGGATCCGATTTGGTCTGCGGGGACTTCCTGGATGACGCTTTTTCTTAGCAACCTTTGAACCTCCATGTTTGCTTCATCCCGAAGACTAGGTGGAACATCTGGGATAGAGTATTGTCTTTTTGATAGGGGAAGTAGTGAGAAGGGGATATTGTAACCTCTGGATATTATGGATAGTACCCATGCATATTCTGTGATTGTGGCTTTGGGTACAAGGATAATCTCCCCCCGACTGTCTCTGGAGTCTCTGGAGTTGGACAGTCGGGCATCCCTTCAGGAGCACTGGAAGGGCCTACCAGAGAAGGTATCTCTGTCACCCTGGTTCTGCAGACCCCCCCCTGCTGTTAAGGTCGGCATCTTCCGTTATTTCCCCTTCTGCCCCTGGAGGAAAATTCTCCATGTGTGTCAGACGAAGCTCCCTGGGATTTCTGGAAAAACATTTTTCCATTCTTCTGGCCTTTTGGATAGGGCCTAGATGGAGCAGAAAAACGTACTCCCATGGCAAAGAAAGTTTTGTCATCCTATTCACACCTGGTAGGAGTCTCTTTTACCTGAGGCCCAAACAGGGACGGGTCATCAAAGGGGGCATTGGTAAAGGAAGACTTGAAGGGCTCCGTAAAATGGCAAAGGCGCATCCAGGAGTGTCTGCATAAGGCTACCCCTGTGCTGCCGCTCTGCTCGCCCCATCAGCTGCATAAGAAATGAGCCGCATGGAGGAGTTAACCACTGAAGTAAAGGTCGTGAGCTGAGAAGCCACCTTGTCAGTGGCTTCCGCAGCTGTAGGATCCTGTAGAGTATCTCCTAACTCCTTGAGGAGATCCCTTTGAAGGCTTGTAAAGTGAGACAAATAGTTCAGTGACCTGAGTGTAAAGGTCGCTGAAGAAAACATATGCTTCCCATATCTGTCAATCGTACGAGACTCTTTATTAAGCGGATGGACAGATGATGACGTTTCCAGTAATTCCTTCTTAGTGGCTGCTGCCACCACCACAGAATCAACAAGAACACCTTTAGATAAGAAGAGTCTGTCTTCAGGAGCTGTAATGAATTTATTGGGCCTCCGTGGAACTGGTTCCATCGTGTCTGGAGAGCTCCAAGCCTTCCAACTCACTACATGCAATAGTGGGTCGAAAGGAGTAGACACCCAAGAGGTGGAGGGTCAGGAACTGAATGCATCCAGGTACACTGACTCATCTTCAGAAAGGGCAAGGGACTTCCAGTCACCTCTCTGTCTAAGGATTTCTAAGATGTCTGAAAAGGTGACATCTTCAGAGGGGGCCCATGGGGACCCTTCTCAGTCATCCAAGTCTGGGTCTGATGTCAAGGACTCAGGGGAGACCACATGCTTCCTCTTGCAAGTCCTCTTCTGAGGAACCTCCTTCAAGGGATGCTCAGGGGAGGTTTCGGACATGGTGGGATCGCCCAATGGGATGTCCTGGAGCATGGGTTCCCTACGCTTGGGGCAGAGGCGAGGTTCAGCGGTGGACACCAGCACAGAGGGCAAAGGAGCCAGTGGAGCAGAGGGTGGAGCTGTCTCAGCAGACAGCACGCTCCTCATCACCTCGAAGGCATCGCGGTCCCGTCTCGAAAGAATCTCTGGCTCCAAAGAAGCAGGAGACTTCCTCCAAACTGAGGCCGATGGCTCTGAGGCCAATGTAGGAGTTGAGCTGACCTGTGCCGAAGCTCCGAGAGGGACAGTAGGGTTGGACAAGGGTCTGATGCCGCTTGCCCCCTCAGAGCTGATGAGAGAGCGTTGGCCCCCAGATCCGTCAATAGACAGGAGTATTGAGGAGATTGGAGCGGTAGTCGGAACTGAAAGACCAGAGGAGGTTACTGGAACAGAGGGTTCCACCACTATGATTTCCATACACTCTGGCTCCGAACTCAGAGGAGTCGGAAGAGGAATTGAGACAGGTGTGGTTTGGGCTGTCAGCACCAATTCTGTCTGGGATGGGCCCGAAAGTATTTTGGGTAATGCTGGTGTCCTAAGAAGCCTCTTTACCACCCTCTCCACATCATCATCTGAGAGACTCCTGGATGACCGAGAGGAATGTGTTGAAGAATGGTGACTGCCTGCCACAGATTGTAATAATGGGGACTGTGCAGCAGACCGCACCGGTTCCAAATTAGGAGACATGGAACACTTATGGGACCTTACTGGCTCTGAAAACACTGATGTAGCCGTAGGTGAAGATGTCTTGTCGGAACCGAAAGTCGGGTCCGACTTAGCTTGTGGTTTATCATTATCCTTAGATAGGTCCGAACTCGGAGCTGAAGAGGATGAAGGCTTCACTTTATCCAATTTTTTAGCTGGCTGAGTCCCCTCCATGGTAGTATCAAAGGGGCTCTTCAGCAAACCTCTCAAGATTAGCTTGTTTCTTCTCTCCTGCAGGACTCGTGAACTAAAGGCATGGCAGATAGAGCATGAGTCCTGCAGGTGAAGAGGTCCTAAACAATATACACAACTCGTGTGCCCATCCATAATGGACATCTTTTGGCAACATGAGTTGCATTTTTTGAAACCCAAAGATTTCGAATCCTTGGCAGTATCCTTGGACATACTAGGAAACAGCCCTATGTCTAAGGCTATAGACTGCTAGCAAGGAGACTATGCTATAACACTATGAAGCACTCTGTATAGCTAGACAAAGAAAAAAAAACTATGGCAATAACAGACAAACAGTATTTTATATATATATATATATATATATATATATATATATATATATATATATATATATATATATATATATATATACATATATATATATATATTTTTTTTTTTTAAACAGAGGAAAAAATAAAGAAGGGGGAGAGCCTCTAAGTTAAATGGCTAACTCCCCACCTAAGGAGACCCTCTAACTTAAACGGCAGCTCCTTAAAAGCTAAAGGTAAGAAGGGGAAGAAGACCCCTCTAATTTAAATGGGTTTGAAAGAGAGAAAAAAACGATTAATCTATACAAAAAACAAGTCACTCAGATAGGATAGAGATAGATAGAAGTGATAAGGACAACTACCGTTAACAAATTAGCTAAGCTAAACTAGAAAACTTTTGCTCAAAATATAAGAATAGAAAAAAACACTTAGCCTGAGCCAGTATCCACAATCCCGACACTGCAAGTGGCAAATGAGATCTGGGTAACTACTGCTAGGCATGCTGGGATAGAGGCTAGCCTGAGCCAGTAAAAGCTCTCGAGCTATAGTATACGGCCGAGTCACAGCCGAGGATCGGCTCCAAACCCCAGACAGCAAGAACGAAGGTGAGATATGGACAACATAACATCAATTTTTGTTATTAGTATTTGTATAAAAATTTTATACAACCTGTTACATATAGTAAAGCAGTTTTGTGTGATGTGTAGTCAGGGGTATTTAAAATGTGAAGGGAGTCTTTTCAGTGACAGCTGTAAGGGTTAAACATATGTTTAAGTAAACAGATACTGTTTTAGTTTTAGGAAACATAGTCTTTACAGTATAACAAGAGAAGAAAGCCTTGACAAAATCAAGTTTAATGGTAATTTGCTGCACTCTCAGGCTGCTGAGGTGGGGGTGGGGTTTAAAAGTGTGCTGATTATATTATATGTAGAATTAAGGTATTTTCTGTTATTTTTTTTACAAGGGTGAATGTCTAGATCAATGCCCTTGGCTTAAGTTATAAGCACGTATTTTTGTAATCAAATAAGCTTTAAAAATTAGAGAAAAATGATGAAAGTCATGAAAAATGCAATGTTTCTTACATCTGCAAAGATATGAGCTTTTTTCCATTAGCAAAAGCTCATTGGAAGTCAAGATGTCGGCAGCTGTACATTCTTTTCTAATTAAAATTTACAAAGTTTCATTGCTTTGTACTTTTCCATGAAGACACACTGTCTGCCAGTACAAACAGTTTATGTTGAGAGTTCTCAGCATTCTTTGCTGAAAGAAAAGTAGAATTTAAAGGTATAATATGGCAAACAGTTCAGTAAAAAGGTTTGAAATTATGGGAAGCAAATAAATGATAGCAGCTTACCTTGTAGCCTAAATACTTTAATGCATTACATAGAACAGTGCACAATTTAATTCCATTTAAAGATAGCCATGAGATTTTTTCATAGAGCTAAAACCTAATGTTTTCTGAAAGTATACAAACTGTTTTTCACACCTGGGCAGAAAATGGAGATAAAAAAAGAACAAAAGCAATCAGTTTAAGTGGAAACACTGGCTGCAGCATGCACTTTAGCATGAGGTAACCTTAGTTTTAGGTTAGGAAATGCCTGTGAGTGTAGCTGTCAATTTGGGGCATGTGTTCCTAACTGGAGGGTTAAACTTCATTTTTTTGAAGATGCACATATTTCTGTGTGCTTGTTCTGAGTTAATATGAGATGAGGATATTTTGAAAATGCATTCAGTTTTTTGTTTTGGGGTTTTCCATAAAACAAAAAAGTCTTGAAAAACATAGTATAGGTTCAAATGAAAATGAGAATAAAAAGAAGTAATGTATTCACTATAACTTTCCATCTGTGTTGTCCATTTTCATTCTTCCACAGCTCTTGCATTCGGATCCAATACTCGGATCTGATTCAGCCACTTCTATTAGCTTGTGAATCACTGAAAGCTCTCAATTTCCTCCCTTTCCCGTAATGCATGCTGTGACAAACCGAAATGCTGCCAGCCCAGCTATCTTAAATTTTGTAAATAATTATATGTCATTTGTGAATATTAATATGATCCACAGACTTGTCTTACAAATGTAAGTGAAAAACAAGTTATGTCTTACCATAACGTTCCATCTGTGTTGTTCATCTTCTTTCATTCATCACTGATGGGTATGCTTCTGAGCCCTCAGAACTGGGTCAGCCTATTACCAAGCTTGCGCCAGCCAAAAAAACTCTTGAGCTAAGTCTCTACCCAGAACACCCTTCTCCCTGTTACCTCAGATCGAATTTGCTAAGAAAGAAAGTAAAGCTGAAGCCACTTCTAGGTAAGTATCCTAGTGCACCACTTAGACTCAAAGCATCCTCCAGGAGCCTTTGGAGGGAAAGGAGGGTGGGAAGTGATGAATGAAAGAAAGATGAACAACACAGATGGAACATTATGGTAAGACATAACTTCTTTATCTGATGTTGTTAATCTTTTTTCCATTCATCACTGATGGGACAGAATCCCAAGCTACCTTGAGGTCCATGGGCAGCCCTTATGGAAGAACATTCCTGAGTACCATTGAGCTGAAGGCAGCTCTCCCCCTGGAGACCAGGTCCAATTTGTAATGATTGATAAAGGTATAAGGCTTAACCCAAGTAGCTGCTGCGCAGATGTCATCCATGGATGCCCTGGAATGAAATGCTATAGAAGCTGCCATAGATCTAGTGGAGTGGGCTTTAACTTTTGGCATGGATTCATTATGGAGGGAATATGTGACACATATGCAGTCCCTTAGCCATCTTGATAATGTAACCTTGGAAACAGCTTCTCACAGTTTGGGCCCCAAAAAGGAGATGAAAAGCTGTTCAGATTTACAGATAGGTTTGGTCCTGTCTAGGTAAAATCTTAATTGTCTATGTACGTCTAAGGTGTGATGGCAATTCTCTCCTCTATTTGCAAAATTCGGAAAAAGCACTGGTAGATCAATGGACTGGTTTATGGAGAATTCTGAAACAACTTTGGGAAGAAAGGATGGGTTTGTCCGAAGTGATACTCTGTCTTTATGAAAAACTAGATAGGGCCACTGGATACACAATTCCTGCAGCTCCAAAACTCTTCTGGCAGATGTAATGCCTACCAGGAACAAAGATTTCCAAGAGAAAAACTTTAGGTCACACTTAGCCGCAGTCTCAAAGGGCTTTTGAGTCAAAGACTGGAGGACTAAAGTGAAGTTCCATGGTTCTATGGGCTGTCTGAGAGGAGGTCTGAGATAAGAGGTCACTTTGAGAAAAGTCTTGCAGAGGCATAAAGAGATAATAGGGGTGCCATCTATACCATTGTGGAAATTGAAAATTGCTGCTAGATGTGCTCATACTGTAGGGGCAGAGGCTCCGTTATCAAAAAACTTAGCCAAGTATTGAAGTACTGCAGTAACTGGAGCCAAATACGGGTCTAGCATGTTATCCTTGGACCAAATGGAAAACCTTTTCCATGTATCCTGATATAGTCTTCTGGTGGATGGTTTGTGAAAGGCCAGAATGATCTCTCGAACAGGTGAGGAGAGATTAGCCTGCCTGGTGACTACCGGAAGTGGAGAAACCAAGCTGTCAGCTTGAGAGTGGACAGATGAGGGTGACTCAACCCTTGGGGGTGAGTGATTAGATCTGGTAGAGGGTCCAGAATCCATGTCGGGAATACTAGGTGAGGCTGAAGAAAGAGGAACCAAACCTGTCGAGGCCAGAATGGAGCTACGAGGATCACCTTGCATCTCAACCGAAGAGCTTTCTTTAAAAACTGTGGGATCAGAGGAATGGGAGGATAGGTGTAGAGAAGTCCCGTGGGCCAATCATGGATCAGAGTATCCCTTGGTGACTCCCCCTCCGTGGGAAGTAGGGTGAAGTAGCTGCTGCACTTGGTGTTTGATGTGGAGGTGAAAAAATCACAGCAAGCCTGGCTCCCATGGCTGAAGATTACAGACACCACCTCGGGGTTGAGGGACCACTCATGGAACCTGAGGATGCATCTGCTCAGTTTGTTCACAATCACGTTGGAGCTCCCCAGGATTTGCATTGCTATCAGAAAGTGGTTGAAAGCTATCACCCACTGCCAAACTCTCATGGCTTCTCGATAAAGGGGGTAGGAATTGGTTCCTCCTTGCTTGTTGATGTTCCAGACCACTGACATATTGTCTGATTGGATTGCAATTCTCCTGGAGGGGAGAGCTGCATGGAATGCCTGCAATGCTAACAGTATGGCTCTCAATTATAGGACACTGATATGCAGGTGGGCCTCTGAGGTGGACCATGTGCCTTGGACAGTCTTTCCCTGAAAATGGCCACCCCAGCCAACCAGGGAAGCATCCGTGGTCACAATAGCTGTGGGCTGGGAGGATTGAAATGGGCTGCTCCAAAGATCTACATCTGGCCTTATCCATCAAACCACATCCTGCTTGCAGGAGTTGGTTATTTGAATCTTGTAATCCAGGGGATGACAGTTTGGGAACCATTGACACAGAAGGAGCCATTGCAGAATTCACATATGTAGCTTTGCTAGAGGCACTACTGGAATTGACGCAGCCATAGAACCTAGGGCTTGGAGAACTTCTCTTGCAGAGGCTGATGTTTGAGAAAGAATCACTTGGATATAAAGCCTCAATCTATGGAGTCTGTGAACAGGGAGTGATACCAGACAGGACTGAGTATTAAACACTGCTTCAATGAATTCTGTTTGTTGTGTAGGGATAAGATTTGATTTCTCCTAATATATCGCTATTCCCAGCAATTTTGCCAGAGAGAGAGTATGTTGTGGCGGAGTTACCAGAAGATGCTTGGTGGGGGTGGTAAGGAGCCAGTCGTCTAGATATGGAAACACCTGGAATCTTTTAGTCTCAAGTGAGCTGTTACCACTGCCATGCATTTTATGAACACTCTGGGGTCTGTACAGAGGCCGAACAGCAAGGCACATAATTGGTAATGACTGACTTCTAGTCAGAAGGGAAGCAGACTTCTGGAGCATTTGTCCATCTTGATGTGGTAATATGCATCCCAGAGATCTATAGAGCACATCCAATTGCCTTTTCTTAAAAAGGGAAGGATGGACTGAACCGTGACCATCCGGAATTTGGTGTGGTTGATAGACTTGTTTAAGTTGCTAAGATCCAAAAACGGGTCTCCAGTCCCCTCGCTTTTTTTTACCAAAAAGAATCTCGAGTAAAATCTGGATCCATGCTGGTCTTTTTTGAGACAGCTTTATAATTTCTGAAGCTGCTTCTTCCATTTGACTGGGTGGAACATCAGGAAGTTTTCTTGGAAATTTTGGCTGACAACAGAGGGAATGGTGTAACCTCTGGTGATAATATTCTGCACCCAATGATCGGTGGTGATAGATTGTCAGGCAGCTTGGTGCAGAGAGAAATGACCCCTGACTGCTACCAGAGGTAAGCAATCGGGCCGCCCCTCAGGACCAATGAGATTAGGCTGTCCAGAGAAGGAGTCCCTGGAGCCTTGGTTGTGAGGAACCCCTCTGCCTCTATAGGGGCGTCTTCCAGAATTGTTACCCCCTCTGCCTCTGGGAGTTTCATCACCACGTGCAGCATGGAAAGGACCCTGAGATTTCTTATGCCACATTTTCCCACTCCTCTGATTCCTGGAGAAGGTACGTTGAAGGTTGGAAAACCATAGGCCTAATGGCAGACAGGGTTTCGTCTGTCTTGCTCGCACCTGGCTAGCATGTCCTTCACTTTGGAGCCAAAGAGGGATTAAGCTTCGATGGGAGCATTAAGAAATGAAGACATGAAGGGGTCTGTGAGGTCACAGATGCGCATCCAGGCATGACGTCTCATAAAAATGCCTGAACCTGCTGTTGTAGCCGCCCCTTCGGTCGTGTGTGAGTGCAACCTCATTGATGAGTTGGATATTGATTCCAGAGTTGCTAGCTGCGAGGCCACATTGTCTCTGTCCTCATCAGGCAACTGTCCTGTGAGGGCCCAGAGAGTTCGGAGATCAAGTCCCTCTGGAGCCTCGTAAAGTGTGCCAAATAATTCAGGGAGCGTATAGCAAAGGTCCCTGATGCAAAAACATGCTTCCCAAGTCTGTCCACCGCTGGGGACTCCCTGTTGGGTGGGTGGACAGCGGGACTTTCCTCAGCCAAGTCCTTTTTCGTGGCCACCACCACCACCACAGCATCAACTGGTTAACCCTTTGGACCAGTGCAGATTCTCAACAGGAGGGGACAGAATTTTGTCTGGTCTCTGGGGGGATTGCCTCAATGGAATCAGGGTTCTTCCACAGGAGCTGCACAATGAGCTGGATGAGCTCATCAGGAGGCGGGGGTCACCCAAGAGGTAGATGGCCGGGCACGAAAAGCCTGCAGGAACATGGACTCCTCAGATGAAGGGTTGGAGGGCTTCCAGTCACCTCTCTGCTTTGACATCTCCAGGATGTCTCCGAAGGAGACCTCATCAGGAGGTGACTGTGGGGACTCTTCACCATCATCGTAATCCATGTCTTTTGTTAAGGACTCCTCAGGCAAGTCCACGTGCTTCCTCTTGCAAGTCTTCTATCGAGGGGGCTCCTCAGTGAGGGGGGTCTCTGAGGAGGACTCGGTAGAGTGGGTAACCTGAACCGAGGGTGTCCTGCAGCTTCTCTGCCTGGTGTCCCAGGGGTGGTCTGTGACAGCTGCAGCTCAGGGGGTGAAAACTGGGGTTCTGACATCATAGCAGCCCTACCAGAAGCAAGAGCCCTCTCCATCGTGCGGAAGGCAGGCCTGCCTGAAGAGGGATGGGAGCCCGGAACTGAGAAAGACAACCTCGGGACCGGGGTCACACCCTGCTCCGACAGACCCACCCCCACGGGTGAAGCTCAAGCAGGATCAGCGTGGACACAGCCATCAGTGCCGAGGAGGGAACCAAGGAGAAAGTTGGCACTGTACCCTGGGCCGACACACCCGTCCCCCAATCCCCAGATTGAGGAAAGACCAGTTCAGAGGGAACCAAAAAGCAAAGGGACAAACTCGGAGCAAGAGTGAGGTGCATTGTAGGTGTCGAGGTGATGGGTTCCAAGAAGGATGTCGGAGCACAAGACTTCGGAACTGAGATGGTTGAAAGAGGAGTGTAAGATGGAGTCCATGGATAAGGCAACCCAAGTCCAGCAGGTGGATGGGTTTTAGAAAATGAAAGAATCTCCCTGGCTACCAACAGCTGTTCCACAAGATGCACCACATTGTGTTCCGGAAGGCTCCTGGTGGATCTGGTGGATACTGCAGATGAGTCAAGATGTTCGAGAAATGGGCTATACGCTTGGCTCAGAAATGGGTCTATGGAGGGAGAGTATCGGATCAGTGGTGCAAGGTCTGCCAGCACCGAAGTCTCTAGTTTCAAGACCAGAAGCAAAGGGGTCAGATCCAGTGAGGTCGGTACAACGCTCGGTGCCGAAGTGGCACTCAGAGCTGAAACAGTTGGTTCCAAAATGGAAACTGAAGTCGAAGCCGTGCCCTGAGCCAAAGTAGCTACAGGTGCCGAAGTTGAAATAGGTGTAGTAAGATTTATGATCGGTGCCGGAGGCAGGGTATGTGCCATAACAGGCGTCGGTATCAAAGGTTTTGAGATGGTCGGAGCCGAGGAAGGCAGAGCCAAAGAGGCAGATTTATGCTCCAATGATAACCTGAGGACCTTAGATTTCCCAGGTTTGCTCTTATCACCTGATGGTGAAGAAGGAACAGAATGGGATCAATTTTTGTCGTTACAATGCAGGGTTGAGACCTCCATCGCAGAAATGGCCTCTGAGAAGAGAGACTTGAGTAAACCCTTCAGAATGAGTTTATTTTTGCACTCATTAAGAGTGCATTGGCTGAAACTTTGACAAATATCACATGGAGGCTGCACCGAAAGGTGGGCCACTCCCAAACAGTATACACAGTCATCATGCGAGTCACTGTTAGGTAACTTGCCCTTACAACAAGTTCAATGCTTAAAGCCAGAGGTACCCTTCTGATCCGACATCTTAATAGAAAAGGACACCACAACTAACTGTATAAACCAACAATAATGAAGTCACTCCGTTCAAAAAAATCACAAGAAAAACACCACTATAACAACACACTGTATGAAGAGAAGAAAGGGAATCACCTGAATAAAGATAAAAGCTAACATGTTAAGCAAGAGAAAACAATACCAGCTATGGTACTGAAGAAATACCACAAGGGTAAGGGAAAAGGCTGTACCAACAATTGTACTTATAGTTATCCAGTGGTAACAATGGGTAGAGTGGAAAGAATACGGTTAGACCGAAGAAAAGACACTAGCAGTACTAAAGGTTTAGTAAAATATGAAAATATCCAAAAACATTTACACAAATATCAAAAAAGATTTCATTTAGCTGAGAGCCCGGCTGAAACATGGCTTTACGGCTATGCGGCAAATGAGATCTGAGGTAACAAGGAGAAGGCCATTCTGGGTAGAGACTTGGCTTGAGAGTTTTTTTGGCTGACGCAAGCTTGGTAATAGGCCGACTCGGTTCCGAGGGCTCAGAACTGAACCCATCAGTGATGAATGGGAAGAAGATTAACAACATCAGATCTATATGTTATGTGGATATTAAACTACTAGTGCAGAAGTGTGTGTTGAACTGTATGTTATGTACTGAGCTTCAAGGATGTAACCACAGTGTACCCCTACTGGAAAAGAACAGAGTTAACTTGCAAACTCTAAGAAAATAAGTGAATTGTTTTACGATTGTGTTTATTTCCCAGTTTCACTGAAGAAGACAGGATGTTTACAGCTAGAGGTTTCTTTCTGTTGTCTTGAAACAGAAAGCATTACTAGGTTTAAAATGTAAAAGTATTCAACTGTTTTACAACTTCCATTTCTTGGCAAACTTCTGAAAGATAAGTATTTTTCACAGAGAAATGTTAAATTCTGTTGGTATCTGTTTCCCTGGGAACTGAAGGCAGGTGACAAATAGTGATGTCATCTGGCTGACCCAGCAGTAATGTTTTGATATTAATTTGGAAACTCTCTCAGAGTCTGTGCATTTTGTATTTGTCTTTGAATCTGACAACATCCTCTCATCAGCACTTGCCTTGCTAATAGTAAGTAACTAGATTATAGTGATTTCTCTTAGAGATAGGAATATAGTAAGATTAGTTTCGATTTTTCTGTATTTATTTGAGACTCTCCTGCAATGTTGTTTTAATATATTTCCCATGATTCTGAATTCTGTAGTCACTGTGTTATTTAGTATTGTCTTGATATTTTATTATTTATTATTAAATATATTTAAACCTTTTAATTGTGGCTGGTTTGTTTAGAGATATTTAAGCTCTTAGAATACTTGCATATGTATTTGGTGACACTGTACAGGCCATTCTTAATTTGCCTTGCAAGTCTTGGTCACACTTGCCATTTGGATAATAGTAACATTACACAGTAATATTGGTCACCCTTTGGGAAGGGCCTTAAAGTAGCTGATAAGGGGTTCATGTAGCAGTGCTAATTACCTTATGGTCTGGGCAGAAGGGGGCATAGCTAATAAACCTGGCTAGCCTTTCCCAGGTGAGTGCTTGTGTATAAATCAAATCTCAAAAAGTGTGTGTGTGTGTCAGCTACTTGGGCAGGGACACGAAACACTGGCTGGATACAGAGGGTGCTGGGAGGATTTGGCTTGGAACCCTGGATAAGGACTCAACTGTATAGCTCTGCCAGTGGGGAGTCTTACTGGAGATCTGGAGAAAGAGGGAAAAAACAGACCCAGACTGACTGTGATCTCTGTGTGCTCTTAAGGGAAATTGTACTTTACTGTGTTTGTACTTGTCATCCTCCCAATGTGCAATTCCCTCACTGGTGCTGGTGGTGTGGATTGAGGCTCCTTGATTACTTGGCCAGTGCAGGTGTGTCACACATTAATTGTTTGGGAGTAGTGGGATAGCCATCACATATTAACTCATTACAGCCGAGTGCACCTCCAGGCTTTTCTGCAGTTACCTCCTACTGTGTCTCTAGGCATCAGATATTGCTTGTTCACATTTGCATTAATAATTCCAAAATGATGCTGCATACAAAGTATCAGAATATCTTATCTTGAAACATACATGATGGCAAACACAATTGTACTGATATTTGACCTCTGTCAATGAGTATTTGTTAGAACTGTAAGATGATAACTTCATTTTTTAAAGGCTGAAGTCACACCCACTGGGAGTTAAAGGTAGACACTCAAAAGAGCTGTACTGGAGGGAATGAGTTAATTGGTTGATAGTGGTGAGATAGCCACATCATATATTAATTGGCTTGTAGTGGTGTGGATATTGAATTCCTGTAGCCTGTGTACAGTAGTCACTGAAGGTGTTTGTACTCTCAGTCAGGCATGCAGTGAACATTCAGAGTTCATATTACAATTGTTTTATTTTTTTGTTAGCTTAGTTAGTCAGGAAGAACAGGCAAGCATGTCAGCAGAGGAGTATAGCAAGCTGACACAGAGCCAGTTGTCTGAGATGTGCCAGACTAAAGGACTGGTGCATGACAACCTGACTAAAGCAGACATGATTGCAACTTTAGTCACAGCTACATCACAATAGCAACCAGGAGGACAATCAGACTGGCCATGGAGATGTACAACTCTCAGAAAATGGACAGCTCAATCTTTCCACAGAGGACATAAAAATTTGTCTGGAGTTAAAATCGTCTAAGGCCAGCTTCGAGAGAAAAATTGCACAGGACACAAAGGATAATCACAATGCTTTCTTTAGTTAGGTTGGAACCTGGGTGGGAATTCCCAGATATGCTCAGAATTAGTCCAAAATGACAAAAAATACACCAAACCCACAGACATTGCCAACATCCTAGCTGACAGGTTCAGCGCAAACTTCTCCCCTTCCCCACCAAAGGGCAAATATCTATCCCAGCAGAGTGCTGCCCCCGGACATCTCAGATGCTCAGGTAAGAGCCTCTCCAAAGCAAAAACACAGCATCAATGGGACCAGGCGGTGTCGGGCTGCCTACATGAACTCCAAGAAGAACTAAACCCAAACATAAAACTACTGTTCAATCTCAGCCTTACTACAGGATATGTACCCAAAGAGTGGCGTACAGCAACAGTGGTCCCTCTCCACAAAGGTGGTGCCTCAACGGATCCTGGAAACTATCGCCCCGTAAGCTTGACTAGCCTGGTCTGCAAAGCTATGGAAAGGATCATCATAGACCTCATAAATAAAGATATTGGGGGACCTACAGATACTGGATCCTACCCAGTTCGGCTTTGTTAAGGGCAGATCCTGCCTCTTAAACCTGGTCGATTTATTTGAAACAGTCACCAAGGCCATTGACGAGGGGAAGGTGGTCCACACAGCTTACCTGGACCTCGCAAAAGCCTTCGATACAATACCCCACTCGGGCATTATAGATAAGCTCACCACCTTAAATATAAACCCCTATGTCACTAGATGGGTTGCAAACTGGCTCAAGGACAGAACCCACATGGTTAGAATTGCTGGAGCTATGTCAGACGCCAAACCAGTTACAAGTGGCGTCCCACAAGGCTCAGTCCTGGGAACTCTCTTGTTCGGCATATATTTCTCGGAGGAACAGGCTAACATGGAAGGACTGTGGCTGACCAAGTTCTCAGATGACTGCAAACTGGGCACCATAATAGACTCTCCAGCCGACATAAGCATCCTACAAAAGGGCCTCATAGAAACAGACAACTGGTGCCAGAGCCATGGCCTCAAGTTAAACGCCAAAAAGTGTATAGTCATCCCCTTTGGCAAAAACAAAGTGCCCACAAATTACCACATAGGTGGTAATCCATTAAGTATGGAAGAAGTAATTAGGGACCTGGGGACCCAAGTTGATAGCAATCTCTCATTTGACAACCATGTGGCAAAAGTGGTTAGAAAAACATTTTATATAGCCCACCTAATCATGAAAGGATTCACATCTAGATCAGAGGAGGTCATCGTGCCTCTTTACTCATCCCTCATCAGGCCCATAATTGAGTGCAATGCCCCTTTGGGATGTACCTTACCAGACACCTGCAGCAACTGGAAAGACCCCAAAAGTACCTCACCAAGAGGATCAAAGGGCTCAAACAGATGCCATATGCTGCCGTTAAAGAAACTCCAGCTCTACTCAGTGGCATACCACCTGCTCAGAGGCGATCTGTGCCTGGATAAAGCCATGTCAACCGAATTAATGGACATGCTGCACCTCAGAAAATCCAAATCCCAGCGAGCTACGCGCTCGAGAGACTTGAACCTCAGCACTGAAATAAATAGGACATGCTGGAGGGACAGATTCATAACCCAGAGGCTCCTTTCACTCTGGAATAAAATCCCAGTCCAGGTTAGGCAGAGTCCCTCATTGACTCTCTTCAAGAGAAATCTTGATGAGTGGATGGGAGACGGTAGGTTTATCCCGGGTATCACTTCTGTGTTGCTGTTAGACAGAGGCACAGTATACTAACCTCGAAAAAGGGCATAGCAAAATTCATTTAAAATGGGTGGCGAAAGCCAAACACACTCTGGCTAGGCTTAAAAATGCCCTAGGGCAGGTAGCTTAGTATGAACCTATGAACCTATAAAGAGACTTGAGTTAGAGGCCAAGCATTTGGAAATGGAAGCAGCAGAGAGCCTGAGACATCTAGAGGCTGAGGAAAATGAGAAACTGCAATGTCTGAAGGCTGAGGAAAATGAGAAACTATGACATCTGCAGGCTGAGGAGAATGAGAGGCAAAAGCAACATGAAAAAGAGATGCTAATTATTGGCCATACTCATGGAGGTAATGGGGAAGGGAGTAACTGAACCCCAGAAACAACAAAGGTTAGTAAATTTCTTCCACAATTTACAGAGGAGGATAATTTTCACAGTTTCATTCACATGTTTGAGAGGGTATCTGAACAGTATAATGTTGAACAAGGGCTCTTGGTACAGTTCCCGACCCCCATACTTCATGGTAAAGCTGTAACTGTTCTTTCCAAACTGTCTGATATCAATTGTTTAAATTTTAATACAGTCAAATGTGTCTGTTACAATGCTTTAAGTTAACACCTGAAGCTTATAGAAAAAAGTTTTGTGAGCACAGATGCAAGGCAGATGAAAGTGTCTGTGAATATGTTGCTGAACTCAGCACTTATTTTCATAGGTGGGAGAGTGGATGTCCGGCCACCACTTTTGAAGGGCTGGCAGAACCTTTGGTGAGGGAACAAGCCCTTAGCACTTTGCCTGAGGACGTGAGAACCTGGTTAGCTGATAGACAAGGCACTACTGCAGAGGAGTTGGGGAAAAAGGGAGACCTATACCTAGCAAGCAGGGCATCACTGCACAGGAAAGGGGTACCCAGTGCTGCTCATGGGTCTAAGTGAATCCATGGTGGGCAGCCCAGACTGCCCCAACAGAGTCCACCAGCAAGTCCACCAGTAGCAAGGGTGGCCACTAGTCCAAGTACATGTCCAGGACCAAGGGTTAAATATTTTAAATGCAACCAGTGGGGCCATGTAGCATATAGATATCCATGAAGGCAAGGTGGGGAACAAAAGGTGGGAGAGCCAGTAAGTGGGAATGACAAAATGCTAACAGTAGGTTGTCTTGAGACCACAAAGGTACCAAACTACTACAAGAGGTTATATCCTATCTTAGTGAATGGGAAAGAGGCCATGGCTAAGAGGGACACAGCCTCTGACCTAATCATTGTAAAGCCTGCAATGGTTACAGAGGAGCACTACTTGCTTGGGCAGTCAACTCCAGTCAGAGCTTTAGGAAGGACCTCATTCCAAATACCTTTGGCTAGGGTTCACCTTGACTGGGAGGGTGCAAAAGAAAGCCAGTAAGTAGGTGTGTTTGAGGATATCCCTGTGGATGTCCTGATAGGGAATAATTGTGATAATGCAGTACCATGTGTGCATGCAGTTACACACAGTCAGGCTTGGAGACAAGCATGTGGGTCTGGTAGTCTGGGGGAGGCCCGGACAGACCACACACTTGCAGCCAGAACTGGCAAGGTGGTTACTTCAGGGAGGGAGGAAGGGAGCTGCCTTGTTGCAGTGAGACTGAAGGTGAGCCACAGCTGCTTGTGGGTAATACTGTTCCCTTGGACACAGTGACTGCAAGGGCAGAGATGAGTAGTATTACCCAGGCTGACAGTGAGGCACCACTGTCAGAGGATATAAGACTTCCTGTGGAAGGGGAGCTGGGAAGAGTTACAAAGACAGAGTTGAGACAGACTCAGCTCTCAGACCTTATATTACAAGACCTGAGCTAGTGAGGCACCTGATTCTCAAGGGAAAGGGGAATCTGTATACTGGGACAAAGGGTTATTGTATAGAGAGTGGCCCTTGATGGAGGGCTAGAAGGTGAGAGAATAGAGCAGTTAGTAGTGCACAGAGCTTACCGTATGGCATTTCTAGCCATAGCGCATGATATTCCCTTTGCAGGTCATCTCGACAGAAAATGTACGAAGAGAGATATTATGCCGAACTTTTATTGACCTGGGATTTCCAGAGATGTAACAGGGTACTGAAGGACCTGTGAGCAGTGCAAAAAGGTAGGCAAGGCAGGAGATAAGGTGAAAAAAGAAGTTATGTACTCACCATAATGTTCCATCTGTGTAGTTATACTTCATTTTCTGCAACCTGTGGGTATTTGGATCCATATCACATCCAAGCCGGCAACGTTTATCAAGCATCTGCTCCAAGCTCCTCCCCTTACCCATGATCCCTCACATCTCCTACCTTCCCTCAGATTGAGTTTGCCACTATTCAAACTATTAGCAACTCAATAACAACACTAGCCTAGAGCAGATTCGGAGGAAGGAGGGCGGGACGGTTGCAGAAAATGAAGTATAACTACTCAGATGAAACGTTATGGTGAGTACATAACTTCTTTATCTGAAGTAGTTAACTTCATTTATCTGCAACCTGTGGGACAGAGTCTCCAGCTACCAAAACTTTCTGGGGGGCCCTCATGGAAGGATATTCCTGAGCACCGCAGAGCCAAAGGATGCTCTGTCTCTAGAGATCAAATCCATCTTATAATGAGAAATAAATGTATGTGACCTTGCCCAGGTCGCTGCTGCACAAATATCATCCAGAGAAACCCTAGACCAAAAGGCAGCAGAAATTGCCATAGATCTGGTAGAATGAGCTTTAAAAGGACCAGGTGCGGACAGACCTTTATCCTTATAGACTTGCAGTATACATTGTGTAATCCATGTAGCCAAGAAAACCTTGGAAATGGGCTTGCCCAAAAAGGGTCTGGAAAAGGACATGAATAACTTTTCAGACTTATGGAATCATTTAGCCCTGTGTAAATAGAAACAAAGCTGTTTATGAACATCTAGCAAATATAGCTTATATTCACCCTTGTTCTGGAAATTTGGAAAGAACACAGGCAGATTAATCATCTGGTTAATATTTGATTCGGAAGCAACTTTCGATAAGAAAGAAAGGTTTGTGTGAAACAAAACCCTGTCTTTATGAAAGATCAAGTAAGGGGGCATGGCAGACAAAGCTTGGATATCAGAAACCCTTCTGGCCGAGGTAATGGCCACTAGAAAAGCTGTCTTCCAGGACAGGAATTTCAAATCTACTGACGCTGCTGGTTCGAATGGGGGTGCCACCAACGCCTTTAGAACTAGGGTAAGATCCCAAGGAGGGACAGAATTCTTAACCAGGGGACGTAAAAGAAAAGTACCTTTTAGAAAAGCTTTACACAATCTCAAAGAGGCCAGAGCATTCAGATTTTCGCTGACATGAAAATTAGATATGGCTGCCAGTTGTACTTTCGCCACAGAGGAACTAGCCCCTTGTTGGAAAATATAGGACAAAAACTCCAACACCGCAGGGGGGGCTGTAAATGGATCTAGGTTTCTCTGAGAAGTCCAAATAGAGAAGCATTTCCATTTGCTGTGATAAACCTTCCTAGTGGAAGCTTTGTAGGATGCCACCAAAATATTCTTTACTGAAGATGACAGACCAGGAGACCTAGCAATCAAGGGAACTGGAGAAACCAAGCCGTCAGCTTGAGGCTGCCCAGATCGGGGTGACTGATGCCCGAGGAATGAGAGATGAGATCCGGGTAGGGATCCAGAATCCATGGAAGAGATAGAGCATGAGACCAAAGGAAGGGGAAACACACCTGACGAGGCCGGAACAGGGCAATGAGGATCACTTTGCACCCCAATCGGCAAGCTTTCTGAAGAAACTTCAGAATGAGAGGTAACGGGGAATAGGCATACAGTAACCCGGGAGGCCAAGCATGGAAGAGAGTTTCTCTGGGGGACTCCCCTGGTAAGGGTATCAGAGCGAAGAACTCGCTGCACTTCGTGTTGGAAGGAGATGCGAAGAGATCGCAGCAAGGGTGACCCAACGCAAAGAAGATCTCCTCCGCTACTGACTGTTTCAGAGACCACTTGTATGGCATTAGAATAGTCCGACTCAGTCTGTCCGCTAAAATGTTGGAGCGTCCCAGGATGTGCGTTACAATCAGAAACCGATTGGTGGCGATTGCCCACTCCTCGCAGCAGAGAGGGTAAGATCTGGTTCCTCCTTGTTTGTTGATGTACCAGACAACAGACATGTTGTCTGACTGAACTGCCAACGTCCCTGGGGGAATAACAGCATAGAAGGCTTGCAACGCTAAAAGCACTGCCCTCATCTCCCGAACATTGATATGCAATTTGGTCTCAGTCTGGGACCACGTGCCTTGGACCGTCCTCCCCAAAAAATGCCCCCCCCCACCCAAGCTGGGAGGCATCCGTGGTCACTGTGGCTTGGGCTGGGGGTGTTATGAAGGGACGAGATGCCAAGATTTCCGGAGACTGGAACCACCAGAGATGGGAAATCTTGCAGGCTCTGTTGATTTGTGTTGGATAGTCCATGGGGAGGTCTAACCAAGTCCAGTGAACTGCCAGATCCACTGAAGCACCCTCATGTGAAGGCGCACACAGGGAAGGATTGAAATTGCTGCGGCCATGGAGCCTAGGGCGAGGAGAACATCGCTCACCGTTGGCGTCCTGGGGCCGAGGATCACTGACACATGAGCCCATAGGTTTTGGACCCTGTCCCGAATGAGAAAAACTTGCAACAGTAGAGTGCCCAGCCGTGCCCCTATGAATTCTAAGGTTTGTGTCGGGTTCAAGCGGGACTTGGAGACGTTGATGGTAAGCCCTAGATTGACTGCAAGATGCAGGAAGGAGTCTCTGGCCATGCAAAGTAGATGCTTGGTGGCAGCAGCGAGGAGCCAATTGTCTAGGTAAGGAAACACCTGAATTCCCTGAAGCCTCAGGTGAGCCACTATGACTGCCATAACCTTGGTAAACACCCCGGGAATTAGAAGTTATGTACCTACCATAACGTTCCATGTTAGTTGTCTTCTCTCGCCTTCTTTCTTGCTGGATGGTTCGGAGCCGATCCTCGGCTCTGACTCGGCACTTGCTTTAGCTTGAGAACTCCTTTTACCAGCTCGAGGCAACCCTATATCCCATGATGCAAGGCGGAACTACCTCAGATCTCGTTTGGTAGCTAACCTACCCTGCTAAGGACTAACCTAACAAATTTAGGAAACCCAAGTTCATAATAAAGAGTCCTCTAATGAAGGCTCAGGAGGAAACAACCTGATAGGAACTCTTCAAGATCTGTCCAGGCCAGGGGGAAGGAGGGAGGGCCTTAGAAAGAAGGCGAGAAGACAACTAACATGGAGCGTTATGGTAGGTACATAACTTCTAAATGTTAAGTTGTCAATCTCCTTCATTCTTGCTGGATGGGACCGCGTCCCTAGCACCTGTATCCCGGGTGGCTCAATGGAACAGACTCTTGAGAACTGTGGAACCAAAACTGGCCCTATCTCTGGAGGCCAAGTCTAACTTGTAATGAGAGACAAAGGTATGAGGAGTGGCCCAAGTAGCTGCTGCACAAATGGTATCAATGGGTAGTCTATCCTGAAAGGCTGCAGAAGTGGATAGACTCCTGGTTGAGTGAGCTTTCGGTTTAGAAGATAGTTGCTTGCCTCTGAGAGAGTACACATAGGAAATGGTGGAAGACAACCATCTGGATAAGGTCACTTTAGACACTGGGAGACCTATCCTGTTTTCTGCATAGGAGACAAATAATTGGTCCGATTTCCTGAATTGTTTCGTTCTATGCAAATAGTACCTGAGCTGACGATGGACATCCAAAAATGAAGCTTTTGTTCAGCTCTGTCAGAATAGTTTGGGAAAAAAACTGGTAGATCTATGGATTGATTAATATTGGTTTGAGACACAACTTTGGGGAGAAAGGGCGGGTTCGTTCTTAAGGATACCCTGTCCTTATGAAAATCCAAGTAAGGACGGATGCAGAGAGCTTGAATCTCGAAACCCTTCTTGCTGAAGTGACAGCCAGTAAAAATATAGTTTTCCAGGTCAATAATTTCAAAGAACATGAAGCAGACGGTTCGAAGGGAGGTAACATCAAGGATGCCAACATTAAATTTAGATCCCATTGCGGAGGAGGATGCTTTATCGGCGACATTGGGAAAAAAACTCCTCTCAGAAAGGCCTTGCATAATCTATGAGACATAATGTTATTATCATGCAAGCCAACATGATACTTGGAAATAGCAGCCAGTTGAACTTTAACTGTAGATGAAGAAGATCCTGACTGAAAAATCTCAGCCAGGAAATCTAAAACAGAATGCACAGGAGCAGTAAAGGGATCAATATTTCTGGAATTTGCCCAAATAGAAAAATGTCGCCACTTGCTAGCATAAACAGTTCTGGTGGATGACTTTAAAGAAGACACTAAGATGTCTCTGACTGAATCAGAGATCATCGGAAGCCTGGCTAGGGAAGGAAGTGGAGCAACCAAGCAGTGAGGTTGAGAGAATGAATGGCCCGGTGCTGTTGACCCGACTGGTGGATCAAGAGATCCGGAACTGGGTCCAGATGCCAGGGCTGCACCAGGAGGTGACGATGCAGAGACGGAAACCAAATTTGTTGAGGCCAGTAAGGGGCAATGAGAATCAACTTGGCCCTCAAAGCGGTGGCTTTCTGAATGACTTGTGGAATCAAGGAAAGGGAGGAAAAGCGTACAGAAGTCCCGGGGCCAATCCTGGGTTAGAGAGTCTCTCAGGGGTTGGCCTGGTAGGGAAATAGGGTGAAAAATCGGGGCACTTGTTGTTTTGAGGTGTAGCAAAAGATCGCAACAAGGTGTGCCCCACTTCAGAAAAATCTGATTCACTACAGATTGATTGAGAGACCACTCGTGAGGCATCAGAATGGATCTGCTCAGCCTGTCCGCCAAGAGGTTGGACCTGCGGGGATGTGCGTTGCTATCAGAAACCGATGAGAGGAGATTGCCCATTGCCAAAGTCTGAGAGCTTCTCGACACAATGGATAGGACCTGGTCCGCCCTGCTTGTTGATGTACCAGACCACGGACATGTTGTCCGTTTGTACTACAATAGTCCCGTGGGAAGAAAGTCGTTGAGGGCTTGCAAGCGTTAAAAGCACGCTCTCATCTCCAGGACATTGATGTGCAGATGGTATTCTATGGGTTGCCACGTCCGTGGACCATCCTGCCCTGATAATGCCCCCACCCGATCAGAGAGGCATCCGTAGTAACTGTGGCAACTGGAGGAGGGGAACAAAGGGTCGGCCCTGATGAAGAAGAGGGAAGATATCCACCAGTTCAGATGAGTTCTGCGATTGTGTGACTAAGATTTAGGTGCCTCATCGGAAGACTGTGGTACGACCACTGAGTGAATAACATCCACTGCAGAAGGCATGTGGAAGCAAGCCAGTGGTAGAAGAACAATGGCCGCCATAAGACCTAGAACCTTTAGTATCAATCTGGCTTTGACCTTGCTGCTCTGCAATAGAATCCGAACGAATTTTTGGATGTCCAGAATTCTTTGATCTGTTAATCTGGCTAACATTTTGACGGTGTTTAATTCTGCGCCTATAAAGGTGATAGATTGGCAAGGCCGCAGAGAAGATTTTTCGAAATTTACTGAAATTCCCAAACTCCTGCAAAGCTGCAGAGTGTAGTCTCTGGTCTGAAGAAGCTGACACCTGGTGGTGGTGGAGAGGAGCCAGTCGTCCAAATAAGGAAACACCTGGAATCCTTGACGTCTGAGATGAGCTGTGACCACTGCCATGCATTTAGTAAACACTCTGGGGGCTGAAGTGAGGCCAAAGGGCAGGGCTCTGAATTGGTAATGACTGGACCCTAGCCGGCGGAGAAACCTTCTGGAGCGCCTGTGAATCTTTATGTGATAGTACGCGTCCTGAAGGTCTATAGAGCACATCCAGTTGTCCTTGCCCAGAAAGGGCAGAATGGACTGAAGCGTGACCATCCGGAATCTTGCCTTCTTGACAAATCTGTTTAGACTGCTCAGGTCTAATATTGGTCTCCAATCTCCCGTCCTTTTGGGGACCAAAAGAATCTCGAGTAGGCCTTGGATCCTACTTGGTCTGCGGAACAGTCTGGACGGCTCTTTTTCTAGGAGCTTTGAAACCTCCTGTTCTGCCAAATCCCTTTGACGGGTGAGATGTCTGGAAGGGATTGTTGAGTCACGGGATACCTTTGAAGGGATTTTGTAACCCTCGGATATGATCGACTGTACCCACATATCTTGTGAGAGGGAATGCCAGGCTACTGGGTACAGCGAAATCCTTCCCTAGACTGCCTCCAAGGGTGGACAGTCGGGCAACACCTCAGGGGTGCTGAAAGGGCTTCTCAGGAAGAGACTCCCTGTTGCCCTGGTTCTGAGGACCCCCTGCCTCTAGGGCAGCATCTATTATTGTTACCCCTCTGCCTCTGGGGTAAACTGACCACGTGTGTCCGGTGTAGCTCCTTGGGCTTTGGAACCACATCTTCCCTCCCTTCTGACCCTTGGGATATGGTCTAGAAGGGGTGGAAAAATGGACTCCAACGGCAGAAAGAGTTTTACCGTCCTGCTCACACCTGGTCAAGGTATCCTTCACCTGAGGTCCGAACAAAGCCGAACCATCAAAGGGGGTATTGGTGAAGGGCGCCTTAAAGCGGTCCATAAAATTACAAAGCCGCATCCAGGCTTGGCGTCTAAGAGCCACTCCTGTGCCTGCGGCCCTGCTCGCTCCATCGGCTGCATAGGATATGAGCCGCATGGAGGAGTTGGATAAGGAATTCAGGATTGCTAGCTGTGAGGCAATCTTTTCTTGAGCCCCAGCAGCAGAAGGATCCTGGACCACTTCACCTAGTTCCTTGAGAATATCTCTTTGAAGCCTGGTGAAGTGACAAAGGTAGTTCAGCGAACGCATAGCAAAGGTCGCTGAAGAAAACATCCGCTTTCCATACCTGTCCATGGTCCTAGAATCCTTGTTAGGAGGATGGACAGGTACTGAAGGATCCGCAAGTTCCTTCTTAGTGGCGGCCGCCACCACCATAGCATCCACAGAAACACCCTTGGAAAGAAACTGTTTGTCCGTAGGGGCTGTAATAAACTTTGATGGCCTGCTGGGGACAGGTTCCACAGAATCTGGAGCTGCCCGCCTTCGAGCCACTACCTGCATAAGTGGGTCGAAGGCAGAGACACCCAGGAGGTGGAGGGTCGGGATCCAAAAGCCTCCAGGTATACCGACTCATCCTCGGAGGGATCAATGGATGGCCAATTCCCCTCTGTTTGAGGAGCTCAAGGATGTCTGAAAAGGAGACATTCTCAGAGGGGATCGTGGGAACCCTCCGACTCATCTAAGTCGGTATCAGATGTAGTAGACTCAGGGAGTCTGTGTGTTTCCTCTTACCGTCCTCTTCCGAGGGGTTCACCTGCAGGATCAGGAGAAACTTAGGAAGAGGAGGAAATTCCCAATGGGGAAACCTGGGGCGATGGATCCCTGGGCCTGAGAGCAAGAGGCTGGCAAGAGGTGTCTCAGGCACCAAAGAGGGAGGAGCTAGAGGGATGGACCGTTGACCTGGCTCAGGAGCCAGGACACTCCTCATCACCTCAAAGGCTCCCTCCCCGGGAGACCGGAATATCCCGTTCGAGAAACAGAATTCCCGGCTCCACTGAGAGGAAGGCTCCGAGGCCGATGTCGGTGCCGAGCTTACCAAAGCGAAGCCCGAGAGGGAGAGCGGGTCGGACAAGGGTCGATGCCACTAGCCCTCGGAGCCGACCAGGAAACTTCGATGACGGATCCCTCAAGGAAGGTCTCAAGGAGGAGATCGGAGCCGAGACAACGGGCGAAGGATGTATCGGCTCTGGCGCGAAACAGTCGCTGTCCCGAAGCTCCGGCTCCGAACTCTGGTGGGGAGTCGGAGGAGGAAGTTCAAGGGTGAAGCAATAGCGAAGTCTGCTGAGATGGGCTGTGGAGCATTTGGGCCAGTGCCTGCGACTTTAACAGCCTGCTTACCACCCTCTCTAAGTCGTGGTCAGACAGCCTGGAAGATCTCGAAGATCGGCTCCGATGGCTCCGCTCCGACAAAAGAGGAGACCCCAGAGCCGAGTGGATACTCTCCAAGGGGACCGAGATCTCTTTCGGGACGAAGTCATGCCGGGAAGTCCCTGAATTCCAGATGGAGCCGAAGGTTTTCGGCTCGATGCTGAATAAGGTGTCGGCTCCAGCCGGGCCGACAAGGCAACAGTAGATTGGGTGTCGGAACCAATCGGTGCCGAGCCCACTACTCTAGAAGCAGAAAGATCGGCTCCAGCCGGAGCCGATCTCGGCTCCGACGGAGCTGGAGCCACCGGAGGAGGCTTAGACACTGTAGCCTGAACCTTCGGAGGCTTAGAACGTTTACTGGACCCTGTTTTAGAGGGAGAACCTTCTGGCTTAAGCAAGCCATGGAGGATCAATTTATTCCTCCTTTCCTGCAGGACTCTCTGGCTAAAAGAGTGACACAAAGCACAGGAGTCCTGCAGGTGCAAAGGCCCCAGGCAGTAAACACAAGAAGTGTGACCGTCTATCAGAGACATTTTCTGACAACACGAGTCACACTTCTTGAAGCCTGAGACCTTGCCTTCCTTAGACATAGTCCTAGAGGAAGAAAGTCACACACACCCCAACAATCACACAATTAATCCCCAAACACACAGACACACAGGTAGGGATTAAGCAAGGGGGTCTAGGCCTAACTGAAAACTCTTTTAGAATTATAAAAAGAATTTAAAAGTTTTTAACTATAAGGGAAATAGGGTGGGCTGTAGAAACTCTACACACTATAAAAAGGGGAATAAGGGAGAAATAAATCCCTGACTAAGCTTTCTGAAAATATCAACTTACCTCAGCTGGCAAAAAGGAGACCTCTTTCGCTAAGCGGCAAACGAGATCTGGGATAGTTCCGCCTTGCATCATGGGATATAGGGTTGCCTCGAGCTGGTAAAAGGAGTTCTCAAGCTAAAGCAAGTGCCGAGTCGGAGCCAAGGATCGGCTCCGAACCATCCAGCAAGAATGAAGGCGAGATTGACAACTTAACATCTGTAGTGAGACCGAAGGGTAGGGCTCTGAACTGGAAATGATTGGCTCCCAGATGGAAGTGAAGGAATCTTCTGGAGCTTCTGCAAATTTTGATATGGTAGTAAGCATCCTGGAGGTCTATCAAGCACATCCAGTCGCATACAGAGAGGTAAGGTAGAATGGACTGCAAGGTGACCATCTGGAATTTCTGCTTGGCTACAGTCAGGTTCAGGGTTGACAGGTCCTATATAATCCTGAGGTCCCCCGTCTTTTTTGGCACTAAAAACAACCTGGAGTGAACGCCTAATCCGGACTGATCTGGGGGGACCAGTTTGATGGCCCAATTGTGAAGCAGCTTTGAAATTTCGTGTGCTGCCGCCTCCCTTTGAGTGGGTGTAACATCCGGGAGGTGCTTTGGTTGGATGGGTGGGGCAACGAATGGGATGGAGAATCCTCTGTATATAATTTGGAGCACCCAACGGTCCATCGTAATGGACTCTCAAGCTGTTAGGTGCAATGACAATCTTTTCCCGACTGTCTCCAGAGTAGGACAGTCGGGCAACCCTTCAGGGTTGCTGTGCAGGTCTGTCCAAGAAGGTCTCCCTAGACCCAAAGTTCCTCGGGCCGCATCTGCCTCTGGGGCAGCGTCTGTCTTGTCCCCCTCTGCCTCTAGGGGATGAGTTATCCTGAGTGTCCCGGGAAAACTGAGATTTTCAGAACCACATCTTCTTTTGCCTTCTCTGATTCCTAGAAAAGGATCTTTGAGGGCTAGAGAAGTGGACTCCAATGGCAGACAGAGTCCCGTCCTTCTCGCTCTGGACCAGGGTCTCAGAAACTGTCTTTCCAAACAGGGAGGAACCGTCAAAGGGAGCATTTGTAAGTGACGCCTTGAAGGGGTCCGCGAATTGACAGAGTCTGAGCCAAGCATGCCGACTCATAGCTACGCCGGTCCCAGCCGCCCTAGCCGCTACTTCCGTGGCATGGGAAAAAAGACGCATGGATGTGTTTGAAACAGATTTCTGAGTCAACATTTTCACCGAGAACAGTCGCTTATCCTCTGGCGACAAAGACTCTGGGGGCGACACAGCGAATTCCGTGACTAGGTCTCGGTGGAGTCGAATGATGTGTGCCAAATAATTCAGCGCTGGTATAGAAAATGTCACTGAAGAAAAGACTCACTTCCCAAACTGATCCACCGCCGTAGACTCCTTGTCTGGAGGGTGGACTGAAGAACTTTCCTGAGCCAGTTCTCTCTTGGTGGCATATGCAACCACCATAACATCCACCGGGGATCCCTTGTACCAGGCCTGTCTGTCTGTGGGAAGAGAAAGGATCCTGTCCGGGAGTTTGGGTATTGGCTCTATGGTGTCAGGCTCCTTCCATGCACATGTGGCAATGACATCTACTAATGGATCTGCAGGAGGGGACACCCAGGATGTAGATGGGCCCCTGCCAAAGGCCTCCAGGAATACTGACTCATCCGTAGAGGGTTTTGGGGCTGACCAACCTCTGCTCTGGTAGAGGATTTCCATGATGTCTCCGAAGGAGACATCCTCAGTAGGTGACCTGGGGGAACCCTCATCTTCATCCAAGTCAGTATATTCTGTGAGGGAATCAGGGGAGTCCATGTGCCTTCTCTTACACAAGTGCTTATGGGGAGCCTCCTCAGTGGGACTCTCTGAAGAGGGCTCGTAAGTCACGGGGAGTTCCATGACGGGATCCACGGGCTGTCCCTGGGACAAGTTGATGGGAGTTGTGACCAAATCCATGGCAGCCTGGGCGGAGTCCAAGGCAATGGGCTGGGGTCTCAATCCTTGGGAGAGAACCCTCTCCACCAAGTCAAAGGCCGAAGGAGAGCACACCTCCTTTGTAACCAATAAGGAAGAAGCTCTCCCGGCTGCATCGTGAGGATCGGGGCCTAGGTCAAGGTAGCCAGGATCCCAAAAGAACGGCTGGGATCTGACAAAGTCGGAGAAGAAGACATCTCCCTTCCCTCGGATCTGGCTCCCCATTCATGGCCTTGAGAGTTGCTTGGATCTGAACAAGTCTGATCCGAGGAACTCAAGGTAATCACCGGCGTCGAGGCTGGACTGTCGACGCTGAACCCCCAGCTCCGAGGATCCTCAGATCCATAAACCCCAAAACTGCAGGTCGGATCGGGGAAGGAAAGATAGGATGGAAAAAGGGCATAGAGGTCGCCTCTCCAGCCAGAGACGAGCCTGGCAAGACTCCCATTTAGATTTGGGTCCAAATGAACCTCCGCATCATCCTGTCCATGTCAAGCCCCAACAGACTTCGAGTCGACCGCGAGGGGATGACCAACTCAGATCTGGCTGGTCTGTGAGACGACTTTGAAGAAGGCCTATGGTCCAGGGCTCCGTCGGCTCTGGGGAGAACCTCGGGGAGTGGAGCCGAGGAGAGGTGGTCCTGACAAGGGCAGGGACACGAAGTACTGATTGGACAGAGAGAGTGCTGGGAGGACTTGGCTTGGAACCCTGGCTAAGGACTCAACTCTATAGCTGTGCCAATGGGGAGCCTTTTTGGGGATCTAGAGAAAGATGGAGAAATCAGCCCCAGACTGACTGTGATCTCTGTGTCCTCTTAAGGGAAATTGTACTTTACTGTGTGTGTGTACTTGTTATCCTCCCAATGTGTATGTCCCTCACTGGTGCTGGTGCTGAGGATTGAGACTCCTTGATTACTGGGCCAGTGCAGGGGCATCACACATGCCATAGTTCCTAACATAACTCAGATCTTGTTTGCTGCCCCTTACATCTGTAGAGCAGTGTAAAGGAATAAAATAGTAAGATAACTAGAAAAATCTGGGACTCAAACAAAGGAACAAGGTTTCTTCAGCATCTTCAATCTTTTCAAAAGACAACAAGGAGGGGGTTGGTGGGAGGGTAGTTGAGGAAGAATGAAAATGGACAACACATATGGAAAGTTATAGTGAGTGCATAACTTCTTTATCTGATGTTCTCAATTTTCATTTGTTCCTCAACTCTTGGGCAGAGTCCACATTTACCTAAACCTCAGGAGGACTGTAAGAAACAATATTCCTGAGCAAAATTGAGCCAAATGCTGTTCTAACCCTAGAGACCAGATCCGATTTGTAATGAGCAATAAAAATATGAGGATTAGCCCAGTTTGTGGCTGCACAAATATCATCGGGAGAAGATCTAGACAAAAAATCTGAAGAAGTAGTTATAGATCTAGTGGAATGCGTTCTTGTTGGTTTGGGTAAGGACATGCCTAATTTATTATAAACAAAGGTAATATAGTCAGTCAGCCATTTAGATAATGTTACTTTAGAGACTGACTTGCCCAATTTTGAATCCAAAAAAAAGACACAACTAGTTGATGTTTTTCTAAAATTTCTCGTTCTATGTAAGTAAAACTGTAATTGTCTGTGAACATCCAATATATGTAACTTATACTCTCCTTTATTTGAAAAATTTGGTAAGAAGACTGGCATGCTGATAGTTTGACTGATATTAGATTCTGACACCACATTAGGAAGAAAGGAAGGATTTGGTCTAAAGGATACTCTACCTTTAAGAAAAATCAAATAAGGGGGTTTAGAAAAGACAAGGCTTGTAATTCTAAAAACTTTTCTGGTGGAAGTAGTAGCTACAAAAAGGATAGTTTTCCAGGTTAGAAATTTTAGCTCTGTTTAAGCTGCAGGTTCAGATGAAGACTGTGTTATAGTTTGCAAAACTTTTAGTTATGTACTCACCATAACTTCAGATGTTTGGGATCCATCTCGCCTACATTCTGAATGATGGGTTCGGAGCCGATCCCTCGGCTCCGACTCGGCACGCTTATGCCAAAGAGCGAAGTCTCTTATTGGCTGAGCTTACTATATCCCAGGATGCACCACCATCAGTCCCCCAGATCTAGTTTGTCCGCATACATGCACACATGCATACCCTGCTTATATAACATCGTCAGATGAAACAAGATAAAAACAGTGGAACTCAAAACCGTTCTATCTCTTCTGATCTGCAAGGCAGGGGGAAGGAGGGTGGGTATCAGGAATGTAGGCGAGATGGATCCCAAACATCTGAAGTTATGGTGAGTACATAACTAAAAGATGTTATGTGATCCTATCTCGCCTACATTCTGAATGATGGGACAGCGTCCTAGCACCTGAATCCTGGGTGGCTCACTGGAAAACACTCCTGAGTACCGTGGAACCAAATGAGGCTCGTCCTTTAGATGCCACATCCAATTTGTAGTGGGAAATGAAAGTGTGCGGGTTGGACCAAGTAGCCGCAGCACAAATTTCGAAATAGCGAGCTTGGAATGAAAAGCTATAGAAGTAGCCATAGCTCTGGTAGAATGAGCTTTGATAGATGATGCAAGTTGCTTATTTGAAGAAGAATAGGCCTGAGTTATGCAATCTCTGATCCATTTTGAGATTGTAGCTTTTGTGATGGTTTGGCCCAATTTATTATCTGAGAAGGACACAAACAACTGGTCTGACTTACGAAGTTGCTGAGTCCTGTCTAAATAGAAGCGTAGTTGCCTGTGAACATCAATTTATGGAGAGTGTATTCTGCTTCATTAGAAATTTTGGAAAGAAAACTGGTAGTTCTAGAGATTGTTGAAGACAGAAACTAGAGCAGACCTTCGGGACAAAGGATGGATTAGGCCTAAGAGATACTCTATCTTTGTGGAAAATCAGATATGGTGGTTTAATAGACAGGGCTTGAAGCTCTGAGACTCTTCTTGCCGAAGTAATAGCCACTAAGAATGCCGTTTTCCATGACAGATATTTTAATTACACGTAGCAGCCGGTTCAAAAGGGGGGGACATTAATGCGCGAAGCACTAAATCAAGATCCCACTGAGGTGCAGGATGAAAAACTGGTGGTCTTAACAGACTCGCACCTTTAATGAATGTTTTGCATAGCCTGCTGCTCATCAAAGGAGGATCCGTGGATTCATGGAATTTAGAGATAGCAGCTAGTTGAACTTTAATAGTTGAGACAGAAGATCCCTGATTAAATAGGGATGTTAAGAATTTCAAAACCTCTGGGACCGGAGCAGTGATAGGGTCTAAGCCCTTGAGTTGAGCCCAGATAGCAAACCTCTTCCACTTACTGAGGTACAATTTGTTAGTGGTGGGTTTGTGGGCGAAGACAAAATGTGAACAACTTCGGGTCTAGTGTGTGTCTTCTAACTAAGGTCGGAAGTGGAGGAGCCAAGCTGTCAATTTCAGAGATTGAAGGGACTGATGCCAATGTCCCGACTGATGGATTAGCAAATCCGGGATCAGGTCTAAGGTCCACGGATCGTCCACTGCATGCTTTTCAGGTAAGGAAACCATATCTGACGAGGCCAGTATGGGGCAATCAGAATCATTGAAGACCTTAGCTGAGAAGCTTTTGAATGACTTTGGGAAGGAGTGGAATTGGAGGAAAAGCATAAAGCAACCCTGTTGGCCAGGGTTGTGCTAGAGCATCCATGGCGGTACTCCCTGATGTGGAATCAAGGAGAAGAACCTTTGGCACTTGGTGTTTTGTGGAGTCGCAAATAGGTGCAGCACGGCGTCCCCATCTCTTGAAAACCTGGGCTGCTACTGTGCGGTTTAGAGACCATTAAGTGAGGAGAGAGAATTGTCCTGCTTAATTTGTCCGCCAATACATTTGACTTTCCGGGATGTGGGTAGCTACCAAGAAGCGGTTGGTAGCTACAGCCCATTCCCACACTCTCATGGCCTCTCTGCAAAGGGGATACGATCTGGTCCCTCCTTGTTTGTTCAGATACCAAACCACCGACATGTTGTCTGTGTGGATGGCGATGATGCCCTGAGGAAGGAACTTGTGTAAGGCCTGTAGGGATAGAAGTACAGCCCTCATCTCCAACACGTTGATGTGGAGAAGAGCTTAGATCCGGAAGCCAGGAGCCCTGAACTAGCCTGCCCAGACAATGCCCCCACCCTATCTGGGAGGCATCTGTCGTCAGGGTAACCACTGGAGGGAGAACAAAGGGTTTTCCCTGATCCAAGTTGGATGTCTGAAGCCACCAGCGCAGGTCCCTTTTGCATGTTTCCGTAATCATGATGTGATGATTGAGGGGAAGATCTTGAAAGGACCATTGAGTTGATAAGAGCCACTGAAGAATCCTCATGTGTAACCTTGCTAGAGGAACTAAAAGTACCGTGGCAGACATTGAGCCTAGTACCTGTAGGACCATCCTGGCTGGGGCTTTGGATCTCGAGATCAGAGCTTGAACTTGGCCCTGTAAGGTTCGGATCCTTTCGGCAGGAAGAGAGACACGCATCAATCTTGAGTCTATCTCTGCTCCTATAAACTTTATGCGCTGAGAGGGCAGCAAGACAGACTTTGACCAATTGAATGTAATCCCCAGGAAACACCCAGGGAGATGGTGGCTTTGAGGTTGTCCATAAGTAGATGCCTGGTGGTGGCAGTCAGGAGCCAGTCGTCGAGATAGGGAAACACTTGGAATCCAAGGCTCCTCAGGTGAGCCGTCACTACTGCCAAACACTTGGTGAACACCCTGGGGGCTGTGGTGAGACCAAAGGGCAGAGCACAAAATTGGTAATGACTGGCTCCCAGGCTGAAGCGCAGATACCTTCTGGACGCCTGATGTATCGGTATGTGATAATAGGCGTCCTTGAGGTCTATGGAGCACATCCAAACATCCTTCTCCAACAAGGGGAGAATGGATTGCAACGTGACCATTGAATTTGGATTTAAGTAGCGGATAGGTTCAGTCTGCTGAGATCCAATATTGGTCTCAGGTCCCCTGTCTTTTGGCACTAAAAGAACCTTGAGTAAATTCCTGATCCGATTTGGTCTGTGGGGACCAGTTGGATGACTCCTTTTGTAGCAGCTTTGAAGCTTCTGCGGCTGCTATTTCCCTTTGACTGGGTGGTGGGTCCGGGATTCTCTTGGGCCGGAGGGGTGAGCACTTGAATGGGATGATGTAACCTCCGGCAATTATCCGAAGCACCCATCTGTCCTGAGTGATTGACTCCCAGGCTTTTAGGTGCTTGGCGAAAGCGACACCCGACTGGCTCGAGCAGCACAGCCGGGCAATCCCTCATGTCGTGTGGGAGGCTGAAGAGCCACGAAAGGACTCGCGGTCTCCAGAATTGCGGGGCCCTCTGCCGCCTCTGGGGCGTCTCCCTGAAAAATTTCCCGCCCTCTGCCTCTGGACGGGAATCTTCCTGCTGTTGGGAGAAAAACTTGCGAGATTTTGAACCACATTTTCCCCCTCCTTTGGCCTTGGGGTAAGGCCGAAGGGAGTGGAATAACGGGCCCCTCGGCAGATAACGTTTTCCCTCTTGCTCACAGCGGGTAAGGGTGTCTTTCACCTTGGGTCCAAACAATGAGGACCCATCAAAGGAGCGTCGGCGAAGGAAGACTTGAAGGCCTCCAAACTGACACAAGCGAGCCAGGCCTGTCTACGTAGAGCCACGCCTGTGCCTGCCGCTCTACCGCCCCTTCGGCGCATAGGATATGAGCCTCATGGACGAGTTAGCAATTGGCGTAGGATAGCCAACTGAGAGCTAACGGACTGGGCTAGCTGCTCAGGTAGGTTACCCGAGAGGAATCTGACAACTCCTTGACCAGATCCCTCTGAAGCCTGGTAAAATGTGCCAAATAATTCAGAGACCTTAAGGTAAAGGCCGCTGAAGTCAGGGTGCGCTTCCGTACCTATCCATACTCCTAGACTCCTTATTAGGAGGATGGATGGACGTTGAAGCCTCTGCCACGTCCTGCTGTGTAGCAGATGCCACCACCATGGCATCTACAGCCACGCCTTTAGTAAGGAACTCCTTCTCGGGGGGAGCAGATAAGAATTTGTTTGGACGAGAAGGGACTGGTTCCACAGTATCCGGGTGTTCCCATGCCCGACAAACTAAATCCAGAAGCTCGTCGAAGGCGGAGAGACCCAGGGGGCGGAGGGGTGAGCACCAAAAGCCCTGTGGAGCACTGATTGGTCCGCAGAGGGGGGTTTGGACATCCAGCCGCCTCGTTGTTTGAGGATCTCTAAGATGTCTGCAAAGGAGACATCATCTGAGGACGACTTAGGGGACCCCTCTGCATCATCCATATCCGTGTCCGATGTGATAGACTCGGGGGAGTCCACGTGCTTCCTCTTGCACGATCTCTTCCTTGGGGGTTCCTCTGGAGATGACTCCGAAGAACCCTCAGGAAGAGGGGAACCCCCACTGGGGGTAACCTCAGGCCTCGGGGCTCCGCTGGCTATGGACAGGGGAACTGCCAAAGACCCAGTCTCCGCCCAGGAAGGTGCTGGTAAAACCGGAGAGATGGCCGAAGAGGATTTGGCCAAGGCACTCCTCATGGCTCTGAAAGCCGGACCTCCAGAATCCTGGGAGCGTCCAGTCTCCGGGGCCATGATAGGGGGCGGAAGTCCCGCAGCCGAAGCACCGAGAGGGAGGCTGGAACCGAAAGCATCGGTCCCGAAACATCACCCCGGGTCCAGCCGAAGAAGTCCAGCGTACCAAACTCGGACCCGAGGCCGGGTTGGAGTAAGGGTCGGAGCCGACCCTGAGATCTCCACCGGCTCGAAAGCACCTGCTCCGGCGGGCGAAGCAGTCGGAGGAGGAATAGCAATGGGGTGGGTCATGGCCATCGGCTCCGAAGCCAACTGGGTCGGAGCGAAACAAATTTTGGAAGACTGGGGACTGGAAAAGTCTTTGGAGCACCCTGTCTATATCAGAATCCGACATTCTCGAAGACCGAGAGGAAACAGAGCGGGTTCGAAGACCTCTCCTCGGCCCCAAGGGACTAGGGGACCCGGCTCGAGGCGACTCGATGAGAATCGGCGCCGAGGAAAGCACACACCAGATTCCATCGGTGCCGAGGTAGACCGGCGCCGAGGAGGAAGTGTCTGAGCGGGCGACCCTTGTCGGCTCGAGAGCAGTGGAGCCGAAGGTGACCCGCCTCTCGATGCCCCAGCCATCGGCTCCGAAGCCCGAGAGTCGATACTGGAGGCATCGAGGCAGACCGTTCCGACCTCGGCTCCGAAGTCTTTGGAGCCGAAGGAGAGGCCTGCCTAGGTCTCTTGGCAGTCGGATCCGGCGGACTGGTCGGAGCCGAAGCCCTTTTCTTTTTGGCGGGAGTCGGAGGAAGACAAAGCTTCTTCAAAGAAGGTTTAATCAACCCTTTAAGAATTAATTTATTTTTCCTCTCCTGGAGGACCCTAGAGGAAAAAGCGTGACATACGCTGCATGACTCCTGCAAGTGCTTTGCCCCTAAACAATAAACACAAAGTAGATGGTCATCAGTAACAGACATCTTAAAAGCACATTTAGTACATTTTTTAAAGCCCGAAGGCCTAGGGGCTTGAGACATGATGTTAAACAATTTCTGACAGGAAATTTAACAACTGTAGAATCGCTTATAACAAAAAACCGAAGGCTTACAGAAACAGTGTAAAACACAACCTTGGGTGTAATAACCGGGAACTTTAAAACACTAAAAGTTCAGTTATACAGTTTGACCGAAAAGGCCCTGGATTGAAAGGCTGAAACAAACTCTACTCAATCACCCACAAGAAATTCCACTACTCAATCGTACACAACAGGCAGCAAAGACAGCAATAGCGTTAAAAGCGGCTTTTGTGAAATACAAGCACAAAAACTGACAGAAAAAGTAGTTAATAAAAGCTACTCAGCCCAGCCAGCTCGAGACCACGTCCTTGCAGTTAAGCGGCAAACGAGATCTGGGGGACTGATGGTGGTGCATCCTGGGATATAGTAAGCTCAGCCAATAAGAGACTTCGCTCTTTGGCATAAGCGTGCCGAGTCGCAGCCGAGGGATCGGCTCCGAACCCATCATTCAGAATGTAGGCGAGATAGGATCACATAACATCTACATTTAAATCCCAAGGGGGAATTAGGGCCTTTAACTGGAGATCTAAGGAGAAAGGTCCCCTCTTAGAAAGCCTCTGAACAGTTTGAAGGATGCTAGAGATGAATTATTTAATCGTATATGAAAGTTGGATATGGCAGCTAACTGTACTTTAACAGCTGAAGATATAGCTCCTTCACTGAAAATTGAGTTTACAAATTCCAGAACTTTAGATATAGGAGCAGAAAAGGGATCAAATTGTTTGTTTTGCGCTCAAGTTATGAATCGTTTCCATTTGCTTTTGTAAAGTTTCCTAATAGAAGCTTTGTGGGATGATAAAAGAATGTGATGGACGGAAGAGGAGAGCCTGGGCTGTCTAGCAATCAATAGAACTGTGGGAATCAAGTCTGTTGAGTGAGACAGAATTTCTGGAGTTGCATCCAGAGACCATGGAGTACAAAAAAAGATGAAACCATAAAAAGGAAAACCAAATCTGACAAGGCCACTAAAAAGCTGTGAGGAGTACTATGCTCTTCAGTTGAGATGCTTTCTGAAGAAATTTGGGGATTAGGGATAATGGGGGTAGGCATAAAGGAGATCAGCGGGCTAATTGTGAAGTAGAGCATCTCTTGGTGACTCCTTGGTGTGAGGGGTGAGGGCAAAGAACCTGCGGCACTTGGTGTTGAGAGGTTGATCTGAAAAGGTCGTATCATGGTTGGCACTAATGAAAGAATATCTTCTCCACCACCTTCATGTTGAGAGACTGCTCATGAGGCATTAGAATAGACTTGCTAAAATTGTCTGCAATCATGTTGGATTCTCCAAAATGTGTCTTGTTATCAGAAATTGAATGGATGAGATCACCCATTGCCACACTCTCAAAGCTTTTCTACTCAGAGGATAAGATATGGTCCATCCTTGTTTGTTGATGTACCAGATCACTGACATATTGCCTGTCTGAATTGCAATAGTCCCAGTGGGGAGAGTGTCTTGCAAGGCCTGGAATGCTAGGAGGAAAGCTCTCATTTCCAGGACATTGTTATGTGTGTTGGCCTCTTTACAGGACCATTTGCCTTGACTGTCCTTCCCAGGAAGTGCCCCCCACGCAATGTGGGAGGTGTCCGTGGCAACTATGGCCTTGGGTTTGGGGAGAAGAAAGTGATGTCCTTCTTTCACTTGACTGGAGTGTATCCACCATAGGAGATAGCTTTTGCAAGCCTGAGTGGTTTATTTGAATGGACAGGGGATGGTAAAGAATGGACCCTTGAGTTGCCGATGTCCACTGCAGAATTCTCACGTCTTTTCTCTATTTTTTGTAATTTTTTAAATTTTGTAAATGCTGTTTAAATAGCTAGGTTTTACACCTATGTAGTTATGCATATGACTATCTATGTATTTGTGGGGCTTTACTCCCTGGGTCTCCACTGAAAAAGGTCTTCGACTCAGCTGGACTAACCTGGTCAACAAATGTCAAATAAATAAATAAATAAATAATATGGTATCTTGACAAGAGTACTTGGAGGATTGCCGCTGACATGGACCCCACAGCTCGAAGGATTAACCAAGGTGAGCGAGAAAAGATTTAGGTGATTTTTCTAACCTGGAACTGAATAGTCTGAACTCTTCAAAAGGGGAGAAATGCTGCTTTTGTGATCGTATCAAATGAGGCACTGATGAACTGCAATGTCTGTACTGGCTCCAGATGAGATTTGTTGCAACTGACTGAAATGCCTATATGACAGCATAACTGGAGTATGTATTCTTGAACTTGGATCAGTTGATGTCTGGTCAGAGCTGTGATGAGCCAGTCGTCTAGATATTAAAACACCCAGAATCCCTGTAGTCTCAAGTGAGCTGTCACTACTGCCATACAATTTGTTAACATTTCTAGATCCTTGATTTTGTGGACCTTTTCTGCCGTGAGGGTGTTGTCTTCCATTACAGTTCCCCTCTCTTCCCCTGGGGGAAACTGCCTCCACATGAATTTTGGAAATGACCCTGGGATTTCTTGAAAAACATCTGTTGACCACCTCGTTGATTCCTAGAAAATGTTTGTTGAGGGCTGAAAAACACAGGCCCACAGCAGACAAGTTTTTTCCTTCCTGCTCACACCTAGAGAGTGTGTCTTTCAGCTTAGGACCAAATAAGGAACTTGCATTAAAAGGAGCATTGATGAAGGAAGCTTTGAAGGGATCTGCAAAGTCACAGTAGCTCATCCAGGCATGCCTTCTGATGGAGATACCTGAATCAGCCACTAGTGAGCTAACTTCTGCTACATGAGAGATAACCCTCATGGACAAGTTAGAAATGGACTGAAGGGTAGCCAACTACAAGGCAATAGTGCTCTCAGCCTCGTCGGCACTTATGGTGCCAGGGAGGGATTTACAGAATTCCTTAATCAGATCCCTCTAAAGTCTTGTAAAGTGTGGCAGATAGATCAGTGGCTGCAGGGCGAAGGTCTTTGAAGCTTAACCATACTTCCTAAATCTGTCCATCAACCTAGATTCCCTGTTAGGGGAGTGGACAGAGAAACTTTGTTCAGCTAGTTCCTTCTTGTGGCTGTCGCTACAACCATGGCATCAACAGGTACTCCCTTGCTCCAAAAGGTTCTGTCTTTAGGAGGTGCCAGGATCCTGTCTAGTCTCTTGGGGACTGGTTCAAAGGTATTAGGTAACAATGGATAGAGTGGAAAGAATACAGTTAGACTGAAGAAAAGACACTAGCAGTACTAAAGGTTTAGTAAAATATGAAGATATCCAGAAACATTTACACAAATATCAAAAAAGATTTCACTTAGCTGAGAGCTCGGCTGAAACATGGCTTTACGGCTACTCGGCAAACGAGATCTGAGGTAACAGGGAGAAGGCCATTCTGGGTAGAGACTTGGCTTGAGAGTTTTTTTGGCTGACGCAAGCTTGGTAATAGGCCGACTCGGTTCCGAGGGCTCAGAACTGAACCCATCAGCGATGAATGGAAAGAAGATTAACAACATCAGATCTATATGTTATGTGGATATTAAACTACTAGTGCAGAAGTGTGTGTTCTGCACTAGTAGTTTAATATCCACATAACATATATATGTTGATAGCGGACAAATTGAGCAGAGCCATTCTGTTGCCTCATGAGTGGTCCCTCAAAGAACGAGTGGCAGAAAGGATATTTTGCAAATGGGGCCAGCCTTGCTGTGACATTTTTGCATCCCCGATGAATGCCAAATGCAGAAGCTACTTTGCCCTGTACCCTCCACCAGGGGACATCCCAAGGGACGCACTTGTACACGATTGGCCCTCGGGTCTCCTATATGCCTTTCCTCCATCCCCGCTGATCCCCAAATTTTTACAGAAAGCCAAAAGCATGGGAAGAACTGTTATTCTGATAGCACCGTTTGGTTCCCCTTCCTTCAACAATACCAAGTGGAAGAACCTTGGGTTCTGGACTCAGTGCCAGACCTTCTGACTCATTCGTCGGGAGTTCTTCACCCCCCTCTTGTATCCCTCAAACTGACAGCTTGGCTGCTCCACTTCCCAACTTAGCCAGGTCTCATGATTTGTCTCCCGCGGTTCAGCATATTCTGGTTTCCACTCATAAAGTCTCCACCAGGAAACTATATAACAGCAAATGGAAACGATTTGGTCATTGGTCTTCTCAACATGGTATTGATCCCTTTATCATCCCTATTCATAGCATTCTGGAATTTTTGACTTCACTTTTCCACAGTGGTGTGGCAGCCGCTACTATAAGGGTTCAATTGGCTGCCATATCTAACTTCCATGTGGTATGCGGAGGTTCTAACATTATGTCCCACAGATTATGTAAAGCCTTTTTGAAAGGGACTCATCACCTTCGACCCCCTATCAGACATCCGATTACTCCCTGGAATCTAAATTTGGTGCTGTCTCATCTCATGCTTCCCCCTTTTGAGCCTGCATCTTCTTGTCCTTTGAAGTTCCTTTCTTGGAAGACAATTTTCTTAGTGGCCATTACTTCGGCATGTAGAGTTTCTGAACTTCAAGCACTCTCTATTAGGCCCCCATATTTGGTCTTTCACCCCGACAGGGTGTCTCTAAGAACAAATCCATCCTTCCTCCCAGAGGTCTGTTCCGAAGTGAACTTGAACCAGTCCATTGAACTTCCCACTTTTTTCAGGCATCATGCCAGTAAATTGGAATACATGTTGCATAAGCTTGATGTTCACAGACAATTGAGATTTTATTTGGACAGAGCAAAAGAATTCGGAAAATCAGATCAACTATTTGTTTCCCATGCAGACAATAAGAAGGGCCTTTCGGTATCCAAAGTTACGTTGTCCAAATGGCTTTCTGATTGTATAAAGTTTGCATATTCTTCATCCCATCAACCTTTAAAACATGAAGTTAAAGCTCATTCTACCAGGGCTGTCTCTTTGTCCTTAGCTCACGCAGCTCATTTACCTTTGGACACCACTTGTGCAGCTGCTACTTGGTCCAAACCTCATACGTTTATTACCTCCAGAGACAGGGCTTCCTTTGGTTCCACCATTCTCAGGAATGTACTCCCATGAGCCACGCAGGATTAGGGTACTTAGGATGCTACCCACGTGTAAGAACAAATGGCGAGATTGAACAACTTCACATAAAGAAGTCATGTTCTTACCATAACATTCCAAGTGAGTTGTTCATCTTGCCTTTGTTCTTACACTTCCTCCCACCTTTCCCCTCCATGTTCTGGAAAAACGGGTATGGTTGGTGGTCTGGTTGATCTTACTAGTATCCTCTTGTCAGCCAGATTATCTTTTAACTAATTGTAAATAGTTACTTTGTTATATTGGGTTGCTTAGCTGTGTTTCTTGCTGGGTTCAGCAAACTAGATCTGGGGTTTGGCAGCAGAGCATCATGGGATAGGGACTGTGTCTTGAGCTTCTCAGAGATCTAGAGCTTGGAAAGCGGCTGACTCAGAGCCGATGGATCTGCTCCGAACCCACGTGTAAGAAGAAAAGTCGAGATTGAACAACTTTACATCTGTATGTTATGTACTGAGCTTCAAGGATGTAACCACAGTGTACCCCTACTGGAAAATAACAGAGTTAACTTGCAAACTCTAAGAAAATAAGTGAATTGTTTTACGATTGTGTTTATTTCCCAGTTTCACTGAAGGAGACAGGATGTCTACAGCTAGAGGTTTATTTCTGTTGTGTTGAAACAGAAAGAATTACTAGGTTTAAAATGTAAAAGTGTTTAACTGTTTTACAACTTCCAGTTCTAGGCAAACTTCTGAAAGATAAGTATTTTTCACAGAGAAATGTTAAATTCTGTTGGTACCTCTTTCCCTGGGAAGTGAAGGCGTGTGACAAATAATGATGTCATCTGGCTGACCCAGCAGTAATGTTTTGATATTAATTTGGAAACTCTCTCAGAGTCTGTGCATTTCGTATTTGTCTTTGAATTTGACAACATCCTCTCATCGGCACTTGCCTTGCTAATAGTAAGTAACTAGATTATAGTGATTTCTCTTAGAGATGGATAGGAATATAATAAGTTTAGTTTAGATGTTTTCTGTATTTATTGAGTCTCTCCTGCAATGTTGTTTTAATATATTTCCATTGATTCTGACTTCTGTAGTCACTGTGTTATTTAGTATTGTCTTGTTCTTTTATTATTTATTATTAAATATATTTAAACATTTTAATTGTGGCTGGTTTGTTTAGAGATATTTACGCTCTTAAAGTACTTGCATATGTATTTGGTGACACTGTACAGGCCATTCTTAAATAGCCTGGCAAGTCACACTTGCCATTTGGATAATAGTAAGATTACACAGTAATATTGGTCACCCTTTGGAAAGGGCCTTAAAGTAGCTGATAGAGGGTTCTGGTAGCAGTGCTAATTACCTTATGGTCTGGGCAGAAGGGGGCATAGCTAGTAATCCTGTGCCAGCCTTTCCCAGGTGAGTGCTTGTGTATAAATCAAATCTCAATGTGTGTGTGTGTGTGTGTGTGTGTGTGTGTGTGTGTGTGTGTGTGTGTGTGTGTGTGTGTGTGTGCGTGTCAGCTACTTGGGCAGGGACACCAAGCACTGGTTGGACAGAGAGATTGCTGGGAGGACTTGGCTTGGAACCCTGGATAAGGACTCAACTCTATAGCTGCGCCAGTGGGGAGTCTTACTGGTGATCTGGAGAAAGAGGGAAAAAACAGACCCAGACTGACTGTGATCTCTGTGTCCTCTTAAGGGAAATTGTACATCACTGTGTTTATACTTGTCATCCTCCCAATGTGCAATTCCCTTACTGGTGCTTGTGGTGAGGATTGAGGCTCCTTGATTACTGGGCCAGTGCAGGTGTGTCACACATTAATTGTTTGGGAGTAGTGGGATAGCCATCACATATTAACTCATTACAGCCGAGTGTGCCTCCAGGCTTTTCTGCAGTTACCTCCTACTGCGCCTCTAGGCATCAGATATTGCTGGTTCACATTTGCATTAATAATTCCAAAATGATGCTGTATACAAAGTATCAGAATATCTTATCTTGAGACATACATGATGGCAAACACAATTGTACTGATATTTGACCTCTGTCAATGAGTATTTGTTAGAAATGTAAGATGATAACTTCATTTTTTAAAGGGTGAAGTCACACCCACTGGGAGTTAAAGGTACACACTCAAAAGAGCTGTACTGGAGGGAATGAGTTAATTGGTTGATAGTGGTGAGATAGCCACATCATATATTAATTGGCTTGTAGTGGTGTGGATATTGAATTCCTGTAGCCTGTGTACAGTAGTCAATGAAGGTGTTTGTACTCTCAGTCAGGCATGCAGTGAACATTCAGAGTTCATATTACAATTGTTTTATTTTTTTCTTAGCTTAGTTAGTCAGGAAGAACAGGCAAGCATGTTAGCAGAGGAGTATAGCAAGCTGACACAGAGCCAGTTGTCTGAGATGTGCCAGACTAAAGGACTGGTGCATGTCAACCTCACTAAAGCAGACATGATTGCAACTTTAGTCACAGCTACATCACAATAGCAACCAGGAGGACAATCAGACTGGCCATGGAGATGTACAACTCTCAGAAAATGGACAGCTCAATCTTTCCACAGAGGACATAAAAATTTGTCTGGAGTTAAAGAGACTTGAGTTAGAGGCCAAGCATTTGAAAATAGAAGCAGCAGAGAGGCTGAGACATCTAGAGGCTGAGGAAAATGAGAAACTGCAATGTCTGAAGGCTGAGGAAAATGAGAAACTGTGACATCTGCAGGCTGAGGAGAACGAGAGGCAGAAGCAACATGAAAAGGAGATGCTGACTATTCACCATAGTCATGGAGGTAATGGGGAAGGGAGTAACTGAACCCCAGAAACAACAAAGGTCAGTAAATTTCTTCCACAATTTACAGAGGAGGATCATTTTCACAGTTTCATTCATATGTTTGAGAGGGTATATGAACAGTATAATGTTGAACAAGGGCTCTGGGTACAGTTCCTGACCCCCTTACTCCATGGTAAAGCTGTAACTGTTCTTTCCAAACTGTCTGATACCAATCGTTTACATTTTAATAAAGTCAAAATGTGTTTGTTACAATGCTTTAAGTTAACACCTGAAGCTTATAGGAAAAAAGTTTTGTGAGCACAGATGCAAGGCAGATGAAAATGTGTGTGAATATGTTGCTGAACTCAGCACTTATTTTCATGGGTGAGAGAGTGGATGTCAGGCCATCATTTTTGAAGGGCTGGCAGACCTTTTGCTGGGGGAACAAGCCCTTAGCACTTTGCCTGAGGACATGAGAACCTGGTTAGCTGATAGACAAGGCACTACTGCAGAGGAGTTGGGGAAGAAGGGAGACCTATACCTAGCAAGCAGAGCATCACTGCACAGGAAAGGGACACCCAGTGCTGCTCATGGGTCTAAATGAATCCATGGTGGGCAGCCCAAACTGTCCCAACAGAGTCCGCCAGTAGCAGGGGAGGCCACTAGTCCAAGTACATGTCCAGGACTAAGGGTTAAATATTTTAAATGCAACCAGTGGAGCCATGTAGCATATAGATATCCATGAATGCAAGGTGGGGAACAAAAGTGGGAGAGCCAGTAAGTGGGAATGACAAAATGCTAACAGTAGGTTGTCTCGAGACCACAAGGGTACCAAACTACCACAAGAGGTTATATCCTATCTTAGTGAATGGGAAAGAGGCCATGGCTAAGAGGGATACAGCCTCTGACCTAACCATTGTAAAGCCCGCAATGGTTACAGAGAAGCACTACTTGCTTGGGCAGTCTACTCCAGTCAGAGCTTTAGGAGGGACCTCATTCCAAATTCCTTTGGCTAGGGTTCACCTTGACTGGGAGGGAGGAAAAGAAATCCAGCAAGTAGGTGTGTTTGAGGATATCCCTGTGGATGTCCTGACAGGGAATAATTGTGATAATGCAGTACCATTTGTGCATGCAGTTACACACAGTCAGGCTTGGAGGCAAGCTTGAGGGTCTGGTAGTCTGGGGGAGACCCAGACAGACCACACACTTGCAGCCATAACTGGTGAGGTGGTTACATCAGGGAGGGAGGAAGGGAGCTACCCTTTTGCAGTGAGATTGAAGGTGAGCCACAACTGCTTGTGGGTACTGCTGTTCCCTTGGACAGAGTGACTGCAAGGGCAGAGATGAGTAGTAGCACCAGGCTGACAGTGAGGCAACACTGTCAGAGGATATCAGACTTCCTGTGGAAGGGGAGCTGGGAAGGGTTACAAAGACAGAGCTGAGACAGGCTCAGCTCTCAGACCCTACATTACAAGGCCTGAGGGAGGTAGCTAGTGAGGCACCTGATTCTCAAGGGAAAGGGGAATCTGTATACTGGGACAAAGGGTTACTATATAGAGAGTGGATCCCTGAAGGAGGGCTAGAAGGTGAGAGAATAGAGCAGTTAGTAGTGCACAGAGCTTACCGTATGGCACTTCTAGCCATAGCACATGATATTCCCTTTGCAGGTCATATCGGCGTAAAATGTACAAAGAGACAGAGTATGCAGAACTTTTATTGGCCTGGGATTTCCAGAGATGTAACAGGGTACTGCAGGACCTGTGAGCAGTGCAAAAAGGTAGGCAAGGCAGGAGATACGGTGAAAAAAGAAGTTATGTACTCACCATAACGTTCCATCTGAGTAGTTATACTTCATTTTCTGCAACCTGTGGGTATTCGGATCCAATATGGATCCGAGCCGGCAACATTTTTGAAGCATCTGCTCCAAGCTCCTCCCCTTACCCATAATCCCTCACATCTCTTACATTCCCTCAGATTGAGTTTGCCACTATTCAAACTATTAGCAACTCAATAACAACACTAACCTAGAACAGGTTCGGAGGAAGGAGGGCGGGACGGTTGCAGAAAATGAAGTATAACTACTCAGATGGAACGTTATGGTGAGTACATAACTTCTTTATCTAAAGCCCAAAAAGCCCTAATTTATTTGGTTCTGAACCCAAAGATAATGTGGACATTAGTAAATTACTTCTGGCTGTGTCCCAGAGACTTGATTCGCTGAATGAGCGGTTGGATCATATTGAAAGACGTCCGGTACACGCATTTACTTCTCTACCAGCTCTTTCAACTAGCACAAAGGGAACTGCACGTACGGGAGACACCGAACAGTGTTCTTTGCCGCCAGCACAGCCCGAGCGTACAGAACCCGCTTCAGATAATCATGCAGTTCAAAATGCGGCTTTACAGAATGGACTTTCTGCTCCCAATACCAACGGACCTGCACTTATTGGTGTTTCTTCTTTGGCTGACTGGATTGACGATACTGGGGACTTGTTTGTGTTTCTAAAGCCTCTTCAGAAGGATCTACCGGTGCCGACATCTGTGTCTCTAACTAAACAAGATGACATTCTAAGCAAGCTGAAGCTGTTTGATAATAAGGTACTTAAATTAAGAAAATTACAGTTGGAAGTTGCTTATTTTAGACAATGCCTTAATGAAGACATTGTCCCTAAGGGTTTGAGGAATGGGTTTGTTCCTTCTAACTTAATTCCGGATTCTGACTTTCTAACTGACTTGGTTGTGCTGTTTCAAAAACAAGGGGCACAGCTATTGGAACTTATTATTAAATATTATGTTTTAAATATTGAGAAGTTAACGAATGAGGTCAACTTACTGGACAATGACATCAAACTGCATATTGACTTTTACAAGTTTAAGTTTGATTATAATCGCATTTTCTCAAATGTTGATGCTTTTATGAGCAAGATCAAGACTAATAAGTCTAAAAAACGTTTTAGGGACAGATGTGCATACCAAGAAAACAGGGCCTACCCTAAACTGTCTAAAGTTAATAGCCAAAATGTAAATGATGACCTTGCTATTAACAAAGTTGATGTTAATAGAAATGGGGTTATATCAGATAACACTGACTCCACAGCAGTAACTGTTCAACAGGAAGGTGGTCTTAGACGTAGTAATAGGAACCGCAAAAATGCTGATGGTCCTGATGGCCATGTTAGCAATTCTATAAACTTTGGCGATTCCACTTACAATGTTAGTGATAATTCCGTTTTTTTAGGGAATCACAACAACACTCACAACAAGGGCAGGAACAGGAACTGGAACAGATAACTAGTCCTAGTAACAATGATGAAAATATTCAATCACCTAATATTCTTTTTAATAGTAGAGGTGATTTTAAGGTTTATAACTTTTCATCACTGTCATTGGAACCTGAACTCATCGAATTGTTGGCACTAGGTAACACATTTGTGCCTTCTAAGAAGTTTGATTTAGCCAAACTGTTGATCGATTTAAAATGCTATGTCAGAAAACTCAATTTAAGGCTGCTTTTCAACAATGAGGTGAATGTTCTGAACAATTCACTAACCCTATCGAGTACCTTCAACCCCCCCTTACATCTTGGTTTAAGAATGTTCGAGAACATTTGCGAACTTGATTTCGTCACTTGGACTTCCTTTGTAGAAGTACAAAAAATACTTCTAACATTACTAAAGTCCAATTTGAAGCTCTTAACAACTTATTAGCTTCCCCTGTGAGAATCATTAAACCGGATAAAGGGGGTGGGTTAGTTATTTTTGAAAATGACCAGTACACTCAAAGAATGTTTGAGGTTCTTGATTCTCAAGCTTATAGACCAGTATCACTAAATGAAATGAACAGTTGTTCAAACAGACTTAGAGGTTACTTTAGGGACATTTACCTTCTAGGAAGAATTAATGTGGACACATATAAATATATAGACATTGTTTCACCAAAAGTACCGGTAATGTTTGGAATACCAAAGGTCCATAAGAATAGCAGTGACCCCCCTATGAGAGCATTAATAGATTGTAGATCTTCTATGACCTATCCATGTCCTAAATATGTTGATTTTTTGCTCTCCAAATACATTAAACTGGTACCCAGCATTTGTAAGGACTCTTGGTCTTTTTTGACCAACATTAACAGTATTCCTTTTAACAACCATTACAACTTCCTCACTATTGACGTTGTCGATTTGTACACCTCAATCCCTCACCAAGAAGCGGTTGAGTGGATTTGTTTGCTCCTTAACGAACTTAAAGCACCTAAGGTTGAGATCGACAATGTCACTGAACTATTAGACATAGTTCTCACATTCAATTTTTTCACCTTTGACGGATCTATCTACTTGCAAACTCAAGGTGTGGCAATGGGCTCCCCTTGCGGTGCCAGTGTTGCCAATCTTTTTATGGCACACTGGGAGAAAAATTTCCTTTTTAACAATCCAGATTGGATGAAACACATCCATTATTATACGAGACTTTTGGATGATGTTTTCATCCTCTTTGAAGGTGAGGCCACACTAGCAGAGTCATAAGTGGACTTTTTAAATACAACTACACCTTTCCTCAAGTTTACTTATAATTTTTCTAAGGAAAGCATTGACTACCTTGACGTGAAATTGACTAAAGATTCAACTATTTCTAGCCTTCAATCTTCCATTTTTAGGAAAGCTACTTACTGCAACTCCTTTTTACACTATTCCAGCTCTCACCCTTACAAACAAAAAAGAGCCATTGTTAAAGGTCAACTGGTGAGGGCAGTAAGGATGTGCAGTAAGCTTTCCGATTTCACTTCTGAGTGTAACTTCCTGAAACAACTTTTTATTAATAGAGGTTACCCTCAGGTTATGTTTGAGGCTCTACTCAGTGAGGTTGAGCTTAAGAGATCTAATGGCTATTTTAAGCCTCTCCTAAACTGTGAGAAGGGAGTAGGAACAACCGAACAGGCTCTTGGCATTAATGAAGAAGAGATGAGTAATCCAGGTACAACAGTTGAGTTAACTACTGTACAAGGCTTGACCATCTCCCCTTTGAGTTTTATCACTACTTTCAACAGTAATTCTAATCAGATTCTGAGGATTATACAGAAAAATTGTTTTTTCATTGAAAGTAATCCACTATTATTAGAAAAATTAGGTACTAGACCTCATGTTGTTTATAAAAGGGGAATGAATATAAAGGAACTGTTACAGAGGAATACTTACTCACATCTTCATCCCTATAATAGACTTAAAGGGACTTTTTCTTGTGGAATGTGTAACTGGTGTAACGTAATTCGTGTTGGTTCCACTTTTTCTATTAGGGATAGAAAATTTGATATCAAATTTAAAATCAACTGTGAAACAAAGTCTATAGTGTACATTGCTTTCTGTGTGTGTTACCCTGCGTTTTATGTCGGAAAAACCGATAGAAAATTTAAGGAGCGTGTTTACCAACATTGCTACGCCATCAAAAAAGGTAAAACTGAAAACGCATTGGCTAAGCACGTTACATGTAACCCAGGGCATAGTTTCACATTCATGGGCATTGATCATGTACCAGTATCTATTAGAGGTGGCCCTACTTCACTGGTTCTTGAAAACCATGAATTGGAATGGCAGTTGAAACTTGATGCCTTTAATAACCCGGGCTTAAATGAGAATTGCAATATTGCACCTGTTCTTAAACTTAAGGCATTTCTGAGATGATGCTTATATTGAGAATATTTTGTTCAGTTCTTGTTTGCCCTTACCTACCAGTTGGGTTTACTTATCTTAACTCTATTACAAAATAATAAATAGTTACTTTTATATTTTTAAAATTTATGTTTTTACTATTAATTCTCTTGATCTAATTATCCACTGGATTTGAGTTGCTTAGGCAACGTTCATTAATATTGTTTTTACATTTATTAAAAACCTTTTTATCTAATTCTATGTTTCTTATTAAAAATGTTTTAAATATTTTCTGTGTATATAAACCATGTTATTGTTAACTGATGAGTTACTCAACTATGTACTTCTGTTTCTTTTACTTGGTATTGCCCTTTTAAGTGTACTGTTCTATTTTAATTGAAAGGAAGTGATGTAATGTACTAACTGCTACTTAGGTTCAAAAAGGTTTTGGCGCCCTTTTTGTACTTCTCTGATGAAGCTTCTCTTTTGGAGTGTAAGCAACATGTAGTCTTTCCACAATAAATTTGCGTTAAGGAATATTACTTTGTGCTTTGGGCTTTGCTTTGACCAGGACCTCTTGTTGTGCCAGCTTGTTTGCTCGTTTTCAAGTTTTCAACAGTTTGTTCTCCATGGCTTCTGATCTTGTGCTCAGCCCAAAAAGCCCTAATTTATTCGGTTCTGAACCCAAAGATAATGTGGACATTAGTAAATTACTTCTGGCTGTGTCCCAGAGACTTGATTCGCTGAATGAGTGGTTGGATCATATTGAAAGACGTCCGGTACACGCATTTACTTCTCTACCAGCTCTTTCAACTAGCACAAAAGGAACTGCACGTACGGGAGACACCGAACAGTGTTCTTTGCCGCCAGCACAGCCCGTGCGTACAGAACCCGCTTCAGATAATCATGCAGTTCAAAATACAGCTTTACAGAATGGACTTTCTGCTCCCAATACCAACGGACCTGCACTTATTGGTGTTTCTTCTTTGGCTGACTGGATTGATGATACTGGGGACTTGTTTATGTTTCTAAAGCCTCTTCAGAAGGATCTACCGGTGCCGACATCTGTGTCTCTAACTAAACAAGATGACATTCTAAGCAAGCTGAAGCTGTTTGATAATAAGGTACTTAAATTAAGAAAATTACAGTTGGAAGTTGCTTATTTTAGACAATGCCTTAATGAAGACATTGTCCCTAAGGGTTTGAGGAACGGGTTTGTTCCTTCTAACTTAATTCCGGATTCTGACTTTCTAACTGACTTGGTTGTGCTGTTTCAAAAACAAGGGGCACAGCTATTGGAACTTATTATTAAATATTATGTTTTAAATATTGAGAAGTTAACGAATGAGGTCAACTTACTGGACAATGACATCAAACTGCATATTGACTTTTACAAGTTTAAGTTTGATTATAATCGCATTTTCACAAGTGTTGATGCTTTTATGAGCAAGATCAAGACTAATAAGTCTAAAAAACTTTTTAGGGACAGATGTGCATACCAAGAAAACAGGGCCTACCCTAAACTGTCTAAAGTTAATAGCCAAAATGTAAATGATGACCTTGCTATTAACAAAGTTGATGTTAATAGAAATGGGATTATATCAGATAACACTGACTCCACAGCAGTAACTGTTCAACAGGAAGGTGGTCTTAGACGTAGTAATAGGAACCGCAAAAAGGCTGATGGTCCTGATGGCCATGTTAGCAATTCTATAAACTTTGGCGATTCCACTTACAATGTTAGTGATAATTCCGTTTTTTTAGGGAATCACAACAACACTCACAACAAGGGCAGGAACAGGAACTGGAACAGATAACTAGTCCTAGTAACAATGATGAAAATATTCAATCACCTAATATTCTTTTTAACAGTAGAGGTGATTTTAAGGTTTATAACTTTTCATCACTGTCATTGGAACCTGAACTCATCGAATTGTTGGCACTAGGTAACACATTTGTGCCTTCTAAGAAGTTTGATTTAGCCAAACTGTTGATCGATTTAAAATGCTATGTCAGAAAACTCAATTTAAGGCTGCTTTTCAACAATGAGGTGAATGTTCTGAACAATTCACTAACCCTATTGAGTACCTTCAACCCCCCCTTACATCTTGGTTTAAGAATGTTCGAGAACATTTGCGAACTTGACGCTCGTCACTTGGACTTCCTTTGTAGAAGTACAAAAAATACTTCTAACATTACTAAGGTCCAATTTGAAGCTCTTAACAACTTATGCGCTTCCTGTGAGAATCATTAAACCGGATAAAGGGGGTGGGTTAGTTATTTTTGAAAATGACCAGTACACTCAAAGAATGTTTGAGGTTCTTGATTCTCAAGCTTATAGACCAGCATCACTAAATGAAATGAACAGTTGTTCAAACAGACTTAGAGGTTACTTTAGGGACATTTACCTTCTAGGAAGAATTAATGTGGACACATACAAATATATAGACATTGTTTCACCAAAAGTACCGGTAATGTTTGGAATACCAAAGGTCCATAAGAATAGCAGTGACCCCCCTATGAGAGCGTTAATAGATGGAAGATCTTCTATGACCTATCCATGTTCTAAATATGTTGATTTTTTTGCTCTCCAAATACATTAAACTGGTACCCAGCATTTGTAAGGACTCTTGGTCTTTTTTGACCAACATTAACAGTATTCCTTTTAACAACCATTACAACTTCTTCACTATTGACGTTGTCGATTTGTACACCTCAATCCCTCACCAAGAAGCGGTTGAGTGGATTTGTTTGCTCCTTAACGAACTTAAAGCACCTAAGGTTGAGATCGACAACGTCACTGAACTATTAGACATAGTTCTCACGTCCAATTTTTTTCACCTTTGACGGATCTATCTACTTGCAAACTCAAGGTGTGGCAATGGGCTCCCCTTGCGGTGCCAGTGTTGCCAATCTTTTTATGGCACACTGGGAGAAAAATTTCCTTTTTAACAATCCAGATTGGATGAAACACATCCATTATTATACGAGATTTTTGGATGATGTTTTCATCCTCTTTTAAGGTGAGGCCACACTAGCAGAGTCATTAGTGGACTTTTTAAATACAACTACACCTTTCCTCAAGTTTACTTATAATTTTTCTAAGGAAAGCATTGACTACCTTGACGTGAAATTGACTAAAGATTCAACTATTTCTAGCCTTCAATCTTCCATTTTTAGGAAAGCTACTTACTGCAACTCCTTTTTACACTATTCCAGCTCTCACTCTTACAAACAAAAAAGAGCCATTGTTAAAGGTCAACTGGTAAGGATGTGCAGTAAGCTTTCCGATTTCACTTCTGAGTGTAACTTCCTGAAACAACTTTTTATTAATAGAGGTTACCCTCAGGTTATGTTTGAGGCTCTACTTAGTGAGGTTGAGCTTAAGAGATCTAATGGCTATTTTAAGCCTCTCCTAAACTGTGAGAAGGGAGTAGGAACAACCGAACAGGCTCTTGGCATTAATGAAGAAGAGATGAGTAATCCAGGTACAACAGTTGAGTTAACTACTGTACAAGGCTTGACCATCTCCCCTTTGAGTTTTATCACCACTTTCAACAGTAATTCTAATCAGATTCTGAGGATTATACAGAAAAATTGGTTTTTCATTGAAAGTAATCCACTATTATTAGAAAAATTAGGTACTAGACCTCATGTTGTTTATAAAAGGGAATGAATATAAAGGAACTGTTACAGAGGAATACTTACTCACATCTTCATCCCTATAATAGACTTAAAGGGACTTTTTCTTGTGGAATGTGTAACTGGTGTAACGTAATTCATGTTGGTTCCACTTTTTCTATTAGGGATAGAAAATTTGATATCAAATTTAAAATCAACTGTGAAACAAAGTCTATAGTGTACATTGCTTTCTGTGTGTGTTGCCCTGCATTTTATGTTGGAAAAACCGACAGAAAATTTAAGGAGCGTGTTTACCAACATTGCTACGCCATCAAAAAAGGTAAAACTGAAAATGCATTGGCTAAGCACGTTACATGTAACCCAGGGCATAGTTTCACATTCATGGGCATTGATCATGTACCAGTATCTATTAGAGGTGGCCCTACTTCACTGGTTCTTGAAAACCGTGAATTGGAATGGCAGTTGAAACTTGATGCCTTTAATAACCCGGGCTTAAATGAGAATTGCAATATTGCACCTGTTCTTAAACTTAAGGCATTTCTGAGATGATGCTTATATTGAGAATATTTTGTTTAGTTCTTGTTTGCCCTTACCTACCAGTTGGGTTTACTTATCTTAACTCTATTACAAAATAACAAATAGTTACTTTTATATTTTTAAAATTTATGTTTTTACTATTAATTCCCTTGATCTAATTATCCACTGGATTTGAGTTGCTTAGGCAACGTTCATTAATATTGTTTTTACATTTATTAAAAACCTTTTTATCTAATTCTATGTTTCTTATTAAAAATTTTTAAATTATTTTCTGTGTATATAAACCATGTTATTGTTAACTGATGAGTTACTCAACTATGTACTTCTGTTTCTTTTACTTGGTATTGCCCTTTTAAGTGTACTGTTCTATTTTAATTGAAAGGAAGTGATGTAATGTACTAACTGCTACTTAGGTTCAAAAAGGTTTTGGCGCCCTTTTTGTACTTCTCTGATGAAGCTTCTCTCTTTTGGAGTAGCGAAACGCTTGTTGTCTTTCCACAATAAATTTAGTTAAGGAATATTACTTTGTGCTTTGGGCTTTGCTTTGACCAGGACCTCTTGTTGTGCCAGTTTGTTTGCTTTCGTTTTCAAGTTTTCCAACCAGTTTGTTCTCCATGGCTTCTGATCTTGTGCTCTCAGCCCAAAAAGCCCTAATTTATTCGGTTCTGAACCCAAAAGATAATGTGGACGACTATTAGAATTACTTCTGGCTGTGTCCCAAGAGACTTGATTAAGCTGAATGAGTGGTTGGATCATATTGAAGAAGGCGTCCGGTACTGCGCATTTACTTCCTCTACCAGCTCTTTCAACTAGCACAAAAGGAACTGCACGTCTGGGGAGACACCGAACCAGTGTTCTTTGCCTTGGCTCCAGCACAGCCACGTGTGCGTACAGAACCAACTTCAGATAATCATACGGTTTAAAATACAGCTTTACAGAATGGACTTTTTCTGCTCCCCAATACCAACGGACCTGCACTTATTGGTGTTTCCTTCTTTTGGCTGACTGGATTGATGATTTTTTGGGGACTTGTTTATATTTTCTAAAAGCCTAACTTCAGAAGGGATCTACCGGTGCCGACATCTGTGTCTCTAACTTAAACAAGATGACATTCTAAGCAAGCTGGAAAGCTGTTTGATAATAAGGTACTTAAATTAAGAAAATTACAGTTGGAGAGATTGCTTATTTTTAGACAATGCCTTAATGAAGACATTGTCCCTAAAGGGTTTGAGAGCAGGGTTTGTTCCTTCTAACTTAATTCCGGATTCTGACTTTCTTAACTGACTTACGGTTGTGCTGTTTCAAAAACAAAGGGGCACAGCTATTGGAACTTATTATTAAATATTATGGTACACAAATATTGAGAAGTTAACGAATGAGGTCAACTTACTGGACAATGACATCAAACTGCATATTGACTTTTTACAAGTTTAAGTTTTGATTATAATAGCATTTTTCACAAGTGTTGATGCTTTTATGAAGGCAAGATCCAAGACTAATAAGTCCTAAAAACTTTTAGGGACAGATATTGCATACCAAGAAAACAGGGCCTACCTAAACTGTCTAAAGTTAATAGCCCAAAATGTAAATGATGACCTTGCTATTAACAAAGTTGATGTTAATAGAAATGGGGATTATATCCAGATAACACTGACTCTCCACAGCAGTAACTGTTCAACAGGAAGGTGGTCTTAAGAGCGTAGCAATAGGAACGCCGCCATAAAAGGCTGATGGTCCTGATGGCCATGTTAGCAATTCTATAAACTTTTGGCGATTCCACTTACAATGTTAGTGATAATTCCGTTTTTTAGGGAATCACAACAACTTACTCACAACAAGGGCAGGAACAGGAACTGGAACAGATAACTAGTCTAGTAACAATGATGATATTCAATCACCTAATATTCTTTTTAACAGTAGAGGTGATTTTAAGGTTTATAACTTTTCATCACTGTCATTTGGAACCTGAACTCATCGAATTGTTGGCACTAGGTGGCACATTTGTGCCTTCTAAGAGATTTGATGTAGCCAAACTGTTGATCGATTTAAAATGCTATGTCAGAAAACTCAATTTAAGGCTGCTTTTTCAACAATGAGGTGAATGTTCTGAACAATTCACTAACCTATTGAGTACCTTCAACCCCCCTTACATCTTGGTTTAAGAATGTTCGAGAACATTTAGAACTTGGCCTTCGTCACTTGGACTTCCTTTGTAGAAGTACAAAAATACTTCTAACATTACTAAGGTCCAATTTGAAGCTCTTAACAACTTGTATTGCTTCCCTGTGAGAATCATTAAACGGATAAAGGGGTGGGTTAGTTATTTTTTGAAAATGACCAGTACACCTCAAAGAATGTTTGAGGTTCTTTGATTCTCAAGCTTATAGACCAGCATCACTAAATGAAATGAACAGTTGCTCAAACAGACTTAGAGGTTACTTTAGGGACATTTACCTTCTAGGAAGAATTAATGTGGACACATACAAATATATAGACATTGTTTCACCAAAAGTACGGGTAATGTACTTGGAATACCAAAGGTCCATAAGAATAGCAGTGACCCCTATGAGAGCGTTAATAGATGGAAGATCTTCTATGACCTATCCATGTTCTAAATATGTTGATTTTTTGCTCTCCAAATACATTAAACTGGTACCCAGCATTTGTAAGGACTCTTGGTCTTTTTTGACCAACATTAACAGTATTCCTTTTAACAACCATTACAACTTCTTCACTATTGGCGTTGTCGATTTGTACACCTCAATCCCTCACCAAAGAAGCGGTTGAGTGGATTTGTTTTGCTCCTTAGCGAACTTAAAGCACCTAAGGTTGAGATCGACAACGTCACTGAACTATTAGACATAGTTCTCACGTCCAATTTTTTTCACCTTTGACGGATCTATCTACTTGCAAACTCAAGGTGTGGCAATGGGCTCCCCATAGCGGTGCCAGTGTTGCTTAATCTTTTATGGCACACTGGGAGAAAAATTTCCTTTTTAACAATCCAGATTGGATGAAACACATCCATTATTATACGAGATTTTTGGATGATGTTTTCATCCTCTTTTAAGGTGAGGCCACACTAGCAGAGTCATTAGTGGACTTTTTAAATACAACTACACCTTTCCTCAAGTTTACTTATAATTTTTCTAAGGAAAGCATTGACTACCTTGACGTGAAATTGACTAAAGATTCAACTATTTCTAGCCTTCAATCTTCCATTTTTAGGAAAGCTACTTACTGCAACTCCTTTTTACACTATTCCAGCTCTCACTCTTACAAACAAAAAAGAGCCATTGTTAAAGGTCAACTGGTAAGGATGTGCAGTAAGCTTTCCGATTTCACTTCTGAGTGTAACTTCCTGAAACAACTTTTTATTAATAGAGGTTACCCTCAGGTTATGTTTGAGGCTCTACTTAGTGAGGTTGAGCTTAAGAGATCTAATGGCTATTTTAAGCCTCTCCTAAACTGTGAGAAGGGAGTAGGAACAACCGAACAGGCTCTTGGCATTAATGAAGAAGAGATGAGTAATCCAGGTACAACAGTTGGGTTAACTACTGTACAAAGGCTTGACCATCTCCCTTTGAGTTTTATCACCACTTTCAACAGTAATTCTAATCAGATTCTGAGGATTATACAGAAAATTGGTTTTCATTGAAAGTAATCCACTATTATTAGAAAAATTGGGTACTAGACCTCATGTTGTTTATAAAAGGGGAATGAATATAAAGGAACTGTTACAGAGAGGAATACTTACTCACATCTTCATCCCTATAATAGACTTAAAGGGACTTTTTCTTGTGGAATGTGTAACTGGTGTAATGTAATTCATGTTGGTTCCACTTTTTCTATTAGGGATAGAAAATTTGATATCAAATTTAAAATCAACTGTGAAACAAAGTCTATAGTGTACATTGCTTTCTGTGTGTGTTGCCCTGCATTTTATGTTGGAAAAACCGACAGAAAATTTAAGGAGCGTGTTTACCAACATTTATGCCATCAAAAAAGGTAAAACTGAAAATGCATTGGCTAAGCACGTTACATGTAACCCAGGGCATGAAGTTTCACATTCATGGGCATTGATCATGTACCAGTATCTATTAGAGGTGGCCCTACTTCACTGGTTCTTGAAAACCGTGAATTGGAATGGCAGTTGAAACTTGATGCCTTTAATAACCCGGGCTTAAATGAGAATTGCAATATTGCACCTGTTCTTAAACTTAAGAGCATTTCTGAGATGATGCTTATATTGAGAATATTTTTGTTTTAGTTCTTGTTTGCCCTTACCTACCAGTTGGGTTTACTTATCTTAACTCTATTACAAAATAACAAATAGTTACTTTTATATTTTTAAAATTTATGTTTTTACTATTAATTCCCTTGATCTAATTATCCACTGGATTTGAGTTGCTTAGGCAACGTTCATTAATATTGTTTTTACATTTATTAAAAACCTTTTTATCTAATTCTATGTTTCTTATTAAAAATTTTTAAATTATTTTCTGTGTATATAAACCATGTTATTGTTAACTGATGAGTTACTCAACTATGTACTTCTGTTTCTTTTACTTGGTATTGCCCTTTTAAGTGTACTGTTCTATTTTAATTGAAAGGAAGTGATGTAATGTACTAACTGCTACTTAGGTTCAAAAAGGTTTTGGCCCTTTTGTACTTCTCTGATGAAGCTTCTCTTTTGGAGTAAGCAACGCTTGTTGTCTTTCCACAATAAATTTGCGTTAAGGAATATTACTTTGTGCTTTGGGCTTTGCTTTGACCAGGACCTCTTGTTGTGCCAGTTTCTTTATCTAAAGAAGTTAACTTCATTTATCTGCAACCTGTGGGGCAGAGTCCCCAGCTACCAAAACTCCTGGGAAGCCCTCATGGAAGGATAATCCTGAGCACCACAGAAACAAAGGATGCTCTCCCTCTAGAGATCAAATCCAAGTTATAATGAGAAATAAATGTATGTGACCTTGCCCAGGTCGCCGCTGCACAGATATCATCCAGAGAAACCTTAGACCAAAAGGCAGCAGAAGTTGCCATAGATCTGGTAGAATGAGCTTTAATAGGACGAGGTGGGGGCAGACCTTTATCCTTATAGACTTGCAGTATACAATGTGTAATCCATCTAGCCAAGAAAACCTTGGAAATGGCCTTGTCCAAAAAGGGTCTGGAAAAGGACATGAATAACTGGTCAGACCTACGGAATCATTTAGTCCTGTGTAAATAGAAACAAAGCTGTCTATAAACATCTAGCAAATGTAGCTTATATTCACCCTTGTCCTGGAAATTTGGAAAGAACACAGGCAGATTAATCATCTGGTTAATATTTGATTCAGAAGCAACTTTCAGTAAGAAAGAAGGGTTCGTGCAAAGCGAAATCCTGTCTTTATGAAAGATCAAGTAAGGCAGTCATGTCAGGCAAAGTTTGGATCTCAGAAACCCTTCTGGCTGAGGTAATGGCCACTAGAAAAGCTGTCTTCCAGGACAGGAATTTCAAATCTACTGATGCTGCTGGCTCGAATGGGGGTGCCACCAATGGCTGTAGAACTAGGGTAAGGTCCCAAGGAGGGATGGAATCCTTAACCGGGGGACGTAAAAGAAAAGTACCTTTCAGAAAAGCTTTACACAATCTCAAAGAGGCCAGAGCATTCAGATTTTCACTGACATGAAAATTAGATATGGCTGCCAGTTGTACTTTCACCATAGAGGAACTAGCCCCTTGTTGGAAAATATAGGACAAAAACTTCAACACTGCAGGAACCGGGGCTGTAAATGGATCTAGGTTTCTCTGAGAAGCTCAAATAGAGAAGCGTTTCCATTTGCTGCAATAAACCTTCCTAGTGGAAGCTTTGTGGGATGCCACCAATATATTCTTTACTGAAGATGACAGACCGGGAGTCCTAGCAATCAAGGGAACTGAAGCAACCAAGCTGTCAGCTTGAGGCTGCCCAGATCGGGCAGACTGATGCCCGAGGGATGCGAGATGAGATCTGGGTAGGGATCCAGAATCCGTGGAAGAGTTAGAGCATGAGACCAGAGGAAGGGGAACCACACCTGGCGAGGCCAGAACGGGGTAATGTGGATCACACTGCACCTCAGTTGGCAAGCTTTCTGACGAAACTTCAGAATGAGAGGTAACAGGGATAGGCATGCAGTAACCCAGGAGGCCAAGCATGGACAAGAGCATCTCTGGTGGAGTCCCCTGGTGAGGGGATCAGAGCGAAGAACTCGCTGCACTTCGCGTTGGAAGGAGATGCGAAGAGATTGCAGCAAGGGTGACCCCACGCAAAGAAGATCTCCTCTGCTACTGACTGTTTCCAAGACCACTCATATGGCATTAGAATAGTCTGACTCAGTATGTCCGCTAAAATGTTGGAGCGTCCCGGGATGTGCATTGCAATCAGAAACCGACTGGTGGAGATTGCCCACTCTCATGGCCTCGCAGCAGAGAAGGTAAGACCTGGTTCCTCCTTGTTTGTTGATGTACCAGACAACAGACATGTTGTCTGACTGAACTGCCAACGTCCCTGTGGGAAGAACAGCATAGAAGGCTTGCAACGTTAAAAGCACTGCCCTCATCTCCAGAACACTGATACCCAATCTGGTCTCGGTCTGGGACCACATGCCTTGGACCGTCTTTCCCAAAAAGTGCCCCCCCCCATCCAAGCAGGAAGGCATCCATGGTCACTGTGGCTTGGGCTGGGGGTGTTATAAAGGGACAAGGTGCCAAGATTTCCAGCGATTGGAGCCACCAGAGAAGAGAAATCTTGCAGGCTCTGTTGATTCGTATTGGATAGTCCATGGGGAGGTCTAACCAAGTCCACTGAACTGCCAGGGTCCACTGAAGCACCCTCATGTGAAGGCGCACACAGGGAAGGATTGAAATTGCTGTGGCCATGGAGCCTAGGGCAAGAAGAACATCGCTCGCCGTTGGCATCGTGGGGCCAAGGATCACTGACACAAGAGCCCATAGGTTCTAGACCCTGCCCCGAGTGAGAAAAACTTGCAATAGTAGAGTGTCCAGCCGAGCCCCTATGAATTCCAAGGTCTGTGTCAGGTTCAAGCGGGACTTGGAGATGTTGATGGTAATCCCTAGATTGACTGCAAGATGCAGGAAGGAGTCTCTGGCCATGCACAATAGACGCTTGGTGGCAGCAGCAAGGAGCCAATTGTCTAGGTAAGGAAACACCTGAATTCCCTGAAGCTTCAGGTGAGCCACTATGACTGCCTTAACCTTGGTAAACACCCTGGGGGCTGCGGTGAGACCGAAGGGTAGGGCTCTGAACTGGAAATGATTGGCTCCCAGATGGAAGAGAAGGAATCTCCTGGAGCTTCTGCAAATTTTGATATGGTAGTAAACGTCCTGGAGGTCTATGGAGCATATTCATTCGCATTCTCGGAGGTAAGGTAGAATGGACTGCAAGGTGACCATCTGGAATTTCTTCTTGGCTACAGTCAGGTTCAGGGTTGACAGGTCCTATATAGTCCTGAGGTCCCCTGTCTTTTTTGGCACTAAAAAGAACCTGGAGTAAACACCTAATCCGGACTGATCTGGGAGGACCAGTTTGATGGCCCAATTGTGAATCAGCTTTGAAATTTCATGTGCTACCACCTCCCTTTGAGTGGGTAGAACATCCAGGAGGTGCTTTGGATGGACGGGTGGGGCAACGAATGGGATGGAGTATCCTCTGGATAGAATTTGGAGCACCCAACGGTCCGTCGTAATGGACTCCCAAGCCATTAGGTGCAATGACAATCTTCCCCTGACTGTCTTCAGAGTAGGACAGTCGGGCAACCCTTCAGGATTGCTGTGCGGGTCTGTCCAAGAAGGTCTCCCTAGACCCAAAGTTCCTCGGGCCGCCTCAGCCTCTGGGACGGCGTCTGTCTTGTTGCCCTCTGCCTCTAGGGGACGAGTTATCCTGAGTGTCCCAGGAAAACTGAGATTTTCGGAACTACATCTTCCTTTGTCCTCTCTGATTCATAGAAAAGGGTCTTTGAGGGCTAGAGAAGTGGACTCTGACGGAAGACAGAGTCGTCCCGTCCTTCTTGCTCTGGACCAGGGTGTCCAAATTGTCTTCCCGAACAGGGAGGAACCATTAAATGGAGCATTTGTGAATGACGCCTTGAAGGGGTCCGCAAATTGACAGAGTCTGAGCCAAGCGTGCCACCTCATAGCTACGCTGGTCCCAGCCACCCTAGCCACTACTTCCGTGGCATGGGAAAGAAGACGCATGGACGTGTTTGAAACAGATTTCAGAGTCAACATTTTCACTGAGAACAGTCGCTTGTCCTTTGGCGACAAAGACTCTGGGGGTGATACAGCGAATTCCGTGACTAGGTCTCACTGGAGTCAAATGACGTGTGCCAAATAATTCAGCGCTCATATACAGTATGTCACTGAAGAAAAGACTCACTTCCCAAATCGATCCACCGCCCTAGACTCCTTGTCCAGAGGGTGGACTGCAGAACTTTCCTGAGCCAGTTCTCTCTTGGTGGCAGCTGCAACCACCATAGCATCCAGCAGGGATCCCTTGTACTAGGCCTGTCTTTCTGTGGGAGGAAAAAGGATCCTGTCTGGGCATTTGGGTATTGGCTCTATGGTGTCAGGCTCCTTCCATGCACACGTGGTAATGAGATCCACTAATGGATCTGCAGGAGGGGACACCCAGGATGTAGATGGGCCCGTGCCAAAGGCCTCCAGGAATACTGACTCATCCATAGAGTGTTTTGGGGCTGACCAACCTCTGCTCTGGCAGAGGATTTCCATGATTTCTCTGAAGGAGACATCCTCGGGAGGTGAACTGGGGGTACCCTCATCTTCATCCAAGTCAGTATCTTCTATGAGGGACTTAGGGGAGTCCATGTGCCTCCTCTTACACTAGTGCTTACGGGGAGCCTCCTCAGTGGGACTCTCTGAAGAGGGCTCATAAGTCACGGGGGGTTCCATGACTGGATCCACGGGCTGTCCCTGGGACAAGCTGATGGGAGTCATGACCAAATCCACGGCAGCCTGGCCGGAGTCCAAGGCAACGGGCTGGGGTCACAATCCTTGGGAGAAAACCCTCTCCACCACGTCAAAGGCCAAAGGAGAGTGCACCTCCTTAGCAACCAATAAGGAAGAAGCTCTCCCGGCTCCATCGTGAGGATTGGGGCCGAGGCCAAGGTAGCCAGGGTTCCGAAAGAACGGCTCAGATCTGACAAAGTCGGAGCCAAAGAAACCTCCATTCCCTCGGATCTGGCTCCCCATTCTTGGCCCTGAGAGTTGCTTGGATCCAAACAAGTCTGATCCGAGGAACTCAAGGTAATCGCCGGCGTCAAGGTTGGAGGGACCATCGGCAATGAACCCCCAGCTCCTCAGATCCTCGGATCCATAAACCCCAAAACCGCAGGTCGGATCGGGGAAGGAGAGATAGGATGAAAGAAGGGCATATAGGTCCCCTTCCAGCCTGAGACGGGCCTGGCAAGACTCCCATTTGGATTTGGGTCCCAATGAACCTCCGCATCATCCTGTCCATATCAAGCTCCAACAGACTCTGAGTTGACTGTGAGAGGGTGACCGACTCAGATCTGGCTGGTCTGTGAGTTGACCTCAAAGAAGGCCTCTGGTCCAAGGGCTCCGTTGGCTCCAGGGAGAACCTCGGGGAGTGGAGCCAAGGAGAGGTGGTCCTGACAACATTAGTAGCCGGACTGGGAAATGGCTCCCACTCCAGAGACTGTTTGCGGTGCCTTTCCACTCTTTTCTCTTTGTCTCTCTTGTCCTTATCTCTATCCTTTGGTTTTGCCCTGTCTCAGAAGGCTTAGAGGGAGGTTGAGTCCCAGCCTGAAGGGTAAGGGGGGTTGGTTGGCTACTGGAGCCGATGTCGAGGTCGTCAAATCCAATGCAAAAACTGGCAGCAGGCCCTTAGCTACCAGTTTTGCCTTCTTTTCTTTAAACACCCTAGGGTTGAACCCTGCACACACACTACACAGCAAAGAAAGGTGGGGAACACACAGGCAAATAACACACAGAGTGTGGCCATCAACCGGTGAAAGCTTGTGGTCACACTCTGTGCATTTTTTAAATGTTGGTTTTGGCTGGTCAGCCATCACCACACACCACTCAGCCAAAACTAAACCAACAAACACACACACACAAAGGACGGTTAGGCCTACACTACCTCACAAATTCCAAGCTTTTTAAACTACTTTTTTTTATTTTTTTTTTTTTACAGAAAAACGACGAACGACGACGAGGGGGAGGAAAGGGATGACCAAAAAACGACTACACTCACACACTAAATATATACTATAAAAGTACCACTTACTACACCCAACTTGGAGCTATAGAGATCACGATGCAAATGCATGAAGCAGCAAACGAGATCTGAGGGAAGGTAGGAGATGTGAGGGATTATAGGTAAGAGTAGGAGCTTGGAGCTTGGAACAGATGCTTGAAAAATGTTGCCGGCTCGGATCCGATATGGATCCAAATACCCACAGGTTGCAGATAATGAGAAGTTATATACCTACCATAACATTCCATGTTAGTTGTCTTCTTCTCGCCTTCTTTCTTGCTGGATGGGCTTGGAGCCGATCCTCGGCTCCGACTCGGCCAATTCTAAAGCTCAAGAGCTAATTCCACCAGCTCGAGGCTCCCCTATATCCCACAATGCTAGGCGGTAACTACTCAGATCACGTTTGATAGCTAAAACCAAGCAGTTCTGGTCTCCACAGTATGGAGAAGAGAGAAAAGGAACCCACCTCTATATAAACCTGTATGTAAGCTACCACAAACATAAAAGCGGGAGAATAGAGGTGGTGGGAGAACTATACGTGGGAAGGAAACCCCAATGGAAGATCCCAAAAATTCCTATCGGTCTGTGTCCAGGCTAGGGGGAAGGAGGGTGGGACGCTTAAGAAAGAAGGCGAGGAAAGAAAGACAACTAACATGGAACGTTATGGTAGGTACATAACTTCTCAATGTTAAGTTGTCAATCTCAGCCTTCCATTCTTTGTTGATGGGACCGCTGGCCTAGCACCTTACCCGGGTGAAAACCCCTTATCGGAACAGACTTCTTTGAGAACAGTGGCACCAAAGTTGGCACGGTTTCTGGAGGCCGTGTCAAATTTTGTGTCTGCGAGGATAAAGGTATGAGGAGAAGCCCATGTGGCGTGAACAAAGGCACAAATGGAATCTATTGGTAGCCTGTCCCTGAAAAGCTACAGATGTAGCCTTGTAATAACCCTGGTTGAATGAGCTCTAGGTCTTGAAGCGCAGTTTTGATGTCCTGATTTCATAGATGAAGGTGAATTATAGAGGTAAGCCATCTTGAAAGTGGGACACTTTAGAAACTGGAAGGCCCAATTTCCTTCCGCATAAGACAGGAAGAGCTGGTCAGATTTCCTGGAACCTCCTGTTTAGTCCTGTCTAAATAATATTGAGTTGGCGATGAACATCTAGAAAATTTAACTTTTGTTCCGACCTGTTGGAATAATTCCAGGGAAAGAGAGAAGACAGGAGATCGATAGTCTGATTTAGGTTTGCCTCAGAGGAAATCTTAGGCAAGAAGCTGACGGATTGGAGTCGGAAGTTGGACACACCCTGTCGCTATGGAAAACCTAAGTAAGGAGGACTACTGCAAAAGAGCATGAAGTTCAGATACCCTTCTAGCCCAGGATGTTAAAGTGGCTACTGTGAAAAAGTGTTTTCCATGGAGCTTAACTTAAGAGGGCATGAAGCCGCAGGTTCGAGAAGGGGAAGAATCAAGGATGCTAGGACCAAATTCAAGTCCCACTGAGGTGGGGGATCTTTGATTGGGGCTTGAGCAAAAAGACACCTCTTAGAAGGCTTTGCAGAGTTTATGGGACATGATACTTTGGAGTCCCGAGACACCTACATGAAGAAGTTAGATATAGCAGCTAGTTGTGCTCTAATGGTAGACAGAGGAAGAGCCTAAATGAAAGAGCTCTGCCAGGAAGTCTAAGATGGAGCTGGATTAGGTGCAGTGAAGGGGTCTATATTTTTTTGGATGCTGCCCAGAAGGAAAAACGCTTCCACTTACTATTGTAGATCCTTCTGGTAGAAGACTTGTGAGGAGGCTATCTGGATGTTACGGACCGAATGAGAGATTAAGGGAAGCCTGGCTAGGGTAGGAATCGGAGAAACCATGCTGTGTGAGGTTGAGAGATTGGAGGGGAGTGGTGCAGCTGGCCCGACTGGTGGGTCAAAAGATCTGCACTGGGTCCAGATGCCAAGGCTGCTCCAAGAGATAATGATGCGTGAACGGAAACCATATCTGTGAGAAGCCAGTAAGGGGCAATGAGGATTGGCATAGTGACTCTGAGGCGATAGCTTTTCTCGAATTAATTGAGAGATCAGTGGAAAGGGGGGAAAGGGCATACAGAAGTCCCCAAAGCCAATCGTGGACTAGGGAGCGTCTCTGGTGGGTTGGCCTGGTATTGAGGGAGAGAGGGTGAAGAAGTCGTGATTAACTTGCCATGTTTTGGGGAGTAGCAAAAGATACGCAGCAAAGCTGGCCCCATCTTGAGAAAAAGATTTCGTCCAGCACCTCATTTTTAGGAGACCACCACTCGTGAGGCATGAGAATAGCCTGCTCAAGCTTGTCCGCAATCAATGCGTTGGACTTCGGGGGAATGTGCGTTGCTATCAGAAAGCGCTGAGAAGAAGATTGCCCAATGCCAAAGTCTAAGTGCCTCTCACGACATAAGGGGTGAGACTTGGTTCCGCCCCCTGTTTGTTGATGTGGCTCACTACGGACATGTTGTCCGTCTGAATTGCAAATAGTCCCTGTGGGAAGGAAAGTGTCCTGAAGGGTCACGGTAAATGCTAAAGCACTGCTCTCATCTCTAAGACATTTATGCAAGTGGCACTGAAAGATTGTTAATGCGTCAGGACTGTCCTGCCCTGATAATGCCCCCCACCCCACCCGATCAGGGAGGTGTCCGTCGTCACAGTGGCCATTGGGGTTGGAGTGATGAAGAGTCTGCTCCTGGAGAACTTGAGGATGTCATCCACCAAGACAGGTGATTCTTGCAAGATTGGATTAGCAGGATGATGTGGAGACATCGGGAGCTGTTGAAGGACACCAGAAACAGCATCCTCTGGAGGATCCTTCGCATGTGAAAACGAGCTAAGGGGAGGAGTGGTTAGTAGCTGCCATGTGAGTCCCAATACCTCAAGACTACCCTGGCTTTGATCTTGTTGCACTGAAGCTTTTAGAAGGTAAACTTGTTTCATGGATATCTGATACCTTTCTTTGCTCTGTTAGTCTGGCTGAAAGATGAACTTTGTTCAAGGTGGGCCCTTGGAAAAAGAAACCAGCCAGCTGAAATTTTGTAAATAATATGTCACTTGAAAATATTAATATGATTTATATAGAACTGTGAGGCTGCCAGCCCAGCTATCTGGAATTTTGTAAATAATCATATGTTATTTGTGAATATTAATATGATTCATAGGCTTGTCTTACAAATGTAAGAGAACAGGCTTGTTGGCTGTTGGTGAAGCACCCACCAAGAGGAAAAAATGATGAGAGAAGAAAGGAGCCACTTTTGAGATTTTAAGTATTTTTCCTCTGTTTATTTGATAAGTTTTTCTGCAAAGCTGGCTAGTTTGAGCATTTTCTGGCTTGTTAAACTTGATTTCTGCATTAGTAGCTGTATTTAGAGCACAACCAAAAGCTGTATACTGAATTTCCTGTTTGCACTTAATTTTAAAATCGTTTTTTTCTCAAAACTTGCATATTTTCTGTCTTTGACCTAGCACTCTTGTGTGGGGTCATTTACTGCACTGTTATAACTTGATATTACTTGTGAACCTCTGCTATCTCTGAAAAAACAAAAACAAAAAAAATCTTGCTTTTTCCCACTTTTCTGAGATTTAAAAAAGTTCAAGTTACAGGCTTGCTGTTCTTGAACTGTTTTGTAAGTTTCTGTGAGGCCATTTTTGCTTGGGCTAGAGGAAAGTCTCTCTGTTGATCAGTGGCAGTGAAAAACATTGAGCTGCTTCCCTGCCCCCCGTGGGAGTGGTTACTGACTTGAAACTGTAGTTTTATTGGCCAAAAGGTAATTTCCAAAACTCCTTCATCTTCCTCTCTTAAAACCTAGTTGCCTCGTGGTTTTGGCGTCTTTTCAGGCTTGTTGGCTGTTGGTGAAGCACCCACCAAGAGGAGAAAACGCTGAGAGAAGAAAGGAGCCACTTTTGAGATTTTAAGTATTTTTTCTCTGTTTATTTGATAAGTTTTTCTGCACAGCTGCCTAGTTTGAGCATTTTCTGGCTTGTTAAACTTGATTTCGGCATTAGTAGCTGTATTTAGAGCACAACCAAAAGCTGTATACTGAATTTCCTGTTTGCACTTAATTTTAAAATCGTTTTTTTCTCAAAACTTGCATATTTTCTGTCTTTGACCTAGCACTCTTGTGTGGGGTCATTTACTGCACTGTTATAACTTGATATTACTTGTGAACCTCTGCTATCTCTGAAAAAACAAAAACAAAAAATCTTGCTTTTTCCCCACTTTTCTGACATTTAAAAAAGTTCAAGTTACAGGCTTGCTGTTCTTGAACTGTTTTGTAAGTTTCTGTGAGGCCATTATTGCTTGGGCTAGAGGAAAGTCTCTCTGTTGATCAGTGGCAGTGAAAAACATTGAGCTGCTTCCCTTCCCCCGTGGGAGTGGTTACTGACTTGAAACTGTAGTTTTATTGGCCAAAAGGGGTCATTTCCAAAACTCCTTCATCTTCCTCTCTTAAAACCTAGTTGCCTCGTGGTTTTGGCATCTTTCAGGCTTGTTGGCTGTTGGTGAAGCACCCACCAAGAGGAGAAAACGCTGAGAGAAGAAAAGAGCCACTTTTGAGATTTTAAGTATTTTTCCCCTGTTTATTTGATAAGTTTTTCTGCATAGCTGCCTAGTTTGAGCATTTTCTGGCTTGTTAAACTTGATTTCTGCATTAGTAGCTGTATTTAGAGCACAACCAAAAGCTGTATACTGAATTTCCTGTTTGCACTTAATTTTAAAATTGTTTTGTTTCTCAAAACTTGTATATTTTCTGTCTTTGACCTAGCACTCTTGTGTGGGGTCATTTACTGCACTGTTATAACTTGATATTACTTGTGAACCTCTGCTATCTCTGAAAAACAAAAACAAAAAATCTTGCTTTTTTCCCACTTTTCTGACATTTAAAAAAGTTCAAGTTACAGGCTTGCTGTTCTTGAACTGTTTTGTAAGTTTCTGTGAGGCCATTATTGCTTGGGCTATAGGAAAGTCTCTCTGTTGATCAGTGGCAGTGAAAAACATTGAGCTGCTTCCCTGCCCCCCGTGGGAGTGGTTACTGACTTGAAACTGTAGTTTTATTGGCCAAAAGGGGTCATTTCCAAAACTCCTTCATATTCCTCTCTTAAAACCTAGTTGCCTCGTGGTTTTGGCGTCTTTTCAAGCTTGTTGGCTGTTGGTGAAGCACCCACCAAGAGGAGAAAACGCTGAGAGAAGAAAGGAGCCACTTTTGAGATTTTAAGTATTTTTCCTCTGTTTATTTGATAGTTTTTTCTGCATAGCTGCCTAGTTTGAGCAATTTCTGGCTTGTTAAACTTGATTTCTGCATTAGTAGCTGTATTTAGAGCACAACCAAAAGCTGTATACTGAATTTCCTGTTTGCACTTAATTTTAAAATCGTTTTTTTCTCAAAACTTGCATATTTTCTGTCTTTGACATAGCACTCTTGTGTGGGGTCATTTACTGCACTGTTATAACTTGATATTACTTGTGAACCTCTGCTATCTCTGAAAAAAACAAAAAACAAAAAAATCTTGCTTTTTTCCCACTTTTCTGACATTTAAAAAAGTTCAAGTTACAGGCTTGCTGTTCTTGAACTGTTTTGTAAGTTTCTGTGAGGCCATTATTGCTTGGGCTAGAGGAAAGTCTCTCTGTTGATCAGTGGCAGTGAAAAACATTGAGCTGCTTCCCTGCCCCCGTGGGAGTGGTTACTGACTTGAAACTGTAGTTTTATTGGCCAAAAGGGGTCATTTCCAAAACTCCTTCATCTTCCTCTCTTAAAACCTAGTTGCCTCGTGGTTTTGGCATCTTTTCAGGCTTATTGGCTGTTGGTGAAGCACCCACCAAGAGGAGAAAACGCTGAGAGAAGAAAGGAGCCATTTTTGAGATTTTAAGTATTTTTCCTCTGTTTATTTGATAAGTTTTTCTGCATAGCTGCCTAGTTTGAGCATTTTCTGGCTTGTTAAACTTGATTTCTGCATTAGTAGCTGTATTTAGAGCACAACCAAAAGCTGTATACTGAATTTCCTGTTTGCACTTAATTTTAAAATCGTTTTTTTCTCAAAACTTGCATATTTTCTGTCTTTGACCTAGCACTCTTGTGTGGGGTCATTTACTGCACTGTTATAACTTAATATTACTTGTGAACCTCTGCTATCTCTGAAAAAACAAAAAAAAAATCTTGCTTTTTTCCCACTTTTCTGAGATTTAAAAAAGTTCAAGTTACAAGCTTGCTGTTCTTGAACTGTTTTGTAAGTTTCTGTGAGGCCATTTTTGCTTGGGCTAGAGGAAAGTCTCTCTGTTAATCAGTGGCAGTGAAAAACATTGAGCTGCTTCCCTGCCCCCCGTGGGAGTAGTTACTGACTTGAAACTGTAGTTTTATTGGCCGTCTTGGGTCAATTCCTGGCTCTTTCCAGCCCCTGCTATCAAGCACGCTTTAGAGTGCTTTAGCGCGATTTAGCACGGAGTTGCCACTAGAGCTGCATCAGGCAGCGCTGGTTTAACAAGGTTAAACTTTTTCTGGCTCCATAAAGTCTGTTCTTCATTTTTTCCCTTAGAACTGCCCTACTAGTAATCTAAACAGTATATCCCTTAACTAAAAAGCTCAGCACTTGTTCCTAGAAGCTTTTACTTGTCTTAAAAGCATCTTCTTTTCAGGTTTAGCACTTCTGTATTATACAAAGTCCCTCACTAGCAAACCCCCCCCCCCCAGGAGTACCCACTTCCTTACTAAGTCCTCTCTTATTCAGTTACACCCCTAACTTCTAAATTTCTCTAGCATGTCGAAGGGCCAGATGCTGGAGTCCTCTCCTGTCCAGTTGGTGAATTTGGGAATATTGAGTCAATGTTACAATTGCCTCATGTACACTGACAACCCTCTCCTCCTCCCACATAATACAAATACTTGCGAGAGATGCAGCTATTTAGCCAAACTGGAGGCTGAGCTCTCTCAACTCAGGACTGGCAAGACCAGACAGGAAGAGAAGGCAACTACACACACCACAAAACCAGTCTCACATAAAGCTATCACAACAATGAATCAAACACATAAACACACAAAGTCATACTCGGAGGCTCTGAGCAAAAATTTTCCTAAACAGCAGAGGCCTCCAAAGCAGACATCCAAGCAACTGCCACCTCATGACACACCACAGGCAACACATAAACCACAAAATCAGTGTGCAAAGCAGTCACAGCCCTTAAGGCCAAATACAACACCAAACATACTTGTCATAGGTGACTCCATAGTCAGACACACTGATGTCCCACTCACCAGGCTGAACAAGGAGAGGGTCACAGTAAGCTGCATATCGGGCACTAGAATCCGCCACATAACACAAGCACTCGGGTCACTCCACAGCAAGTACAAATATGACACAGTTATTGTCCATGCTGGTGTGAACGACCTGAGACGCACTCCCTGGACTACATGAAAAGAGACATAGAGGAGCTCTCTGATTATGTAGCCCAGGCAGGTATGACCCTGACCCTGAGCAGTATCCTTCCTTCACCAAGAATGATGCCACAACATAGAGACAAGATGATCAGCTTTAACAATTGGCTTAATTTCTGGTGTCAATCAAAGGGGATCCAGTGTCTGTCTGCCTGGGATGACATGCTTGACAAGCCACGCTGCTTCGCAAGGGATGGCTTGCACCTGTCACCCCTGGGATTCCGGATATTGGCTAAGGCTCTTGCCACCCCCATAGTGCCTTTTTTAGGCAAGGTTCAAATTCTAAACCTACCACCCTAGAAAACAAAAATGGGAAGAAACTAAGGGTAATGCTGCTCAATGCCAGAAGTCTAAATCTCAAAATGCATGCACTCGAGGCCCTTCTCAGTATGGAGAACATCAATGTCTGTGCTGTGACTGAAACCTGGCTCAAGGCACCTGAGAGCACCCCGGCACTATCAGGTTTTACCTCATATCATGCGTTCCGGCCCCAAAACCCGGACCACACCACAAAAGGAGGGGGTGTATCCATATTCATCAAGGATACCCACACCTCCAGGTTGGTGGCAATGCACGAAGCATCGGAAACCATCCAGGTGCAATTAACCATAGGCAAAACTGCTCTACAATTTGTAGCATGCTACAGGCCACCCTCTCAAACTCAGGAACCCCACACAGCCTTCCTGAAGACACTGGAGGGTATAAATGTATCTCCAAACACCATTATATTGGGTGACTTCAACTACCCGAATATAGACTGGGAACATTACTCAAGCCCCAACTTTCTAGCCCAAAGGTTCCTGGAGTTCATAAATTCAAAATGCCATGGAACAACTAGTCACCGTTCCCACAAGAGGAGAAAATATACTAGATCTCATCATCACAAACATGGGGACAAAATGCTCCACACTGGAAGTATATCCCTCATTGGTGAGATCAGATCACAAACTTATCTCACTGGAAATCCATATCCCGCCCCCACCCCAAACAAAAAGACCACAGTGAAGAACTTCTCTAAAGCAAACTTCACACTACTCAAGACTGGTGTGGTATCCTTCAAGGCCCCCGAGCCAGTGGAAACCACAACCCAAGCTGCGGAAGCTCTTACAAATGCCTTCTACGAACACCTCCAGGACTGCATGGATCAGGCAATCCCTAATAAAACCAAGACTCTTTCCACCAAGGGCAAACATCCAGTCTGGTGGACCCCAGCCATAAACAAACTTTACAATAAGAGGAGAAAGCTGTTACATGATAGAGCAAAATCCATAAAAGAGAAGACACCCTTGATCATTATTAGTAAAAAATACGAGCACTCATAAAATCATCCAAGGCCAACTTTGAGAGAAAAATTGCAATAGATTCAAAAGACAATCATAAGGCCTTCTTCAGCTATGTTAGAAACCTGGGTGGAAACTCCCAGATATGCGCAGAATTAGTCCAAAATGATACAAAAATCACTGAACCCACAGACATTGCCAACATACTGGCAGACAGGTTCAGTGCAAACTTCACCCCCCCTCTCCCCCCCAAAAGGAGAGATAACTATCCCAGTGGAGTGTAGCCTCCCAGACATCTCAAATGCGCAGGTGAAAGCTGCTCTGTCTAAAGCTAAAAACACAGCATCAATGGGACCAAATGGTGTCCCCGGCTGTGTGCTACATGAACTCAACGAGGAACTAAACACGCATATAAGGCAGCTGTTTAATCTTGGCCTTACCACAGGATACGTGCCCAAGGAGTGGCATACGGCAACTGTGGTCCCACTCCACAAAGGCGGTACCTCTACAGACCCTGGAAATTACCGCCCCATAAGCTTAACAAGCCTGGTCTGCAAAGCTATGGAGAGGATCATAATGGAACTCATAAACAAAGACATAGGGGACTTGCAGACATTGGACCCGACCCAGTTTGGCTTTGTTAAGGGCAGATCATGCCTTTTGAACTTGGTCGACTTCTTCGAAACAGTCACCGAGGCCATTGATGAGGGAAAGGCAGTCCATACAGCCTACCTTGACCTTGCAAAAGCTTTCAACACAATACCCCACTCGGGTATTATAGAGAAACTTACCAGCTTAAATGTAAACCCATATGTCACAAGATGGGTTGCAAACTGGCTAAAGGACAGAACCCACAGGGTTAGAGTTGCTGGCGCCATGTCAGACTCCAAGCCGGTCACAAGTGGTGTCCCACAGGGCTCAGTCCTTGGTCCCCTGTTGTTCGGCATCTACTTCTCAGAAGTACAGGCAAACATAGGAGGACTATGGCTGACAAAGTTTGCAGAAGACTGCAAACTGGGTGCCATAGTGGAAAGTACATCGGACACAGATATCCTTCAGAGGGGTCTCACGGAAACTGATAACTGGTGCCAGAGCCATGGCCTGAAGTTAAATGCCAAAAAATGTTTAGTCATACCCTTCGGGAAAAACAAGGTAACCCCAAGCTACCATATAGGTGGCAATCCATTAAGCACAGAAGAGGTTATCAGGGACCTGGGGACCCAGGTTGACAGTGGCCTTTCTTTTGACACTCACATTGCTAAAGTGGTTAGAAAGACCTTCTACATTGCCCACCTGATCATGAAGGGATTCACATCCAGATCAAGTGAGGTCATTGTTCCCCTGTACTCTTCACTTATCAGACCAATGATCGAGCACAATGCCCCATTCGGGATGTATCTCACCCGACACCTGCAGCAATTGGAGAGACCCCAAAAGTTCCTCACCAAAAGGATATAGGGACTCCAAAATCTGTTATATGCTGCCAGACTGAAGAAACTCCAGCTCTATTCAGTCGCATACTGCCTGCTCAGAGGTGACCTGTGCCTGACATACAAGGCCATGTCCAACCCGGAATTAATGGACATGCTCCACCTCAAAAAATCCAAATCTACCAGATCCACTAGAGCAAGCAACTTAAAACTTAGCACGGATATAAATAGGACATGCTGGAGGGATAGATTTGTCACCCAGAGACTCCCTATGCTGTGGAATAAAATCCCGGTCCATGTGAGGCAGAGCACCTCGCTGGCTCTGTTCAAGAGAAATCTTGACCGGTGGATGGGAGATCATAGTTTTACCCCGGGAATCATCTCTGTGTCACTGCTGGACAGAGGCACAACAAACTAATGGGCACAGTATTTTTTAACATAAGGGGTGGCGTAAGCCACAAAACTTTGGGCTAGGCTTATAAATGCCTTAGGGCAGATAGCCTAGTATAAACCTATGAACCTATGAACCTATATGTTATGTGGATATTAAATACTGGTGCAGAAGTGTGTGTTGAACTGTACGTTATGTACTGAGCTCCAAGAATGTAACCACAGTGTATCCTACTGGAAAAGAACAGAATTAACTTACAAACACTAAGAAAATAAGTGAATTATTTTACAATTGTGTTTATTTCCCAGTTTCACTGAAGGAGACAAGATGTCTACAGCTAGAGTTTTTTTTTTCTATTGTTTTGAAACAGAAATAATTACAAGGTTTAAAATGTAAAAGTATTTAACTGGTTTATGACTTCCAGTTCTAGGCAAACTTCTGAGAAATAAGTATTTTTCACAGACAAATATTAAATTCTGTTGGTATCTGTCAGCCTGGGAACTGAAGGCAGGTAACAAATAATGATGTCATCTGGCTAACCCAGCAGTAATGTTTTGATATTAATTTGCAAACTCTCTCAGAGTCTGTGCATTTTGTATTTGTCTTTGGATCTGACAACATCCTTTCATCAGCACTTGCCTTGCTAATAGTAAGTAACTAGATTACAGTGATTTCTCTTAGAGATAGATAGGAATACAGTAAGATTAGTTTAGATGTTTTCTGTATTTATTTGAGACTGCCCTGCAATGTTGTTTAAAAATATTTCCTGTGATTCTGAACTCTGTAGTCACTATGTTGCATTATTGAGTATTGTCTTGTTCTTTTATTATTTATCATTAAATATAGTTAAACCTTTTAATTGTGGCTGGTTTGTTTAGAGATATTTAAGCTCTTAGCGTACTTGCATATGCATCTGGTGATACTTTACAGGCCACTCTTAAATAGCCTTGAAAGTCTTGGTCACACTTACTATTTGGATAATAGTAACATTACACAGTAAGATTGGTCACCCTTTGGGAAGGGCCTTAAAGTGGCTGATAAGGAATTCTTGTGGCAGTGCTAACTACCTTATGGTCTGGGCAGAAGGGGGCATAGCTAGTAAACATGTGCTAGCCTTTGCCAGGTGTGCGTTTGTGTATAAATCAAATCTCAAAGAGAGAGAGTGTGTGTGTGTGTGTGTGTGTGTGTGTGTGTGTGTGTGTGTGTGTGTGTGTGTGTGTGTGTGTGTCAGCTACTAGGGCAGGGACATGAAGTACTGGTTGGACAGAGACAGTGCTGGGAGGACTTGGCTTAGAACCCTGACTAAGGACTCAACTCTACAGCTGTGCCAATGGGGAGTCTTATTGGGGATCTGGAGACAGATGGAGAAACCAGCCCCAGACTGACTGTGATCTCTGTGTCCTCTTAAGGGAAATTGTACTTTACTGTGTGTGTACTTGTCATCCTCCCAATGTGTATGTCCCTCACTGGTGCTGGTGGTGAGGATTGAGGCTCCTTGATTACTGGGCCAGTGCAGGGGCATCACACATGCCATAGTTCCTAACATAACTCAGATCTTGTTTGCTGCCCCTTACATCTGTAGAGCAGTGTAAAGGAATAAAATAGTAAGATAACTAGAAAAATCTGGGACTCAAACAAAGGAACAAGGTTTCTTCAGCATCTTCAATCTTTTCAAAAGACAACAAGGAGGGGGTTGGTGGGAGGGTAGTTGAGGAAGAATGAAAATGGACAACACATATGGAAAGTTATAGTGAGTGCATAACTTCTTTATCTGTTCTCAATTTTCATTTGTTCCTCGACTCTTGGGCAGAGTCCACATCTACCTAAACCCCAGGAGGACTCTAAGAAAGAATATTCCTGAGCAACATTGAGCCAAATGCTGTTCTAACCCTAGAGACCAGATCCGATTTGTAATGAGCAATAAAAATTTGAGGATTAGCCCAGGTTGTGGCTGCACAAATATCATCTGGAGAAGTTCTAGACAAAAAAGCTGAAGAAGTGGTTATAGATCTAGTGGAATGCATTCTTGTTGGTTTGGGTAAGGACATGCCTAATGTATTATAAACAAAGGTAATATAGTCAGTCAACCATTTAGATAATGTTACTTTAGAGACTGATTTGCCCAATTTTGAATCCAAAAAAGACACAAATAGTTGATGTTTTTCTAAAATTTCTCATTCTATGTAAGTAAAACTGTAATTGTCTGTGAACATCCAATATATGTAACTTATACTCTCCTTTATTTGAAAAAATTGATAAGAAGACTGGCATGCTGATAGTTTGACTGATATTAGATTCTGACACCACATTAGGAAGAAAGGAAGGATTGGGTCTCAAGGATACTCTACCTTTATGAAAAATCAAATAAGGGAGTTTAGAAAAGACAAGGCCTGTAATTCTAAAAACTCTTCTGGTGGAAGTAGTAGCTACTAAAAGGATAGTTTTCCATGTTAGAAATTTTAGCTCTGTTTAAGCTGAAGGTTCAGATGGAGACTGTGTTAAGTTTGCAAAACTACATTTAAATCCCAAGGGGGAATTAGGGCCTTTAACTGGAGATCTAAGGAGAAAGGTCCCCTCTTAGAAAGCCTCTGCACAGTATGAAGGATGCTAGAGATGAATTATTTAATCCTATATGAAAGTTGGAGATGGCAGCTAACTGTACTTTAACATCTGAAGATACAGCTCCTTCACTGAAAATTGAGGCTAAAAATTCCAGAACTTTGGATATAGGAGCAGAAAAGGGATCTAATTGTTTATTTTGTGCCCAAGTTATGAATCATTTCCATTTGTTTTTGTAATGTTTCCTAATAGAAGCTTTGTGGGATGATAAACGAATGTGATGGACTGAAGAGAAGAGCCTGGGCTGTCTAGTAATCAATAGAACTGGAGAAACCAAGCAGGCAACTTTAGGCCTGGAATGTCTGGGTGAATCAAGTCTGTTGTGTGAGACAGAAGGTCTGCAGTTGGATCCAGAGATCATGGAGTACAAAGAAGATGAAACCATAAAAAGGAAAACCAAATCTGACAAGGCCACTAAAAAGCTGTGAGGATTATTATGCTCTTCAGTTGAGATGCTTTCTGAAGAAATTTGGGGATTAGGGGTAATGGGGGTAGGCATAAAGGAGATCAGCATGCTAATTGTGAAGTAGAGCATCTCTTGGTGACACCTTGGTGGGAGGGGTGAGGGCAAAGAACCTGCTGCACTTGATGTTGAGAGGTTGATCTGAAAAGGTCGCAGCACGGTTGGCACCAATGACAGAATTATCTTCTCCTCCACCTTCATGTTGAGAGACTGCTCATGAGGCATTAGAATAGACCTGGTAAAATTGTCTGCATTGGATTTTCCAAAATGTGTCTTGTTATCAGAAATTGAATGGATGAGATCATCCATTGCCACACTCTCAAAGCTTTTCTACTCAGAGGATAAGATATGGTCCCCCCTTGTTTGTTGATGTACCAGACCACTGACATATTGCCTGTCTGAATTGCAGTAGTCCTGGTGGGGAGAGTGTCTTGCAAGGCCTGGAATGCTAGTAGGAAAGCTCTCATTTCCAGGACATTGTTATGTGTGCTGGCCTCTTCATAGGACCATTTGCCTTGAATGTCCTTCCCAGGAAGTGCCCCCCCACCCAATCTGGGAGGTGTCCGTGGCAACTATGGCCTTGGGTTTGGGGAGAAGAAAGTGATGTCCTTCTTTCACTTGACTGGAGTTTGTCCACCATAGGAGATAGCTTTTGCAAGCCTGAGTGATTTTTATTTGAATGGACAAGGGATGGTAAAGAATGGACCCTTGAGTTGCCGATGTCCACTGAAGAATTCTCGTATGTCTTTTCTCTATTTTTGTAATTTTTTAAATTTTGTAAATGTTGTTTAAATAGCTAAGTTTTACACCTATGTATTTATGCAGATGACTATCTATGTATTTGTGGGGCTTTTCTCCCTGGGTCTCCACTGAAAAAGGCCTCGACGCAGCTGGACTAACCTGGTCAACAAATGTCAAATAAATAAATAAATAATATGGTATCTTGACAACAGTACTTGGATGGTTGCCGCTGACAAGGACCCCAAAGCTCGAAGGATTAACCAAGGTGAGCGAGAAAAGATTTAAGTGATCTTTCTAACCTGGAACTCAATAGTCTGAACTCTTGAAAAGGGGAGAAATGCTGCTTTTGTGATCGTATCAAATGAGGCACTAATGAATTGCAATGTATGTACTGGCTCCAGATGAGATTTGTTGCAACTGACTGAAATGCCCATATGGCAGCATAACTGGAGTATGTATTTTTGAACTTGGATCAGTTGATGTCTTGTCAGAGCTGTGATGAGCCAGTCGTCTAGATATTGAAACACCCAGAATCCCTGTAGCCTCAAGTGAGCTGTTACTACTGCCATACAATTTGTTAACATTTCTAGATCCTTGATTTTGTGGACCTCTTCTGCCATGAGGGTGTTGTCTTCCATTACAGTTCCACTCTCTTCACCTGGGGGAAAGTGCCTCCACATGAATTTTGGAAAGGACCCTGGGATTTCTTAAAAAACATCTTTTGACCAACTTGTTGATTCCTAGAAAGGTTTGTTGAGGGCTGAAAAACACAGGCCCACAGCAGACAAGTTTTTTCCTTCCTGCTCACACCTAGAGAGTGTGTCTTTCACCTTAGGACCAAATAAGGAACTTGTATTAAAAGGAACATTGATGAAGAAAGCTTTGAAGGGATCTGCAAAGTCAGAGTAACTCATCCAGGCATGCCTTCTGATGGAGATACCTGAATCAGCCACCAGTGAGGTAAATTCTGCTACATGAGAGATAACCCTCCTATACAAGTTAGAAATGGATTGAAGGGTAGCCAACTACACAGCAATAGTGCTCTCAGCCTTGGCAGTGATGGTGTCAGAGAGGGATTTACAGAATTCCTTAATCAGATCCCTCTAAAGTCTTGTAAATTGTGCCAGATAGTTCAGTGGCTGCAGGGCGAATGTCTCTGAAGCATAACCATACTTCCTAAATCTGTCCATCAACCTAGACTCCCTGTTAGGGGAGTGGACAGAGGAACTTTGTTCAGCTAGTTCCTTCTTTGTGGCTGTCGCTACAACCATGGCATCAACAGGTACTCCCTTGGTCTAAAAGTTTCTGTCCTTAGGTGGTGCCAGGATCCTGTCTAGTCTCTTGGGGACTGGTTCAAAGGTATTAGGTTCCTTCCATGCCTGCCAAGAGACCAAATCAATGAGCTCATCAGCAGGTGGAGACACCCAGGAGGTAGATGGGACAGCACCAAAAGCCTCCAAGAATTCTGACTCCTCTTGGGAAGGGTTGCCAGGAAACAACCACCTCTTTGCTTTCGAAGTTCCGGAATGTCTCCAAATGAGATGTCATTGGGTGGTGATCTTAGGGACCCTTCCCCCTCACGGAAATCAGTAACTACTGTGAAAGATTCTTGAGGAAAGTCCAGTTGCCTCATTTTGCACTTTTTCTTCTTGGGAACTTCTTTGGTGGGATGTTCTGAAGAAGTGTCGGAAGATATCAAAATACCCTATTGGGTATCCTAGTGACTAACTTGGATTGGCTGTCCCTGAAGTAAGGATGATTGAGGCTCAAGATGCTGAGACAAATGGGCTATGGTGGTCTGAGCTGAGGAAGGTGGAGATGTTCCAGCTCTAGAGATAGAGAAAGCTCTCTCCATTACCTCAGAAGCTGAATGCCTCAGAGAGAAGGAAAGATGGCTCTGAAAAACCATGCTTATGGACAGTAAGTTCCCTCATCCTCGAAGGCAGAGCACTTGAAGATGGAGTAGGAAGTTAGCTGTCTAACATCGAGACTCAGAGGGGAAGAGATGGCTCTGACAGCTTCGGAGTCCACTCCAATACCCTGGATCCAGTGCCAACACTATGCCTCCAAGAGTTGTTCAGTCCACTCAGAGATTCCACCAGAGTCAAAGAAATGAGTATCTTTGGATACAATGTGAACTACTCTGGAACCTTTGGATCTGACGACTACAATACATGTCAAATGTGAGAAGGAGTGAGCAAGGGGGGGGGTTGTACTAATAAGGGTTTTGAGAGCCGATGGGGTTGGAGCTGGGAGAACCCCCATTTCTATCTGTGTTGGCAGAAACTTCCTCATCATCCTGTCCACATCAGTTTCGGTTAAGCTTTTGGAAGAATGAATCAAGGATGCTACTGATGAGGGTCTAAAACGATGGTGACTTGGAGAGTGCTCAAGAAAGAAGAAGGCAGCCTAGAGATAACTGGATATGGGGCCAAGAATGGCAACTGGATCAGAGGACATTTCTTTCTACTGGTTTTTGGATCTGAGGAGCTGGGATCTGAAATCTTAGCAAGTTTCTTAGGAGGTTCCAAACCTGGAGCCAATGAAGTGATTGGTTTTTGGAAATGCTTCCTGGAATCTCTGTTTTCTTAGTGGTTTGAGTCCTAGAAGTTGCTGTTTGAAGTAGAAGATTTAGAAGGCCGTAAGCCTCTGAGAAACAATTTCTTCCTTCTATCTATAAGGGCCCTAGGGTAAAACTCCTTACATATTTCACAACTACGTCAAGGTGTAAAGAGCCTGGACAGTAAATGCATTTAGAATGCATGTCAGACAAAGGAACCGTGGCAATAGGCTGTACATTTCTTGAAACCCAAGGGTTTCTCAGACATTATTGCAAAGGAGAAAGAAAAGAATTAGGAATAAATGTTTTTAAGGATGCCACTGTAGAAAAGTTACAATGTACAAAATACCAAAAATGGTATAAAAAAGGTATGAGACATACAGAAAACAATTATCAGCAATGGTAAAAAGAAAGAGTACACAAGTACTTTAAAAGCTTTAAGTGGGGAACAAGGGAGGAAGCCCAATAGAAAATATGAAGAGGACTTTTTTTAGAAATTTATAGTGATAAACTAAAAGAAATAGACTTACAGTACCCAAATAATGCTATGAACTCAACAGCAGAAACAGTGACCACATGTGTACTCTAAGGCTACAAATGAGATCTGAGGTATGTTAAGGATTAAGGCATTATGGGAAAGGAGGAGATTAAGAGCTTTCAGTGATTCATGAGCTAGTAGAAGAGGCTGAGTCAGATCCGAAGATCAGATCCAAACCCAAGAGTTGAGGAACAAATGAAAATTGACAACATTAGATCAACTGTATAAAAGATCAGCCTAACAAACAGTGTGTGCATGTAACACAAAAGTTGTAAATATGCATTCAAAAAAACTGACATGTATAATAGGTGGGAACAATAGCTATTTATCAAAATGGCTATGCTATCCATATTATCTTGAGATGTAAATGGCCTGACAGCTATAAATAAAAAGGAAAGAGTACTGAATTATATTAAGAAATTCAGAGCGCAAATAGCAATACTACAGTAGACACATTTGGATAGATATCAGCATGTGTGATTTTGACAAAGAAAGGATTTCAGGATGGATATTAAGGAGAATAAAAGGGACAAAGGAAAAGGGGAGCAATTATACTAATTGCTAGAGGGGCTTTAATAGTCTTATAAGAGGAAAACAAATACAGTATTGTTAGATTTCTGGTAGTAAGGAGCTACTGGCAAGGGAGGATGATTACACTGGTATGTATTTATATTCCAGCAAAAAGTGCTATTATGGAGCTTAAGAGCATGTTGGAAGAAATAATCAGCTTTCAGCATGGAATATTACTTATATGTGAGACTGGAACTTGATTTGCAAAAGTGAAGATATATCAGGGGGACCTAGAAGGGAAAACATAACAAAACAGGATAGCTTTTTGAAATAATTTATGAAAATGTGGTGCTACGGTAGCGTTGTCACCTCACAGTTAGACGTTGCCCGTTCGATTCTCAGAGCGTCTTGTGTGGCGACATGCGTGAACGGGCGTTCCTTCATTGAAGGTTGTGTGTTAGGCCCGGCAAGCCAGCACGTAAAACTCTACTGCCAATCATTAGCGGACCGGAGTTGCGCTGTGGCGACCCCTAACTGGGAAAAGCCGAAAGACACAGTCACAAACAAACATTTGGTATGGAAGATGTGATTTCAGTAGTAGGGACTCAGACAGAATTTACTTATTATTCTCCAAAGGAACAATAAGTGGCCTAGACTAGATAGAAATTATATGTCATAGTAACACTTACATTTAACTGAAAGCTTGAACACACATTCAATAACTATTTCGGGCAATGTACCAATAAAAACTAAGAAACAAATACAGAGTAATGAATTAAAAATGAGACACTGGTGCTTTCCCACCTACCTATTAGAAAGAGGAGAATATAAGCAATGGGTAGTGGAAATTATTCAAGAGTTATTAGGGAAGATAAGAAATATCTTTAGAAATTACAGCTAGTGAGTGGCATACATTAAAAATGGTGTTTAAAAACATGGTAGAAATAGAAGAGAAAGATATAGTTAAGAAGTAATAGGAATTATTTACATGGGCTAAGAAAGTTAAAGTATTGCAGAATAAGGGGAATCTCACAAAACAAAAAGAAGTGCAGATGCAGAGTACAAAAGAAGAAATACTGGAATATCTGGATAATATGCATGAGTTTAGAAAGACTGCTGATAAAATAGAAGTTATGTTATTACCATAACGTTCCATGTTAGTTGTCTTCTTCTCGCCTTCTTTCTTGCTGGATGGGTTCGGAGCCGACCTCGGCTCCGACTCGGCCACTCTAAAAGCTCGAGAGTTGGTTCCACCGCTCGAGGCTCCCTTATATCCCACAATGCTAGGCGGTATTACCTCAGATCTCGTTTGTAAGCTAGGCCCAGCCAATAATAAATCCAGAACTACTGGAAATGGGAAAACCCACCTCTATAAAAGGAAAAGAAGAAGGTGACCTGAAACCTGATGAAGGAATATATGCATAGTATAGCATATACATATATATAATAGAGGTGGTAGAAAGAGAGGTCACAATCAAACTCCTCTAGGTCTGTCCAGGCTAGGGGGAAGGAGGGTGGGACGCAAGAAAGAAGGCGAGAAGAAGACAACTAACATGGAACGTTATGGTAAGAACATAACTTCTATATGTTAAGTTGTCTATCTCGCCTTCATTCTTGCTGGATGGGACCGGCCCCTAGCACCTTGTCCCGGTGGCCTATCGGAACAGACTCTTGAGTACAGTGGAACCAAAATTAGCTCTATGTCTAGAAGCTAAATCCAACTTATAATGAGAAATGAAAGTGTGAGGAGTAGCCCATGTAGCTGCTGCACAAATGGTATCAATAGGCAGCCTGTCTTGGAAAGCTATAGAAGTAGCCAAAGCTCTAGTCGAATGAGCCTTAGGTTTGCTAGGCAACTTTTGGTGTCTAATTTCATACACAAAGGAAATCAGGGATGTAAGCCATCTGGAGAGTGATACCTTCGAAACTGAAAGACCCTTTCTGCCTTCTGCATAAGAGACAAACAACTGATCAGTTTTCCTGATCTGTTTGGTCCTATCCAAATAATACCTTAATTGACGATGAACGTCTAGCCAATGCAATTTTTGTTCAGACCTGTTAGAAAAGTTAGGAAAAACACAGGAGGTCAATGTTTTGATTTAGATTTGCAGAGGCTACTTTAGGTAAAAAGGATGGATTGGTTCGCAAGGATACCCTATCCTTATGAAACAACAGATACGGAGGTCGACTGCAGAGTGCATGAAGCTCTGAAACCCTTCTAGCTGAAGTAATGGCTATCAGAAAGAGAGTCTTCCAGGATAGCAATTTCATTGAACAGGAAGCTGCAGGTTCAAAAGGGGGAAGAATCAAGGATGTGAGAACTAAATTAAGGTCCCAAGAAGGAGGAGGATTTCTTATAGGAGGCTTAAGAAGAAAAACTCCCTTCAAGAAAGCTTTGCAAAGCTTGTGAGACATGATGGCAGAATCTGAGATGCCTACATGAAAGTTAGATATAGCTGCCAATTGAACTTTAAGAGTAGAAGGAGATGAACCTGCATGGAAAAGTTCAGCCAGAAATTCAAGGATTATTTGGATGGGAGCAGTGAAAGGATCTATGTCCCTTCCTTGAGCCCAATAGGTGAAACGTTTCCACTTACTAAGATAAATCTTCCGAGTGGAAGATTTATGTGAAGCTATCAAAATATCTCGAACAGAGCGAGATATTTGAGGAAGCCTGGCTAAGGTTGGAATTGGAGGAACCAAGCAGTGAGGTTCAGAGAGGGGAGGGAGCGATGTAACTGACCCGACTGATGGATCAAAAGATCTGGAACTAGGTCCAGATGCCAGGGTTGCTCCAACAGAAATTGATGTAGAAAGGGGAACCAAACCTGTCGAGGCCAGTAAGGAGCAATGAGGATCAATGAGGCCTTCTGAGCGATAGCTTTCTGTATCACTTGAGAGATTAGTGGGAAGGGAGGGAATGCATACAGAAGTCCCCGGGGCCAAACTTGGACTAGAGCGTCTCTGCTGGGTTGGCCTGGTAAGGGGAAGAGGTTGAAATAATCTTTGCACTTGCTGTTTTGGGGAGTAGCAAAAAGGTCGCAGCAAGGCTGACCCCACTTGAGAAAAATTTTCTCCAAGATAGAATCTTTCAGAGACCACTCGTGAGGCATGAGAATAGCTCTGCTCAACTTGTCCGCGATAAGATTGGACTTCCCGGGGATGTGCGTTGCTATCAGAAACTGCTGAGAAGAAATCGCCCATTGCCACAGTCTGAGTGCTTCTCGACATAGGGGGTAGGACCTGGTTCCGCCTTGTTTGTTGATATACCACACTACAGACATGTTGTCCGTCTGAATTGCTATCGTTCCCAAGGGGAGAGAGTCTTGAAGGGCTTGCAATGCTAAAAGCACTGCTCTCATCTCTAGAACATTTATATGCAAGAGGCGCCGTCCTGGTTGCCATATGCCCTGGGCGTGTTCTGCCCTGATAATGCCCCCACCCGATCAGGGAGGCGTCCGTTGTCAGAGTAGCAACCGGAGGGGGAGGGACAAAGGGTCTTCCTAGGAAGAGCTGGGGGGAAGAAATCCACCAAAGAAGATGATTCTTGCATGCTTGCGTAATCACAATGGTGTGGGACATCGGAAGTTGTTGGTACGACCATTGTGTGAAGAGCATCCATTGAAGGATTCTCATGTGAAATCTGGCTAATAGAAGTAGAGGGATAGCAGCCGCCATAATCCCCAGTACTTTTAGAACTAATCTGACTTTGACTCTGTTGTTGTGGAAGAGAAGGGATACCAGTTTGTGTATGTCTGCTATCCTTTGATCTGTGAGTCTCGCAGACATGTTGACTGTGTCTAGATTTGCGCCTATGAAGGTAATAGCATGACAAGGCGACAAAAATAGAAGTTATGTTCTTACCATAAAGTTCCATGTTAGTTGTCTTCTTCTCGCCTTCTTCTTGCTGGATGGGTTCGGAGCCGACTGCCCGACTCGGCCACTCTAAAAGCTCGAGAGTTGGTTCCACCGGCTCGAGGCTCCCCTTATATCCCACAATGCTAGGCGAGAGTTACCTCAGATCTCGTTTGTAAGCTAACCCCAGCTTATAAAAGTAAAAGAATAACTCTAAACAGAGTCCACCTCTAACAACAGGAAGAAAGAAGGGTGACCTACATCCTGAACCAGGAAATATGCACAATAGCATATGCCTAAGAAAGAGGTGGTAGAAAGAGAGGTCACAATCAGAACTCCTCTAGGTCTGTCCAGGCCCGGGAAGGAGGGGACGAAGAAGAAGGCGAGAAGAAGACAACTAACATGGAACGTTATGGTAAGAACATAACTTCTATATGTTAAGTTGTCTATCTCGCCTTCATTCTTGCTGGATGGGACCAAGGCCCCTAGCATCTTGTCCCGGGTGGCCTAATGGAACAGACTCCTGAGAACAGTGGAACCAAAATTAGCTCTATGCCTAGAAGCTAAATCCAACTTATAATGAGAAATAAAAGTGTGAGGATTAGCCCAAGTAGCCGCTGCACAAATGGTGTCAATAGGCAGTCTGTCTTGGAAGGCTAAAGAAGTAGCCAAAGCTCTGGTGGAATGGGCTTTAGGTTTATTAGGCAATTTTTGGTGTCTAATTTCATATACAAGGGAAATCAAAGATGTTAGCCATCTGGATAATGATACCTTTGAAACTGAAAGTCCCTTTCTGCTTTCCGCATAGGAGACAAACAGCTGATCAGATTTTCTGAATTGTTTTGTTCTATCCAAGTAGTACCTTAATTGACGATGAACATCCAGGCAGTGTAATTTTTGTTCAGACCTATTGGAATACTCTGGAAAAAAGACAGGGAGGTCAATGCTTTGGTTTAGATTTGATGTCGAGACCACCTTAGGCAAAAAGGACGGATTAGTTCGTAAGGATACTCTGTCCTTATGAAACAATAGATAAGGAGGTCGACAGCTGAGTGCTTGCAGCTCTGAAACTCTTCTAGCTGAAGTAATAGCTACCAGAAAAAGAGTCTTCCATGATAGCAATTTTAAAGAACAGGAGACTGCAGGTTCGAAAGGGGAAGAATCAAAGAAGCAAGTACTAAATTTAGGTCCCAAGGAGAAGGAGGATTTCTTATAGGAGGTCTGAGAAGAAAAACTCCTTTCAAAAAGGCTTTGCAAAGCTTGTGGGACATTAAGGTAGATTCAGAAATACCCACATGAAAGTTAGAAATAGCTGCCAATTGAACTTTAAGAGTAGAGGAGATGAACCTGCATGGAAGAGTTCAGCTAGAAAATCAAGGACTAATTGGATGGAAGCAGTGAAAGGATCTATGTCCTTTTCTTGAGCCCAATATGTGAAGCGTTTCCACTTACTCAAATAAATCTTCCTAGTGGAAGATTTATGGGAAGCTATCAAAATATCTCGAACAGAGTGAGATAATTGAGGAAGCCTGGCTAAGGTTGGAACTGGAGGAACCAAGCAGTGAGGTTCAGAGAGGGAGGGAGCGATGAAGCTGACCCGACTGATGGATCAAAAGACCTGGAACTAGGTCCAGATTCCACGGTCGCCGCAAAAGAAATTGATGTAGAAAGGGGAACCATACCTGTCGAGGCCAGTAAGGAGCAATGAGGATCAATGAGGCCTTCTGAGCGATAGCTTTCTGTATCACTTGAGAGATTAGTGGGAAGGGAGGAAATGCATACAGAAGTCCCCGGGCCAAACTTGGACTAGAGCGTCTGCTGGGTTGGCCTGGTAAAGGGAATAGAGTGAAATATTCTCTGCACTTGCTGTTTTGGGGAGTAGCAAAAAGATCGCAGCAAGGCTGACCCCACTTGAGGAAAATTTCTCTCACCACAGAGTCTTTCAGAGACCACTCGTGAGGCATGAGGATTGCTCTGCTCAACTTGTCCGCAATTTGATTGGACTTCCCGGGGATGTGCGTTGCTATCAAAAACCGCTGAGAAGAAATCGCCCATTGCCACAGTCTGAGTGCTTCTCAACACAGGGGGTATGACCTGGTTCCGCCTTGTTTGTTGATGTACCACACTACAGACATATTGTCTGTCTGGATTGCAATCGTTCCCAAGGGAAGAGAGTCTTGAAGGGCTTGCAACGCTAAAAGCACTGCTCTCATCTCCAGAACATTTATGTGCAAGTGGCATTCGTTTGGTTGCCATGTGCCCTGGACCGTCCTGCCCTGATAATGCCCCCCCCACCCGATCAGGGAGGCATCCGTTGTCAGAGTAGCAACCGGAGGGGGTGGAACAAAGGGTCTTCCCAACAAAAGCTGAGGGGAAGACATCCACCACATGAGATGATTTTTGCACGCTTGCGTGATCATAATGGTGTGAGACATTGGAAGTTCCTGGTATGACCATTGAGTAAAGAGCATCCATTGAAGGATCCGCATATGGAATCTGGCTAATGGAAGCAGGGTATGGCCGCCATAATTCCCAACACTTTCAGAACTAATCTGGCTTTGATTCTGTTGTTGTTGAACAGGAGTGAGACCAGTTTGTGAATGTCTGTTATTCTCTGATGTGTTAGTCTCGCAGACATGTCTACTGTGTCTAGATTTGTGCCTATGAAAGTAATAGTACGACAAGGCGACAAAACAGACTTTTCGCAATTTATTGAAATGCCTAACTTTTGACAAATGCGAAAAGTGTAATCCCTGGCCATCAGAAGGAGATGCTTGGTGGGAGCTGTGAGGAGCCAGTCGTCCAAATATGGAAACACCTGGATTCCTTGTCGGCTCGGGTGAGTAGCTACCACTGCCATGCATTTGGTAAACACCCGGGGCCAGTGGTGAGACCAAAGGGCAGGGCCCTGAACTGAAAATGACTGGTTCCCAGCCTGAAGCGGAGGAATCTTCTGGAGCGCCTGTTCATTTTATGTGATAGTACGCATCCTGAAGGTCTATAGAGCACATCCAGTTTCCTTTGCCCAAAAGGGGAAGGATGGATTGTAGCGTGACCATCCGAAATCTTGTTTTCTTGACTGATTTGTTCAAGATACTGAGATCCAAAATTGGTCTCCAGTCCCCTGTTTTCTTTGGAACTAAAAAGAACCTTGAGTAGATTCCGGATCCTTGCTGGTCTGCTGGAACTGGCTGAATTGCTCTTTTTGTAAGCAGTTTTGAAATCTCCAAAACCGCTAGATCCCTTTGAGCGGGTGGAACATCTGGAAGGGATTTTTGATGGATTTGGAATGCGAAGAAAGGGGATAGAATAGCCTTCGATAATGATGGACTGTACCCATTTGTCTTGAGTCAGGGATAGCCAGGCTTCTGGGTACAGTGACAATCTTCCATCGACTGCCTCCGAAGATGGGCAGTCGGGCAACACCTCAGGGATGCTGAAAGGGCTGGTCAGGGAAGGCTTCGATTGCCCTGGTTCTGCGGACCCCCTGCCCCTAGGCTTACGTCTACCATTGTTATTCCCGCCTCTGCCTCTGGTGGGAAACGACTCTGTGCATCAGGCTAAGTCCCTTGAGATTGTTTACGGAACCACATCTTTTCACCTTTCTGGCCTTTGGGGTAAGGCCTAGAAGGAGTAGAAAATCGGACTCCGACGGCAGAAAGGGTCTTGCCATCAGTTTCGCACCTAGTCAAGGTTTCTTTCACTTGAGGACCAAAGAGAGATGATCCATCAAACGGGAGTTAGTGAAAGACGTCTTGAAGGGGTCCGCAAATTACATAGCCGCATCCAGGCATGCCTACGTAAGGCTACACCTGTCCCTCGGCTCTACTCGCTCCATCAGCGCGTAAGAGAGAAGGCATGGAGGAGTTGGTTATGGAGTTAAGGGTAGCCAGCTGCGTATTCATCTTATCTTGAAACCCCGCAGCTGTAGGGTCCTTTAACATTTCACTCGCTTCCTTGATCAGGTCCCTTTGAAGACGAGTAAAGTGGCATAGGTAGTTCAGCGACGCATGGTAAATGTCGCTGACGAGAACATCCGCTTCCACCTGTCCATGGACCTAGATTCCTTGTTAGGTGGATGGACAGGTACTGAAGGATCAGCTAGCTCCTTCTTAGTGGCAGCAGCTTCCACCATAGCATCCACAGAAACTCCTTTGTTAAGAACTGTTTGTCTGCTGGTGCCGTTATGAACTTGGAGGGTTTCCTGGGAGTGGGGTCCACTGAACCAGGAGCCGCCCATGCCTTCTAAGCAACCACCTGCATGAGGGGGTCAAGGGGAGACACCCAGGAGGTGGAAGGGCGAGCCAAACGCCTCAAGGTACACAGATTCATCCTCCGAAGGGTTAAGGGCTGGCCAATTTCCCTCTGTTTCAGGATCTCTAGTATGTCTGCAAATGAGACATCTTCAGAGGGGGAACGGGGGGAAACCTCAGAATCAACCAAATCTGTGTCAGACGTTATGGGCTCAGGTTAGTCAATGTGTTACCTCTTACACTTCCTCTTCCGAGGGGCTCTTCTGCCAAATCAGGAGAGGCCTCGGAAGAGGATGAAGTCCCACAGGGGTTCCTGAGGAGCTGGCTCTCTGCGGTCCGGGATGAGGGAGTGAGTCGACTTGACCTGAGGCACCGTGAGAGGGAGGGGCGGACGGAGCCGACTGTGGAGTAGAGCCAGGCTCTAACACACTCCGCATGACCTCGAATGCACCCCTGTCAGGCAAAGCCAGAGGTCCCCGCCGAGAAGCTAAGAACCTCCTCGCACCGACAGAGATGGCTCCGAGGCCGATGTCAGAGCCGAACTCACCAGCCAAGCACCGAGAGGGAGAGGGGTCGGACATGGGTCCGATGCCACTCACCCCTCGAGCCGACGAGGGAAGTCCGCCGAGATTCTTCAAAGGAAGAAATCGGAGCCGACGACAGAGCCAAAGACAAATGTATCGGCTCCGACGCTAACACAGTCTCGGTTCCGACGCGACCGCTCCGACCTCAAGAGAGTCGAAGGAGGAATATATTGATGGACGGGCAGGCATCGACTGATGAGTCGGGCTCTGAAGCATCTGGGCCAGTGCCTCGGACTTAAGAAGTCGACTCACTACCCTCTGAAGGTCATGATCTGACAGCCTCGATGACCTAGAGGAGGAGATCTTTGGCCCGTTCAGACAGCAGGGGAGATCCTGGAGCCGAATGAACGGAGCCAAGAGATGGTGACCTGGACCTCTTCCTAGTTGTCGGCTCCAAGGTCTGGTCGGAGCCGACACGGAACTTAATACCTCGGCTCCGGCCGGAGCCGAGGGAACCACAGAAACTGTGGACTGAGACTCATCGGCTCCAGCCGGAGCCGATGTAGGCAGAGGTTTAGAAACCTTAGGTCTCGGCTCAGCTGTCGGAGCCAAGACCTAGATGCCTTAGAGGGCTTCCCTGTAGAAACAGAAAGGGAATCCTCTGGCTTGAGTAAGCCTCTTAAGATCAATTTATTTTTTCTTTCCTGCAGGACCCTGGGGCTGAAGCCATGGCACACAGCACAGGAGTCCTGCAGGTGCAAAGGTCCCAGACAGTAGACACAAGAAGTGTGAGCGTCTGTCAGAGACATTTTCTGACAGCACGCATCACACTTCTTGAATCGAGACCTTTGCTTCCTTAGACATTACTAAAGGTGTAATCAAACACACACACAAACACACTAATTACACCCTGTCAAGTTAAATTATAATAAAACACTAACTAGGTTTTTAAAATAAGAAATAATGCACACACTCCACTAGGGAAAGAAGAAAAGGCCTGAAGGCCCAAGGGAAGAACCTAAAGTTCTTGAGGGAAAAACGAATTTTTAGAAGGGGATAAAAATTTCTAAACTAAGGGAAAAGAGTAAAATATTAAAATTAAAGGGGTTTAAATAGACTAATTTACACAATAAAAGTCACTTACCAAGAACCGGTAGAAAACCAACACCTCGATAGCTGTAGCGGCAAACGAGATCTGAGGTAACTCTCGCCTAGCATTGTGGGATATAAGGGGAGCCTCGAGCCGGTGGAACCAACTCTCGAGCTTTTAGAGTGGTTTGGAGCCGAGGTCGGCTCCGAACCCATCCAGCAAGAATGAAGGCGAGATAGACAACTTAACATCAGACTTTTCGCAATTTATTGAAATACCTAACTTTTGAAAAATGCGAAAGGTGTAGTCTCTGGCAAGCAGAAGAAGATGCTTGGTAGGAGCTGTGAGGAGCCAGTCGTCTAAGTATGGAAACACCTGGAATCCTTGACGTCTCAGGTGAGAGGCCACCACTGCCATGCATTTGGTAAACACCCGGGGGACTGTGGTGAGTCCAAAGGGCAGGGCTCTGAATTGGAAGCGACTGGTTCCCAGCCTGAAGCGGAGGAATCTCCTGGAGCGTCTGTTCATTTTTATATGATAGTACGCATCCTGGAGGTCTATAGAGCACATCCAGTTTTCCTTTCCCAATAGGGGTAGGATGGATTGTAGCGTGACCATCCGAAATCTTGTTTTCTTGACCGACTTGTTCAAGATACTGAGATCCAAAATGGGTCTCCAGTCCCCTGTTTTCTTTGGAACCAAAAAGAACTTGGAGTAGATTCCGGATCCTTGCTGGTCTGCTGGCACTGGCTGAATGGCTCTTTTTGCAAGCAACTTTGATATTTCCAACGCTGCTTGATCCCTTTGAGTGGGTGGAACATCTGGAAGGATTTTTTGATTGATTTGGAATGCGAAAGAACGGAATGGAATAGCCTTCGAAATGATGGACTGTACCCACTTGTCTTGAGTTAGGGATCGCCAGGCTTCTGGGTACAGTGATAATCTTCCCCCGACTGCCTCCGAAGGTGGACAGTCAGGCAACACCTCAGGGATGCTGGAAGGGCTTATCGGAAAAGGTTTCTCGATTGCCCTGGTTCTGCGGACCCCCCCTGCCTCTAGGGCGACGTCTACCATTATTGTTCCCCCCTCTGCCTCTGGAGGGGAACCGACTCTGTCGCCAGGCAAAGTCCCTTGAGATTGTTTATGAACCACATTTTTCCACTTTTCTGGCCTTTGGGGTAAGGCCTAGAAGGAGTAGAAAAACGGACTCTGACGGCAGAAAGAGTTTTGCCATCCGTCTCGCACCTTGTCAAGGTTTCTTTCACTTGAGGACCAAAGAGGATGATCCATCAAACGGGAATTAGTGAAAGACGCTTTAAAGGGGTCCAAAATTGCATAGCCGCATCCAGGCATGCCGGGCGTAAGGCCACACCTGTCCCTGCGGCTCTGCTCGCACCATCAGCCGCATATGAAAGGAGGCGCATGGAGGAGTTAGCTATAGAATTTAGGGTAGCCAGCTGAGCGTTCATCTTGTCCTGAAAACCCGCAGCTGTAGGATCCTTTAACATCTCACTCGCTTCCTTGATCAAGTCTCTTTGAAGACGAGTGAAATGACAGAGGTAGTTCAGCGAACGCATAGCAAAGGTCGCTGATGAAAACATCCGCTTCCCGTACCTGTCCATAGACCTAGATTCTTTGTTAGGAGGATGGACAGGCACCGAAGGATCAGCTAGCTCCTTCTTAGTGGCGGCAGCTACCACCATAGCATCCACAGAAACTCCTTTAGTCAGAAATTGCTTATCTGCTGGTGCTGTGATAAACTTTGAAGGTCTCCTGGGGGTGGGGTCCACAGAGTCAGGGGTCCGCCCAAGCCTTTTAGCTACCACCTGCATGAGGGGGTCAAAGGGGACACCCAGGAGGTGGAAGGGCGAGAGCCAAACGCCTCAAGATACACAGATTCATCCTCCGAAGGGTTAAGGGCTGGCCAATTTCCCTCTGTTTCAGGATCTCTAGAATGTCTGCAAAGGAGACATCTTCAGAAGGGGAACGGGGAACCCTCGAATCCTCTAAACTGTGTCAGAGGTGACAGACTCCGTGAGTCTATGTGCTTCCTCTTGCACTTTCTCTTCCTAGGGGCCCCTGCCAATTCAGGAGAGGCCTCGGAAGAGGATGAGATCCCCACAGGGAATTCTTGAGGAGCTGGCTCTCTGCGGTCTGGGATGAGGGAGTGAGCAGACATAACCTGAGGCACCAAGAGGGAGGGACAGACGGAGCCGACTGTGGTGTTGAACCGGTTCCAACACACTCCGCATGACCTCAAGGCACCTCTGTCAGGCAGAGCCAAAGGTCCCCGCCCGAAAAGCTGAAAACCTCCTCGGCACCGACAGCGATGGCTCCGAGGTCGATGTCGGAGCCGAACTCACCAGCGAAGCGCCGAGAGGAGAGCGGGTCGGACAGGGTCCGATGCCACTCACCCTCGGAGCCGACGAGGGAAGTCCGGCGCCGAGATTCTTCTGAGGAAGAAATCGGAGCCGACGACGGGGCCGAAGACAAATGTATCGGCTCCGATGCTACCACATTCTCGGTTCCGAAACGCCCCGGCTCCGAGCTCAAAGGAGTCGGAGGAGGAACATTTTGAGAGATAGGGTTAAGCATCGACTGATGAGTCGGGCTCTGAAGCATTTGGGCCAGTGCCTCGGACTTAAGAAGTCGACTCACTACCCTTTGAAGGTCATGGTCGGATAGCCTCGATTACCTAGAGGAGTGAGATCTATGGCTCCGTTCAGACAGCAAGGGAGATGCTGGAGCCAAATGAACGGAGCCAAGAGACGGTGACCTGGACCTCTTCCTAGATGTCGGTTCCGATGGTCTGATCGGAGCCGACTCAGATATTACTAATACCTCGGCCCAGCCGGAGCCGAGGGAACCCCTGAAATAGAAGTTCGAGTCTCATCGGCTCCAGCCGGAGCCGATGTTGTAGTAGACTTTGATGTCTTAGGTGTTGACTCAGTAGCTGGAGTCGAAGACCTAGAAGCCTTAGAAGGTTTGCCCGAAAAAACAGTCGGGGGACCCTCAGGCTTTAGCAAGCCCCATAAGATGAGCTTGTTCTTTCTTTCCTGCAGGACTCTAGGGCTGAAGCCATGGCATACAGCACAAGAGTCCTGCAGGTGTAAAGGTCCCAGGCAGTACACACAAGAAGTGTGACCATCTGTCAGAGACATTTTCTGACAGCACGAGTCACACTTCTTGAAGCCTGAGACCTTCGAATCCTTGGACATTTCAAGGAACAAGTGCAACCACACACAAACACAAACACACCGATTACACTATACACTAAATAACAGTAACTTAAACTAAATAAAATTATTTTAGTTTAATAAAAGTCCCTACAGAAAACACATACACTCCAAGGGGATGGGAGGGCCCGAAGGCCTAAGGGAAGAACTATAAGTTCTTCTGGTAAAAAAAGATGAAGAACAAGGAGGAAGGGATAAAAATCCTTTAAGATAAGGGGATACTGTTTGGAAAACTAATTTAAAGGGTTTTAATAAACTTTTTAAAACTATTTCCTACACTAACCTGAAGCCGGTGAAGCAACACGTCTCGATAGCTGTAGCGGCAAACGAGATCTGAGGTAATACCGCCTAGCATTGTGGGATATAAGGGGAGCCTCGAGCCGGTGGAACCAACTCTCGAGCTTTTAGAGTGGCCGAGTCGGAGCCGAGGTCGGCTCCGAACCCATCCAGCAAGAATGAAGGCAAGATAGACAACTTAACATCAACTATTTTTGATAACTCTAGAGCACAAAAAGTAGAAAGGATTGTTCATAGGTTCATAGGACGATACTTGTCTATGGGCCCAGAGGCCCTTATAAACCTAGCCAAGAATTTCACCCATGTTCCCATAAAGTCAGCACCTGTTTCCCCTATCCAGCAGGGACACAGGTGGGATTCCAGGGGTGTATTTTCTGTTTCCCATCCAGTTATCCAGGTTCCTTATAACTCATTCACTCCAATGGAGCTCAGGAAGTTTACACTGTAACTTCCAATGGGCAGAGCCTAAGCCTTTTGACAGAATCAAATTATATCCTCACATTTCAAACAAATGTTCATATTTCTGGAACCATACAGGTTATGAAAGAAGTATAAATGGCAAACTCTTCAGCACAAAATATTTTTATAGTGGTAGTATTGTTTAGGTTCTAGGTCTTAAACTGAAATTTATAAGTCACAGTAAACACAGCAATGATTACATTTATAACATTTTTAAACAACTTACAATATCTCAGTAACCACTCAAGTTACACACACACTGTAAGCAGCATTTTATTCATCTAGCTGAGAGCTTTCATATTAGGCTAATGACTTCTGTCTGTGTAACTAGCTTGTTGAGATATTTAAAAAAAATGTGAACATTAAATCTATATAAATTAATATCATAAAACAACAGTTAATGTATCTTTACCTACACTAGACAGAGGTCAAATGTCAATGAAGTTGAGTTTGCCACTGTGTAAGCTTTAAGATAAAATCTTTTAAAACCTTGTACACAGCATGGTTTTGCAATTATTGATGCAAATATGAACAAGCAATATTTGACACCTAGAGGCATCGGTAGGAGTTAACTGCAGATGCACCTGCAGGTGTCACACAGATGTAATGAGCTAAAGAGGGCTAGTGAGGTACTCTGCTTGACATGGAGAAGGAGTCTATTCCACAGATGGGGGAGTCTTTGGGACACAAATCTTTCCCACCAACAAGTTCTATTACTATCACAGAACAGGTTGAGGCCTTGCATGCGGGTTGCTGGAGTGGAGTTTGACTTAAGGTTGCCAAACGTAGGAAGCCTATAACAAGAAAAATAACCAGAGATCTTGTTTAGGTTTTAGAGATATTTCAGAAATTTTATGAACATTTGTATAAAGCAAAGAAATGTGGAAATCAAGAAAGATCACAAATGGAAATATTTAATGAATATTTAAATATCCAATGGTTATAAGTAGATGAGGCTCACAATTAACAGCTACGATAGGAATGGATGAGATAAAAACAGTGATGTATGATTAATCTTCAGGAAATTCTCAAGGAACAGATGGTATATCTGTAGAAGTTTAGAAGTTAACAGGGAAGAAAGTGATAAAAATCTGGAATATTTTATTCAACAATATTTTAAAAGGAGGGGAAACACCATCTTAGAATAAAGCTGTGGTGGCTGTATTAACTAAGGACTGACTATACAGACCCATCAGACCCAGCTTGATATAAACCCATTTCAATTTTAAATTCATAGGTTCATAGGTTCATACTAGGCTATCTGCCCTAGGGCATTTATAAGCCTATCCAGAGTGTGTTTGGCTTTCGGCACCCATTTTAAAATAATTTTGCTATGCCCTTTTTCGAGGTTAGTATACTGTGCCTCTGTCTAACAGTGACACAGAAGTGATACCCGGGGTAAACCTACGATCTCCCATCCACTCATCAAGATTCCTCTTGAAGAGAGTCAATGAGGGACTCTTCCTAACCTGGACTGGGATTTTATTCCATAGTGAAGGGAGCCTCTGGGTTATGAATCTGTCCCTCCAGCATGTCCTATTTATTTCAGTGCTGAGGTTCAAGTCTCTCGAGCGCGTAGTTCGATGGGATTTGGATTTTCTGAGGTGCAGCATGCCCATTAATTCCGGGTTGGACATGGCTTTATACGTCAGGCACAGACCGCCTCTGAGCAGGCGGTATGCCACTGAGTAGAGCTGGAGTTTCTTTAACCGGGCAGCATATGGCATCTGTTTGAGCCCTTTGATCCTCTTGGTGAGGTACTTTTGGGGTCTTTCCAGTTGCTGCAGGTGTCTGGTAAGGTACATCCCAAAACGGGCATTGTACTCAATTATCGGCCTGATGAGGGATGAGTAAAGAGGCACGATGACCTCCCCTGATCTAGATGTGAATCCCTTCATGATTAGGTGAGCTATATAAAATGTTTTTCTAACCACTTTGGCCACGTGGTTGTCAAATGAGAGATTGCTATCAACTTGGGTCTCCAGGTCCCTAATTACTTCTTCTGTACTTAATAGATTACCACCTATGTGGTAATTTGTGGACACTTTGTTTTTGCCAAAGGGGATGACTATACACTTTTTGGCGTTTAGCTTGAGGCCATGGCTCTGGCACCAGTTGTCTGTTTCTATGAGGCCCTTTTGGAGGATGCTTGTGTCGGCTGGAGTGTCGATTATGGCGCCCAGTTTGCAGTCATCTGCAAACTTGGTCAGCCACAGTCCTTCCGTGTTGGCCTGTACCTCCAAGAAATATATACCGAACAAGAGAGGTCCCAGGACTGAGCCTTGTGGGACGCCACTTGTAACTGGTTTGGAGTCTGACATGGCTCCAGCAATTCTAACCATGTGGGTTCTGTCCTTGAGCCAGTTTGCAACCCATCTAGTGACATAGGGTTTATATTTAAGCTGGTGAGCTTATCTATAATGCCCAGTGGGTATTGTCGAAGGCTTTTCAAAGAAATCAACCAGGTTTAAGAGGCAGGATCTGTGGACCTTCCCTAACAAAGGCCAAACTGAAGTTAGGATGCCAGTGTCTGTAGGTCCCCAATATCTTTATTTATGAGGTCCATGATGATCCTTTCCATAGCTTTGCAGACCAAGCTAGTCAGGCTTATGGGGCAATAGCTTCCAGGATCCGTTGCGGCACCACCTTTGTGGAGAGGGACCACTGTTGCTGTACGCCACTCTTTGGGTACATATCCTGTAGTAAGGCTGAGATTGAACAGTAGTTTTATGTTTGGGTTTAGCTCTTCTTGGAGTTCATGTAGGACACAGCCCGGGACACCGTCTGGTCCCATAAACTGAGATTAAAAAAGTGTTTCTGTCTATACTGTCTAAAAGAATGGCACAGGTGCTGCCAAAATTGACAGATATGGTTTTCGTGGTTTTATGGAGAGGAGGAAAACATTTGATAACATTAATAAAACAATGGTAATCGAGAGGGAATTAGAATTTAAGAAAATATCACTGTTGTTGGCAGACCCTGATGCAATGCAGAGGAAACAATTGAAGCATTTGCATTCCTTGATACAATAATAAGATTTATTAGGAGAATATATGAAGGATTGGAGGCAAAAAGTAAAGTGGAAGGGTTCCTCTCTGATTAGTTGTGTCTGAAGAGAGGAATCAGACAGGGGAGTCTTCTTTCCCCTTTGTTATTTGATTTACATTAAGAGCCATTGGCAAAGAAAATAAAGGACTCAGAAATGCAAGGATATAACTGGTATAGTATTCAAGAAATTTTGTCTTTATTTGCAGATAAAGAAGTTATGTCTTACCATAACGTTCCATCTGAGTTGTTGATCTTCTTCCGTTCATCACTGATGGGTACGGTCCCAAATCCTCGGAACCGAGTCGGCCAAATGCCAAACTAGTGTACACCAAACTCTCAAGCCACGCTACTACCCACAATGCCCTTCATCCCATACCTCAGATCGAGTTTGCAGAACCATAGTAGCTACATATATATAAGAAACAGAAACAGTAACAGAGGCAGAGGCCATCTCTGCGCAAACACCCTAACACATGAAAACAACCCAAAGATCTGCCAGGAGCCTTGGCGGGGGAAGGTGGGAGGGTGTGATGAATGGAAGAAGATCAACAACTCAGATGGAATGTTATGGTAAGACATAATTTCTTTATCTGAAGTTGTTAATCTTCTTCCATTCCTCACTGATGGGACTGAGTCCCTAGCTACTACAGAATCTGTGTGGCCCTCATGGAAGAACATTCCGGAGAACCACAGAGCCAAAGGCACCTCTACCCCTGGAGATCAGATCCAATTTGTAATGCTTGATAAAGGTATGGGGTTTAGCCCAGGTGGCAGCTGCACAAATATCATCCATGGAAGCCCTAGCATGAAAGGTGACAGAAGCGGCCACAACTCTAGTGGAATGAGGTTTAATGCAGCCAGGAGCTGATTGCTCCTCCAGAGAATAAACAAAGGAGATACAATCCCTAAGCCATTTAAACAAGGTAACCTTAGACACTGCCGATCCCTTTCTAGAGCCCGCAAAGGCAACAAAAAGCTGATCTGACTTTCGAAAAGACTTTGTCCTGTCCAAATAAAACCGCAACTGTCTGTGGACATCCAAGGAATGAAGACAGTATTCCCCTTTGTTGGTATAATTAGGGAAAAATACGGGCAACTCAATGGACTGATTAATAGAGAAGTAAGAAAGTGGGATTGGTGCAAAGTGGTACTCTGTCCTTATGGAAAATCAAATAAGGACTTTTAATGCATAATGCTTGCAGCTCTGATACATGTCTGGCTGAAGTAACCGCCACCAGAAACAAGGTCTTCCAGGAAAGAAACTTCACATCACAGGTTGCAGCCAGCTCAAAGGGAGGTAGAGTCAAAGTTTGAAGCACCCTAAGCAGATTCCATGATTCCACAGGTTGCCTAATGGGAGCTCTAGAATAAAAAATCCCCTTCAAGAAAGTCTTACACAGACGGGAAGAAATAATAGGAATTCCGTTTGAACCATCATGGAAATTGGAGATGGCAGCTAGATGCACCCGAATCGTGGATGCAGAAGCCCCGTTAAGGAAAAGCTCGGTCAGGTATTGAATAACCGTAGCTACTCGAACAGAAACAGGATTCAGAGACAGATCTTGTGCACACAAGGAAAAATGTTTCCACTTGTCTTTATAAAGTTTTCTGGGAGAAGGTTTGTGGGAGGCCAAAATAATATTCTGTACCGGAGAAGAAAGTGACTCAAGCCTGGCTACTAACGGAAGTGGAGCAACCAAGCTGTCAGTTTGAGAGTGACCAGATTTGGAGACGACAACCCTTGGGGGTGAGAGATGAGATCCTGATGGCTGTCTAGAATCCAAGGGGGTCAGAGCAGACCAGGCCAGAATGGGGCAATGAGAATCATTCTGCTTCTCAACCGAGTAGCTTTCCTTAAGACCAAGGGTATCAAGGGGCTGGGAGGATAAGCGTACAGGAGACCCGTGGGCCAATCGAGAGTCAGAGCATCTCTCTGGGACTCCCCCTGCAGATGAAAGAGGGCAAAGTAGCTACTGCACTTTGCATTGGAGGGGGAGGCAAACAGATCGCAGCAAGGCCGGCACCAGTGGCTGAAAATTTCCTCTGCCACTTCTGGGTTGAGAGACCATTCGTGAGGAAGCAGGATGCATCTACTCAGCCTGTCCACAATCACGTTGGAACTCCCAGGGATGTGTGTAGCAATCAGGAAATGGTTGGTAGCTCTCGCCCACTGCCAAATGTTCATGGCTTCATGGCAAAGGGGGTAAGATCTAGTCCCTCCTTGCTTGTTGATGTACCAGACCACAGACATGTTGTCGGACTGGATAGCAATCGGTCCGAGAGGAAGAAGAGGGTGGAGAGCTTGTAACACCAGTAACACAGCTCTGAGCTCTAGAACGTTGATGTGTAAGTCGACTTCTAGAGGAGACCGCGTGCCTTGAACAGATCTTCCCTGAAAATGCCCCCCCCCCCCATCAGGGAAGCGTCTGTAGTCACAGTGGCGCTGGGCTGAATAGGTTGAAAGGGGCGACACCAAAGACTTTCGTCCATTCTCATCCACCAGAGGAGATCCTGCTTGCAAAGATCGGTGATGAGGATTAGTGCGTTCAAGTGATGATGATTGTGTATCCATTGAGTTTGAAGAAGCCACTGTAACAGGTGCATATGAAGCCTGGCCAATGGAACAATGGGAATGGCTGCCACCATGGAACTCAGAGCCTGCAAAACTTCTCTTGCAGACACTTTCCTGCGGTCGAGTATCACTTGCACTTGTGTTCTCAGTCTTAAGAGCCTGTGATGAGGAAGAGATATTAGACCAAGCTGAGTGTTGAACATAGCCCCCATGAATTCCAACTGTTGTGAGGGCTGAAGGTTTGATTTTTTCCAATTGATAGTAATACCCAGAGACTCCGTCAGAGACAGAGTGTGGTGCAAGGCCCTGGTCAGTAGATAAGGAAACACCTGGAATCCGTGCAGTCTCAAGTGACCTGTCACCACTGCTAGACATTTCGTGAACACTCTGGGGGCCATCGAGAGACCGAAAGGCAGGGCTCTGAATTGAAAATGATTGGCTCCCAGCCAAAGCCTCCTGGTGCATTTGTCCATTTTGATGTGGTAATATGCATCCCAGAGATCTAGAGAGCACATCCACACACCCTACCGAAGGCATGGAAGGATGGATTGAATAGTGACCATGCGGAACTTGGTCTGTATAACTGACTCGCTCAAACGACTGAGATCCAGAATAGGCCTCCAGTCCCACATCTTTTTTGGCACCAAAAAGAGTCTGGAGTAGAATCCTAATTTGCATTGATCTGGGGGGACCTTTTGGATGACTCACTTTAGAAGAAGCCTCTTGATTTCAAAAGCTGCCTCCTCCCTTTGACTGGGTGGAACGTCGGGAAGGGAGAATTGAGGTCTTGGAAAGGATTTGAGGGGAATGTGATAGCCTCTGGTGATAATTCTGTGCACCCATAGATCGTCGCTAATGGAGGACTAGGCTGCTTGGTGCAGAGAGAAATGCGCCCCAACTGCTTCCAGAGGAAAGCAATCAGGCAATGCTTCAGGAGCGCTGATAGGGCCTACCAGAGAAAGAATCTCTGGAGCCCTGATTCCGGTAACCCTTCTGCCCCTAAAGGGATGTCTTCCACCGTCGGTCCCTCTGGAGGAGTCCTCACCACATGTGTCATGAAAGAAACCTTGCTACTTCTTGTGCCACAACTTTCCACTCCTCTGATTCCTGGAGAAGGAATGCTGAGGTTTGGAGAAGCGCAGGCCCACAGCAGACAAGATCTTTCCATCCTGCTTGCACCTGGCCAAAGTATCCTTGTCCTTAGAACCAAAGAGCGTGGAGGGCTCAATAGGGGCGTTCAAAAAGGAAGACTTAAAGGAATCCGGTAGGTCAGAAATGCGCATCCAGGCATGACGTCGAACAACCACTCCAGCACCTGCTGCTCTAGCTGCTCCTTCGGTTGCGTGGGAGAGCAACCTCATGGAGGAATTCAAAATCACTTCAAGGGTGGCAAGTTGGGAGGCCACTTTGTCACGTGCTTCATCCGTCACTTGACCTGCGAGGCTATCAGAGAGTTCGGAAACAAAGTCTCTCTGGAGTCTCGTAAAGTGTGCCAAGAAATTCAGCGAACGCACGGCAAAGGTAGCTGCAGCAAAGACTCACTTCCCTAGCCTGTCCACTGCCCGGGCCTCTCTGTTGGGCGGATGGACAGCCAGACTCTCTTCTGCCAAGTCCTTCTTTGTGGCTGCCACCACCACCACAGCATCTACTGGCAAGTCTTTCGACCAATAGGGTTGATCTTCTGGAGGAGAAAGTACTTTGTCTGATCTCCTGGGGATAGCTTCTACTGAATCCGGACTCTTCCATGCTCGCTGCACGATGAATTTGACCAACTCATCTGCAGGAGGGGTCACCCAGGATGTAGTGGGCCGGGAATGGAAAGCTTGTAAGAATACAGATTCCTCCAGAGAAGGGGTGGAAGATTTCAAGTCACCCCACTGACTCAAAATCTCCAAGATGTCCCCAAAGGAAACATTGTCAGGGGGTGATCTAGGGCAACTTTCCCCATCATCATAATCTGTATCCTCAGTAAGGGACTCTTCAGGTGAGTCCATGTGTTTTCTTTTGCTCACCCTCTTCCGAGGGGGCTCTTCGGTGGGAATGTCCGAAGAAGCCTCGGAAAGGGGGATGCTTTGGATTAGTGGTCCCCTGCAAAGGGCTGACAATGGCTGAGTAAGAGGGGGAACCAAAGGTCAAGCTGAAGGTGGAGGATTGTTAGCCGCCAGGGTCCTGTCCATAATCCGGAAGGTGGATGCACCCGAAGAGGGATGGGAGCCAATAACCAAAGAGGACTGACTCGGAACCGGGGTCACACCCCGCTCCGAATGGCCCACCTCCAAGACTGATGTTTGAGAAGGATTCAGTGCAGAAATAATTCTCGGATCCGAGACGGGAACCGAGAAGGCCATTGATGCCGGGGCCGGAACCAAATATTCCACCCCCGAAGCAAGGGGTTGAGTAAGGTAAGCTCTCGTCGGAACTGAAGCCCACCAGGACTTAGATGCTTCAGGCATCAAAGCAGTCGGTGCCGAAGGAAGGGGTCCCATTGAAAGCAATGGGCAAGGGGACCTTGGGACCGAAAGATCCCCCTCAGGAGAATATGAAGGAGTCGAAGGAGGAAAAATCCCAACACCCAGAGTGGAAGAGGGTCTGGAGATTCCTCTTGTAGTCAATACCTGATCCACGAGACGAACAATGTCTATTTTGGACACACTCCTGGCAGACCTAATCGATATCCCCGAAGGGGATTCAGGCTGGTCCAGAAAAGGACTGTAGGGTTGCCCGGCAAACGGGTCCACAGAAGATGAATATCTGGTCCGTGGTAATGAACTCAATGGAGCTGAGGATTCTGATTTTTATTGCGTAAATGGTAAAAAGTGTCCACGAGAGGAACTCGGCCGAGGTCTCCTATCGGGGTAATAGTCAAGATCGGATCCGAGGTCGTCGGAGCCGGAGCCTGTAAAGGCGAGGTTGGTGCCGAAGTGTCCTAAACCAAACTGGTCAGAACCGAAGAAACCATCAATTCAGTAGTCGTCGGTGCCGAGCCAGGCACCGACAATTCAGACTTCCCAGAAACTGTGCTAGGTGCCGAAATCAGTGGCACCAAGACAGCGAGTTGATGCTTGGAGGAAGATCTACCAGTCTTAGATCGATGATTTTTGCCCCTATCACCAGCCGGTGAAGAAGGGTCTGAGCGAGGGCACTTCTTATCCTTGCCTGGAAGGGTTGAGACCTCCGCAGAAATAGCCTCAGAGAAAGGAGAGGAAAGTAATCCTTTCAAAATTAACTTGTTGCGCCGTTCATTCAATGTCTGTTGACTAAAACTCGCACAAATATCACATGCAGAAAGATGCGAGATGCCCAAACAATAAACGCATTTAAAATGCAAGTCACTGTTAGGTAATTTACCACTGCACGACGTCCAATGTTTAAAACCTGAAGTACCCTTTTTCTCAGACATACTAACACTCGCTTAAACCGAGAAAGGAAGGAGAAAAAGAGCCAGACTACCAGCAATGGTATGGAGAGTTACCACGAGGGTGGTAAAAGTAAAGAAAAAGGCAAGAAAATACCAACAATGGTAAGAAAAGGAAAACCTGTGAGTAGAGCTAGACTATAAGAAGGCACTATAAGAAAAATTTTTGGAAGAAATACAAGTTTGAATAATTCAAAACTACTTAGCTGGAGAGCTCAGTGAAAACACTGCTATATGGCTGCGCGACAAACGAGATCTGAGGTATGGGATGATGGGCATTGTGGGTAGTAACGTGGCTCAAGAGTTTGGTGTACTCTAGCTTGGCATTTGGCCGACTCGGTTCCGAGGGTTCGGAACCGTACCCATCAGTGAGGAATGGAAGAAGATTAACAACTTCAGATGATATATTTTGTACATGATGAATCTAGAAAAGGACATGTTAGTGTTGTGGAACATTTTCAGACTGTTTCAAGTCTTTTCAGGATATAAAATAAATAAAGATAAAACAAAGACTATAGCCTTAAATTATGTATCCATAAATGCAGTGGTTCAGCAATATCCATATTTAGGGTTCCTATTAAATGATCAAAGATGCATTCTTTCAAATGTGTCTTGATCGAACTTGAAAGCACAAAAAGGCAAAATAGCAAAACGGCATATAAGCAAATTCTTTCCCTGGGAAAGAAATCGCTTGGCCACTTCCATTACTTTCCTGTTTTCATGACTGTAGTGCAATCTCAGAGTTGGTATATTTAAGTAGGGGGGTTGTGTGGGGGGAGAAGCCCCCTACTTTATGTAATGTTTTAAATTTTTTTTTTTGTGGAACAGCGATTTTTTTCCCTTGGAAAAACATTGGTGTTCTAAGTGTTCAAGATTGTAAGGTTTTGCTTACATGGCTTCGATAAATCATCATTCCCTTTTTTAAGCATTTGATGATTTGACATAGACCCCATATTTATGGGGACAAGATAAGATGAAGCATTTAGGAGTATGGATTAAAACGTTTATGTTATGGTAGCAAAGGATATACTGGAAGAAACTAAACAAAAGATAATACAGAAACTGAGAAACTGGGAGCTCTTGTTTATGAATATGGATAGTAAGATATAAGCATATCAACAGGGATAATAAGATACAAGCAGTTAAAATGTTTTTAGTCCCTTAAATTTTACATATGTATCAAGAATATTTTTATCAACCAAAGAAGAACTTACAGACAATAGATAATAAAGTTAAAGGAAATTTTCTGGGGGAAAGAGGGCAAGAGTTAAGTGGAATAAGACGAGCCTACCCATACAACAAGGAGTTTTAGGATTGCCTGATATGAAGAGATATTTTAGAGCTACATAATTAAGGCACATATCCATAACAAGCAAAATTTATATTTCAAAATGGAAAGGGATGATGATGATTAAGTGAGGAGGATTCAAGAAATAAAGAGAGATTGGGATTTTGGATACAGATCCTTAAAGAGAATAATAACAACCATGCAGAACATTATATTCATAACATAGCAAAAAAGTAGAAGAACTAAGCTAACATGAGAATGGAGAAAGAATGACTGCAAGTAGGGCTACAGAAAATAGGCAAAAGGGGGCTGGAATTTACTGGTAAAAACTGGCAAAAGATCCAAGGTATTGAGAGCAAATAACTAGAGAGGGAAAAGTAATAGAGTGGAATGAGGCCAAGAAGACATTTAGACTGCAGACTAGAGACTGTCTTTCCTACTGGGGATTGATATCAGAATATAGGCAAAGAAAAGGGGATAGGATAATCTTAAGTAAAAGACCTGCTCTGGTGGGTTTTTGATTAAATCTAGAACAGAAGCTGCAGTTAAAAAAATGAATGGTAGAACTAATGGAAACAAATTTAAATTTGTAGTGGAAGAAAGAGTGACTGTGGATATCAGAGATGGTACTTGGGAATCTAAATTAGAATTCAAAGAACTATTGTGGGGGTTAAGATTAAACACTAATAATAAGACACGTTAAAATGAATATGTACCTATACAAAGTGTGTTAAAGCTATGTTCTGCAAAGCTATGAAATGAAACAGGTTAACTTTAGTGCTTCTTATTTTTAATGTTTTTAATTATATGCTGGAATATATTTATGTGTTTATATACATAAATATTTATATACATTTAATTAAAATGTGTCACTGACAGAGTTGTACTAAATGTGATATTTTGTGTTTGTTTATTTACCATGTGTGAAAAACTGTGGGGCTGCCAGCCCAGCCAGATAGAATTTTGTAGATAATTCTATGTCATTGTAAATATTAATATAATCCACAGACTTGTTTTACAAATGTAAAGAAAACTAAATGTAACAAAGCTGTGTTATATGCTGAACTTCAAAAATGTAACCACAGTGCACCCTGCTGGAAGAAAGCTGTTAAGTAAAGAATTACAACTGTGTTTGATCTCAAAGTCGGAGACAGGATGTCTGGGCTAGCAAATTCTTTATATTGTTATTAAGACAGAGATAATTGCTAGATTTTACATGCAAAAGTGTCTTGTATTCCTGTGGCTTCCTGGCCAGGTGCAGCTTACAAAAAAATGTAAATGTTGAGTTTCTGTTAGCCTAGGAACTAAAGAAGAAGTGATAAAAATGATGTAATGTGAAATGACTCAGCAGCACTGGGTAATATAATTTTAAGACTTTCTCAGAGAGAAAGATTGAGCATTTTGGATTTTGTCTGAAACTGACAACTCACCAGCACTTTACCTTGTAAGTAAAGTTATTTAGGACATAGTTTTTCTTGGAGTTAGATAGGAATTTAGCCATATTAGTTTAGCTGTTTTCTATATTTATGTAAGACTATCCTACAATATTGTTTTAATGTTCCTGTGATTTCTGAACTCTTGATTAGCACTGTGTTGAATTGATGAGATTTGTCTTGTGTTTTTATTATTTATTATTAAATATTTTAAACCTTTCAACTGTGGCTGTTTTTTGTAGAGATAATTTAAGCTCTTAGAGTACATTGCATGTATTTGGTGATACTGTCCAAGCCACTCCAATAGTCTTGTTGTTCAGCACACTTACTATTTGGATAACAGTAATATTACATGATGAAATTGGTCACCCTTTGGGAAGGGCCTTATAGTAGCTGATATTAGTGGTTGGTGGCAGTCAGTACTACCTTATAGTTTGGGCAGAAAGGGGGCACAGCTGGAGAACCTGTGTCAGCCTTCATCAGGAGTGTCTGTGTGTCTGTATCTAAATCAAATCTTAAATTGTGTGTGTGCCAGCTACTTGGGCAGGGATACAAAGCACTGGTTGGACAGAGAGGTTGCTGGAGGTTTTGGCTTGACCATTAGGCTGAGATCTGGACCCTAAAGCTGTGCCAGTGGGGAGTCTTATTGGGGATCTGGAGAGAAAGGGAGAAACCAGCCCCAGACTGACTGTGATCTCTGTGTGCTCTTAAGGCAAATTGTACTTTACCGTTTGTCTACTTGTTATCCTCTCAATGTGCACGCCCCTCACTGGTGCTTGTGGTGAGGATTGAGGCTCCTTGATTAATGGGCCAGTGCATGGGCATCACACCATGTGATGAATTATTTGGAATTTGATTGTTGAGTCATTGATTGGCTGTTAATTTAAATATTCCTTTGAATGTTTTATATTTCAGTTCGGATGAAGGTTTGCAGTTTCTCCTGATCTTGCATGCACCTGTTAAAATGATAAGTCTTTTTGGTTCTCTTTCTCAGTCTCTCTGGAAAGCCTTCCATACCGAGAGATGAAAAACTTTGGAAAGGCTTTTATCCTGATGCCTATCATTCCTTGACCTACTCCTCAAAGGTCTATAATACTGTACCTTGAGGATCCTCTGCTGCAACAGGGGGCAGTGCCAGAACTGGGCCACCCAATGTCAGGGTACCCACCACAGAAACAGACAGCATCTGTTCCATCCAAAACTGTCTGCGTCTGGATAGTCTGTGCTGGTACCACCAATGTTGACTTAACTAATGTTATTTGAGCTGAAGTCAGATCCAATGCATAGCTACCAGAGCACTGCATGAGTGATATAGGAACTATGATAAGACATGAACATTATTTATTTACCAAAACAATATATCTGTTTTGACATCTTTCCTCTGTTTAAACATGTGGATTGTCCGATCCGGCCAGATCTGACTTTGGCGCCTTATACCAAAACTTTGGGTATAGATATAAGAGGTTTGACTCCTCCCCTTCTCACAATTCCCCTCTCCTGCCAAAATTACCTCAGATGAAGTTTGCTGACTAACCTTAAGATGTCACGGACAAGGAGGAACTAGAAGAAATCCTACATAGTGTATGAAATACACGGGGACAGACAGGGTCTAGAGGAGATCTGGCCGATCCCTAGAAGTATAATGAATATTTGGTAGGGGAAAGGAGAGAGGGAGTTGAACCAGTTGAAAAGAAGACCACAAGGATCTATCGTTATGGTAAGTACATAACATTTGTATCTGATGTTGTCTTTTTTTTGTCTGATTCAACATGTGGGACAGATTCCCAAGCTACCCGACAGGGACCTTGTTGGCTTCAAGAAAGGATATTCCTGAGTATGGCAGAGCTGAAATATGTGTGAATCCTGGATAGCACATCTAACTTGTAGTGAGATACAGAGGTATGAGATGAGGATCAAGTTTCTGCTGTGCACGTGTAGGTAGGTACCCATTTTGCAAATGCTGTTAAGATTGACATTGATCTGATAGAGTGCGCCTTAGGCTTTGACTGTAAAGGCATACCTTATAAATCATAGACAAATGAAATGCAATCTGCTAACCATGTTGGTAGGGTTGACTTAGACACTAATTATGTCAACTTTGTCCTGGAGAAGTATATAAACAGTTGATCCAATTTCCTGATAGTCTTAGTGCAATGGAGGTAGAACCAAAGTTGTCTATGCATATCTAACGTGTTAACGTATATTCACCTTTATTGGTAAAACTGGGGAATAAAACTGGAAAGTCAATCTGCTGCTTTGTTAGATTCAGAAGCTACTTTGGGAAGAAAAGAAGGGATTTTCTCAATGACGCTCTATCCTTGTGAAAGATTAGGAAGGAAGGAAGCCTTGCATGACAGTGCCTGTAGCTCTGAGACTTGATTTGCAAATGTAATGGCAACTAGAAAAATTGTCTCCCATGAAAGAAACTTCATATCTATGGATGCTGCTGGTTTCAAAGGTTTTTGGGTTAAAGACTGAAGTAAGATGGTGACATCCCAGGGAGAGATTGGATCACAAACTGGTGATCTCAATAAAAAGGCTCCGGTTAGAAAAGCTTTGGATACTTTGCGGGAGGCAATGGAGGTGTTATTTAACCCTATATGGAAGTTTGAAATGGCTGCTAAAAAGAAGATATGTACTTACCATAATGTTCCATGTGAGTTGTTTATCTCGCCTTTATTCTCACTGATGGGTTCGGAGCCGATCCTCGGCTCTGACACGGCCGATAGCAAAGCTCAAGGTTTGCCAGTAGCTCAAGACCAAGCCCCTTATCCCACAATGCACTGCTGGAATTACTTCAGATCTTGTTTGCTGCGAGTAACAGTATCTATATATATATATATATATATATATATATATATATATATATATATATATATATATATATATATATACACCCTTTTATTTAATTCTACCAAGGACACTTCCCAAAGGGGAAAAAGAAATATTGAATAACCAGGATGGTACTAGCCTCTAAGTCAACAGTCAGCCAGGAGGGGGGAGGAAGGAGGGACGTGAGAATAAAGGCGAGATAAACAACTCACATGGAACGTTATGGTAAGTACATAACTTCTTTATGTGAAGTTGTTAAATCTCGCCATTTATTCTTACTGATGGGTAGCATCCCTTGCACCCTCAATCCTGGGTGGCTCATGGAAGTATGTTCTTCAGTACCGTGGAACCAAAGGAAGACCTGTCACTTGAAGCCTTATCTACTTTGTAATGCGTGATAAAGGTATGAGGCTCAGACCAAATGGCTGCAGCGCAAATATTGTCAAGGGGCAATTTAGCTTGAAAAGCAGAAGATGTAGAGACAGCTCTGGTAGAATGAGCCTTAGGTTTGTGTGTTAATGGCATGCTCGCATTTTCATAAACAAAGGATATATAATTGGATAACCATTTAGATAAGGTTGTTTTAGCCACTGTATTGCCTTTTCTGGCTTCTGAGAAGGATACAAAAAGTTGATCTGATTTTCTAATATCCTTAGTTCTGTAAAGATAAAATCTGAGCTGTCTGTGTACATCAAGTTTGTGCAGCATGTATTCCAATTTGCTAGAGTGGTTGGGAAAAAAGACTGGCAGCTCAATGACCTGATTGATATTTGACTCATAACAGACTTTAGGTAAAAATGAGGGGTTTGTTCTGAGAGATACTCTATCAGCATGGAAAATCATGTAGGGTTGGTCTGATAGATAATGCTTGAAGGGCAGAATTAATGGCCACAAGAAATATAGTTTTCCAGGATAAATATTTGAGATCACAAGAAGATGCTGGTTCAAAAGGGGGAAGAATAATTTGAGACAGCATAAAGTTTAAATTCCAGGGAGAACAGGGAATTTTGATAGGAGGTCTCATATGAAAAACGCCTTTAAGAAAAGTCTTAGATAATTTATGGCCAATAACATTTGAGCCACCAAACCCAAGGTGAAAATTTGAGATGGCAGCTAACTGGACTCGAACTGTAGCAGCTGCTGCCCCTTCCTTAAAAATTTTTGTCAAGAATTCTAAAATAGATGACAGCAGAGCTCGGAAAGGGTCAGTGTTCTGCGTGTTAGCCCAAATTGAGAACCTTTTCCATTTACTGCCACATAATTTCCTGGTAGATGGCTTGTGAGAAGACAAGAGAATTTGTCGTGTATCTTCTGAAATTGAATGAAGCCTGGCAATTAGGGGAAGTGGATTAGCAAAGCAGTGAGTTTCAGGGACTGCAGTGAAGGATGGAGGTCCCCTGACAGGTGCATCAGAAGGTCCGGAACTGGGTCCAGGATCCATAGATCTTCCAAGAGATGATGGTGGAGAAACAGAAACCAAATCTGTCAAAGCCAGTAGGGGGCTATGAGAATAACAGTCCTTCCCAGTGATTTTGCTTTCTGTAAAAATCTGGGTATCAATGGGAAGGGTGGAAATGCATAAAGGAGACCTGGTGGCCAATCGTGTAAAAGTGCATCTCTCTGGGGATGACTGGGAGGTGGTATTAGGGCAAAGTAGCGTCTGCATTTTGAATTGATGTGGCTGGCAAAGAGGTCGCAGCAAGGCTGGCCCCATTTGCGGAAAATCAACTCCAAAACCTGTTGTTTGAGAGACCACTCGTGAGGGAGCAATATCGCCCTGCTTAGCTTGTCCACTATCACATTGGATTTCCCCGGGATGTGCATTGCTAACAGAAAATGCTGGGACGACACAGCCCATTGCCAGACCCTGAGGGCTTCTCAACAAAGAGGGTAAGACTTGGTTCCGCCTTGCTTGTTCAAGTACCAAACTACTGACATGTTGTCCGTCTGAATTGCAATAATTCCTGAAGGGAGAGAGTCCTGAAAGTACTGCAACGCCAGAAGTACCACTCTCAACTCTAGAATATAGATGTGCAGATGTGATTCTTGATCTGTCCATGTGCCTTGGGCAGTCTTTCCCTGAAAATGCCCCTTCCCACCCTATCAGGGAAGCGTCCGTGGTCACAGTGGCTACTGGGGGGGGGGGGGGAGAACAAAGGGTCTTCCGATTGTGACATGAAGAGACGTCAACCACCATGAAGGTCTCTCTTGCAAGAATCCATGATGAGAATCATGTGGTGCATCGGTAGTTTCTGGTACGACCACTGAGCAAAGAGGAGCCATTGAAGAATTCACATATGCATCCTTGCGAGTGGTATAGCCAGGATTGCTGCCGCCATCAAACCTAGCACCTTCAATACCTCTGATGCTGTAGCTTTGTTCTTTGACACCAGTGAGCTAACGTGTTGGCAGAGAAGTGAGACTCTTTTGACAGGAAGACGTAGAGTGGTAGTTGAGGTATCTAACTTTGCTCCTATAAAAACGATATGCTGTGATGGAGATAAGGCAGACTTTTCGAAGTTGACTGTAATGCCTAATTGATGGCAGAGTGTCAGAGTGTATTGTGTTGCCTGAGTCAATTGATGCCTGGTGGTAGCGGTGAGGAGCTAGTCATCTAGGTATGGAAACACCTGGAATCCTAGACATCTCAGGTGAGCCGTGACCACTGCCATGCATTTGGTGAACACTCTGGGGGCTGTAGTGAGACCAAAGGGCAGGGCTCGAAAGGTCGCAGCAAGGTTGACCCCAGTGGCTGAAAATCTCTGCTGCCACTGTTTTGTTCAGAGACCACTCATGAGGCAGTAGTATAGTTCTGCTCAGTTTGTCCATCAGGATGTTGGATGTCCTAGGTGTGTGTATTGCTACTAAAAAGCATTTAAAAGACACTGCCTATTGCCAGATTCTTGTGGCTTCTCAGTAAAGAGATTAATGATCGGGTTCCACCTTGTTTGTTGATGTACCAAACCACTGACATATTTTCTGAGGGTATGGCAATCACATCCTTGGGTAGATGGTCTTGAAGTGCCTGCAAAATAAGGAGGACTGCTCTTAACTCCAAGACATTAGTGTGAAGTTTGGCCTCTACCATAGTCTATGTTCACTGGACTGTTCTCCGTTCAAAATGTCCCACTCCCACCTAAGAAGGGAGATGTTTGGGGTTACTGTGACTGGAGGTACAGGAAGATAGAAGAGTCTGCCTTGAGTCACTGAATCAAACAAAATTCACCATTGAATGTGGTCCCTGGAGATCTACATGATATGTACTCTGTAGTGAAGGGGATGAGGTTTTTGAGACCACTGCACAGCTAGCATCCACTGTAGAATTCTCATATGATATCTGGCTAATGGAACCATGATTATGCAGGAAGCCATCACACCTAGGAGGCATAATACCAGTCGAGCCTGGAGTCTGGAATAAATTATCACCTGTAGAGCTATGCATCTGAATGATCTGGGTTGTGGTTAGGGAAGTTTTTCTGCCTAATGTACAGTGTCTAAGTGGCAACCTATGAATTCTATGGATTCAGTAGAAGGTAGCTTGCTTTTGTTGGTGGTTATAGAAATGCTCATATGCATTGTTAGCTGTAACAGAAATGACTGATGTTTTAGAAGTAGATTCCTGAAGGGAGCAGTTAGAAGCTAATCATCTAGATAGGGGAATACTTGGATCCCATGTAGAATGAGATAGGCTGTCACAGCTGCCATTATTGTGATGAACACCCAGGGGGCTGTGGTGAGACTGAATAGCAATGCTCTGAATTGATAATGATTGGCTCCCAGCCAGAAATGGAGGAATCTCTTGGATTGCTGTTGGATCGTAATATGATAGTAGGCATCCTGGAGATCGACAGAGCACATCCAATCATCCTTCCTCAGCAGAGGTAAAATGGATTGTACTGTGACCATCCAGAATTTTGTCTGTTTCACAAATTGATTCAGATTGCTGATATCCAAAATTGATCTTAGGTCCCCTGTGTTTTTTGGAACTAAAAAGAACCTTGAATAGACACCGGATATTAGTTGGTCTTGGGGGACTGGCTGAATGACTCTTTTGTCCAGCAACTTTGAAACTTCTATTGCTGCGGATTCCAACCAATTGGGTGGAGTATCAGGAATCATTAATTTTGTTTTGAGGGTTTCTAAAAGTGTTTTGTATAACCTCTGGTAATGATCCTTAGCACCCAAGAATTGGAAGTTATATTTTGCCAGGCTAAAGGGTGCAAGAAGAAGTGTTCCCCAACTGCCTCCAGAGTGCAGCAGTTGGGCATGCATTCAGGGATGCTGATAAGTTTTCTCAGTGAATGGCCCACAGAAACCTTGGTTTTGTGGACCTCCCCTTCTTTGTTGGTGATGCCTCATGGACTTGTCTCCTCTCAACCTCTTAGAGCAAGAAATCTGGACAAATCCATAAATAATGGGGGGACAAAGTCCAAAAAATAGGGACACTTTTTAAATATTGCTGTTACAAACTTAGAAAGATGACGGAATTTGCATTAGCATGAACTTTCTGAAGGGTATGAAGTCTGAAACTCAAATATCTGCCATTTTCTGACTTCATCCCTCAATAATTTGCCAATGATTTGCCAGAAAACCCCAATTTTTTGTGAAATAGACCAAAACATGAGGCAAAAATCTGTACAGTTGAGAGGTATGCCTCCAGTTCTGGGAGGCCTGTACCTAGAAGTGTCCTGATGAAAACCTTGAGATTTTTTGATCCATATTTTCTCCCCCTCTTTGATTCCTGAAGAAGGATGTCTGTGGAATTGAAAAAAATGGATTTCAGCAGCATACAAAGTCTTACAGTCCTGCACATTTCTAGTAAGCATATCCTTGAGTTTTGGTCCAAATAAAGTGGAGCCATAATAGGGGGCATTTATAAAAAACGTCTTAAGGCTTTCTGCAAAGTTGTAGAGCCACATTCAGGTATGACATCACATAGTAATCCTCTATTGATTGCTCAGGATGTGTCATCTGTTGCATTAGATAGCAGTCTCATGGCAACATTCAATGATGACTGTAGGGTAGACGATTGGGTATTAACAGTTTTTAGGATATCCACCAGTAAGTTACCCTCCAGGAAATTTGAATGCTCCTTAATCAGGCCTTTCTATTTGATTCAGTGTTGGCTCCTTTTTGAGCTCCAGGGTTAAAAACATCTGAAAACTTGTCAGGTGAGCCATGCAGTTCAGTGCACAAAGAGAAAAGTGGCTGAAGCATAAGTTCATTTCCCAAGTCTGTCCAGTACCCTAGATTCTCTGTTAGGGGGATGGACAGAAGAACTCTCTTCAGAATGTTTCTTTTTAGTGGCTGCTGCTACCACCATGGCATCTAAAGAGGGATCCTTAGCCCAATGTTTTCTTTCTTTCTTTGGGGGGAACTAAAATTCTGTCCAGTTTCTTTGGAATGGGCTCTGCTGCACCAGGCTCCCTCCAGGCTTTCTGAGTAATGAGGCTGACTAAGGCATCGGAGGAGGGACCTGATTCAATGTTTTGAGAACTGCTGACTCATTTGAAGGAGATTCAGTGGACCCCCCCCCCCCCATTTCATCAAGTCAAGGATGTCTCCAAAGGAGATAACTTCTGGAAGGGACCGTGGGAAACTTTCACCCTCTTCTAAGTCAGTGTCTTCAGTGACAGACTCAACAGAGGAGTCAGTATGCTTCCTCTTACCAGTCCACTTCTGGCATATGTGCCTTAGGCCTCTGGAGGGAGACACACTGGAATTGGATGTGGGACTCAAATGACAAGTAGTCTCGAAGCCAAAGGGATCCATCTGTCTATGACAGTGTGACGAAACAGGAGCCATCTTCAGAGGCAATCTGGATGGATCTGAACTCTGAGCATATACCAGTCAATTTGGTCCAGCCGAGGATTTCTCCATAACCTTGAAAGCCAACTCATCCAATGGAATCAAAGAAGAGCACATAGGTTAGAAGAATCAGAAGCTCTATTGATTCCTAAGGCTTAAGGCTCAGAGGAGGACATCAGAAAGCCCCAGGTGATAGGGACAGCTCCAAAAACCTTGGGGTTGACTCTACTGTCAGAGCTCTGACATAGATGCTCTGGTTCCAGGACTCCACTCGACCTGTGTGCATTACAGTCAAGTGAGTAACAGAAGATGTTGAAGCTGAAGTCTTCAGGGCTATTGTTCTGAAGCTGGTACAAAGGAAGGTCGGATCCAACATACACTGTCTCCAAAAATGGAGATGGCATAGGAAGCTGATCCCAGTCCTTTCCTCAGGAATAGAGCTGTCAGGACTCCAAGCTGAATCTGGGTCCTCAAAAACTTCCTCATCATTCAGTCAATGTCGTGCTCGGAGAGGGTTTTAGTAGATCAACCATATCTCGAGGATGAGACAAGCGAAGCAGACCTTGATGGTAATTTCTGCAATATTGGTGAGTGAAGCCTGGGACTGATAGGCCTCAGTGAAAAAAAACTCTTCATGGAGGGGGACTGGATCCTAGGAGCAGTAGAATTCGACTGTCTTGGAACCTTAGGTGCCAGACCTGCAGTAGTTGCTGGGAGAACTTTTCTTAGATTTATCCAAGCAAACCTCAGGTCAGTTTTCTTTGGACATTTCTCTTGCTTTGTCTTTTTCCTTTGATTTTTTTTCCTTCCCTTGTCTAGCTTTTTCTCAGTGGAAAGGGAAGAAGTGGATGCCTTCAGGTCCAAGGACATTTTGTACCCTGTCTGTGGGAGAAGTACACCTTTTAAAATACGTTTTTCTTTTCTCCCCTGGAGGGCTCCGGTGATGAAAGCAGCACAAATGGAGCATGAATCCTGCAAGTGTGAGGGCCCCAAACAGTAGACACACTACAAGTGTGGGTCCTGAAGGCGGTATTTTAAGCCCACATGAAAAACAATTTTTAAAACCTGTTGATATTAGAACAAGAAATAACAATAAAGATATATATACACCCCCACCCCTGCAAATGCACCCCCACCCCAACTAACAATTACCCTACGTTCAGCTTCCACCCAGAACCAACCAAATCCATTGAAAAACTACTCCAAAAGCTCAAACCAACATCTCTAGCTGCAGATAAACTACCCGCTGAATACCTCCATCTAGCTGCAGAAGCCATATCTTATCCTGTCTCCATCCTAATTAACAGATCCATCTCCGAGTGTATAGTACCCAAGCTATGGAAAATATCACATATCATCCCTCGACATAAAGGAGAAACTTCCCTGAAACTCAATAATTATTGCCCTACAGCCATACTACCCCCTCTATCTAAAATTTTAGAGAGGGTAGTACACAAGCAACTAATGAAATATCTCCTAAAAAATAATCTAATAGCAACATGACAACATGGCTTTAGACACTTCCACAGTACCACCACTGCACTAACAGAATTCACCAACATTGTCAATACTCACAGAAACAACAGACTCCTTGTATCTGCCACCTTCCCTGACTTATCAAAAGCATTCGATATGGTTAACCAAAATAAACTCCTTCTTTCTCTAGCAACTATATACCTGACCACCTCTGCCATCTCCTGGTTCAAAACCTACCTAGACAGAAGGAAGCAAGCTGTAATGTGGCAAAACCAACTCTCTCTCTCCCTACCAGTCACCCTAGGAGTACCCCAAGGCTTCATCCTTGGGCCACTTCTTTTTACCCTCTTCACCAATCAGCTCCCAAATAGTATTCCTAAAGCTTCAACAGTGCAATATGCAGATGATACCACCATAATATGCACAGCCAAATCAATTGACATCCTTTACTCCCTAACACAAGAATGCTTTTCCCTAGCAGAAACTTGGATCACAAACCAAAGGCTCATTCTGAACGCAAGTAAAACAAAACTACTACTCTTTAGCTCCCAACAGAGCGACACCTCCCACTGATTCTTTCATCATCTCCTCCTTTAACAAGACCACAATCACCCCCACAAATCATACCAAACTCTTAGGGGTTGAAATAGATAATCACCTTAGATTTGACCTACATATTTCTATAACCATAAAAAAGTACATAAAAAACTTGGTCTACTGTATCGCAATAAAAAAATTCCTCACTCCAAAGCTACAATAGCAAGAACTCATCTATTATCCACCCTACTTTATGCCTCCCCCGTTCTTACAAATCTCTGAAAAACCAGCCTAAACAAACTAGATAGTTGCTATAATAAGACAGCCAAATTCGCCACAACCTCTCCCATCAGAACACATCACTGTGAATGCCTAATAAAACTCAGTTGGCTAGAACTACCACTACTACTTCATCTCAATCAATTATCACTAGCCCACAAAATAATATATAACTCTGAAAACACCCCAGCCCTACAAAATCTTTTGCAACCCTATATAACCGCCAGTCCCTTAAGGTCTAGCACACAAAACCTCCTCAAAGTAACAAAATATACCAATGAAGCTGGCAAGTCTGTCTACAGCCACTATATAGCAAAAACCTGGAACTCCCTTCCTACCCACATAACTGACAACAAATCCCCATCTCAGTTCAAGAAACTTTTTAAAACTCACTTTTTAAATAATCACTTGTACTCTTGTATCCCCCCAGGCTAATGTCTCATTATAACACCTCACCAAACCTAAGTAACCCTACTAAGCTAACCACTCATATTACTGCATCCACTTAGGACTGTTAATCTACTGCTCATCCCATCTCTCAAGGAGTTACAGAAAACTACCCCAGCACTGTTCTGCTGTCCATAAGCAACTAAAACCAGGAGAAGACATATTGTAAATCAATTTGTCATCCTTCTCAACTAAAATCAGGAGAAAAAATTTAGTAAATCAGTTTGTTAGAGAATGCATGTATCCTATCTGCTAGTTAATGTGTATGTTAAAGTCTCTTCTATGAAAATTGTTTGTCAAAAGTCTGCCCTTCTCAACTAAAACCAGGAGAAGTCATATAGTAAATCAACTTGTTAAGAGAATGAATGTATCCTATCTGCTAGTTAATATGTATGTTAAAGTCTCTTCTATGAAAATTGTATGTCAGTAATATGTCCTTAAAACTATGTTTTGCAAAAATGTTCTCTTGGAGCTTTTCTCCCCGGGCCTCCACTGAAAATGGACTTGTAATCCAGTTGGACTCTCCTGGTCAACAAATGTAAAATAAAATAAAAAAATAAATAAATAAATATAATCATAACTACAAGTTATCTAAGCAACTAGTTTACTAACTACATAAGTCTCCTAGTACTATATAAGAACACACACACTCACACACACATACACACATGAAAATATTTTAAAATCACATTAATCTAACCTGACACTACTCTAACCTAATAACTAGTATGACAATTTCCTAAAAGGGAGGAAAAATACTTTCACTTATCTTGACAAATAATGGAGCTCTCAGCCCACGTCTGGTTTAGTCAGACAGCAAACAAGATCTCAGGTAATTCAGGATGAAGAGGGGAACTGTGGGTAGGTGAAAAGTCAAAGCTCTCAGATTCAGTTTCAGTGTAAGGCTCTGAGGTTGGATCCATCCAGATCTGACAACCCATGTCTTCAAGGACTAGTCTTGAAATAAATACAAGATCAGTGCCAAAATGGTAATTCCATGACATGATATTAAACAAACCAAAACTTTAAAAAATAAAGCAACAAGACACCAATATGTAGTGACAAACAACTTTAATACATCAAAACGCTATCTGCAGACCATAAACCATTTTTGGCATTACCACATCTTCATCAGTATGAATCTACGCAAATCTGTTACACAACCAATAAATATATGCTAATTTAAAGTGATATGCATGTATTAAAATATTCTAAGTATTTAATATATTAAATTAAAAAAATAGCCTATAACCAAATACTGATATTGATTTCTGATGTCTGATGATGATCTCCATGGAACTGCATAGCTGGAGTAAGGTATCCCTGGTTGTGAGTAGGGACTCTCTCGTTGTGGCTGTGAGAAGCCAATTATCCAGGTAAGGGAAGACCTGAAACCCCTAAAGCTGAAGTCAGGCTGCTATGACTTCCATACACTTGGTGAACACCCAGGGCAGTAACGATATTGAAAGGTAGTGCCCTGAACTGATAATGATCATCTCCCAGCCGGAACAGCAGGAACCTCCTAGAACACCTCTCTATCTTTATGATGCAGGTGCTCTTGAGGCCTATTAAGCAAATCCAGTCAGTCTTCCTCAGCAGAGGTAGTGTGACCATCCGGAGTTTGGTCTGTTTTACAAAGGAGTTTACTATGCTCAAATCCAAGACTGACCTGAAGTCCTTGTTCTTCTTCAGTACTAAAAAGAACCTTGAATAAACCTCGGATCCTCATCGGTCTGGTGGGATCTCCTGGATGACTCGATTTGCCAGCAGCCATTGACTATCTATAGCTGCCTGCTGTGTCTGGCAGGGGGGAATGTCCAGGACACACTTGGGACTGAACCATGGAATTTCTTAAAATGGAAAAGAATAGTCTCTTGATGTGACCCTTAACACCCATGCATCAGAGATGATGGCCTCCAAAGCTTCTATGTATACAGCTAAGTGAGCCCTGACTGCCTGTATGGCAATCCTTCAGGATTGCTGAAAGGGCATTCCAGAGAACGGTTAGTGGAAACCCTAGTTCTGTGGTCCACCCCTGTCCATACCTCTCAACAGTACAGATTTTCGCAGAATGTCCAGATTTATGCCTCATATTTTTGGTCTGTTTTTCATAAAATTGTGTTTTTTCTGGCAAGTCATTAAAGATTGAAGTTAGAAAATAATGACAGACGTTTCAGTTTCAAACTTCATACTCTTCAGAAAATTCATGATGATGCACAGCCTGTTATTCTATCAACTTTCTAAGTTTGTAAAAGCAGTATTTAAAAACTGCTCCTATTTTTGGGCCTTTGTCCCACTTTTATTTATGGCTTTGTCCAGATTTCTTGCTCTAAGAGGTTGAGAGGTGTGCCCCTGTCACAAGGGCGGCATCCATTGTGGTTACCCTCCACCACAGGGAGAACTCTCAAAAGTAGCATCCTGGAAAGACTGCAGTGACTTTCTAAAGAAGAAACATTTGCCCCATTCTGATTCCATGAAAAGGTCCAGTAAGGGATAGCAAACTATCCCCAGATGGCAGACAGCATTGTTCCATATTACTCTCCCCTAGTTAAAGTGTCTTTAATCGTAGGCCTGAAGAGTGAGGAGCCATCAAAGGGAGCATTGATAAAGCTGCAGAACCTCATCCAAGCTTGGTGATGAATTGCAATGCAGGTGACAGCAACTTGGGATATTCCATCAGTTGCATTGGAAATAAGCCTCATAGAAACATTGGTAATAGACTGTGGCGTGTACCTTTGTGGTATGGTTTTCACTTGTCTGCTTTTGGTTAAATAAAAAATCCAAGGATATACACAGGTTGGTCCTGCTTTTCTCCATTATCTGAAGATAGACTGTAGAGTAGACAAGTGAGTCTCCAGAGTCTTCTGGGCCTTCAGGGGCTACTTGTCCTGATACACCTTGAAGCTTCTGATATTACATCATGCTGAAGTTTCGTCAAGTGAGAGAGATAGTTAAGCGCCCTCAAATCAGACATAGCTGAGGTATAAGAGCACTTCTCCAAATTTTCCAGTGCCAGAGATTCCCTATTCGGGAGATGGACTGAGGAACTCTGTTCTGAAATGTCCTTTTTAGTGGTGGTGGCTACCATGACAGCATCCACAGACAGACCCTTTCTCCACTGAGGCTGATCCTGGGGTGGTCAGAAATTTTATCCAGCTTCTTGGGGATTGGATCCACATTATCAGGTTCCTTCCACATCCTTCAGGGCAGCAGGATAATAAGTGCATCCAGAAGAGGAACCACCCAGGACATGGATGGGCCCATCCAGAAGTCCTCCAGAAAAACTGACACCTCTGGAGGAGGGGATTCAGTGGCTCAGCCCCTGAGCTGGGGAAGAAGCTCCAAAAGATCATCAAAGGAGGCATTATAATGTGAAGACCTAGTGGACCCCACTCCTTCCTCAAGGTCAGTATCTTTTGCAAGGGACTCCTCAGAGGAATCCAAGTGCTTCCTCTTGCATTGCCTATTACTGGACACTTCCCATTCCAGAGAGTTGGGGAAAAAGGGTAGAGATAGGTGTCCCAGGCAGGGGGACAGACTGGAGACCAGCAGAAGTGAGTTGTACCAGAGTAGACTGATGAACAGTCACAGGCATGGATATGAGAGAGGAGGCACCATCTGTATTCAACCAATCCTTTTCCTTACTGGAGTAAAGCCTCTCCACAACATCAAAAGTGAAGGCAGAAGCTGGATGACCAGAACCGGTCCTGGGATCTGAGGAACCCAGGAACATGTTAGAATCCAGGGGATCTCTTCCCCATACTGACATTAAGACTGGAGCTGAGTTATCAAAAGTAGGCACCCTGAGCAGGAGGGATGAGCCCAAAGCCAGGATTGTTGAACCCAACCCGTAGCAGCCTGCCACAACACATCGGCTCAGAGGCCGACTCGGCTCCAACATATCCGGAGTTGAGGAGGCCAAAGTCGGTGTTAGAGACAAAAATCATCCATGCCATCAGATTCAACCCAACAGAAGAGAACACAGTTGGGCCCAAAGACCTTGGATCCAAGAGGTCTGAGGGAAGAAACCAATGTGATGGAGATGAGGTTCTGGGGAGGGAGTCCTCATCCGATGGAATAAGGCCTAAATGCATCTGCACTTGCAAGAAGGACTTCATCAGTTGCTCCAGAGTTGATGCTTTAAGATTGCCCACAGACCTTAATAGCCAAGTGGACAAAGTCACCAGTAGGTGGCTTGGAGGTTCACTTAGATGGCAAGTGATCCACAGCTTGGTGCTGAAGCAGGAAAGCATGGACACAAGGTGAAAAACTGGAAGACTCTGGTGAGAAGTAGGAAGCCACTCACCCTGAGAGGGACCCTTGACCAAAAAGGGGCTGGGGATACTAACAGCCAGAGATGAAGCCTCACAATATAAAAAAGGATAAACTCCATTGGAGCTACAATCAAGCTGCTATCCTCGAATGGTGGCAAAATGGATCTGAGGTATTCTTGAGAGAATGAGGGATTGTGGGTAGAGGAGGCAAAGCCCGGTGAGCAGAAGTCTTGAAGATATGGCCAGCCTTGGATTTGAGTTGGATTTAATAACCCGCAGGTTGAAGCCAGAATGAAAAAAACATCAGATCAACTGTGTTAAACTTGCATGCTCCAAGGTTATATCTTGGAGCATGTGCATTGCAACGTTACATTATTTTTTTATTATCTTTTGTCAAAATTTTGGTGTTTCATTGCTTTTAGCACTCACTTATATGTGTGCGCGTGTGTGTGTGTGTGTGTGTGTGTGTGTGTGTGTGTGTGTGTCTGTGTGTGTGTGTATATATATATATATATATATATCTATATATATATATATATATATATATATATATATATATATATATATATATATTACAGTAATCAAACAAGAAAAACTGTTGAAATACCAAATCCACAAAAGGACGAGCTGGAACACAATAATAGACCACTTCGAAAATGTACTGGTGTTTATTTGATCCAAGTGAATTGTAAGCGCTTTCGGCTAAAACAATATTTAGCCTTCTTCAGACAAACAGCGGAATACAGGATATAATTGTATAAATATATTTGTAAAACCAGTCAGAGGAAAGTGCATTCATCTAGTAAACGTTGCTATAGTTACCTTAAAACGGAAATGCACCTGATTTAATTAAACATTAGGTACAAAATATAATTCATCAATAAAACCACAAATAATGTTAAGTAAGATGACATACTCAAAAAATCCTCATTAACTCAATAGTTATACATCCCCTATTATAGAAAATATATATAAAAAACATGTAAGAGACTTATAAAAAGCAGTTTTTAAAGTGTAAAATACCCAAAATGCTCATAACTTGTATTTTATTCGAGGCAGGAATCTTAGTTTAGCCAAGAACACCTCTACAACATGTTTTAAAAACCAGCTGATAATGTAAACTAAATTTACTATTATTGTCTCTATAAAGATTAATTGAAGTTATATGAAGAAACAGATAAGATGTCCTATCCAAATAATAAAACTAGCCTATGTGCAATAAACACAAGAAGCAACACAATAATATATATGGATTTCCGTTTTAAGGTAACTATAGCAACGTTTACTAGATGAATGCACTTTCCTCTGACTGGTTTTACAAATATATTTATACAATTATATCCTGTATTCCGCTGTTTGTCTGAAGAAGGCTAAATATTGTTTTAGCCGAAAGCGCTTACAATTCACTTGGATCAAATAAACACCAGTACATTTTCGAAGTGGTCTCTTATTGTGTTCCAGCTCGTCCTTTTGTATATTACAGTAATCCAAAGCCAGAGACTCCTTGTTTTGGGATAGATTGCTGTATTCTGAGGAGCAGGCTCTTCAGGTCTGTTACAGTGGCTATGGAGTATTAGGCCAGGGTATTTACCAATGCATCTCAATCCTTATGCTGCCAGATGATAGTGCCTTTTCTCCTAGGAACAGACACCACTATGTCCGAATCTTTCCATGCTTCCCTAACTACAAGAGATTATTCTGCCTGCTAGGATATCATCCAAGATGTTGAAGGAGCAAATCTTAAAGCCTCCTGAAAACTCTTCACTATGTTTATTGTCTATTTTCATCATTTTTGCATTGGTTTCTGGATCTCCTCGAACTTAGGGTCATCAATAGGTGATGTTGGGTAGTTGGAACAGGAGACTCTAAGGCAGAGTCAACATACTTTCTCTTGCACATGAGCTTCCTGTACACCCTCCATGGATGAGGAGAAATCATATGGGGAACCACACCATGAAAAATTATCTTTATGTTTTTTTCAGATGATCGCCCATAGGCTACACAGCACAGAAGACCACATCAGCACAATGAGAAGTGTCTAGAGCCAAGGACCATTACAGTTTCAAAAAACAAGTGAGGCCCTTACACTGTACAGTGCAACCTCAAAAATGGAGTTGGTATTGGATATCCCAACAGGACTGTATGCATAAATATAGATACACATAGAGATAAACAGCTCTATATCTTTCAGTAGTTGAATTCTGCTCTGGTGGCATAGATAGATAAAGCCCTGACTACAGAACAGCTAGCCTGGATTGGATTATCAGCTTAAGTGACTAATAGTGCAGCACAGAAGGATGGGCATACCCATCCTGGGGGCAGTTCTGTGGTTGTTCTCTGTGACACTCCCTGGTGGAGCCTGGGGATGTCATGATGAGAGCGTATTATCCAAAGTGGGGAAAGGGTGGTGTAGATGGCTGAGCTGTGGAGGATGTTGGGAGATACACCTCCCATTCTTACTGCACACACACCTTTTTGACACAACATGGACACTACGTTGAGAGGAGGGAGTAAAGGGGTACACCATTAAAGTAAATATCTCCCTGCTGAATGGAGACTGCTAGACCCTCAGGAGACCCTTAGGCTAAATGCCAGTCCCAGCTACATCAAAGCAAGTCCAGGGGGCAGAGCAAAAGCTGGTAGACCCAAGATGGATAAATAGCACTGGTTAGAAAGGTGATCAGATGACACAAGGGAGAAAAAGGTGCTAAAAAAACATTGATGGAAGATAGCTGACACAAATACACTCATATTAACACTGATGCCAGTGCAGACAGATGCAGCAGTGCTAAAAGATCATCCTCAACAACACTGAGAGGTCTCCCTGAGCTAGTAGTGATGCTGAACTTCTCAGCCCAGAGAGCTCAAAACCAAAGATGTCAAGGGTTGGAATGACACTGAGGGAACCATCACTTATTCAGGCCTTGACTCCCTGACCCCATGACTTAACATCAAGAAGGCACCTGGCACCAACACAGTAGGTACTAACATGAGATAGTGAGACAGATATGTGTCTCTGAGGACTGCCATGCTCTAGAACTGGTTTCCCATTCATATTAAGAAGAACACTGATCAATGGATGGGGAATTGGAAATTCATCTTGGGTCTGGTCCCCATGTCTCTGATAGACCAAGGTAGCCAGTAATGCCCAAACTAAAATACATCCCCCCACATAACCTCTAGAAACTTCCTAATATATCCCCTCCTAATAAATGCTCATGATACATAAGGACACAACTGGGTTGGATTGCATGGCTAAGCTTATAAGGGCACTGGTGGTCATTAGCCTGGTATATATCTATGAGTGACTCTGGCAAAAAAGTAAAATAAAGAGGAAGAAAAATGGCAGTCCCATGTCGGGTCTATATTATATAAGCGAATGTACTAAATTGAGAAAGGTATATAATCGACCCACTAACACCGAAAAAACAAAATGTCAAATCATTGATCCATTAAAAAAACAAACCCCCCCACACAAAATAAAGTGGGGGGCTTCACCCCCCACCACACGACATGGGGGGGCTGTGCCCCCCACACCCCTCCTACTTAAATATTCCAACTCCGAGATCGCATCACAGTGGAGGAAATGGCAAAGTCCCGAAAACGGCCCAGGAAAAAAAAAATTGCTGTTCCGTGGGTCCCTATTTTGGAAACCTTGGTCTATCCTTGTCCATAATCAAATGTTTTGGGACCCCGGAAACACTAGAAGAAGACTCACTATCCTCCTGTCATGATCTGTTGACCAAAAAAAGGCGGAGATGTCCATATGAGAACAGGTTCCCTAGACTTCTACTTCTGAAACATAGATTGCATTTCCTGAACTTGAAAAGGAGAAAGATAACCTCCATCTGCACTGTCTCTTGGCAATACTCCCCTCAGCTCCAGCTTATCCCTCTTTACTTTAAGAGATTTCCTTTTAAATAGTTTACAAATGCTACAGTCAAATTGGAAATGCTGTGGTCCCAAGAATTCCACACAAGGAACATACTTACTTGTCCTGCTGTGCCATTTTGTGACCATGTTTCTCACATTTTTTAAAATCTGAAGTCCAGTCCCATAACTCACAGGTAAAAGGAAAAAAAAATACACTCACACATAGACACATACATGCACATGCATGCAGTTATTAACTCTTAAAAAGATAAATTCCAAACCCCTGTATGTAGTACTAATGTGATTGAGTGATATGGCACAGGACAAACTGCAGCCTAGAGGAGAGAAACAAATGCAAATATAAATAAAGACAGCTCAGACTTGCAGTGTAACCAGTATAGGTACAAATAAGTAAATGGAGCAGAAATAACTTTTAGTTATGTACTTACCATAACTTTAGATGTATGGGATCCATCTCTCCTACATTCTCTACAGATGGGTTCGGAGCCGATCCTCGGCTCCGACTCGGCACGCTATACAATAGAACGAAGTCTCTTATTGGCTGAGCTACCTCATGTCCCAAGATGCACCACTACTGCTTCCCCAGATCTTGTTTGTCCGCACACATGCACACACACATAGACTGTTGTTATAAGATTGCCAGGTGTTTCAAGAGAGGAAACAGTTGTATTCGGACCGTCCGGTCTCTTCTGGCCTCCAAGGCAGGGGGAAGGAGGGTGGGTTATTAGGAATGTAGGCGAGATGGATCCCATACATCTAAAGTTATGGTAAGTACATAACTAAAAGAAGTAATGTGATCCTATCTCACCTACATTCTCTACAGATGGGACAGCGTCCCCAGCACCTAATTCCTGGGTGGCTCATTGGAAAACGGTCCGGAGAACCGTGGAACCGAAGGAAGCTCGACCCCTAGATGCCACATCCAATTTGTAGTGAGAAATAAAGGTGTGTAGAGAAGACCACGTAGCAGCTGCACAGATGTCATTAATAGAGAGCTTGGAATGAAATGCTGCTGAAGTGACCATAGCCCTGGTAGAATGAGCTTTCACTGGAATTGTAAGCTCTTTATTTGAAATGCGATAAATATGACTGATACAGTCTCTGATCCATTTGGCAATAGTGACTTTCGTGACGGCTTTGCCCAATTTATTGTCCGAAAAAGACACAAACAGTTGATCTGATTTTCGTGCTTGGTGTGTCCTATCCAAATAAAAACGTAATTGTCTGTGCACATCTAAGCTGTGAAAAGTATACTCAGCTCTGTTTGTATACTTAGGGAAAAAAAACGGTAATTCCAGTGATTGTTGCAAACAAAAGTTAGAACAAACCTTTGGTATAAAGGATGGGTTTGGTCTAAGAGATACTCTATCCTTGTGAAATACCAGGTATGGTGGTTTGACACATAAGGCTTGAAGTTCTGAAACTCGCCTGGCTGATGTGATAGCAACTAGAAGGACAGTCTTCCAAGAAAGAAATTTCAAGTCACAGGTTGCTGCTGGCTCAAAGGGGGGTGCGGTTAATGCGCCTAACACTACGTTAAGGTCCCACGGTGGTGCGGAATGAGATATAGGGGGCCGTAGAAGCCAAGCTACTTTAATAAAGGCTTTGCACAACTTATTGCTCATTAAAGGTGGTTCTACGTTCACGTGAAAATTGGAAATAGCTGCCAATTGAACTTTGATGGTAGACATCGAACAACCCTGGTTGAACAGGGAAGTTAAAAACTTCAGAACCTCTGACACCGAAGCTGTCATAGGGTCTAATCCTCGGAGTTGGGCCCAAATAGCAAATCTCTTCCATTTACTGCTATACATCTTTTTAGTAGAAGTCTTGTGGGCCGAGGACAAAATATGCAAGACTTCAGGGTCGAAAGAATGGCTCCTAACTATGGTCGGAAGAGGAGTAGCCAAGCTGCTAGCTTCAATGAATGTAGGGACTGATGGAGCTGTCCTGACTGATGCGTCAGGAAGTCCGGAACTTGGTCCAGGAACCAGGGACCGTCCAATGCATACTTGCGAAGAAAGGGGAACCAAACTGACGAGGCCAATATGGGGTGATTAGAATCATTTTGCTTCCCAAGCGAATCGCCTTCTGAATCACCTTGGGAGAAGGGAACCGGTGGAAAAGCGATAGCAGACCGGAGGCCAAGGTTGGACCAGAGCATCCTTGGGGATCTCCCGAACTGGAATGAGAGAAAAGAACTGCTGGCATTTTGTTGAGGGGAGTTGCGAAAAGATCGCAACATGGAACTCCCCATCTTGTGAAAATCTGTGTTACCACTTTGTATTCAAGGACCATTCGTGAGGGGAGAGAATAGTCCTGCTCAGTCTGTCGGCTATCACATTGGATGTCCCCGGAATGTGTGTTGCCACTAGAAAGCGTTTGGTAGCAATTGCCCAATCCCATACCTTCATGGCCTCTCTGCAAAGGGGGTAAGACCTGGTCCCTCCTTGCTTGTTCAAGTACCAGACTACCGACATGTTGTCGGACTGAATGGCAATCGTCCCCTGGGGGAGCTGATCGTGCAGTGCTTGCAACGTTAAAAGCACCGCCCTCATTTCCAGGATATTGATGTGGAGAAGATTCTCGTCGGAGTGCCACGTGCCTTGGACCGACCTGTCCAGATAATGTCCCCCCTACCCTGTCTGGGAGGCATCCGTAGTCAACGTGGCCGAGGGGGATGGGGGAACGAAGGGTCGCCCCTGATCCAGGTTGGAGGAAAGAAGCCACCAACGAAGATCCTGTTTGCACGTCTCTGTGATCAATATGTGGTGACTGAGGGGGAGGTCTTGATAAGACCACTGGACTGAGAGGAGCCACTGGAGTATCCTCATATGCAACCTTGCCAAGGGGACGAGAAGAATGGTGGCTGACATGGAACCTAACAGCTGCAGGACCATTCTCGCTGGAGCGTGACGTCTGAGGAGTAATGCCCGAACCTGAGACTGCAATGTTGCTATCCTTTCCGCCGGAAGATAGACTTGCATCTGCCTTGAGTCTATTTCTGCACCAATAAACAGAATACGCTGTGATGGCAGCAATATGGATTTTGTCCAATTGAAGGTGATTCCTAAGGAGTTGCCTAGGGAGATAGTGGCTGCTAGAGTTTTTAAGAGTAGATGCCTTGAGGTGGCAGTTAGGAGCCAGTCGTCTAGGTATGGAAAACACCTGGAATCCTAGACTTCTCAGGTGAGCAGTCACCACTGCCAAACATTTGGTGAACACCCTGGGGGCTGTGGTGAGACCAAAGGGCAGTGCACGGAACTGGAAATGACTGTCCCCTAGGCTGAAGCGCAAGTGTCTCCTCGACGCCTGATCTATCAGAATGTGATAATAGGCGTCTTTGAGATCTATGGAGCACATCCAAACACCCTTCTCCAGAAGCGGGAGAATGGTTTGCAAGGTGACCATCCGGAATTTGGACTTTTTCACTGATCGGTTTAACCTGCTAAGATCCAAAATGGGCCTCAAGCCCCCAGTCTTTTTTGGTACCAAAAAGAATCTTGAGTAAGTCCCTGATCCGGCCTGATCTGCGGGGACAAGTTGGATGACTCCTTTTTGAAGCAGCTTTGAAATTTTGATGGCTGCCAGATCCCGTTGACTGGGTGGCGGGTCCGGGATTCTTTGGGATGGTGGGGGGGTTGAGAGAAGGGAATGGTGTAACCTCCGGCGATGATTCGGAGCACCCATTGGTCCTGAGTGATACTTACCCAGGCCTTTAGGTGCTTCGAAAAACAACCCCCGACTGGCTCCGGAGCTGCACAGTCTGGCACTCCTTCAGGGATGCTGGAAGGAGGAGGAGCCACGAAAGGACTCGTGGTCTCCAGTGTTGCGGGGGCCTCTGCCGCCTCTGGGACGGCATCTCCCTGAAAAATTTCCCCTTCCTCTGCCTCTAGAAGGGGAATCGCTCTGCTGCGATGAGTAAGGCTTTTGAGACTTACGGAACTTTTAGTTATGTACTCACCATAACTTCAGATGTTTGGGATCCATCTCACCTACATTCTGACTGATGGGTTTGGAGCCGATCCCTCGGCTCCGACTCGGCACGCTTATGACAAAGAGCGAAGTCTCTTATTGGCTGAGCTTACTATATCCCAGGATGCACCACTACCAGTCCCCCAGATCTAGTTTGTCCGCATACATGCACACACGCATGCACTGCTTATATAACATCGACAGATGATACTAGATAAAAACAGTAGAACTCAAACCGTTCAATCTCTTCTGATCTCCAAGGCAGGGGGAGGAGGGTAGAGTTAGAATGTAGAGATGGATCCCAAACATCTGAAGTTATGGTGAGTACATAACTAAAAGATGTTATGTGATCCTATCTAGCCTACATTCTGACTGATGGGACAGAGTCCCTAGCACCTAAATCCTGGGTGGCTCACTGGAAAACACTCCTAAGTACCGTGGAACCAAATGATGCTCGCCCTTTAGATGCCACATCCAATTTATAGTGGGAAATGAAAGTGTGGTTGGACCAAGTAGCATGGCACAAATCTCAGAAATAGCGAGCTTGGAATGAAATGCAATAGAGGTAGCCATAGCTCTAGTAGAGTGAGCTTTGACAGATGTTGTAAGTTGCTTATTTGAAGAGGAATAAGCCTGAGTTATGCAATCTCTAATCCATTTGGCAATAGTAGCTTTAGTGATGGTTTTACCCAGTTTATTATCTGAAAAGGACACAAACAATTGATCTGTTTTTCGAATTTGTTGAGTCCTGTCTAGATAGAAGCGCAATTGCCTGTGAACATCCAATGTATGCAAGGTGTATTCCGCTTTGTTTGAAAATTTTTGAAAGAAAACTGGTAGCTCTAGAGATTGTTGGAGACAGAGATTAGAACAAACTTTTGGAACAAAAGATGGATTAGGCCTAAGTGATACTCTATCCTTGTGAAAAATCAAGTACGGTGGTTTGATAGATAGGGCTTGAAGTTCTGAAACTCTTCTTGCAGAGGTAATTGCAATTAAGAAGGCAGTTTTCCAAGACAAAGAAAATGTAGCGAACCAAATTTCACCAAACTCCAGAAAAAAGGAGGCGTAAGACTCGACAGCTAAACCACCTCAACTTTAATGTATAATAAATGACAATCCACACAGCACGAACACGAATGAAAATTTGCTTATCCCAAAACATGAACGCCTTCCTAGTACAAGTGTTTTCGTCCAAATGGACTTCATCAGATAACACTTTAAACAAACCCATACATCTTTTATATACATTTAAAAAATATTAACCAATCAATTGTCAATGTGCTTTTAAAATCATCAAATAAGCCTCAAACCTAATTAATAATTCATTATGTTGCTCTCGTTTTAATAATTCACTTAAAATTCATGTAAACTTCATAAAAAATTGTTTAAAAACTGTTCCTTCATGTTTAATATTCTATTTAAATATTCTAATACATAAATAAATAAATAAATAAGTTAAAATTTTATTTGTTAAAAACAATTGTTTCATACAAAAAGGGATTTTTACCATTACTTCACGTTTATATTGACTCTGGTGCCATCTGCTGTCAACTTTATGTAAACACACTTTATATTTTGTGTTTTGTGTTTTATACCTTAGCAGATCTCATTTTTAATAAGGGCAAAATAGATATGTATTCATTTAAACCAGGTGATTTGTTTGCTTCCAAATTCACCTGCCACCACAGTTCCCTGTAGGCTATAATCTCTTCCCAGAGACCCCCTCTAATATCCCATTTCACTTGGTCTAGGACAAAAAATTTAAATTTTGCTTCTGAACAAGTCTTAAAGTGCCTAAATAGTGCTGTTTCCTTTTCTTTTTCACCTCATACATATGCTCATATATCCGCTTCAGGTTCTTTCAGTCTTTCCAACGTAAAATGATGGACATTTTGTACATACTGCCAAATATACTAAACCCCTGGATTCGCAGCTGTAGTACCCTTTACTATTCACCCATTTTTCTCTACTTTCTATAAATACTTTTTCTTTGTTAATTAAGTACTCACATTGTTTACATTTTCCGCATTTGAAAGTTCCCTTTTTAGTTCTTGCTCCATTTGACCTTTCCATACTGTTCCTAGTTTTTTCCAAAATTCCTTTAATACTTATAGTATTCCTGAAAACTACCTTAGGGGAATATTCTGGTAACCCTTCCAAGTCAGTTACTGCCCTAAACCTATCCCATTCCCTCTGAAACACAGTTTTTATATTTTTATTTAGTAAATTATATCAAGGACAAGCGACTGCTGAAAATAAGAAGTTATGTACCTACCATAACGTTCCATGTTAGTTGTCTTCTCTCGCCTTCTTTCTTGCTTGATGGGTTCGGAGCCGATCCCTCGGCTCCGACTCGGCATTTGCTAAGCTCGAGAGTCACTTTTACCAGCTCGAGGCAGCCCCATATCCCATGATGCAAGGCGGTAAGTACCCAGATCTCGTTTGATGACAAAGGGCAATAGCACCAAGCATAAAATACTTCCAAAAGAAAGAAAGAAACTTACAGATGAAATAAGGACCAGATCTGAATGGTCTTAAGCATAACAGTTTCTTATAACAAGGTCTGTCCAGGCCAGGGGGAAGGAGGGAGGGTCGCAAGAAAGAAGGCGAGAGAAGGCAACTAACATGGAACGTTATGGTAGGTACATAACTTCTTAATGTTAAGTTGTCAATCTCGCCTTCATTCTTGCTTGATGGGACCCGCGTCCCTAGCACCTCTATCCTGGGTGGCTCAATGGAACAAACTCTTGAGGACTGTAGAGCCAAAACTGGCTCTGTCCCTGGAGGCCAAGTCCAATTTGTAATGGGAAACAAAAGTGTGAGGAGTGGCCCAAGTGGCCGCTGCACAAATAGTGTCCAAAGGAAGTCTAGCTTGAAAAGCTGTAGAAGTAGCTAAGCTCCTAGTTGAATGTGCTTTAGGTTTTGAGCACAGCTGTTTTCCCCTGAGCGATAAATTTCAGAGATGACCGAAGAAAGCCATCTGGACAAGGTCACTTTAGAAACAGGAAGGCCTTTTTATTATCCGCATAGGAAACAAAAAGTTGATCAGATTTTCTAAATTTTTGTTCTGTCCAAATAATATCTAAGTTGACGGTGGACATCAAGATAATGTAGCTTTTGTTCAGCCCTATCTGAATAGTTAGGGAAAAATACAGGAGATCAATGGATTGATTCAAATTGTTCTTTGAAGCGACCTTAGGCAAAAAGGTTGGGTTAGTTCTCAAAGATACTCTGTCTTTGTGAAAACCAAATAGGGGGGTCGAACCGAAAGAGCATGAAGTTCAGACACTCTCCTGGCAGATGTAATAGCCACTAGGAATAAAGTTTTCCAAGAAAGATGTTTCAGGGAACAAGAAACAGCTGGCTCGAAGGGGGAAGAATCAAGGATGTCAGCACTAAATTTAGATCCCACTGAGGAGGAGGATTCCTGATTGGAGGCTTTAGTAGGAAAATTCCTTTCAAGAAGGCCCTGCAGAGCCTATGGGACATAATATTATGATCTGCGACCCCGACATGAAAGTTGGAGATAGCAGCCAATTGAACTCTGACTGTGGAAGAAGAGGAGCCTGCATGAAAAATCTCTGCTAAGAAGTCCAGGACTGCCTGAACAGGGCAGTAAAGGATCAATATTCTTGGCCTTAGCCCAATAAGAGAAACGTTTCCATTTGCTTGTATAAATCCTCCTGGTAGAGGATTTTAGTGAAGCTACTATAATGTCTCTAACTGGGTTAGAGATTAAAGGAAGCCTGGCTAAGGAAGGAAGTGGAGCAACCATGCTGTGAGGTTGAGAGAAGGGATTGACCGGTGCAGCTGACCCGATTGGTGAATCAGAAGATCTGGCACTGGGTCCAGATGCCACGGCTGCACCAAAAGGTGATGATGGAGGAACGGGAACCAAACTTGTCGAGGCCAGTAAGGGGCAATGAGAATCAATTTGGCTCTCAAAACGGTAGCTTTCTGGATAACCTGAGGGATCAGAGGAAATGGAGGGAAGGCATAAAGAAGTCCCTGGGGCCAATCCTGGGTCAGAGCGTCTCTGGGGGGATGGCCTGATAGAGGGAAGAGGCAGAAGAAGTCTGGACATTTGCTGTTTTGGGGAGTAGCAAAAAGATCGCAACATGGATGACCCCATTCCAGAAAAATCTCTTCCGCTATAGATTGCTTGAGAGACCACTCGTGAGGCATGAGAATAGCTCTGCTCAATCTGTCCGCTACAATGTTGGTTTTCCCAGGGATATGCGTTGCTACCAGAAACCGATGAGAGGAGATCGCCCATTGCCATAGTCTGAGCGCTTCTCGACACAAGGGGTAGGACTTGGTTCCGCCCTGTTTGTTGATATACCAAACTACAGACATGTTGTCTGTGTGGACTGCAATTGTCCCTACGGGAAGAAAGTCGTTGAGGGCTTGCAACGTTAAAAGCACTGCTCTCATCTCCAGGACATTTATGTGCAGATGGTACTCGAACGGCTGCCACGTCCCATGAACCATCCTGCCCTGATAATGACCCCCCCCACCCGATCAGGGAGGCATCCGTGGTGACAGTGGCTATCGGGGATGGGGTACAAAGTACCTGCCTTGGTGAACCTGAGGAGATGTGATCCACCAAGCAAGATGCTCTTTGCATGTCTGAGTCACCAGAATCTGGTGACGCATTGGAAGTTGCTGGTATGACCATTGTGTGAACAGCATCCACTGAAGAAGGCGCATGTAGAATCGAGCCAGGGAAGAAGAGTAATGGCCGCAGCCATGAGACCTAATACCTTTAGAACCATTCTGGCCTGCACTTTCTTGTTGGCCAGAATGATCCTGACATGACTCTGAATGTCTGAAACTCTTTGATCTGTAAGGGTAGCTGACATCCGAACAGTGTTTAAGTTTGCCTATGAAGGTAATAGACTGGCAGGGCAATAAGGATGACTTTTGAAGTTGATCGAGATGCCCAAATGAGAACAAAGGTTTATTGTGTAATCCCTGGCTTGTATAAGCTGATGCCTGGTGGTGGCTGACAGGAGCCAGTCGTCGAGATACGGAAACACCTGGAATCCTTGACGTCTCAGGTGAGCCGTGACCACTGCCATGCATTTGGTGAACACTCTGGGGCTGTAGTGAGACCAAAGGGCAGGGCTCTGAACTGGAAATGACTGGACCCCAGCCGAAGCGGAGAAATCTCCTGGAGCGTCTGTGAATTTTGATGTGATAGTACGCATCCTGAAGATCTATTGAGCACATCCAGTTGTCCTTCTGTAAGAAGGGCAGAATTGACTGAAGAGTGACCATTCGAATCTTGTCTTCCTGACAGACTTGTTGAGTCTGCTGAGATCCAATATTGGTCTCCAGTCTCCCGTCTTTTGGGGACCAAAAGAACCTTGAGTAGATTCCGGCTCTGAATAGTCTAATGTAACTGGCTGAATGGCTCTTTTTGCAGTAGTTTTGAGACTTCTAACTCTGCAATTTCCCTTAGACCGGTGGTACATCTGGAAGGGAATTTGAGGGGAAGGGACTTTCCTCGAAAGGAATTATGTAACCCTTGGATATGATCGACTGTACCCATCTGTCTTGAGTGAGGGAATGCCAGGCTTCTGGGTACAGTGATAATCTTCCCCCGACTGCCTCCAAGGAGGGACAGCCAGGCAACACCTCAGGGATGCTGAAAGGGCTTGTCAGAGAGAGGCTCTCTGTTTCCTGATTTTTCGGACCCCTCTGCCTCTAGAGCGTCTGTTGTTGTTACCCCTCTGCCTCTAGGGGTAAACTGACCACGTGAATCGCGTGACTCCTTGGGATTTACGGAACCACATTTTCCCACCTTTCTGTCCTTTGGGATAAGGTCTAGAAGGGTGGAAAACGGACTCAACAGCAGAAAGAGTCTTGCCGTCCTGCTCGCACCTGGTCAAGGTTTCCTTCACCTGAGGGCCAAACAAAGCTGACCCATCAAAGGGAGAATTTGTGAAGGACGCCTTAAAGGGATCCGCAAAATCACATAGCCGCATCCAGGCTTGGCGCCTAAGAGCCACACCTGTACCTCGCGGCTCTACTGCTCCATCCGCAGCATAAAATATTAGCCGCATGGAGGAGTTTGCAATGGAATTGAGGGTTCCTAGCTGCGAAGCAATTTTTCTTGAGCCCTGCAGCTGTAGGATCCTGAACTACTTCACCCAGCTCCTTAAGGATATCCCTCTGGAGTCTGGTGAAGTGACATAGGTAATTCAGCGAACGCATAGCAAAGGTCGCTGAGGAAAACATCCGCTTACGTACCTATCCATGGTCCTAGAGTCCTTATTAGGAGGATGGACGGGCACGGAAGGATCTGCAAGTTCCTTTTGGTGGCCGCAGCCACCACCATGGCATCAGCGGGACACCCTTGGTGAGGAATTGCTTGTCACACGGGCAGTGATAAATTTTGAAGGCCTCCTAGGGACTGGCTCTACAGAGTCAGGAGCTGCCCACGCCTTCGTGCAATAACCTGCATAAGGGGTCGAAGGCGGAGACACCCAGGAGGTGGAGGGCCGAGATCCAAACGCCTCTAGGTATATTGACTCATCCTCAGAGGGATTGTTGGTGGGCCAGTTTCCCTCTGTTTCAGGAGTTCTAGGATGTCTGAGAAGGAGACATCCTCAGAGGGGATCTAGGGATCCCTCTGACTCATCAAAGTCAGTATCCAAAGTGACAGACTCGGGAGTCTACATGCTTCCTCTTACAAGTCCTCTTCCTAGGAGGATCTCCAAACATCAGGAAAATCCTCGAAGAGGGGAAATTCCCAATGGGGAAACCTGAGGCGGAGGATCTCTGGGTCCTGTAGCAAGAGAAGTGGCAGAGATGTCAACAGGTACTATAGAGGGAGGAGCTACGGGAACAGACTGCTGACTGATACCCGTGGCCAGCACACTCTTCATCACTCGAATGCTCCCCTTCCAGGCAGGTCCGAGAGAACCCGCTCAAGAACTAGGAGCTCCAGGGACCACCGAAGGGAAGTCTCCGAGGCAGATGTCGGAGCCGAGCTCACCAAGGCCGAGGATCCAAGGGGAAGAGCGGCTCGGACAAGGGTCTGATGCCACTCACCCCTCGGAGGAGACCATGGAAGCCCGACCACCGAATCCCTCTAAGGAAGGTCTCAAGAGGAGATAAGAGTAGAGGCTGAAGGAACAGAAGGGGGTATCCGTCCTCCAGCCGTAGCAGTAACCGTTCGAAGACCCCAACTCCAAGCTCTGGGGTAGAGTTGAAGGAGGAATTGTAACGGGTGTGGACCAACAGTCGCCTGTTGAGACGGACTATGTAACATTTGGGCCAGTACCTGTGACTTAAGTAATCTACTGACCACTCTCTAGGTCATGATCTGACAGTCTGGATGACCTTGAAGATCGGCTCCGATGGCTCCGTTCCGAAAGAAGAGGTGAAGCCGGGCGAAAGTATCGGCTCCAAGGAAGGAGACCTCGACCTCTTCCTGGAATGAGCCATCGGAACCGATACTAAAGATCCTGTCGGAGCCGACTTCGGAGCCGACAGGAAGCTCGATGTATCGGCTCCAGCCGGAGCCGATACAGCCACCAAAGTAACGGTGTCGGAGCCGATCGGAGCCGACACCGATGCCTGTGCCACATGGGTGTCGGAACCGATCGGAGCCGACACCGAAGTGTCGATGCAGATTCGGCACCGATAGCCATCTGTGCCGTAGGCTTTAAGCCAGAATCGGCTCCAGTCGGAGCGATCTCGACTCGAACGAGTCGAGCCGAGCCGCAGGCTTAGACACAGAAGCCTGGGCCTTGGAAGATTTAGTTGATTTTGACGGAGCCGACTTAGCCGGAGAGCCCTCCGGCTTAAGAAGGCCCCTAAGTATCAGCTTGTTGCGTCTCTCCTGCAGGACTCTCTGGCTGAAGGAATGACAAATAGCACAGGAGTCCTGCAGGTGAAGAGGCCCCAGGCAATACAGGCAAGAAGTGTGACCGTCTGTCAGAGACATCTTCTGACAGCACGAGTCACACTTCTTAAAACCTGAGACCCTCTCCTTTGACATGGTACTTAAACACACACACACACACCAGTCAAAAAATTTAAATTAAAGAAAATACCAAAAAGGTATTCCTAAAAATAAACACACACACACCCTAACAGGGAGGGGATGGGATGGGTAAAGTTTGACTGAAAAATATTAAAAAAGACAGGGATTTTCTGTCAGGAAATCTAAATAATTAAATAATAACTAACAATAAAGTATTTTTTTAACAAAAGGGGGCTTTAATATTAATAAAGTGAATCACTTACCAGGAGCTGGTAAAAGGAGGACCTCATAAGCGGCAAACGAGATCTGGGTACTTACCGCCTTGCATCATGGGATATGGGGCTGCCTCGAGCTGGTAAAAGTGACTCTCGAGCTTAGCAAGTGCCGAGTCGGAGCCGAGGGATCGGCTCCGAACCCATCAAGCAAGAATGAAGGCGAGATTGACAACTTAACATTTTTCTTCTTGTTTCCCTTCTCTACTTATTTCATCTCTTTTGCCTAAAATTGGACAAAATCTGTCCTTTTTTCCTTTTTCTACTTCATCTCTTAAATTCTTAACAAATTCTACTGGGTACTCCCGATCTAAAAACATTTTTTCTAATAAATCACATTCCTTTCTAAATTTGTCGTCCTTGCTTGTCATTCTGGACCCTCTTACAAATTGTCCTTTCACCAGGTTTTTCTTAGTATATAAAGGATGGGCACTATTAAAATGCAAAAAGGAATTTACATATGTGGGCTTTCTATAAACACTTGTTTCAAAGCTGTTGTTTTCCAAAGTTATTTCCACATCTAAGTATTGAATATTTTTGAATGAATAATTATAAGTGAACTGTAGGAAATCTGTAGTCTGTCCTATATATTTAATAAATTCACTTAATTTATCTAAGCCACCTATCCAAAATTAAGATGTCACAAGGAACCTTTTATATAGGGTCCAATTTTTGACATAGGATGATTTTAACAGGTATTGTTCCTCCCAGTTAGCAAGAACTAAGTTGGCAAAGGTGGGTGCACAGGCTGCCCCTCATTGCTACTCCTTGTAGCTGTTGAAAAATTCCCTTAAGAGTGAGAAAATTATTTTTCAACACTAAATCCATTAAGCCCGTGCACACCACCTTTTCTTCTTGTGTCAGTTTCTTGTTTTAAAAATTTCTTCCTCAAACATTAACATTCCTGCCCCATACGGGATGGATCCAAACAAATCAATTATGTCTATAGTTACTAAGATTAAATCTTCATGGTATATACCGTCATTCAAACATCTCAACAGGTCCCATGAGTCCTTCAAAATTACTTCCTTCTCTAGCCATACATGTTTAGCTTTAACGTCCACGTATTTAGCTAGAGAGTTTTTGGACCCACCCGCTGAAACGATAGGTCTCAGGGGTGGGTCCAAACTATTCTTGTGAATTTTCGGAATGCCGAATATCACAGGCACCTTTGGCTTATCCACTCTCAAATATTCTAAAGTTTTGAAGGAACAGTTTTTAAACAATTTTTTATGAAGTTTACATGAATTTTAAGTGAATTATTAAAACGAGAGCAACATAATGAATTATTAATTAGGTTTGAGGCTTATTTGATGATTTTAAAAGCACATTGACAATTGATTGGTTAATATTTTTTAAATGTATATAAAAGATGTATGGGTTTGTTTAAAGTGTTATCTGATGAAGTCCATTTGGATGAAAATGCTTGTACTAGGAAGGCGTTCATGTTTTGGGATAAGCAAATTTTCATTCATGTTCGTGCTGTGTGGATTGTCATTTATTATACATTAAAGTTGAGGTGGTTTAGCTGTCGAGTCTTACGCCTCCTTTTTTCTGGAGTTTTCCAAGACAGATATTTCAACTCACATGTAGCAGCCGGTTCAAAAGGGGAAGATGTTAAGGCACGAAGTACCAAATCAAGATCCATGGAGGCGATGAAAAACTGGGGGTCTTAAAAGCACAGCACCTTTCATGAAAGTTTTACATAATCTGCTGCTCATCAACGGTGGGTCTATGGATTCGTGAAATTTGGAGATAGCTGCTAGTTGGACTTTAATAGTAGAGACTGAAGATCCTTGATTAAACAAGGATGTTAAAATTTCAAGACCTCTGGTATCGGGCAGTAATAGGGTCTAAGCCTCTGAGTTGAGCCCAGATAGCAAACCTCTTCCACTTACTGTGATACAATTTCTTAGTGGTGGGTTTGTGGGCTGAAGATAAAATGTGAATAACTTCCGGTCCAAGGTGTGATTTCTGACTAAAGTCGGAAGTGGAGGAGCCAAGCTGTTAATTTCAAAGTGTGAAGGGACTGGTGCTGTTGTCCCGACTGATGAACCAGAAGGTCCGAGTTAGATCCAAAACCAAGGACCGTCAGAGTATATTTCTGTAGGTAGGGGAACCATACCTGACGAGGCCAGTACGGAGCAATTAGAATCATTGTGGACCCCAATTGGGAAGCTTTCTGGATGACTTTGGGAGGAGTGGAACCGGAGGAAAGCATAAAGCAGTCCTGTTGGCCAAGGTTGGACTAGAGCATCCGTAGCTGCCTCCCCTGACGGGTCAAGGAAAGAACCTTTGCACTTCGTGTTTTGTGGTGTTGCAAACAGGTCGCAGCAGAATCCCCCATCTTTGAAAATCTGAGCTGCTACTGTTTGTTCAGGGACCACTCATGAGGAGAGAGACTAGTTCTGCACTGCCTGGCTGCCAATACATTGGATTTTCCTGGAATGTGGGTCGCTACCAGGAAGCGGTTGGTAGCCACTGCCCATTCCCACACCCTCATGGCCTCTCTGCAAAGGTAAGATCTGGTCCCTCCTTGTTTGTTTAGATACCAGACCACCGACATGTTGTCTGTGTGGATAGCGATAATGCCTTGAGGGAGGAACTTGTGGAGGCTTGTAGGGACAGAAGTACAGCCCTCATTTCCAACACATTGATATGGAGAAATGTTTCGTTTGGAAGCCAAGAACCCTGAACTGACCTGCCCAGACAATGCCGCCCCACCCCGTCTGGGAGGCATCCGTTGTCAAGGTGGCGACCGCGGGGGTATAACAAAAGGTCTTCCCTGATTCAGATTGGATGGCAGAAGCCACCAGCGGAGGTCCCGTTTGCACATTTCTGTAATCAGTATGTGATGATTGAGGGGGAGATCCTGAAAAGACCATTGTGTCGATAACAGCCACTGAAGAATCCTCATGTGCAATCTTGCCAGAGGAACTAGGAGAACCGTGGCAGACATTGAACCTAAAAGTTGCAGGACCATCCTGGCTGGGGCTTTGGATCTTAGAAGCAGGGCTCGGACTTGACCTTGTAATGTTTGTATCCTTTCGGTAGGAAGGAAGATTCGCATTAATTTTGAGTCTATCTCTGCTCCTATGAATCTTATGCGCTGTGAAGGCAGCAAGACAGACTTTGACCAGTTGAATGTAATTCCCACGGAAGCACCCACGGACATGGTGGCTTGTAGGTTCTCTAGTAGTAGATGCCTGGTGGTGGCAGTCAGGAGCCAGTCGTCCAGATAGGGAAACACTTGGAATCCGAGACTCCTCAGGTGAGCAGTCACTACTGCCAAACACTTGGTAAACACCCTGGGGGCTGTGGTGAGACCAAAGGGCAGTGCACAAAATTGGAAATGACTGTCTCCCAGGCTGAAGCGCAGATACCTCCTGGACGCCTGATGTATCGGTATGTGATAATAGGTCCTTGAGATCTATGGAGCACATCCAAACATCTTTCTCCAACAATGGGAGAATGGATTGTAAAGTGACCATTGAATTTGGACTTCATGACGGACTGGTTTAGTTTGCTGAGATCCAAAATGGGTCTCAGGTCCCCTGTCTTTTGGCACTAAAAGAACCTTGAGTAATTTCGGATCCGATCTGGTCTGTGGGGACCGGTTGGATGACTCCTTTTCTAGCAGCTTTGAAGCTTCTACGGCTGCAATTTCCCTTTGACTGGGTGGTGGGTCCGGGATTTTTTGGACGGTGGGGGTGAGTGTGTGAAGGGAATGGTGTAACCTCCGGCAATAATCCGAAGCACCCATCTGTCCTGAGTAATAGACTCCCAGGCTTTTAGGTGCTTGGCAACGGACCCGACTGGCTCGAGCAGCACAGCCGGGCAATCCCTCATGGAGTGTGGGAGGCTGAAGAGCCACGAAAGGACTCATGGGTCTCCAGTGTTGCGGGGCCTCTGCCGCCTCTGGGACAGCGTCTCCCAGAAAAATTTCCCGTCCTCTGCCTCTGGAAGGGAATCTTCCTGCTGTTGAGGAAAGAATTTCTGTGATTTGAACCACATCTTCCTCCTCTTTAGCCTTGGGATAAGGCTGAAAGGGAGTGGAATAACGTGCTCACGGCAGATAAAGTCTTTCCCTCTTGCTCACAGCGGTAAGAGTGTCTTTACCTTGGGTCCAAACAAAGAGGACCCATCAAAGGAGCGTCGGCAAAGGAAGACTTGAAGGCCTCCGCGAATGACAAACGGAGCCAGGCTTGTCTCAGAGCCACGCCTGTGCCTGCCGCTCTGCCCCTTCGGCCGCATATGAAATGAGCCTCATGGACGAGTTAGAAATCGAGGTGAGGATAGCCAACTGAGAGCTAACCGACTGGGCTAGCTGCTCAGGTAGGATACCTGAGAGGAGTCTGAGAGCTCCTTGACCAGATCCCTCTGTAGTCTGGTGAAATGTGCCAAATAATTCAGGGACCTCAGAGTAAAGGCCGCTGAAGTCAGGGTGTGCTTCCGCACGGTCCATGCTCCTAGACTCCTTATTAGGAGGATGGACGGACGTTGAAGCCTCTGCCACGCCCTGCTGAGTAGCAGATGCCACCACCATGGCATCTACAGCCACGCCTTTCAAGAACTCCTTCTCGGTGGGGCAGACAAAAATTTGTTAGGCGAAGGCACTGGTTCCACAGTATCTGGATGTTCCCACGCCCTCCGACACACCAAATCCAGGAGCTCGTCGAGGGCAGAGACACCCAGGAGGCGGAGGGCTGAGCCCAAGGCCTTGAGGAACACCGACTCATCAGCAGAGGGTTTGGAATTCCAGCCCTGCTGCTTAAGGATCTCTAGAATGTCTGCAAATGAGACATCATCCGAGGACGACTTTGGGGACCCCTCCGCATCATCAAGCTCAGTGTCGATGTAAGAGACTGGGGGAGTCCACGTGCTTCCTCTTGCACAATCTCTTCCTTGGGGCTCCTCAAGACAACTCCGAAGACCCTCAGGAGGAGGGAACCCCAGTGGGGTAACCTCAGGCCCGGGCTCCGCTGCCTAGAGACAGGGGAACTGCCAAAGACCCAGTCTCCATGCCCAGGAAGGTGCCGGTAAAGCGTAGAGATGGCAAGAAGACTTGGCCAAGGCACTCCTCATAGCTCTGAAGGCCGGACCCCAGAATCCTGGGAGGGTCCGGTCTCGAGCCATGATAGCAGACGGAAGTCGAGTAGGCCTCTCCAACGGCTCCAAGGGACTAGGGGACCGGCTCGAATCGACTCGACAATTATCGGCGCCAAGAAGTGTCCAAACCAATTTCCATCGGTGCCGAGGAGGAAGTGTCTGGCCGGACAACCTTCATCGGCTCGAGATCAGTGGAGCCGATGAAGGTGACTCCGCCTGATGCCCCAGCCGTCGGCTCAACCCAGAGGAGTCGAGGCTGGAGGCATCGAGGCAGACCATTCGCCCTTGGCTCGAAGTCCGTGGAGCCGAAGGAGAAGCCTGCCTATGTCTTTTGGCGGTCGGTTCCGGCGGACTGGTGAGCCGACGCCTTTTCTTTTAGCAGGAGAAGGAGAGGAAGCTAATGCCTCTTCAAATGAGGGTTTAATAAGGCCTTTCAAAATAAGTTTATTTTTCCTCTCTTGGAGGACCCTCGAGGAAAACGCTGACACGCTGCAGGACTCCTGCAAATGTTTGGCGCCCAAACAATACACACAGAGAGAGTGGTCATCTGTGATTGACATTTTAAAACTGCACTTAGTGCACTTAAAGCCCAAGGCCTAGCAGCCTAACACATTATGGCAACAAATATTGTATCTCTAACTATCACAGAAAAACTCTTACTTTTCCTTTTTTTTTTTTTTACACAAAGACTGTCACAACAACAGAAAAATTAACTAAAAGGATCCAAGAACCCTTAAGGACTTGAAAGACAATTGACTGACAGGAAAAGCCCTTCAATTCAAAGGGCCTCTAGTCAGAACAAACATGTAACCACCACACAAATTAGCCACAAAAACTCACCATACATACACAAAAAGAACGATATAGCTGTTAAAACAGCTTTTTGTTGAAGAATTAGGAAATTCCTGACAGAAAAAGTTAGTGAAAAACACTACTTAGCTCAGCCAGCTCGAGACCACGTCTTTGCTAGTTAGCGGCAAACGAGATCTGGGGGACTGGTAGTGGTGCATCCTGGGATATAGTAAGCTCAGCCAATAAGAGACTTTGCTCTTTGGCATAAGCGTGCCAAGTCGGAGCCGAGGGATCGGCTCCGAACCCATCAGTCAGAATGTAGGTGAGATAGGATCACATAACATCCACATTTTCCCTCCTCTTCGAGCCTTGGGATAAGGTCTGAAGGGAGTGGAAAACCGAGCCCCTACAGCAGTTAAAGTCTTACCCTCCTGCTCACAGCGAGTCAAAGTGTCCTTTACCTTGGGTCCAAAAAGGGAGGACCCATCAAAGGGGGCGTCGGCAAAGGAAGACTTAAAGGCCTCCGCAAAGTGACACAGGTGTAGCCAGGCTTGTCTCTGTTGAGCAACACCTGTACCTGCCGCTCTGCTCGCTCCTTCGGCTGCATACGAAATGAGCCTCATGGACGAGTTGGATAGGGAGGACAGGGTAGCCAACTGGGAGTTAACCGTCTGGGCTAACTGCTCAGGTAAGTTACCGAGAGGGTATCCGAACTCCTTGACCAGATCCCTCTGCAGTCTCGTAAAATGTGTCAAGTAGTTCAGAGACCTTAATGTAAAGGTTGCTGAAGCAAGGGTGCGCTTCCCGTATCGATCTATGCTCCTAGACTCCTTATTAGGAGGATGGACAGACGTTGAAGCCTCTGCCACATCTTGCTGGGTGGCAGATGCCACCACCAAGGCATCTACAGCAACACCTTTGGAAAGAAAGTCCTTATCCGGGGGTGCCGACAGGAATTTATTGGGGTGAGCTGGCACCGGTTCAACAGAGTCCGGGTGTTCCCATGCCCTTCGAGAGATCAAATCCAGGAGCTCATCGAAGGGCGGAGACACCCAGGAGGCGGAGGGCTGAGCCACGAAGGCCTTGAGGAACACCGACTCCTCAGCAGAAGGGGGTTTGGACTGCCAGTCTCCTCGTTGCTTAAGGATTTCCAAGATGTCCGCAAAGGATACATCATCCGAGGACGACTTGGGGGACCCTTCCGCATCATCGAGGTTGGTATCTGAGGTGAGAGACTCATCAGGGGAGTCGACGTGCTTCCTCTTGCACTGTCTCTTCCTCGGGGGTTCCTCCGAAGACGTTTCGGAGGGACCTCCAGGAAGAAGGAACCCCAATGGGGAAACCTCAGGCCCCAGGGCTCCGCTGTCATGAGACAGGGGATTGCAAAGGAACCAGTCTCCGTGCCCAGGGAAGGTGGTGGTGAGATGGTAGAAGTGGCCAGAGAGGATTTGGCCAAGGCACTCCTCATGGCCTTGAAGGCGGGACCCCAGAGTCCTGGGAAGGTTCAACCCCAAGACCACAACAGCAGTCGGAACTCCCGCCGACGCCGAGAGGGAGGCTCAGAACCGAAAGGATCGGCTGCCCCGGGGGCCGACAGAGGAGGTCCGTGCAGAACACCGACCTGAAGGCGGGCGGGTTGGAGTTAGGTCGGAACGACCCAACCTCCACCGGCTCCACCAACACCGACTCCAACGGCGCTGAAGCTGTTGGAGGAGGAACAGATGGCAGGGGAAACCGCCCGGAGCCGACTGGGCTGGAGCCGACCAACTTTGAAAGACCGGAGACTGAAAAAACCTTTGAAGCACCCTGTCTACATCTGAATCGGACATCCTCGAAGACCGAGAAGAGACCGACCCGGGTCAGTGACTTCTCCGCCCGGCTCCGAAAGACTGGGGACCGGCTCCGAATGGTTTCAAGAAGTATCGGCGCAGAGGGAGATTCCAGCACCACTGTAATTTCCCTCGGAGCCGATGTGGACTTCGGCACCGAAGGGGAAGAGTCTGAGCGGGCAACCTTCATCGGCTCCAAAGGCAGTGAAGCCGATGGAGATGATTCGCCTCTCAACGCCCGAGCTCTCGGCTCCGAAGCCAGAGGAGTCGAGGCTGGAGAAATCGAGGCAGACCATTCCGCCCTCGGCTCCGAAGTCCGTGGAGCCGACGGAGAAGCCTGCCTTGACTTTTTTGCTGCCGGATCCGACGGGCTGGTCGGAGCCGAAGATTTTTTCTTCCTCGACGGGGAAGAAGAAGAAGATAGGGCTTCCTCAAAGGAAGGGGTAATAAGCCCTTTCAAAATCAACTTATTTTTCCTCTCTTGGAGCACGCGAGAGGAAAAAGCGTGGCAAACGCTACAGGATTCCTGGAGGTGCTTCGGCCCCAAAGAGTATACACATAAGGAATGATCATCCGTAATGGACATTTTATAACTGCATTTAGAACATTTTTTAAATCCTGATGGCCTATGTTCCTTCGACATGGCTATCTACTTCAACACTGACTCCAAAGAGAAAAAATAACAAGTAGACCAGGGCAAGGTCCCTCTAAGTTAAACAGGATCACTTACCACCAAGAAAAAATAGAAGTTATGTTCTTACCATAACGTTCCATGTTAGTTGTCTTCTTCTCGCCTTCTTTCTTGCTGGATGGGTTCGGAGCCGACCTCGGCTCCGACTCGGCCACTCTAAAGCTCGAGAGTTGGTTCCACCGGCTCGAGGCTCCCCTTATATCCCAGAATGCTAGGCGAGTACTACCTCAGATTTCGTTTGTGAGCTAGGCCCAGCTAATAATAAAACCAGAAATACTGGAAAGGAAGAATCCACCTCTATAAAAACAAGGAAGAGGAAGGTGACCTGAAGCTTGCTCCAGGAAAATATGCACAGCAGAGCATATACCTATAGCAATAGAGGTGGTAGAAAGAGAGGTCACAATCAAACTCCTCTAGGTCTGTCCAGGCCAGGGGGAAGGAGGGTGGGACTTAAGAAAGAAGCGAAGAAGACAACTAACATGGAACGTTATGGTAAGAACATAACTTCTATATGTTAAGTTGTCTATCTCGCCTTCATTCTTGCTGGATGGGACCGTCCCTAGCACCTTGTCCCGGTGGCCTATCGAACAGGCTCTTGAGAACAGTGGTACCGAAGTTAGCTCTATGTCTAGAAGCTAAATCCAACTTATAATGTGAAATGAATGTGTGAGGAGTAGCCCAAGTAGCCGCTGCACAAATGGTGTCAATAGGCAGTCTGTCTTGGAAGGCTATAGAAGTAGCCAAAGCTCTGGTGGAGTGGGCCTTAGGTTTGTTAGGCAGCTTTTGGTGTCTAATTTCATAAACAAGGGAAATCAGGGATGTTAGCCATCTGGATAGTGATAACTTTGAAACAGAAAGTCCCTTTCTGCCTTCTGCATAAGAGACAAACAATTGGTCAGTTTTTCTGAATTGCTTGGTCCTATCCAAATAGTACCTTAACTGACGATGAACATCTAGCCAGTGCAATTTTTGTTCAGACCTGTTAGAATATTCTGGAAAAAACACAGGAAGATCAATGCTTTGATTTAGATTAGAGGCAGAGGCTACTTTGGGTAAGAAAGACGGGTTGGTTCGTAAGGATACCCTGTCTTTATGGAACAACAGATATGGTGGTCGCCAGCTGAGTGCATGAAGCTCTGAAACCCTTCTAGCTGAAGTAACAGCTACCAGAAAGAGAGTCTTCCATGATAGCAATTTTAATGAACAGGAAGCTGCAGGTTCGAAAGGGGGAAGAATCAAAGAAGTGAGAACTAAATTAAGGTCCCAAGAAGGAGGAGGATTTCTTATAGGAGGTCTGAGTAGAAAAACTCCCTTCAAAAAAGCTTTGCAAAGCTTGTGAGACATGATGGCAGAATCTGAAATGCCCACATGAAAATTAGATATAGCTGCCAATTGAACTTTGAGAGTAGAGGGAGATGAACCTGCATGAAAGAGTTCAGCTAGAAAATCAAGAATTATTTGGATGGGAGCAGTGAAAGGATCTAAATCCCTTCCTTGAGCCCAAAAGGCAAAACGTTTCCATTTACTAAGATAAATCTTTTGAGTGGAAGATTTATGGGAAGCTATTAAAATATCTCGAACAGAGTGAGATATTTGAGGAAGCCTGGCTAGGGTAGGAACTGGAGGAACCAAGCAGTGAGGTTCAATGATGTTAGGGAGCGATGAAACTGACCCGATTGATGGATCAGAAGGTCTGGAACTAGGTCCAGATGCCAGGGTTGCTCCAACAGAAATTGATGTATAAAGGGGAACCAAACCTGTCGAGGCCAGTAAGGAGCAATGAGGATCAATGAGGCCTTCTGAGCGATAGCTTTCTGTATCACTTGAGAGATTAGTGGGAAGGGAGGAAATGCATACAGAAGTCCCCGGGGCCAAACTTGGACTAGAGCGTCTCTGCTGGGCTGCCCTGGTAACGGGAATAGGGTAAAATAATCTCTGCACTTGCTGTTTTGGGGAGTAGCAAAAAGGTCGCAGCAAGGCTGACCCCACTTGAGAAAAATTTTCTCCACAATAGAATTTTTCAGAGACCACTCGTGAGGCATGAGGATAGCTCTGCTCAACTTGTCCGCGATTTGATTGGACTTCCCGGGGATGTGCGTTGCTATCAGAAACCGCTGAGAAGAAATCGCCCATTGCCACTGTCTGAGTGCTTCTCGACATAGGGGATAGGACCTGGTTCCGCCTTGTTTGTTGATATACCACACTACAGACATATTGTCCGTCTGGATTGCTATCGTTCCCAGGGGAAGAGAGTCTTGAAGGGCTTGCAACGCTAAAAGCACTGCTCTCATCTCTAGAACATTTATATGCAAGTGGCATTCGTCTGGTTGCCATATGCCCTGGACAGTTCTGCCCTGATAATGCCCCCCCCACCCGATCAGGGAAGCGTCCGTTGTCAGAGTAGCAACCGGAGGGAAAGGAACAAAGGGTCTTCCCAGTGAGAGCTGAGGGGAAGACATCCACCAAAGAAGATGATTCTTGCATGCTTGCGTAATCATAATGGTATGGGACATCGGAAGTTGTGGTATGACCATTGTGTGAAAAGCATCCATTGAAGGATTCTCATGTGGAATCTGGCTAATAGAAGTAGAGGGATAGCAGCCGCCATAATCCCCAGTACTTTCAGAACTAACCTGGCTTTGACTCTGTTGCTGTGGAAGAGAAGGGAGACCATTTTGCGTATGTCTGCTATTCTCTGATCTGTTAGTTTCGCAGACATGTTGACTGTGTCTAGATTTGCGCCTATGAAGGTAATAGCACGACAAGGCAACAAAACAGACTTTTCGCAATTTATTGATATGCCTAACTTTTGACAAATGCGAAAGGTGTAGTCTCTGGCCATTAGAAGAAGATGCTTGGTAGGAGCTGTGAGGAGCTAGTCGTCCAAATATGGAAACACCTGGAATCCTTGACGTCTCAGGTGAGAAGCTACCACTGCCATGCATTTGGTAAACACCCGGGGGGCAGTGGTGAGACCAAAGGGCAGGGCTCTGAATTGAAAGTGACTGGTTCCCAGCCGGAAGCGGAGGAATCTCCTGGAGCGTCTGTTCATTTTTATATGATAGTACGCATGCTGGAGGTCTATAGAGCACATCCAGTATTCCTTGCCCAATAGGGGTAGGATGGATTGTAGAGTGACCATCCGAAATTTTGTTTTCTTGACCGACTTGTTCAAGATACTGAGATCCAAGATGGGTCTCCAGTCCCCTGTTTTCTTTGGAACCAAAAAGAATTTGGAGTAGATTCCGGATCCTTGCTGGTCTGCTGGTACTGGCTGAATGACTCTTTTTGCAAGCAACTTTGAAATTTCCAACGCTGCTTGATCCCTTTGAGCGGGTGGAACATCTGGAAGGGATTTTTTTGATTGATTTGGAATACGAAAGAACGGAATGGAATAGCCTTCGGAAATGATGGACTGTATCCACTTGTCTTGAGTTAGGGATCGCCAGGCTTCTGGGTACAGTGACAATCTTCCCCCGACTGCCTCCGAAGGTGGACAGTCGGGCAACACCTCAGGGATGCTGGAAGGGCTTATCGGAAAAGGTTTCTCGATTGCCCTGGTTCTGCGGACCCCCCCTGCCTCTAGGGTGACGTCTACCATTATTGTTCCCCCCTCTGCCTCTGGAGGGGAACCGACCCTGTGCGTCAGGCAAATTCCCTTGAGATTGTTTGTGGAACCACATTTTTCCACTTTTCTGGCCTTTGGGGTAAGGTCTAGAAGGAGTAGGAAAACGGACTCCGACGGCAGAAAGAGTTTTGCCATCCGTCTCGCATCTAGTCAAGGTTTCTTTCACTTGAGGACCAAAGAGAGATGATCCATCAAACGGGGAGTTAGTGAAAGACGTTTTAAAGGGGTCCGCAAAATTGCATAGTCGCATCCAGGCATGCCGGCGTAAAGCGACACCTGTCCCTGCGGCTCTGCTCGCTCCATCAGCCGCATATGAAAGGAGGCGCATGGAGGAGTTGGCTATAGAATTTAGGGTAGCCAGCTGAGCGTTCATCTTGTCCTGAAAACCCGCAGCTGTAGGATCCTTCAACATCTCACTCGCTTCCTTGATCAAGTCTCTTTGAAGATGAGTGAAATGGCATAGGTAGTTCAGCGAACGCATTGCAAAGGTCGCTGACGAAAACATCCACTTCCCGTACCTGTCCATAGACCTAGACTCCTTGTTAGGAGGATGGACAGGCACCGAAGGATCAGCTAGTTCCTTCTTAGTGGCAGCAGCTACCACCATAGCATCCACAGTCACTCCTTTGGTCAGAAATTGCTTGTCTGTTGGTGCTGTTATAAACTTTGAAGGTCTCCTGGGGGTGGGGTCCACTGAATCAGGAACCGTCCAAGCCTTTTTAGCTACCACCTGCATGAGGGGGTCAAAGGGGGGGGACACCCAGGAGGTGGAAGGGCGAGCCAACGCCTCAAGATACACAGATTCATCCTCCGAAGGGTTAAGGGATGGCCAATTTCCCCTCTGTTTTAGGATCTCTAGAATGTCTGCAAAGGAGACATCTTCAGAAGGGGAACGGGGGGGAACCCTCGGAATCCTCTAAATCTGTGTCAGAGGTGACAGACTCAGGTGAGTCTATGTGTTTTCTCTTACACTTTCTCTTCCTAGGGGGCTCCCCTGCCAATTCAGGAGAGGCCTCGGAAGAGGATGAAATCCCCGCAGGGGATTCTTGAGGAGCTGGCTCTCTGCGGTCCGGGATGAGGGAGAGAGTAGACATAACCTGAGGCACCGAGGGAGGGAGGCGGAGCCGACTGTGGAGTTGAACTAGGTTCCAACACACTCCGCATGACCTCGAACGCACCCCTGTCAGGCAGAGCCAGAGGTCCCCGCTCTGAGAAGCTGAGAACCTCCCTCGGCACCGACAGTGATGGCTCCAAGGCCGATGTCAGAGCCGAACTCACCAGCCTTGAAGCACCGAGAGGGAGGCGGGTCGGACAAGGGTCCGATGCCACTCACCCCTCGGAGCCGGCGTGGAAGTCGGCCGAGATTCTTCCAAGGAAGAAATCGGGCGACGGAACCGAAGACAATTGTATCGGTTCCGACGCTACACAGTCTCGGTTCAACGCCCGGCCCGAGCTCAAAGTAGTCGGAGGAGGAATATTTTGAGGAATAGGTTGAAGCATCGACTGATGAGTCGTGCTCTGAAGCATCTGGGCCAGTGCCTCGGACTTTAGAAGTCGACTCACTACCCTCTGAAGGTCATGATCCGAAAGCCTCGATGATCTAGAGGAGTGAGATCTATGGCTCCGTTCAGACAGCAAGGGAGACGCTGGAGCCGAATGAACGGAGCCAAGGATGGTGACCTCGACCTCTTTCTAGATGTCGGCTCCGATAGTCTGATCGGAGCCGACAGAATTCAATACCTCGCTCCAGCCGGGCGAGGAACCACAGAAGCTGTAGTTAAAGACTCATCGGCTCCAGCCGGAGCCGATGTAGCAGTAGGTTTCGAGCCTTAGGCCTCGACTCAGATGCTGGAGTCGAGGACCTAGAAGCCTTAGAGGGTTTACCCGAAGTAGTAGTAAGGGAACCCTCAGGCTTAAGCAAACCTCTTAAAATGAGTTTGTTTTTTCTTTCCTGCAGGACTCTAGGGCTGAAGCCATGGCATACAGCACAAGAGTCCTGCAGTTGTAAAGGTCACAGGCAGTAGACAAGAAGTGTGACCGTCTGTCAGAGACATTTTCTGACAGCATGAGTCACACTTCTTGAAGCCTGAGACCTTTGAGTCCTTGGACATAGTCAAAGAAAGTGTAACCACACACACACTCAAACACACTGATTACACTTACACAAGTTTATAACTAAAAAATTAAACTGTCACAAGTTTTTAGATCCCTAACAAAAAACACAGACACTCCACTAAGGGGATGGAAGGCCGAGGCCTGAGGGAAGAACTTATAAGTTCTTTGTGGAAAAAGGGTGGATAAACGAAGGAAAAAGGGTCTAAATCCACTAATTTAAGGGAAATAACAATAAAAGATTAAATTAAAGGGGTTTAAGTAGACTATAAAATACTCTACAATAACTCACCTAAAGCCGGTAGAAACCAAACACCTCGATCGCTGTAGCGGCAAACGAGATCTGAGGTAGTACTCGCCTAGCATTCTGGGATATAAGGGGAGCCTCGAGCCGGTGGAACCAACTCTCGAGCTTTAGAGTGGCCGAGTCGGAGCTGAGGTCGGCTCCGAACCCATCCAGCAAGAATGAAGGCGAGATAGACAACTTAACATATACAATTTACCACAAAAATTTTTTAACTACACAATCACACAATGAGTAGCTGTTAAAACAGCTCTAACTAAGGTGCGTGGACTAGGCAAGGCCCCTCTAACTTAAACGGGATCCTTTACCATCAAAGAAAATACAATTTTACCACAAAATTTTAAAATACTCAGTCACACAACAATAAGTAGCTGTTAAAACAGCTTTTGGGTAAGTTTAGCGAAAAATTCTGACAGAAAAATAATCACTAAGAGGCACTTAGCTCAGCCAAGTCCGAGACCACGTCTATGCTGTAGAAGCGGCAAACGAGATCTGGGGAAGCAGTAGTGGTGCATCTTGGGACATGAGGTAGCTCAGCCAATAAGAGACTTCGTTCTATTGTATAGCGTGCCGAGTCGGAGCCGAGGATCGGCTCCGAACCCATCTGTAGAGAATGTAAGCGAGATAGGATCACATTACATCCTCAGTTACTCAGAGCAGGTAGAATGTAAAAATAATAAAAAGTTTATTGAGATGTTAGCGCTTTCACTGTTTAACTAACTGCTTCATCAGGTATACACCATCATAAAAACAGTATTACTTAAAGCCTTCCAATTAATGACATCATAGAAGACAATTAACTTCTTAAAGACATAATGTCCCTATAATGCTCCAGCATCTTATCTTTCAGCATCCAAATGGTTTTACAATTCCTACATTAGGGGGTACAAAGCTACAGAGATGGATGGATATATCACAGAAGCCTGGATAGAAAGGCAAAACAGATGCCTACTATGGGGAAGCCACTGCATTAGAGAAAGATGCAAACCAAAGTGGAGTAGAGCATGGTGCTGTTAGAGTTACCCTCCCATATTCTAGTAACATCAGTAGAGTATGTGATATTGTGAAGGCTAATTGAAATATTTTAAATACTGTAGATGAACTTAAGGATGTAATAGGTGATACACCGTCCTTTTCTTTTAGGAATAATCTATCCCTAAAAAGACATCTCTGCTACAATTTAAATAAAAACAAAGAAATACACTCAGATAGAATTGGCACACACAAATGTAGGAATTGTAGTGCATGCAAGTATATATATACACAGGAGATTCTTTTCAGCATCCTTTTCTGCATTTTAATATTGATTTTAATTTTTATGCTGATTGCAGAACAAGCAATTTAGTTTATTTCAGCTTTTGTAAGATCTGTTATTTCTTTTACATTGGTAAAACCAATTGCATACTGAAAGATAGGATGCTGGAGCATTATAGGGACTTACAAAATATTAAAGAAACTAGTGCTTTGCCACAAGATGTTTTAAAAGAGGGTCCGAATCATATTTTTAGCTTTTTTGTGTTAAAGGTACTAGAAGAGGGAAGAAGGGGTGGAGACTTTAAAAATAAAACAGAAGTGGCTGAACAAAAATGGATAATAAGGGTCCAGGCAGATAAACCCCTGGGACTGAATGCCAAAGTCTCCTTAAAACCCTTTCTGAAAGACAGGCCCTTGAAACACTAAGTTGAGCTGAAATATTTTATTATTTAATAGAATTGTTTTTAGTCTTATGTGCTATGACATTATGTCTTTAAGAAGTTAATTGTCTTGTATGATGTCATTAATTGGAATGCTTTAAGTAATACTGTCTTTTATGATGATGTATGTCTGATGAAGCAGTTAGTTAAACCGTGAATGCGCTAACATCTCAGTAAACTTTTTATTATTTTTACTTTCTACCTGCTGTGAGTAACTGAGGTTATTTTCGAGAAAAACAAATGGCCTGACAAGAAAATATAAGCAACCGACCAAGAACTGGAAAGAGCTTACTTAAAAGGTGAAGAGGTGAAGATTAAAGGTATTCCATCAGCAAAATGAAAAATTAAACCAAAACGTAATCACTATACAGTTGCAAAAACTGGAGCCTAAAGCCATTTCCACTGTGAACAAGTCACTCTGCACTGTGAGCTTGCACAGCAGTGACAGAGATTTGTTGGCATGAGTAGCACAGTGCATTATGGATATCTGGAGCTGACGAGCTCTAAGTCCTAAAGATCTAGGAGAGGATGGACTGGATCATTTTAGATTGGTGACTGCAGTCATGTGCAGTGGAAATCTAAGAGATGTCAAGCATTAGAATAATGTAAGTATAACAAAGAGACACTAAAGAGCAGTACTAACGTTTTAGAAACTGAACATGAACCTGAAAAATAAGTTATGTACTGACTATAATGTTCCATCTGTGTTGTCCATTTTCATTCTTCCTCAACTAATGGGTTTGGATCCAACCCTTGGATCCAACTTGAGCAATTTCTCTAGATTCTAAGATCTGACTCTTGAGCTCCTCCCTTTCTCACAATGGCCCTGATCACGGTATTACCTCAGATCAAGTTTACTGCCATTATACAATATCACAGAAAAAATTTAACTCAAAATAGCTAAGACAGAATAATGATAGCTGAAGGATCAGGATCTCAAACAGGAGTAATGGCTCCTAATAAGAATTCTATTAGGCCACTCACAAAGACATGGATGGGGAAGGTGGGATGGAGTTGAGGAAGAATGAAAATGGACAACACAGATGGAACATTATGGTGAGTATGTAACTTTTATATCTGATGTTGTCATTTGCATTCGTCCCTCAATGCATGGGACAGAATCCCCAGCTACAATTACCTTGGGTGGCCCATATGGAAGGATATTCCAGAGCACCGCAGAACCGAATGATGCTGTGTTCCTGGAGATGATGTCCAATTTGTAATGAGAAACAAATGTATGAGCATTAGACCATGTGGCAGCTGTACAAATGTCATCAATGGAAGCTCTAGACAAAAAAAGCAGCTGACTCAGCCATCAGCCTGGTTGACTGTGCCTTCAGTTGTTTTGGTATGGTTAGGCCTTTCAAGGAATAAACATGAGAAATACAATCTGTTATCCATTTTGCTAGAATAATTTTTGAAACTGGTTTTCCCATCTTGGTGTTAGAACAGGAGACAAACAATTGATCTGTTTTTCTAAACTCCTTGGTTCTATGGAAGTAAAAAATGAAGTTGTTTATGTACATTTAAGAAATGAAGGGTATATTCTCCTTTATTTTCAAAATTTGGAAAGAAACTGGTAGGTTAATTACTTGACTGATGTTTGATTCAGAAGCCACCTTAGGTAGAAAGAAAGGATTAGTGTGCAGGTTAACCCTATCCTTTTGCAAAATTAGATACAGTGGTTTTGCATAGAGTGCTTGGACTGTTGAAACTCATCTAGCTGAAGTAATTGCCACCAGAAAGACAGTTTTACAAGATAAAAACTTAAGGTCTACTTTAGCTGAGGGCTCACACGGAAGAACTAAAGATTGTAATACCAAAGTCAAATCCAAAGATGGAGTGGGATCTCAAATTGGAGGTCTAAGCAAAAATGTACCTTTTAGGAAAGCCTTTCACAACTTAGTTGAAGCTAAAGGAGAAGGCGTATCGCCAATGTGGTAGTTGGAGATGGTTGCTAACTTTTAGTTATGTACTTACCATAACTTCGGATGTATGGGATCCATCTCGCCCACATTCATGACAGATGGGTTCGGAGCCGATCCATCGGCTCCGACTCGGCAACTTATACACTAGCACGAAGTCTCTCATTGGCTGGGCTACTCCCTATCCCAGGATGCACTACACCTGCTTCCCCAGATCTTGTTTGTTCGCTTTCATACACCCATGTAAACACAGAAAACACTATTAGTCACTATAACCAACTAAAGTTCTTCAAGAAAGAACGCCAAGAAAAAGTGACTACAGCTCCTCTAAATCCAAATGGAAGGGGGAAGGAGGGTGGGTACTTATGAATGTAGGGGAGATGGATCCCATACATCCGAAGTTATGGTAAGTACATAACTAAAAGATGTAATGGGATCCTATCTCGCCACATTCATGACAGATGGGACAGCGTCCTAGCACCTACATCCCGGATGGCTCATTGGAATACACTCCTGAGAACTGTGGAACCAAAGGAAGCTCTGCCTCGAGAAACCACATCCAATTTGTAATGAGAAATAAAAGTGTGCGGAGAAGTCCAGGTTGCCGTGCACAAATATCATCTATTGATAACTTGGAGTGAAAAGCTACGGAAGTAGCCATTGCCCTGGTAGAATGAGCCTTGACTGGAAAGGGAAGGTCTTTATTAGCCTGTGAATAAATAAAAATGATACAATCTTTAATCCATTTAGATATGGAGGCTTTTGTTACTGGTTGACCCAATTTGTTCGCTGCAAAAGAAACAAACAACTGATTTGATTTCCGTTTGAGCGGTTCTATTCAAATAAAAGCAGTTGTCTATGTACGTCCAATTGATGCAAAGTATATTCTGCGTTATTGGAGAATTCTGGGAAAAAGACAGGGAGTTCTATAGTTTGTTGCATACAGAAATAAGAAGCCACCTTTGGTATAAATGCAGGGTTTAATTTCAATGAAACTCTATGCTTGTGAAAAATCAAATAGGGAGGATCAGAACAAAGAGCTTGAAGTTCTGAAACTCGCCTAGCAGATGTTATGGCCACTAAAAAGGCCGTTTTCCAAGACAGGAATTTTAAATCACAAGTAGCAGCTGGTTCGAAAGGACGGGCAGTTAGGGCAGCAAGAACCATATTCAAATCCCAAGGAGGAACAGGCTGAGATAAAGGAGGCCTAAGGAGCCAAGCCCCTTTAAGGAAAGCCTTACAAAGTTTGTGAGACATCAATGAAGGTTCAAAAGAAGCATGAAAATTAGAGATCGCTAATTGAACCTTAATGGTAGAAACTGAAGAGCCCGACTGAAAAAGGGAGGCCAGAAAATTCAGAACCTCCGATACTGGTGCAGTGAGAGGATCTATACCCCGTTCTTGAGCCCAGAAGGCAAACCTTTTCCATTTACTGGAATAAAGTTTGATGGTGGAAGGTTTATGAGAAGAAGACAGTATGTGGACCACGTCCGGCGAAAGAGCATTGTCTCGGACTAAGGATGGAAGTGGAGTAACCATGCTGCCAACTTCAAGGACCTGAGAGACGGATGACGCCGTCCTGACTGATGAGTCAACAGGTCTGGCACCGGATCCAGAAACCATGGACCTTCTATCGCATGCCTCTGTAGGAAGGGAAACCAAACTTGACGAGGCCAGTGCGGGGCAATCAAAATCATCTCGCTCTCCAAGTAAATGGCCTTCTGTATCACCCTCGGTAGGAGGGGGAACGGAGGGAAGGCGTAGAGAAGACCGGGGGGCCAAATGTGAATCAGAGCGTCCCTGGGAATCTGTCCCTGAGAAGGAAACAGTGTGAAGAACTCTCTGCATTTTGCATTGTGAGGGCTGGCAAACAGGTCGCAGCAAGGAAGACCCCATCTGTCGAAGATTTTCGCAGCTATACTCTGTTTGAGGGACCACTCATGGGGTAAAAGAATGGTTCTGCTTAATCTGTCCGCAATCACATTGGACTTCCCCGGTATGTGCGTTGCCATTAGAAAGCGGTTGGTAGCTACCGCCCAGTGCCAAAGTCTCATGGCTTCTCTGCATAGTGGGTAAGACCTGGTTCCACCTTGCTTGTTTATGTACCACCACCGACATGTTGTCGGATAGGATAGTAATCGGGCCCTGTGGGAGAGCGTGATGGAGAGCTTGGAGTACCAATAGTACCGCTCTCATCTCCAGGACATTGATATGCAAATGCGTTTCCTGGATCTGCCATGTGCCTTGGACCGACCTGTCCAGGTAATGACACCCCCACCCTACCTGGGAGGCGTCCGTAGTCACAGTGGCAATGGGACGTTGAGGTATAAAGGTCGCCCTGGTCGAGATTTGATTGGAGAAGCCACCAATGAAGATCTCGACGGCAACTTTCCGTGATTATGATTAAGTGGTTCAAGGGAAGTTCCTGATAGGACCATTGAACCGACAGTAGCCATTGTAAAATTCGCATGTGAAGTCTGGCCAAGGGAACTAAAAGTATGGTCGACGCCAGCGAGCCCAACAGTTGAAGGATCCGATGGGCCGGGGCTCTTTGTAGGGGGAGACAGGATTTGACTTGATCTTGTAAGACCTGAATTCTTGCTGCCGGTAAATAGGCGCATTCTTTTGTGTCTAAGTCTGCGCCTATGAAAGTAATATGCTGAGATGGCTGTAGTACAGATTTTTGCAAATTGAACGTGATCCCCAAGAAACGGCCCAAGGTGAACGTGGCTCTGAGCGCTTGGAGTAGTAGATGCTCGGAGGTGGCAGTAAGGAGCCAGTCGTCTAGATAAGGAAACACCTGGAATCCCAGACTTCTCAGGTGAGCAGTTACCACTGCCAGACACTTGGTGAACACCCTGGAGGCTGTGGTGAGACCAAAGGGCAGTGCTCGGAATTGAAATGACTGACTCCGAGGAAGCGTAAATGTCTCCTGGACTCTTGAGCTATGGGAATGTGATAGTAAGCGTCCTGGAGATCTATGGAGCACATCCATGCATTTTTTTTCCAGCAAAGGAAGAATAGATTGAAGAGTGACCATTCGGAATTTGGACTTCTTTACGAAACGATTCAATGAACTGAGGTCCAAAATGGGCCTGAAGTCCCCTGTCTTTTTTGGTACCAAAAATAACCTTGAGTAAGTTCCTGATCCGATCTGGTCGATGGGGACAGGCTGGATGGCTCTTTTTTCTAGCAGCTTTGAAACCTCTAATGCTGCCTGATCCCGCTGACTGGGTGGTACGTCCGGGATTTCCCTTAAAGAAAGGGGGGGTTTGTTGAAGGGTATGATATATCCTCCGGTAATGATGTGAAGCACCCACCGATCGCTTGTTATGGATTCCCAAGCTTGTGGGTGCGCCGCAAAGCGACCCCCGACTGGCTCCGGAGTTGCACAGTCGGGCAACAACTCAGGAACGCTGGTTGTATGAAGAACCACGAAAGGAATCGCGGTCTCCAGAGTTACGGGGGCCTCTGCCACCTCTGGGGCGTCTTCCAAAATTCCCCTGCCTCTGGAGGGGGAATCACTGGGTGGAGTAGAGAAAGACTTTTGGGATTTTTTAAACCACATTTTCCCTCCTCTCCCAGCCTTGGGATAAGGCCTGGAAGGAGCGGAAAAACGGGCCCCAACGGCAGTCAAAGTCTTGCCCTCCTGCTCGCACCGAGTTAGTGTGTCCTTCACCTTGGGTCCAAACAAAGATGACCCATCAAAGGGGGCGTCGGCGAAGGAAGACTTGAAGGCCTCCGTGAACGAACACAAGCGTAACCAGGCTTGCCTCCTGAGGGCAACGCCTGTTCCCGCTGCTCTACTTGCCCCTTCGGCCGCATACGAAATGAGCCTCATGGACGAGTTAACGATAGAAAAAAGGGTAGTCATCTGAAGGGCCAGCGCCTCAGGTAGATTACCAACAATAGAGTCATTTAGCTCTTTGAGAAGATCCCTTTGGAGCCTCGTAAAATGACATAAATAGTTCAGCGACCGTAAGGTAAAGGCCGCTGAGGACAGGGTACGCTTCCTGTACCTATCCATACTCCTAGAATCCTTATTAGGAGGATGAATAGACGTCGAAGCCTCTGCCACGTCCTGCTGTGTGGCAGAAGCCACCACCAAAGCATCTACAGGCACACCCTTTGTGAGAAATTCCTTCTGGGGGCTGACAAATTTATTGGGCCTCGCAGGCACCGGTTCCACAGAATCAGGATGTTCCCACACCCTTCGAGAAACCAAATCAAGGAGTTCATCGAAGTGCGGAGACACCCAGGAGGCGGAAGGCTGGGCCCCAAAGGCCTTGAGGAAGACTGACTCCTCAGCTGAAGGGGTTTTGGCTTGCCAGTCACCTCTCTGTCTCAGAATCTCCAAGATATCTGAGAAGGAGATATCATCCGAAGATGATTTGGGGACCCTTCGTCATCGAGGTCAGTATCCGATGTAATAGACTCATCTTGGGAGTCTACGTGCTTCCTCTTACACAATTTCTTCCGTGGGGGTTCGTCCGAAGCAGTTTCGGACGGACCACCCGAAGAAGGGAACCCCGATGGGGTATCCTCAGGCCCTGGGGCCCGCTGCCGGGGCTGCAACACAACAGAGGCACCAGTCTCCAAATCTAGGGACGGTGAGGTAGAATCTTGTTGAACTGGCAAAGGCATGGCCAGCGCTTCCTCATGGCCTCAAGGCCGGACCTCCAGAATCCAAGGAGGTCACTGGTCTAGAGGCCACGATGGCACTGGGAATTCCAGCAGCCGATGCTCCGAGGAAGACTAGGCACCAAGCACCTAATCCCAAAGTATTCCCTCGGGCCCGGCTGAAGAGGTCGCAGTACCAAACCCTGAACCGGAGGACAGGGTAGGAAGCATAGTCGGAGCCGAAGGCCTGTAAGGGGTCTCTGCTCCACCGTATGGCTCCACATTGCTCCACCACCACCGGCTCCAACGGCTCCGTAGAGGTTGGCGGAGTAATCAAATGTGTTGGAGGGGATCGGCTCGAAGCAAACTGTGCTGGAGCCGAGACCATTTTAGTAAACACTGGAGACTGGAATAGCCTCTGTAAAACCCTATCCAGGTCCGAATCTGACAGTCTCGAGGATTTAGAGGAAGTAGACACTCGAGAAGACTTTCTTCTCGGCTCCGAGAGAAGGGGACCGGCTCCGATATGGCTCCAAATTATCGGCGCCGACTCCACCACATCATGGACCACCATCGGCACCGAAGGAGCCTTCTTGAGCCGAGGGGGAAGAGTCTGAGCTGCACACTTCCACCGGCTCGAAGCCATTGGAACCGATGGAGGTGATTCACCTCGATACTCCAACTTGCGGCACCGAAGGCAATGGAGCCGTAGGAGGTATCGAGGCAGACTCGACCCTCGGCCCGAAGTCAGTGGAGCCGAGGAAGAAGAGGTCAATTTTGTCTTTAGAAGTCGGCTCCGACGGACTTGTCGGTGCCGACGATCTTTTCTTTTTGGAAGCAACAGGAGGATTTAAGGCTTCCTCAAAAGAAGGTTTGATAAGCCCTTTCAAAATCAGCTTGTTCTTGCGTTCTTGAAGAACTCTAGCAGAAAAAGCATGACATACGCTACAAGTCTCTTGCAGATGTTTCGGCCCCAAACAATAAACACAGATTGAATGGCTGTCTGTTATGGACATTTTATAACTGCACCGAGTGCATTTTTTAAAACCTGACTTTTGTTCTTTAGACATAGTACAGGCCCTACAACAAATATGACTTTCCACAAAAAGTAAGCACTATAACAAAAAAGCGCCAACTGAAAAGCGCGAGACACACTGGCGCGAGCACTTAGGAAGAATTTACCTCACAAACAAACAGACAAAAACAAGTCCAACGGCCCAAAGCCCTCTAATTTAAACGGGCTTGGCCCGAAAAACAATTAACCACAAAGGGAAATTAAAATTAAATAGTACACAAGGGTAGGGCAAAGGCCCTCTAACTTAAACGGGCCTTGCCCGACTGAAAAAAATAAAGTACCAGAAGACACTCAAGCACTCAAAAGTCACAAATAGTATAAAGAATAGCTGTTAAAACAGCTGTTTGGTTGATATATAACAAAAACCCCAAGGTCAAAGACCAATAAAGGTAAAAAGAACCACTTAGCTCCAGCCAAGTCGAGACCACGTCCAGCTTGTAAAGCGGCAAACGAGATCTGGGAAGCAGGTGTAGTGCATCCTGGGATAGGGAGTAGCCCAGCCAATGAGAGACTTCGTGCTAGTGTATAAGTTGCCGAGTCGGAGCCGATGGATCGGCTCCGAACCCATCTGTCATGAATGTAGGCGAGATAGGATCCCATTACATCTGTAATTTAATGGCAGAGAAACTTGCTCCAGTTTGAAAAATAGTAGCAAGGAAATCTAAAATAGCTGGGATTGGAGTAGTAAAATGATCTAAGTCTAATGCTCCCATAAAGAAAATCTTTTTCATTTGCTCTTATAAATCTTTCTGGTTGAAGGTTTGTGGGACAAGAAATGATTCAATGAATTGTAGAGGAACGCCTGGAATACCTAACCATCACTGGAATTGGAGAAACCAAGCAGTCAATTTGAGGCCTACTATGTCCAGATGAGTAATCCCTGCAGGATGTGACAGGAGATCTGGAGTGGGATCCAATGTCCAAAGTGGACATACTAGGTTAGACCATAGAAAAGGGAACCATATATGTCAAGGCCAGAAGGGTACAATGAGGAATTCTTTGCTCTCCAACTAACTGGCTTTCTGAAGAAACTAGAGTATTAGGGGTAGGGGAGGGTAAGCATGAAGGAGACCGGAAGGCCAAATGTGGACTACAGCATCTCTCAGTGACTGTCCCTGAGGAGGAATTAAGGCAAAGAATGTGCTACATTCATTGTTCAGGGGAGAGGTGAATATATCTCAGCACAGTTGACCAGATTTGTGGAAGATCATCTTTGCCACTGATTGATTGAGAGACCAGTCATGAGGAGTCAGGATGGTCCTGCTGAGCTTGTCCTCTAAAATGTTGGATTCCCCAGTATGTGTGTCACTACTAGAAAGTGGTTGGAGGAGACTGCTCATTGCTTCTTAGCATAGGGGGTAAGGTCTGGTTCCCCCCTGTTTATTGATGTAGCAGACTACTGACATGTTGTCCATCTGAACAGCAATAGTTCCTAGTGGAAGACAGCTCTGAAGAGCCTTCAATGCTAAAAGCACCGTGCCCATCTCTAGAACCTTTATATGCAAATTGGTCTCTTCTTGGGACCACATACCTTGAAGTGTCCATCCCAAGTAATGCCCCCCACCTTAACTGGGAGGCATCTGTGGTCAACATGGCTTTCAAGGGAAGAAGGACAATAAGTGGCCTTGATAAATCTCTATGGAATGTATCCACCACAGTAGAGACTTTCTGCAAACCTGAGATAATTTTATTGAATGCCATACAGATTGTCAATGAGAAGACCATTGCTCTGCAACAGTCCATTGAAGAATTCTCATATGAAGATGAGAAGTGGGTAGTAAAGTTATTGCAGCAGCCACTGACTCTAGGGCTTTGAGTATTAATCTTGTTGGGAGTGATTTGACAGAACTTGACTGACATGTGATTTCAGAGTAATAATTCTGTTTTAAGGAAGAAGAGCTAAGCAATTCACTGTGTCTAGATGGGCCCATATAAACTCCAAGGCTTGAATTGGTAAAGGTTGGGACTTTACCAGATTTATTGTAATTCACAGAGATTGAGATAAAAGTAGAACGTAATCTCTGGCCTTTTCCAGAAGATGCCTGGTTGGTGTGGTTAGGAGCCAGTCATCTAAATATGGAAACACTCTGAATCCGCGTAGTCATAGATGAGCTTCTACTACCGCCATGCATTTGTTGAACATCCTGGGGGTTGTGGTGAAACTAAAGGGCAGGGCTATAAACTGATAATTACTTACTTTCAGCCAGAAGTGCAGATATCTTCAGCAGTGTCTGTTCCTTTTTATATAATAGTACCTGTCCTGAAGATCTAGAGAGAACATCCAGTCATCCTTCTGAAGGAGAGGCAGAATGGACTGAACCGTGACCATCCGGAATTTGGAATTCTTTACAAACTGGTTCAAATAACTGAGATAAAAATGTGTCTCGGGTCCCCTGTTTTCTTTGGCACTTAAAAGAACCTTGAGTAAATTCCAGATCCTCTTTGCTCCGGGGGGGGGGGGGCATCCTGGATGACTCTTTTGTCCAGCAGCTTTTGAATTACTAGAAATTTTTGTTCCCTCTGATTGGGTGGAACATCGGAGAGACTTTTTCTCTTCTGTGGAGGATCTTGGGTAAAGGGAATGAAGTATCCTCTGGATGTGATCCTTTGCATCCAAGAATCTTATGTGATGGCTGTCCAGGCTTTTGCATACAGGGATAAGTGCTTCCCCGACTGCTTCCAGAAAGGGACAGTTGGGTAAGCTATCAGGAGCACTGAAAAGACCTGTCCAAGTAAGAATCTCAAGAACCTTGATTCTGTGGACTCCCTCTCACGAGGGTGGCAACTTCCATTATAGTTATTTTCCCCTCTGCCTCTGGTGGAAAAAAAATCTCCATTCAGTTCTTGAAAAGGCCCTTGGGATTTTCTGAACCACACTTTCTTACCCACTGCGTTGATTCCTGGAAAAGGTTCTTTGCCAGGTAGAAATGTGGATTCCCATGGCAGACAGGGTCTTTCCATCCTTCTCACTACGGGAGAGCATTTCTTTAATTGTTGGTCTAAATAAGTAATATCCATCAAAGGCAGAATTGATGAATGATGCCTTAAAGAGATAAGCAAAATTGGAAAACCACATCCAGGCATATCTCCTAATGGCTATGCCTGAATAAGCAGCCTGTGAGGAATCTTTAGCTGCATGTGAGATTAACCTCATGGACGTGTTAGCAATGGATTGTAGGGTGGCCAGTCATGAGGAAAAATACTTCTATTCCTCGATTAAGTCCCTCTACAACCTCATAAAATGCGCCAAATAATTCAGCGACCATAACGCAAAGGTCCATGATGCATACACTTGCTTCCCAAACCTGTCCAACACCCCAGACTTCTTGTTAGGGGGATGGACAGAGGAGGGCTGTTCAGTCAACTCCTTTTTAGTAGCTGTTGCATTGACCATGGCATCTACAGAACACCCTCTGTCGAATGTGACCTGTCTGATGGGGCACAAAGACACTTTTCCAGGCGTTTAGGGATCAGTTCTACAGAGTCTGGTTCCTTCCAAGCTCTTCAAGAGACCAGATATATCAGCTCATCCACAGGCGGGTAGCCCAAAAAGTAGATGGTCCAGACCTGAAGGCTTCCAAGAACATTCATTCCTCCTGGGAAGGGTTTTGGGCAGACCAACCACCTTTTTTGCAAAGGATCTCTAATATTTCCCCGAATGAGAGGCTGGACTCTGCCCTTCTGAGCTGGGAATTTCTGGTTAAAGGTTTATAGTGCCTGAATATTTGAACTATATCTTACTGAAATTGGTACACCTTGTTTGCTGTAGCATAGACTAGATCCAGGACTGCTGAATCTAGCTTTGTTTATATGCTTGTTGTTTGTTTGCTTATTTCCCTGGAACGCTAATTCCACCTAATCTGGCTTCTCAGCTTCTGTGGATCACTAGTGATATCTGCATTGCTTACTGTACTTATTTCCTTGTTTCACTTGAAATAAAGTTACTGTTTGTCGTTTCTGCACTTAAGTTACCTGGCACTTACTCACTAAAGCAATTATATAAATCAGCACTAAAAATTGAAGCACTACACCCTCACTCCCCACTGGCCCTGGTTTTTAATTATTAAGGAATTCCCAATATTATTCTAGCATGTCCAAAGGTCAGTTGTCAATCTCCTCTCTGGTCCAGCTGGTGAATCTGGGAATCTTGAGGCAATGTTACAACTGCCTCATGTACGCAGACAACCCTCTCCTCCTCCCAACAAATTCCAACACATGTGAGAGATGCAACCATATAGCCAAACTGGAGGCTAAGCTCTCTCAACTCAGTACTGGCATAACCAGTCAGGAGGAGAAGGAAACCACACTCACTACAATTTCAGTCTCACATAGACCTACCACGACAGCAAACCAAACACATAATCACACAAAAACATACTCAGAGGCTCTAAATAAAGATCTGCCTAAGCAGCAGAGACCTCCAAAGCAGACACCCAAGCAACCGCTACCCCAAAACAAAACATGTGCAACACATATCTCACAAAGCCAGTGTGCAACAGTCACAGCCCTTAAGACTAAACAACACACCTGATACACTTGTAATAGGTGACTCTATCATCAGGCACACTGGCGTCCGCTCACCAGGCTGAAGAAGGAGAGGGTCACGGTGAGCAGCCTGTCGGCTAGGATCCGCCACATAACACAAGCACTCAGGTCACTCCAAGGCAAGTACAAATATGACTCAGTCATTGTCCATGCTGGTGTGAATGACCTGAGACGTACCTCCCTGGACTACATGAAAAGAGACATAAAGGAGCTCTCTGAGCATGTAGCCCAGGCCGGTATGACCCTGACCTTGAGTAGCATCTTACCCTCACCAAGAATGATGCCACAATATGAAGACAAGATGATCAATTTCAACAACTGGCTTAAGTACTGGTGTTATTCAAAGGGGATCCAATGCCTGTCAGCTTGGGATGATATGCTCGACAAGCCACGATGCTTCGCTAGGGACAGCTTGCACCTGTCACCCTGGGCTTTCAGATATTGGCAAAGGCTCTTGCTACCCCATAGTGCCTTTTTTAAGCAAGGCTCAAAAGACAAACCCACCTCCATAGGTATCACAAGGGATAAGAAACTAAGAGTAATGCTACTCAATGCCAGAAGTCTAAACCTCAAGATGCACTTTTCGAAACTCTCCTTCTGCATGGAGAACATTGATATCTGTGCAGTAACAGAAACCTGGTTCAGGGCTCCGAGAGCACCCCAGCACTACCAGGTTATACCTCATACCATGCTTTTCGCCCCAAAACTTGGACCGAACCACAAAAGGAGGGGGAGTATCGATATTCATCAAAGATATCCACACCTCCAGGTTGGTGGCAAAGCACGAAGCATCAGAGACTATCCATGTGCAACTAACAGTGGGTAAAACTGCCTTCCAGTTTATAGCCTGCTACAGACCACCCTCCCAAACCCAGGAACCCTACTCGGCCTTCCTGAGAACACTGGAAATTATGAAGGTCTCTCCAAACACCATTATATTGGGCGACTTCAACTACCCAAACATAGACTGGGAGCATTACTCTAGCTCCAACACCCTAGCCCAAAGGTTCCTAGAATTTATAAACTCAAATGCTATGGAACAACTTGTTACCACTCCCACAAGAGGGGAAAACATACTGGACCTGATCATCACCAACATGGGGACTCTATGCTCCAGACCAGAAGTGTATCCCTCACTGGTAAGATCAGACCATAAACTAATCTCACTGGATATTCATATCTCGACTCCACCCCCTGCCCACAAAACCACAGTGAAAAACTTCTCTAAAGCAAATTTCACACTCCTCAAAACCGAGGTGGAATCCTTCAAAGCCCCCGGGCCTGTGGAAAATACGGCCCAGACCGCAGAATCCTTTATAAACGCATTCTATGAAAACCTTCAGGAATGCATGGATCATGTGATCGCAAATAAAACCAAGACCCAATCCTCCAAAGGCAGACGTTCTGTCTGGTGGACCCCAGCCATAAACAAACTATACAATAGAAGGAGGAAGCTACTAAATGATAGAGCAAAATCCCAAAAAGGGAAGGCATCACTGATCAGTATTAGCAAAAAACTACGGGCACTCATAAATTTGTCTAAGGCCAGCTTCGAGAGAAAAATTGCACAGGACACTAAGGATAATCACAAGGCTTTCTTTAGTTATGTTAGGAACCTGGGTGGTAATTCCCAGATATGCTCAGAATTAGTCCAAAATGACAAAAAATACACTGAACCCACAGACATTGCCAACATCCTAGCTGACAGGTTCAGCGCAAACTTCTCTTCTCCTCCGCACCAAAAGGGCAAATATCTATCCCAGCAGAGTGCTGCCCCTGACATCTCAGATGCTCAGGTAAGAGCCGCCCTCTCCAAAGCAAAAAACACAGCATCAATGGGACCAAACGGTGTCCCGGGCTGCGCCCTACATGAACTCCAAGAAGAGCTAAACCCAAACATAAAACTACTGTTCAATCTCAGCCTTACTACAGGATATGTGCCCAAAGAGTGGCGTACAGCAACAGTGGTCCCTCTCCATAAAGGTGGTGCCTCAACGGATCCTGGAAACTATCGCCCCATAAGCCTGACTAGCTTGGTCTGCAGAGCTATGGAAAGGATCATCATGGACCTCATAAATAAAGATATTGGGGACCTACAGACACTGGATCCTACCCAGTTCGGCTTTGTTAAGGGCAGATCCTGCCTCTTAAACCTGGTTGATTTCTTTGAAACAGTCACCAAGGCCATTGACGAGGGGAAGGTGGTCCACACAGCCTACCTGGACCTCGCAAAAGCCTTTGATACAATACCCCACTCGGGCATTATAGATAAGCTCACCAGCTTAAATATAAACCCCTATGTCACTAGATGGATTGCAAACTGTCTCAAGGACAGAACCCACATGGTTAGAATTGCTGGAGCCATGTCAGACTCCAAACCAGTTACAAGTGGTGTCCCACAAGACTCAGTCCTGGGACCTCTCTTGTTCGGTATATATTTCTCGGAGGTAAAGGCCAACACGGAAGGACTGTGGCTGACCAAGTTCGCAGATGACTGCAAACTGGGCGCCATAATCGACTCTCCAGCCGACACAAGCATCCTCCAAAAGGGCCTCATAGAAACAGACAACTGGTGCCAGAGCCATGGCCTCAAGCTAAATGCCAAAATGTGTATTGTCATCCTCTTTGGCAAAAACAAAGTGCCCACAAATTACCACATAGGTGGTAATCCATTAAGTACAGAAGAAGTAATTAGGGACCTGGGGACCCAAGTTGATAGCAATCTCTCATTTGACATCCACGTGGCCAAAGTGGTTAGAAAAACATTTTATATAGCCCACCTAATCATGAAGGGATTCACATCTAGACCAGCGGAGGTCATCGTGCCTCTTTACTCATCCCTCATCAGGTCCATAATTGAGTACAATGCCCCTTTGGGATGTACCTTACTAGACACCTGCAGCAACTGGAAAGACCCCAAAAGTACCTCACCAAGAGGATCAAAGGGCTCAAACAGATGCCATATGCTGCCCGGTTAAAGAAACTCCAGCTCTACTCAGTGGCATACCGCCTGTTCAGAGGCGATCTGTGCCTGACGATAAAGCCATGTCCAACCCGGAATTAATGGACATGCTGCACCTCAGAAAATCCAAATCCCATCGAGCTACGCGCTCAAGAGACTTGAACCTCAGCACTGAAATAAATAGGACATGCTGGAGGGACAGATTCATAACCCAGAGGCTCCCTTCACTCTGGAATAAAATCCCAGTCCAGGTTAGGCAGAGTCCCTCATTGACTCTTTTCAAGAGGAATCTTGATGAGTGGATGGGAGATCGTAGGTTTACCCTGGGTATCACTTCTGTGTCACTGTTAGACAGAGGCACAGTATACTAACCTTGAAAAAGGGCATAGCAAAATAAATTTAAAATAAGTGGCGAAAGCCAAACACATTCTGGCTAGGCTTATAAATGCCCTAAGGCAGATAGCCTAGTATGAACCTATGAACCTATGAACCTATGAGAGATCTAGGGGACCCTTCCTCTTCATCAAAATCAACATCTTCTGTGAGGGATTCCTGTTGGGAACCCAGGCGCCTCCTCTTTCATGACCTCTTCTGAGGGTCTTCCTCAGTGGGATGCTCTGGGGAAGTGCTGGAAGAGATGGGAAGTTCCCTGTTGGAAACTACTTGGAAGCTCATCTGGTCTGGCTGTCCCGGAGGTATAGGATGAGAGAATTCAGATACAGGATCCAAAGGAGGTTGGGGGCACAAATCCGAAAAAGGAAGAGTCAACGCCTGTTTAGATAAAGACAATAGCCTCTCCACCGCCTGAAAAGTCGAGGGTTCATTAGACACAGAAAACAATCCTACCAGAGCCAAAACTCTCAGATCAGACATCCCCCACGGCCCCCAAAGCCTCAGATCCAAATGGGGAGTCAGGGCTGAGCTATTCAATGCCAAAGCTCCAAGAAGAAGCGATGGCTCCAAAACGTTTAGAATCAAGGTCAACCCCTCGGATCTGCATCAATGCTTTGACTCTGACAGCCGTCATGCTCAATGGAGCTGATCAGGTCAGGGAAGTCATCAGAGTTGAGGATGCCAGGAACTTTGGATCAAACAGTTCAATTCTCGAGGCTATCAGGTATGAGGACTCTGAAACAACAGGTCAGATCAGAGGAGCATATATAGGTTGGAAAAAGAAGTTATGTACCTACCATAACATTCCATGTTAGTTGTCTTCTTCTCGCCTTCTTTCTTGCTGGTTGGGTTCGAAGCTGATCCTCGGCTCCGACTCGGCCATCTTCAAAAGCTCGAGAGCTGCTTACTGAGTCGAGGCCACCCCCTATCCCATGATGCATGGCACTAGATACCCAGATCTCATTTGCCGCTGTGCTGCGAGGTTGTTCTACTGGCTCAGGTCATATAAAACTTATTATTATTTTTCTGTCATAAAACTGTTAGTTTACTGTAGAATTCCTTTTTTTAGATAGAACTGTTGTACTTTAGTGTTTTCTTATCTGAATTCCCTTTTCTATCTCAGAAACTCATTTTAATTAGAGAGTTTCCCCTCCCCCTTTTTCTAGCCCGAGGATCGTCTCCGATCCCAACCAGCAAGAATGAAGGTGAGATAGACAACTTAACGTGGCAGGTTTAAGGCTCATGGATCCAATGGGAGACAGAGCTGAAAGAACCCCCATCTGGATCCATGTTCTGAGAAACTTCTTCATCATCCTATCCACCTCTGACTCAGAGAAATTCTAGGAGGACCTAATAGAAAATGAAGTGGATGGTGGCCTTGAAGACTTTTTCAGGGTCTCCTGGAGGAAAGGAGACCTTAATCTAGAAGGGATCGACTCCAGGAAAAATCTTGGAGAATGGAGCAGAGGAGACTTGGTGCCAACAGATATAGGATCTGAAGCTTTTGGATTCAAGGTTTTAAGTACCTTTGCAAGAGGCTGAGAGGATGTAACTAGCTAAGGTGACTTGGAGAAGGAGCATTTCCTGTGCTCCCTAGCCTCTTTAGTTTGCTGAGAGGGGATTTGAGCCCCTGAAGAATATGTACTAGCAGAAGGAGCCAAAGCTGGAAGAGCTCCTTTAAAAATCAAATTATTCCTGATATCACTAATAACCCTTGCATTAAAGGCTGCACAAATACAGCAGGAAGTGTCTAGAAGTGCAGCCTCTAGACAATACATGCACTCCCTGTGGGCATCGGAATTAGGGATCTTGTGCCCACAGGAACTGCACTTTTTAAATCCATTAGGTTTATCAACCATACTAGAAAGCTTCAACTATAACAGAAAAAATAAACTTTTTTCTGCCAGAGAAAGAAAAAGCTACCAATTATGGAAGGTGAAGAATACCTCCAAAGAAGGTAAAGAAATAATTAATTACCAACTATGGTATAAAGATTACCTTTAAGATAGAAAAGTTGGAAATAGAGGTAAGGGAGACAGTACACACTAAAACTATAAAGACACTAGAAAAAGGAAGAAAAGGGAAGAGAACAATTTTAACTATTCACTCACAAAACCCCCACTAGTGCTTGAGAAATCACAATCCTGACCGATCAGGAAGAGCGTCAAATGAGATCTCAGGTAATACAGTGATCAGGGGCATTGTGTGTAAGGGATGAGCTTGAGAGTTAGATCCTAGAATCTTAAGAGAGTGGCCAAGTCAGATCTGAGGGTCAGATCTGAACCCATTTGTTGAGGAACAAATGAAAATGACATCAGATCAATAATTCTGGAAGAACATATTCCACTGTACTGTTGATTTTAGAATATTCTGATTTCTTTCATGTTTAACAAAGTTTATACAACACTCTACAAACCATCCTTTGTAAAATTTTATGTCACTATTAATAGGTCAGATATAAACCTACTAGTCATTATGCAGTAAAATGTATCCATGCTGTTTGTGGAACCAGTGGCATTTACAGCCACAGAAAGATCTGCATCTACTGGTGCTGTTCTTCTCATTCCATCTTCTTTATGTTTGAGACGAATAATCAAATACTCCAGAACCTAAAGGCAAAAAATAAGATAACAAGCAACTTGTAACCTAGTATTCAAAGAAATGGAATCCAAATCTGTTCTTCTTAGTTCTTAATAAAGACACCTCCTTCATAGTAACATGATATATTAGAGGAAAAAAAAAACCTCACAAATAACAGGTCCCACAAATCACCCTGGATCACCTGGTACTGTGAGAGTTGTGTAAATAAATTTACAATAGCAATATTGAATGATCACTGCTGAAGCCATAGCTTTATCTGCAGGCCAGCATTCAAACCTTCAAATACACTCCATGCATCCAAACTATTATTCAGGTTGAGCTGAAGAAAAAGAGTGGTATGGGTGCCAAACCCTTCAGAGCTCTCATGCCAACTGAGAGAGAAGAAGACTAGAGCCCTGAAAGGGTCAATGCTAAGAAACTAAAGTCAGAAGTCTTCACTGTGGCAAGAAAAACACACTAAGAGGGATGGAGAAAGGGAGTGGTTACTGCAGCACTAATCATTCAAACATCCTCTGCTATGCCAAGTTTACTTACACAACTGTACTGAGTTCTTCATTAGGATCATTGCTACAGCAACCTTAGCATACGGAAAGATCAACATAGCTTAGGTTGAATGGGAGGAGGAAAGATTAGAGTTCAGGAGCCCCTGTTGAATGGTCCAAGCAAAGCCTGTCTTAGACCTGGAAAAGGAATCTAGTTTGTAGCGCTTTGTACACCTGTACACAGAAAACCAAGTTGCTGATCTAGAATACTTTTAGAATCCGCCCCTATTCAAAAAGACACTGATAAAGCCACAGCCCTGGGAGAATGAGCCTTGACCCTGCCTGGAACTGCCTTTGTTGTGGTGGGTATAAAAAGAACTTATGTAATTACCATAACGTACCATCTGTGTTGTCTGTCCATTATCATTCTTCCTCAACCATTGGGTTCAAATCTGAACCTCAGATCCAACCCGGTCATTACTATAGCTCATGGCCAACTGAAACTCTCAAGCTCCTCCCTACCCATAATGCACCAACCCCTAACATACCTCAGATCTTGTTTGCTAGAGGACATAAATAATAAATATTAGAATAATGTTCCTAACATAGGAAAACAGTATCTCGAGTTCCATACAAGAGGCAGTGGCATCGCATTCTTCCAGAAGTCCATGATGACACAGATTGGGAGTTGGTGGGTGGTGGGTGGGAAGCTGAGGAAGAATGAAAATGGACAACACAGATGGAACTTTATAGCCAACACAAGGGATAAGACCTGGTTTCTCCTTGTTTGTTGATGTACCAAACTACTGACATAGTGTCCGTTTGGATCGCAATTGTTCCTAGAGGTAGAGCATCATGAAAGGCTTGCAGCGCTAAAAGCACTGCTCTCATCTCCAGAATATTTATATGCAAATTGGCCACTTTGGGGGCTGTTTTCCACAGGAGGATTCTCATATGATATCTCACTAGGGGAACAAGAATTATGGCTGCTGACATTGACCCCAAGGCTTGAAGAATTAATCTGTCTGAAATTTTGGTGTTGTGAATAATTTTTGTGACCTGGAATCTTAATGTTTGTACTCTGTTTAGGGGAAGTGAGGCTATCACAGATGCTGTATTGAAATTTGCCTCTGTGAATTCCAGTGTTTGAGATGGATGGAACTGACATTTGTTGTAGTATATTGTGATTCCCAGAACGGAGCAAGTTTGGAGTACCTGGTCTCTCGCTATTATGGGTAGATGCCTGGTCAGAGTGGTAATGAGCCAGTTGTCTAACTACGGAAATGCATGGAATCCCTGCAGTCTAAGTGAGCTGCTAGCACTGACATGCATTTATTGAACACCCTGGGGACTGTGGTAAGACCAAACAGCAGGGCTCAGAACTGGTAATGACTGGCTCCCAACTAGAAGTGTAAAAACCTTCTAGACCAACTGTTCATTTTTATGTGATAGTATGCATCTTGAAGGTCTATCAAGCACATCCAATCGTCCTTGCCTAGAAATGGCAGAATGGACTGAACCGTGACCATCCAAAACTCTGAGTGTTGAATTGACTTGTTCAAGTTGCTGTGATCCAGAATTGGTATCTAGTCCCATTTTCTTTGGCCTTGAAAAGAATCTTGAGTAACTTTCAGATCTTTTCTAATCTGCTGGTACTTCTTGGATGACTCATTTTACTAGCAGAGTTTGTATTTCCAGCACTGCTGCTTTCCTGGGATTGGGTGGAACATCAGGAAACCTTTTCTGAGAATGGAGGTGGAAGGGAAAAAGGGAATTATATAACCTCTGGAAATAATCCTCTGCACCTGAGTGTCTTTTGTGATATCTAGCCAGGCAATCGGCCTCCTTTCAGGAGTGCTGGTAGGGCCTGTCAGCGAAAGTGTCTCTAGAACCCTGGTTTTGCAGACCACTTCTGCCACGAATGTCATCTTCCATTAGTGTTCACCGTCTGCCTTTGGGGGAACCATCTCCATGTAGATCTTGGAAAGGACCCTGAGATTTTTTGAACCACATTTTCCATCCCCCTTGTTGGTTCCTGCAAAAGGTCCGTTGTGGGGTCAAAAAATGTACTCTTGCAGTAGAGAGAGTCTTTCCATCCTTTTCACATCTGGAAAGTGTGTTCTTCAATTTGGGGCCAAATAAAGAAGATCCGTCAAAGGAATCACTGATGAAAGAAGACCTGAAGGGCTCCACAAAATCCAAGCACATCCAGGCATGCCTCCTTATTGAGATGCCTTAAACTGCCACCCTTGAGGTACCCTCAGCTGCATGAGAGATAAGCCTCATGGATGAATTTGAGATGGACTGAAGGGTTGCTAATTACGAGGCTACTGTAGCTTGAGCCTCTGCAGTAGTAGTCCCTGAAAGAGTATTTGACAACTCCTTAATCAAATCTCTTTGTAACCTTGTGAAATGTCCCAGGTAATTCAGTGATCCAAGAGCAAAGGTCGCTGAAGCACAGACACACTTCCCGAGCCTGTCCAAAGCCCTGGACTCTCTGTTAGGGGGATGAACAATGGAACTTTGTTCCGCAAGTTCCTTCTTTGTGGCTGCCACCTGCCACCATGACCATGACATCTATTAATGCTCCATTGTTCCAGTATTCCCTTCCTACTGGAAATGCCAGAATTTAGTCCGATAGGTTCAACTGCATCAGGTTCCTTCCATGCCTGCTGAGAGATCAAATCATTGAGCTCAACAGTGGGTGGAGTTACCCAGGAAATAGTTGGTCCAGATCCAAATGCCTTCAGAAACACTGATTCCACGGAGGAAGAATTTTGCTTCTTCTTCTGGTGGTGATCTGGGGGGATCCTTCCCCTTAATTAAAATTTGTGTGTCTTCCATGATAGATTCCTGAGAGGAATCTAAATGCCTCCTTTTGCACTTTCTCTTCTGGGGTACTTCCTCAGTATATTCTGGGGAAGTGCCGGAAGACAGGGTAATACCCTGCTGGGTAGCCTGGAGAGGTTGTACTGGCTGTATATGTGGAGTGGAATGTTGAGGCTTTTGGGGCATATACACATGGGATGTTGAAGGAAGACCCAATGGGGGAAAGTTCATTCATCCTGCAGAAGCAGAGAAAACTCTCTCCACTACCTTTAAGGCAGACAGTCCCAGGGAGAAGGAAGCCATTGGAGCCAAGAATCCATGCTTCTGTCCCATTGGATCCATCAGCCCCAAAGGCAATCTACCAGAGGCAGGGGCCAGAGCCAACCTGTTCAGGGTTGAGGCTCCCATGGGCATAGACAGGTCCAAAAACTTTGGAGTTGACTCCAGCACCTCAGATCCTACTGGGGTGCTTCTGCTCCGAGATCCACTCAGCTCTAAACTTGGAGCCGGGGCACTCAGAGAAACATTCAGATCCGAGGACACTATTAGCCTTGAATCTGAACCAGACAGCCTTGGCAAACTAGGATCCAAGGACTCCAAAACAAAGTATCAAGTTGGGGAAATATCAGATACTGGAGGGGTAGAGCTAATGAAGACTTCCTGACCAGTGCGGGTCAGAGTCGGAAAATGCCCCATCTGTATCTGAGCTGAGAGAAACCTCCTTCTCATTCTATCCACATTGGCTTCAGTGAGACTCCTGGGAGAACAAGGTGAAGCAAGAGATGGTGAATTGGACCCCTGTCTCTCAAGGAAGGGAGACAGAATTCTAGAAAAAAAACTGGGTCTATAGTTGGAGAGTATCAGACCTGAAGAAGAATCTTCAAAGCCAAAGTACTCTGATACAAAGGCATTTTAGGGGATGTTGATGACATCTTGGAGCCAAACAGCTTCAGATACTATTTGGATTTTTTGAGAGAAGGCTCTGTAGAAGATGGAGTTGAAGAACGCAACTTTTTGGTGACTTTTTTGGAACATAGCTTGAAGCTATTTTATGGGGTGTTAGCCCCAGATATGGCTTCTGAAAAGGAAGTCGTAAGTAGATAGACCTTTTAATATTAATTTGTTTTTTTCTATCCACCATAGCTCATGGATTAAAACTCTGACATATTTCACAATGCACATTAAGGTGTTCTGGGCCCAAGCAGTAGACTCAAAGGTCATGGGCATCAGAATAAGCAGCTTATGGCCACATTTTTTACACTTTTTAAACCCTTCTTCAGTCATCCTAAAAATATTTTTTTTTAACTAACAGTGAAGAAGATAAATATATATATTTTTAAGGGGTAAGGTGAAAGAAAAAGGAAAAAAGGATAAACAAGTACTAACAATAGTACTGAAGAATACACAAACATATAAAAAGGAAAATTAGACAAAAGAAGGCTTATAGAAAAATACCAGTAATGATAAAACAGAATATAAAAGTAGATTTATTATTTTTATTTATTTTACATTTGTTGACCGGGCTAGTCTAACTGGATATATGTCCATTTTCAGTAGAGGCCCAGGGAGAAAAGCTCCACAGTATTATGCAATGTTATACAAGTGTCAAAGATTACAAAGCATATACAATAGGAAAATGCATCTTGAATGATTCTACATATAAAACCCTTATAGATATGTTTTTGCTACACAAAAAATAAAAAGGACTTACACATAAACATTTAGCAAATAAGAAGTTATGTCTTACCATAATGATCCATGTGAATTGTTCATCTCGCCTTTGTTCTTATACACGGGTTCGGAGCCGATCCTCGGCTCCGAGTCGGCTGCATCACCAGCTCCACATCTTCGAGAAAGCTTGAGGCACAGTAATATCCCATGATCCTCAGGTGCTAACCCTCAGATCTAGTTTGCTATACCAGAAGAATCCCTTTTAGAACTGTGTCTAGAATACTTATAAACAGATACTACACAGTGTCTGGAACCCTACTGTCAAGTAAAGGAGAAAAGATGCCATTACTAATGCACAATAACATGCCAACCATATCTAGAAAAGGCTGAAAAGGAATCTAGTTGAAAACCGTTCTCCCAGACCACAGGATGGGGGATGGAGGGGGGGAATGTAAGAACAAAGGCGAGATGAACAATTCACATGGATCGTTATGGTAAGACATAACTTCTTAATGTGAAATTGTTCAATCTCGCCATTTGTTCTTACACACGGGTAGCGTCCCTAGCTCCTTTTTCCTGGGTGGCTCAAGGGAGAACATTCCTGAGTACAGTGGAACCAAACGTCGCCCTGTCCCTGGAGCTTTTGTCTAGCTTATAGTGGGCGATAAAAGTAGGTGGTTTTGCCCAAGTTGCCGCTGCACAAATGGTATCTAAAGGCAAACGAGCGGCATGGGATGAAGAGGTAGCAATCACCCTTGTAGAATGAGCTCTGGGTTTGAAAGGGAGTTTCGATTCAGCATATACCAAATTTATGCAATCTGAGAGCCATTTGGATAAGGTAACCTTCGTTACTGCCTGTCCTTTTCTTTGGTCAGCATATGAGACAAATAGTTGATCCGACTTTCTGTACTCTTTTGTCCTATGTAAGTAAAATCTTAGTTGTCTGTGAACGTCCAACTTGTGCAATGTGTATTCTAGCTTATTGGAATGATTTTTAAAGAAGGTAGGTAGTTCGATAGATTGATTGATGTTCTGAATCGAACAAACCTTCGGAAGGAAGGACGGATTGGTGCGCAAGGTTACTCTATCTGGATGAAAAATCATGGGTCGGATAGATAGAGCCTGTAACTCTGAAACTCTCCTGGCGGAAGTGATGGCAACCAGAAAAAGTGTTTTCCACGAAAGAAATTTTAACGGAGTTGTGGCTGCTGGTTCAAATGGGGGCAACATGAGTTGTGACAGCATGAGATTAAGATTCCAAGGAGCTATTGGATTACGAAAGGGGGGACGGAGGTGAAAGGTACCTTTCATGAAGGCTTTACAAAGCCTGTGGGACATAAGAGAACCATCTTCACGGTCAATATGAAAATTGGATATAGCGGCCAGTTGAACCCTTATAGTGGATGTTGATGCTCCTTCTTGAAAAAGTGTGGTAAGGAAATCTAGTATCTTGTGTACTGGAGCCCCGAATGGATCTATACCTTGTTTGGAGGCCCAGTGCGCAAAACGGTTCCATTTGCTGTTGTATAATTTCCTTGTAGATGGTTTGTGAGAAGATACAATAATTTGTTGTACTGCAGGGGATAGTAACTCCGACCTGGCTAAGATGGGAAGCGGAGCAGCCAAGCTGTCAGTTTGAGGGACTTGAGGAAGGTGTGAGGAACTCCCGACGAATGTGTCAACAGGTCTGGCTCCGGGTCCAGTATCCATGGTTCCTCCACTTGATGAGATTGAAGGAAGGGAAACCAGATTTGTCGAGGCCAGAATGGGGCTATCAGTATTATGGTCCTGTCCAGACGTTTGGCTTTCTGCAAAAACCTGGGAATTAGTGGAACAGGAAGAAAAGCATAATGGAGACCCGGGGGCCAATCGTATACCAGTGCGTCCCTGGGGACACCCCCTGGAGGGGGTAACAGGGCAAAGTAGCTTCTGCATTTGGCATTCAATGGGGATGCAAACAGGTCGCAGCAAGGCTGGCCCCATCTGTGGAAGATCTCTTCCGCCACTTGAGGTTTGAGGGACCACTCGTGAGGGAACAGGATGGCTCTGCTCAACCTGTCCGCGATTACGTTGGAAGTCCCCAGGATGTGCGTTGCTATCAGAAAGCGTCCAGTGGACTTTGCCCATTGCCAAATTCTGAGGGCCTCTCTGCATAACGGGTAAGATCTGGTTCCCCCTTGTTTATGTACCAGACCACTGACATGTTGTCTGTCTGAACTGTCACTGTTCCCCGAGGTAAGGACTTCTGAAAGTGTTGCAACGCTAGAAACACTGCCCTCAGCTCTAGAACATTGATGTGCAGATTGTACTCCAAGATGGACCATTGACCTTGGACTGTTTGTCCCTGAAAGCATCCCCCCCACCCTATCAGGGAAGCGTCTGTGGTTAGAGTTGCTACCGGACTGGGTAAGACAAATGGTCATCCTAGTGTTAGCTCTTGACTGTGTATCCACCACAAGAGATCCTTCTTGCAAGAATTCGTGATCAAGATTTCGTGAGACAGTGGAAGTTGTAGATATGACCACTGGGCGAATAGCATCCATTGAAGAATCCTCATGTGCATCCTGCCTAAAGGAATTACAAGAAGGGAGGCTGCCATCAAGCCTAGCACTCTTAATATTTGTCGTGCAGGGACTCTCTTGTTGTGAAGAAGGAGAAAAATTTGATGCCTGAGGTCTGATACTCTTGGTGGGGGGAGAGTAACCTGAGCCAGGGAAGTGTCTAGCTGTGCTCCTATAAATAAGATATGCTGTGACGGCGATAAGACAGATTTTCCAAAATTTACCGTTATGCCTAGTGAAGAGCAAAGACTGATGGTGTAGTCCCTCCCTGGCTTGTAGAAGATGATACTCGGTGGTGGCGGATAGGAGCCAGTCATCTAGATAAGGAAACACCCGGATTCCGTTTCGTCTCACGTGAGACGCTACTACTGCCATGCATTTGGTGAACACCCTGGGGGCTGAGGTGAGACCAAAGGGCAGAGTGCGAAACTGGAAATGACTGGCTCCCAGCCGGAAGCGCAAGTGATCTCTGGACGCCCTGGCCATCTTGATATGGTAGTATGCGTCTTTGAGATCTATAGAGCACATCCAGTCGCCCTTCTGCAGAAAAGGGAGGATTGACTGAAGCGTGACCATCCGGAACTTTTCCTTTTTCACAAAGGTATTTAACTTGCTGAGGTCTAAAATTGGCCTCCAGTCCCCTGTTTTCTTTGGAACTAAAAAGAACCTTGAGTAAGTTCCGGATCCTATTTGGTCTGCTGGGACTGGTTGGATGACTCTGTTTTGAGCAACCTTCCTATCTCTATGGTTGCTTGGTCTCGCAACTGGGTGGAGCGTCTGGGAGTTTTTGGAGTTGGGTGGCATTTTTATGAAGGGGATGTTGTAGCCTCTGGTAACTATGCTTTTTACCCAGTAATCTGATGTAAGATTTAGCCAGGCCTCTGGGTATAAAGCCAAGCGTCCCCCGACTGCCTCCAGAGTAGGACAGCCGGGCCTGCACTCAGGAGTGCTGGAAGGGCTTTCCAGAGAAGGTCTCTCTGTCACCCTGATTTTGCGGACCCCCTCTGCCAGCTGGGCAGCGTCTTCCGTTTCTTCCCCCTCCTCTGCCTCTGGAGGGGGCGTCACTTTGGGTGTGCTGTAAAGATCCCTGAGTCTTTCGGAACCACATTTTTCCTCCTCGTTGCCCTTTAGGGTAGGGTCTAGATGAAATGGAAAAACGGACCCCTACGGCAGACAGGGTCTTCCCTTCTTGTTCACACCTCGTGAGAGTCTCCTTTACTTTGGGCCCAAACAAGGAGGCACCATCGAAGGGGGCGTTGGCAAAGGAAGACTTAAAGGCTTCCGCAAAGGAGCATAAGTGCAACCAGGATTGTCTTCTCAGGGCGATCCCTGAAGCTGCCGCTCTACTCGACCCTTCAGCTGCGTATGAAATCAGCCTCATGGACGAGTTGACTATGGAATTTAGGGTGTTAAGTTGCGCTGTCACTTTCTCAGCGACAGCAGCATCTGTGTGTCCCTGGAGAGTATCTCCTAGTTCCTTAATGAGATCTCTCTGTAAACACGTGAAATGCATAAGGTAGTTGAGCGATTGGATGGAAAAAGTCGCCGAACTAAATATGCGCTTCCCATATCTGTCCATTGTCCTAGAATCCTTATTAGGAGGATGGACAGAGGAAGATGATTCAGACATCTCTTTCTTAGTGGCCGCCGCCACCATAGTATCTACGGGAACTCCTTTTGTAAGATAGGATTTATCTTGGGGAGCCGTCATGTATTTATTTGGTTTACGAGGGACTGGTTCCACTGTATCAGGTGTTTCCCAAGCCCTCCGAGCTATTAGATCCATGAGATCGTCAAAGGGTGGAGTCACCCAGGAGGTAGAAGGTTGAGTCCCAAATGCCTTCAGTAAGACCGATTCATCCACAGAAGGGGTAAGGGTTTGCCAGTCCCCTCTTTGCTTCAGGATTTCCAAAATGTCTGCAAATGAGACATCCTCAGAGGTGGACCGTGGGGACCCTTCTGTTTCATCTAAATCGGTATCAGATGTGAGAGATTCCTGAGGGGAAGCTATGTGCCTCCACTTGCACAGTTGTTTCCTCGGAACATCCTCAGCGGGAGCTTCTGGGGATGCATCTGAGGAACCAGAGTCACCATGTGGGGACTTCTGAGGCATTGGGTCTCGACGCTTGGTAGGTACCGAAGGCACAGAAGCAGAACGCGGACCTTTTGGAGAAGGAGATGAAGATACCGATGAAGTATGTGTCTGATCAGACAAGACCTTCCTCATGATGTCAAAGGCACCGGTGCCCCGACCCGAAGATCCGACCCGATCCGAAGAAGGAGGTCGTTTCTCCGGAATCGGAACCATGGGCTCCGACACTGAGGACGGATCCGAACTGATCTGAGCCGAGGCACCAAGGGGAAGAGTCGGAACTGATATCTCGGTTCGACTATCCCCCCCCGGAACCCAGGAACGATATTCGGCTCTGAGACTCTCCGGATGGTTCCGAAGGAGTCGAGGTCAACGGAGCCGATAGCACTACTGGAGGCTTCGGCACAGAGGGCTCTACAATCATCGGTTCTTCGACTCCTAACACCGATGACTCGACGGGTCTCGGAGGAGGAAGTGTTGAGGGAACTGGAATAGCTTCGAGTTTCGAAACCAGCTGGGATGAAACCTCGATTAATTTGGACAAAGCCGAGTTCTCCATAAGCGTCTGTACCACTCGGTCCACATCGGAGTCGGAAAGTGGCCTCGAAGAATGGGTCGAAGGGATCGAAGCCGCCACCGAGTGAAGGATAGCAGACGGTGGGACCTCTGATACCGGCTCCAAGACCCGAGCCTCGTGCAGAGATAAAGTCTCGACACCCGGCACCGACGTCATAAGAGCCGGTGTCCGAATCTGAAAAGAGGTGCTCGGAGCCGATGACTTGGGCTCCGACACTCTTGAAGACTTCGACCCCTTCGAAGACTTCGAAACCTGTTCAGCCTTGTCCAGGGCCTCCTGAAACTCGGGTTTAAGCAACCCTCTGCCAACCAATTTCCTGCGTCTTTCCAGCATGACCCTACCACTAAAGGAATGACAGATGGAACAGTCTTTCTGCAAGTGGAGAGGGCCAAGACAGTAGACGCAGGATGAGTGGTTGTCAGTAATGGACATCTTCTGTCCGCACTGGCACCTTTTAAAACCACTTTTGGTCTTTTCTGACATTTTTAACAGAAAGGGAAAAATCCAAGAAAAAACACAGCACTCTTAAGAAAAAATCCCTATAATACAATTTAATTATATATATGATATATATATATATATATATATATATATATATATATATATATATATATATATATATTTATTTATATATATATATATATATATATGAAAAATAGAAAAAGTTAAAGGCAAAAAATTATCTTTTTTTTTTTTTTTAAGTACTGTAAATTCTTACAGAAAAATGGCCTAAGGCCTTTACTAAGAATTTTAAGGTAACAAACTAACTAAACTAGTCTTAAACAACAACTATATAATAAACTTATCAAACACTATAAAGAAAGAGTATAAAAAATAAAATTAGAAGCATATAACAAGAAATATATAGTAAAAATTCTACTGGCCCGAGCCTCTCGATGCGATCTGCTGCTAGCGGCAAACTAGATCTGGGGGCTAGCACCAAAGGATCATGGGATATTACTGTGCCTCGAGCTTTCTCAAAGATGCGGAGCTGGTGATGCGGCTGACTCGGAGCCGAGGATCGGCTCTGAACCCGTGTGTAAGAACAAACGGCGAGATTGAACAATTTCACATCATTACATATAGGCAGATTGTCAGAGAGAGAATAAGGAAACATATACACTGGTTTCTGTTAAGCATTGTGTATATTGAGTTGTGGGCAGTATAGAGATATCAGAAATGGCTAGCAGTTATTCAATTGTAGTATTAGAAAACTGGAAAAGTAAAAAACTTTTTTTTTTATTTCTCTTTTGTTATATCATGTTCCTTAAAAAATAGTAGGGAAATAAGTTATCAGAAAGAGTGTTACAGGCATTTAAAGCTATTAAGGCTGGTGGAGAAAGTATCAGTCAGGATTAGTACACGGGCATAGCCAAAGGGATTTTAGGAAGGATCTAAGTTGCTTATTGAAAAGTGGAGTAGAAGTAAGAGATGTTATTTCATTTGGAAGCTTGTTCCAAGTATTTCCAACAGAGTTAGTGAACAGGAGTCACCAGATTTATTGTTGGATTTAAGGGTTGCTACTAGTAGCTTATTAGCTGATCGTAGGTTTGTGAGATTTTTGTAAGGGGTAATAATGTTAGAGTATTGGAGTGTTGGTGGGATGGTACTAGATCTTGTGGGCGATAGTAAGTTGTAGTAGAAGAAATTGGTTTTGCAATTCCAGCCATCCTAGTTGTTTCAGGTTTTTGCAATGGTGGGTACGAAAAGGGGATCCAGTGGCAAATCTGGCGATGTTATTATATGAGGTAGCCAGTTTGTTTAGATTGCTTTTGGAAAGGTTTGTATAAATGGGGGAGGCATACAGAAGGGTGGATAATTAGAAGTTATGTACCTACCATAACGTTCTATGTTAGTTATCTTCTCTCGCCTTCTTTCTTGCTGGATGGGTTCGGAGCCGATCATCGGCTCTGACTCGGCACTTGCTAAGCTTGAGAGCTAATTTTACCAGTTCGAGGCAACCCTATATCCCATGATGCAAGGCGGAGATTACTCAGATCTCGTTTGGTAGCTAAAGAAATAGCAGTATTTTCTTCCAACTTAAGAGGAGGAAGAAATAAGGATACTAAATAACATCATAACCCTCTAGAAAGAATCAACATAATCTAGTGACACTAGGAGTTGAACAGCTAGAAAAAAGGTAATAACCTCTTAATAGAAGATGTATAATCTTCCTGGTCTGACCAGGCTAGGGGGATGGAGGGCGGGATGCAAGAAAGAAGGCGAGAGAAGACAACTAACATGGAACGTTATGGTAGGTAGATAACTTCTAAATGTTAAGTTGTCAATCTCGCCTTCATTCTTGCTGGATGTGACCGCGTCCCTAGCACCTCTATCCTGGGTGGCTCAATGGAACAGACTCTTGAGAACGGTGGCACCAAAATTTGCTCTGTCTCTGGAGACCAAATCTAATTTGTAATGTGAAACAAAGGTATGAGGAGAGGCCCATGTGGCTGCTGCACAAATAGTGTCTATTGGAAGTCTAGCTTGAAAAGCTGTAGATGTAGCTAGAGCTCTGGTAGAATGGGCTTTTGGGTTAGAAACCAACTCTTTGCCTCTGAGCTGATAAATGTAAGTGATCACAGAAGACAGCCACCTAGATAAAGTTACCTTAGAAACTGGAAGTCCTTTCCTGTTCTCTGCATAGGATAGAAATAGTTGATCAGATTTCCTAAAATTTTTGTCTTATCCAGATAATATCTGAGCTGGCGGTGAACATCGAGATAATGTAACTTTTGTTCAGCTCTATCAGAATAGTTCGGAAAAAATACTGGAAGATCAATGGATTGATTTAGGTTAGTTTGTGATGCCACCTTTGGTAAGAAAGACGGATTAGTTCTTAGGGATACCCTGTCTTTGTGGAATATTAGATAGGGAGGCGAACACAGAGAGCATGAAGCTCAGATACTCTTCTGGCAGATGTAATGGCAACTAGAAAAGGGTCTTCCAAGAAAGCAATTACAAAGAACAGGCAGCTGCAGGTTCGAACGGGCAAGAATCAAGGATGTTAAAATTAAATTTAGATCCCACTGTGGTGGGGCATCTCTAATCGGAGGTTTCAATAAAAGATACCTCAAAGGAATGCCTTGCAAAGTTTATGTGACATAATGTTGTGGTCCAAAAAGCCTATATGAAAATTTGAAATGGCTGCCAGTTGAACTTTCACTGTGGAAGAAGAGGATCCTGAATGAAAAATGTCAGCTAGGAAGTCCAATACCGAATGAATTGGAGCAGTATAGGGGGTCTATGTTCCTAGCTTTTGCCCAGAAAGAAACGTCGCCATTTACTAGTGTAAATCTTTCTGGTAGAAGATTTTAGGGAAGCTACTATGATATCCCATACAGGATTAGAAATCAGAGGAAGCCTGGCTAAGGATGGAAGTGGAGCAACCAAGCAGTGAGGTTGAGAGAGGGTATGGATTGGTGCAGTTGACCCGACTGGTGGGTCAGAAGATCTGGAACCGGGTCCAGATGCCATGGCTGTACCAAGAGGTAATGATGTAGGAATGGAAACCATATCTGTCGAGGCCAATAAGGGGCAATGAGAATCAACTTGGCTCTCAAAGCGGTTGCTTTCTGAATTAGCTGAGGTATCAGCGGAAAAGGTGGAAAGGCATAAAGAACTCCCCGGGGCCAATCTTGGGTTAGAGCGTCTCTGGGGGGATGGCCTGGAAGGGGGAAGAGAGAGAAGAAGTCTGGGCATTTGCTGTTTTGAGGTGTAGCGAAAAGGTCGCAGCAAGGAAGACCCCACTTCTGAAAAATCTCTTCCGTCACTGTTTGAGAGACCACTCGTGAGGCATGAGAATAGCTCTGCTCAATCTGTCCGCTATGATGTTGGATTTCCCGGGGATGTGCGTTGCTATCAGAAACCGGTGGGAGGAGATTGCCCATTGCCAAAGTCTGAGAGCCTCTCGACACAGTGGATAGGACTTGGTTCCGCCCTGTTTGTTTATATACCACACTACGGACATATTGTCCATTTGGACTGCAATAGTTCCCAGGGGAAGAGAGTCATTGAGGGCTTGCAACGTTAAAAGCACTGCTCTCATCTCCAGAACATTTATGTGCAGATGGTACTCGAAAGGTTGCCAAGTGCCATGGACCATTCTGCCCTGATAATGCCCCCCCCCCCATCCGATCAGGGAGGCGTCCGATGTAACCGTGGCAACCGGGGCAAGAGGAACAAATGGTCTGCCTTGATGGATTTGAGGGGACGATATCCACCAAGTCAGATGTCTTTTGCAAGTTGGAGTTACTATGATCTCGTGATGCATGGGAAGTTGTTGAAAGGACCATTGGGTGAATAGCATCCATTGTAGAAGACGCATGTAAAAGCGGGCGAGGGGAAGAAGTGTTATGGCAGCAGCCATAAGACCCAGTACTTTCAGAGCAAATCTGGCCTGAATTTTGTTGCTGAATAGAATCACTTGGACGTGTCTTTGAATGTCCAAGATCCTTTGGTCTGTCAACCTTGCTGAAAGTTGTACGGTGTCCAATCTTGCGCCTATAAAAGTAATATATTGACAAGGCGACAAGGCAGATTTTTCGAAATTTATAGAAATTCCTAGCCCTCTGCAAGTGTGAATGGTGTAATTTCTGGCTTGGAGAAGCTGATGCCTGGTGGTGGCAGTGAGGAGCCAGTCGTCTAGATATGGAAACACCTGGAATCCTTGACGTCTCAGGTGAGCCGTAACCACTGCCATGCATTTGGTGAACACTCTGGGGGCTGGAGTGAGTCCAAAGGGCAGGGCTCTGAATTGGAAGTGACTGGTCCCCAGCCAGAAGCGGAGAAATCTTCTGGAGCGTCTGTGAATTTTTATGTGGTAGCATCCTGAAGATCTATTGAGCACATCCAATTGTCCTTGCCCAGAAAGGGCAGAATGGACTGAAGCGTGACCATCCGGAATCTTGATTTCTTTACAAACTTGTTGAGTTTGCTGAGATCTAATATTGGTCTCCAGTCTCCTGTCTTTTTTGGAACTAAAAAGAACCTTGAGTAGATTCCGGATCCTATTTGGTCCGCTGGGACTGGCTGGATGGCTCTTCTTACTAGCAGTTTTGATATTTCTAGTACTGCTAATTCCCTTAGACCGGGTGGAACGTCTGGAAGGGTTCCCTTTTGTTGAATTGGGGTTTGAATAAAGGGAATTTTGTAACCCTCGGATATAATTGACTGTACCCATTGGTCTTGAGAAAGGGAAAGCCAGGCTATTGGGTACAGCGATAGTTTTCCCCTGACTGCCTCCGAAGGCGGACAATCAGGCAACATCTCAGGGATGCTGGAAGGGTTTGTCAGAAAGAGGCTCTCTGCTACCCTGATTCTGCGGACCACCTCTGCCCCTAGGGCGTCTATTATTCTTACCCCCTCTGCCTCTGGGGCTAAACTGACTTCGTGCCTCAGGGCTGACTCCTTGTGATTTGCGAGTCCACATTTTCCCTCCCTTCTGTCCTTTGGGGTAAGGTCTAGAAGGGTGGAGAAATGGACTCCTCACGGCAGAAAGAGTCTTGCCATCTTGTTCGCATCTAGTCAAAGTGTCTTTCACTTGAGGACCGAAAAAAGTGGAGCCATCAAAGGGGGAGTTTGTGAAAGACACCTTGAAGGGGTCTGAAAAATTACAAAGCCGCATCCAGGACTGACGCCTTAAAGCCACTCCTGTGCCTGCGGCCCTACACGCTCCATCGGCTGCATAAGAAATGAGCCGCATGGAGGAGTTAGCAATGGAGTTAAGGATTCCTAGCTGTGAGCTAATCTTATCCTGAGACCCAGCAGCTGACGGATCCTGTAAAACTTCTCCCAACTCTTTAAGAACATCTCTTTGAAGGCGGGTGAAGTGGCATAAGTAGTTCAGCGATCTCATAGCAAAAGTCACTGAAGAAAAAATCACACATTACCTGTCCATAGTCCTAGAATCTTTATTAGGAGGATGGACAGGTACTGAAGGATCAGCTAATTCCTTCTTGGTGACAGCAGCCACCACCATGGCATCAACTGGGGCACCCTTTGTCAAATATTGTCTGTCTTGTGGGGCAGTAATAAATTTTGAAGGTCTCCTAGGATAGGTTCCACGAATCTGGAGCCATCCATGCCTTCCGAGCCACTACCTCCATGAGAGGGTCGAAAGGCGGAGACACCCAGGAGGTGGAGGGTCGAGATCCGAACGCCTCTAGGTATACTGACTCGTCCTCGGAGGGATTAAGGGAGTTCCCCCTCTGTTTAAGGATTTCAAGGATGTCTGAAAATGAGACATCCTCAGAGGAGGACCTTGGGGATCCCTCCGACTCATCCAAGTCAGTATCTGATGTAGTAGACTCAGGGGAGTCTAAATGTTTCCTCTTACATGTCCTCTTACACGGGGGTTCTCCTGACGGATCAGGAGAAGCCTCGGAAGAGGAAGATATTCCCAATGGGGAAACCTGAGGCGTTGGATCTCTGGGTCCGGGAGCAAGAGAGTGGGAAGAGACGTCAGCAGGCACTGTAGTGGGAGGAGCTGATGGAACTGTCCGTTGACTAAGCCCAGGGGCTAGTACACTCCTCATCACCTCGAAGGCTCCCCCGTCAGAGAGACCAGAAAGTTCCCTCTCCGAAGAGATAGGAACCCCAGGCCTCACCGAGAGGGAAGGCTCCGAGGCAGATGTCGGCGCCGAGCTCACCAACGAAGCTCCGAGGGAGAAAGGGTCGGACAAGGGTCCGATGCCACTCGCCCCTCAGAGCCGAGAGAGACTACACGCCCGGATCCCTCCAATGAAGGTCTCAAGGAGGAAATCGGAGCCGAGGACGACGGAGCCGAAAGGGGTGGTATCGGCTCCGAAGTCACAACGGTATCGGTTCCGAGGAGCTCCGGCTCCGAACTCTGTAAGAGAGTCGGAGGAGGAATGCTTGGTGGATGTGATATAGCTACCGTCTGTTGAGATGGGCTATGGAGTATTTGGGCCAATGCCTGAGACTTTAATAGTCTATTCACCAGTCTCTCAAGGTCGTGATCAGATAGCCTGGATGACCGAGAAGATCGGCTCCGATGGCTCCACTCTGAGAGCAAAGGTGATCTCGGAGCCGAATGTATGGATTCCACTGAAGGGGATCGAGATCTCTTTTTTGAGATCAATGGAGCCATCGGAGCCGAAAATACGTCGGCTCCAGCCGGATCCGACACTGAGTGTCTGGATCTGGTAGTATCGGCGCCGGATGGAGCTGATACTGAGACTGGCATGGAAAGATTGGTTCTGGCCGGAGCCGATCTCGAGCCTGGTGAGGAAGGACCTGAAGCCGACGGCTTGGAAGCTTGAGCCGAAGGCTTAACAGGTTTCGAGGGCTTCCCCGGCACCGACTTAGTCGGGGAGCTCTCGGGCTTTAATAAGCCCCTTAATATGAGTTTATTTTTTCGTTCCTGCAGGACTCTTGGGCTGAAAGCATGACAGATAGCACAAGAGTCCTGCAGGTGCGAAGGTCCCAGGCAATAAACACAAGAAGTGTGACTGTCTGTCAGAGACATCTTCTGACAGCACGAGTCACACTTCTTGAAGCCTGAGACCTTAGTGTCCTTTGACATAACTGTGTCGATGAACAACAGTAACACAATCACACACAAAAAACACTTAGTCCAACAAATTAAATTAAATTAACCAGGAAAAACACACAGTCACACACAAACAATCCCTGACAGGAAAAATTTAGGGAGGGGAAGGCCTAAGGCCTGACTAGGGACAAGGGAATATTTAGTCAAAAAGAAGGGAACACTGATGGGAATAGGGCTAAGGTGAGTCGATAATTAACAAAAATATAATATATATATATATATATATATATATATATATATAAAGTTAAAGGGGGGTAGACGAAAAGTCTCTGAAAAGTTCACTTACCAAGAGCTGGTAAAAGAAGGCACCTTGTTAGCGAAGTGGCAAACGAGATCTGAGTAATCTCCGCCTTGCATCATGGGATATAGGGTTGCCTCGAGCTGGTAAAATTAGTTCTCGAGCTTAGCAAGTGCCAAGTCGGAGCCGAGGATCGTCTCCAAACCCATCCAGCAAGAATGAAGGCGAGATTGACAACTTAACATCAGGTGTGTTTGGGCAATAGTAGTCCTGGCTGAAGGTGTAAAAAAGGGTTTAAGCCTATACAGGAAACCAAGTTTTCTATTGACTGATCTAATGGTTATGTTTATGTGTGAGTCAAAGTTAAGATTATGATCTTTTGTAACACCTAAAAGTTTGGTGGTAGAGCTGGGTGCTATTGTAGTGCCATTATTTAAAGTAACTGTGAAATTGATAGGGGAGGACTTTTGTGTCGGTGTGAACAGTAATAATTTTTTTTGGGTTAAGGAGGAGGCAGCGTTTATGGAACCAGTTTTCCACTAAGATAAGAACTTTTTGGGTACTGGACTGCAGTTCAGCAGAAGAAGCTGCGGCACAGATTAGTGTTGAATCATCTGCATATTGTATGCAGGTGGTTTAAGGGAGGAAAGTGTTAAGCTCTTTAATGAAGACAGAAAAACGTTGAGGTCCCAAAATAGAGCCCTGTTGGGACTCCCAAAGTGATAGGGAGCAGACTGGATAGGTTATTTTCCCAGAGGACTGCTTGTTGTCTATTTTCTAGATAGGACTTGAACCATTGTACTGCCTGAGTGTCTAATGATAGCGATTTAAGTATATCTAACATAAGGTAATGATTGACCGTGTCGAAAGCTTTTGATAGGTCCAAAAACAGAGCTGAGGAAAGTAGGGTATTATTACGATTTTTATTAATAGAGTCTGAAAAGGATAAGAGTGCAGTTGTAGTACTGTGGTATGGCCTAAAGCCATGCTGGCAGTCTGCTAGTAGGTTGTTATGGAGGAGATGCTCAAGAAGTTGCTAATGAATACATCTCTCCATGATTTTTGCTAAATGGGAAAGTAGGGCTATGGGACGGAAGTTAGAGAGTTCATTAGAGTTACCTCCCTTATGCAATGGGATAATATGTGAGACTTTCCAGAGAAATGGGATTGAACCTTCTGCAATGGTTCTGTTAATCAAGATGGAAATAGGGTAGGCAAGTACTCCAGCTGCGATTTGCAAATATTCGGCTGGAAGGAGGTCAGCTGATGGTGTACATGGCTTAAGTTTAAGAAGTAAGGTATGGATGAGAGATGTAGGAATTGGCTGCAGATGTAGAGCAGGGGGGATATTGGATATAGAGAGTGGCTCTGAGGTGCTAACAGGTGGTAAGGTATTTGCTAGAGACTGAACGGTTTCAGAAAAGAATTTGTTAAAGGTGTCAGCAATGTGGTTGGGGAAGTCTGAGTCGAATTAGATGGGGTCGGAGTTTTGGAATGTCCTGGGTGAAGTAGTTTATTTATATCCAACCAGAATTTTTGTGGGTTTTGGTGTTGGGTTTGTTGGAGTTTAAGGTAATAGTTTTTTTTTATCATGGAGAATTAATTTTTTAGTGGCATTTCTAAGCTGTCTAAGGTTTTGATGATCAGCTGGGTTTCTACTATTTCTCCATCTGGACCAGACTTTATTTCTTTGAAGTATTTTGTGCCTGGTGTCTTTTGTGAACCAAGGAGCGGCTTTGTTCCTAGTTCTGACAGTACGAGAGGGGGCATGGTGCTCTAGAATTTGTAGAAGGTACTGTTAAAGTATGAGACTGCTTCTTCAAGAGGTAGGTATTTTAGGGGTGACCAATTACATGCTTTGAGCTCGGCCTGGTAGCTAAATGGGTTCAGATTTTTCTTGTTCCTGGTAGTTTTAAATATTATTTGGTTGGGGATAAAGGTCTTTTGTCTGGTTATAAAGGTAAGAGAGTGGTCAATAATGTCATTGGGAAGAATGCCTGTTTTATAGGAGAGGGGATTACTGTTAACTAATATCCAGTCTAAGGTGCTTTGTTTGTTACTAGGTTTGTGGGTTCTAGTTCGGGAGGTGATGGTTTGGAAGAAGCCATAAAGATTAATGTGAGTAGTTGGTTTGGCAGAAGTGCAACAATTCCACTCAATATTAAAGTCACCTAGGAGTATGGTTTCTTGAGGGAAAGATGTGGAGAGCCAGCTAAGAGCATTTTCAAGAGTATTAATGTTATTACCTGGAGGGATATAGGAGCAGATTATGTATAGGGATTTATTAGTATTAATCTGGAGCTTAGAGACTAATATTTTGGCACTACTAGGTGATGGAGGTTGACTATCTAGTGGGGTAACTTGTAATTCAGATTTGAACAGTATTGCTACCCCACCCCCCCCCTTTTTGTTTAGACGATCTAGTCTCAGGATGTTATAGCCAGGTGGGATTATGTCATTGTCCTTGGTTTCTGGTTTGAGCCAAGTTTCTGTTAAGCATAATATGTCAAAAGAACGAGTGTCTAAAAGGGCATGTAGCTGGGTGATTTTATTGTTTAAGCTACATATATTAAGGTGGGCTATGAGTAGAGAGTTAGGGGAGCTAGTGGAAGTCTGAAAAGAGGTGGGGTAGAGAGGTTGGGGGTTAGGGACATAGTAGGGGAAGGTTAACTGAAGTAATCAGAAATAGGTTTACAGAAGGCTAGGTGAGGGGTGGAGCTGTTTAGGGTGAGAGTGGTAAAGGAAGGAGGTAAGTAATTAGGAGGTGAACTGTTAAGTAGTTAATGAAATGGAGTAAGCTACTGGATGAAGAAGGGTAGGGGAGTGGCTATGGAGGTATAAGGTTGAGTAGAGTGGGGTGGGTGGGATATGGGGGTAGGGTAGGGGAGCGAAGCTGGCTAGAGAAGATAAGGTGAGTATAGCAGAAAAAGTATCAGCTGTCTACAGAGGTTTGGCTTTAGTATTAAGGATTTAAAATGTATTATTACTTTTAAGGGATAAAAGTGGTATAGAAGAACATTACATGTGGGATGTTTAGCATAGAGAGAGTAATATTAAGCAGTGATTAGAATGTCGAGTAGGAATGATAGAAATCTACCTGCATTTAGTTTAAGACCTTTGGGATAATCTATTTGTGTTGATTTATAGGTTAGTAGATGCTGCCACCTAGTGGTCACATGGGATATCAAAGTAAGAGAGATAGGTAAAAACCTATTCAAAGAGTAATAACATCTAGGCTAAGAAAGAAAGGGGGGAAGGACAGGGGTCAGTGGTAGGCTGCTAAAGCTTGCACGTGGTAGGACTAACTCAAAAAGTAAAGGCTGTACAAAAGCAATTAGTAGTAAATTAGGTATTGGTAACGTACATTAACTACTTGGGCAATATCAGCTTTCTAAAAAGTCTGGATATCAGTCGGCTTCAGGGTGTCTGCAGGGTATAGTAGGAGGTTAGCCTTTAATATGTGAGGCAGGGAGGGAGCACCCAGATGCGGGTTTGCTGTAAGACAAGGAGAGACAACACAGGGTTAGATAATATGGAGGAAGGAGAGGAGAGGTAGAGGGGTGGACAAGATGTTAGACCATAGTCAGAGGAAAAATGGAGTAGAAAGTGTAGTACAACAGGTCGTGAGAGATGAGTAGATAGAGGGTAACTGTAGAAGAGAAGAAGGTTAGGGAGGAAATAAGAAAAAGCAGCAGTTTTAGGCAATTACAACAATAAAAATTGACAGTGAATCATAACAACACGAAACTAACACTCTACTGTGTTAATATATTAAGAGTAGCAGTTTTAGGCAATACAACAATAAAAAGAGGCAGTGAATCTGTATAACATGCAGCTAACACTCTATTGCTCAGTTTAATATTGGTTACCCTCTTCCAATTGAGAGGAAGGGGAGTAGATAACAGTGGTCAAAAGTAAGCAGGTTAAGCAATTACAATCAGCACATTAAATGCACCTTAAGTTAGGCAACTGAAATCAGCACATTAAATGCATTTTAAGAAACAGTACATTAAATGAAAAGCAAAGTGTGTCTAGGTCATCTAATTACTCAACTTGGAAGAACCAGAGCAGTACAAATACAGTAAAGTAACTATAGAAAACCATGCTACGATGTAGGAATCAGTACATATCTAAAGTGAACAACACATATACTCGCACCCTTAATTTCCTAGCCTATGCAACTAAATAACACTCGATGCTCATACCAAAGCACTATTTGATTAACATAGTACAACACATGGACAGAAACCCAATTAGTTCTAGCAAAGGTCGCATGCAAAAACCCCTTTATAATACTACCCATGTAACTAATCCAAATGTATCAGGCCTGCAGGTAGTGCATAGGGGATGCCTTTACAAAACCACCTTAAGGGAAAAGAGAGAATACACACCCTCGCTAAAACACCTTGTGGTCGGCAGCCATATAACTAGGGAGCATTTGCCACAGCAGAAATTAACCTTAGAGTTTTAAGAAGCTAACAACGAGCCCCAAAAATGCTAGCAAGAAATGAAAGCTAGCCACAAGCTCCTCTAAGCAAGATACATCTGGAGGCTATCTTACTTTATAGATAGTACAACGGAACGCAGCCAAGCAGACTATAACCAGTCCACTTAGTCCCATGTTCATTAGGACTTGACTGAACGCACCTCCAATAACTAGAATGGCTTTGCATGAGTTGAAACCTTACAATAAGTGTGTAAGTATGAGTGCAACCACATACCTAACTATGTACTTTAAAAAATAGGTTGGCTTCGCGTGCGTTAAAGATTTACCATAAAATGCTCGAGTATAAGCATAAACCACACTATCGTGTCCATTAGCCTGAAAGCTAGCTACGAGTCGATTATGCGCATTAAAAACTAGAAAGTAACCATTAAAAAATTAGGGTGGCTTCACATGAGTTAAAGCCATACCATAAAGTGCGTGTGTCTATCAACAAACCACACTATCGTGTCCAGTAGCCTGAAAGTTAGCTACGAGCCAGCTATGCGCTTTTGAAAAATATGATAGCTTAGTAACAATTAAGGACTTACTATACAATGCTAGTTTTTACGCATGAACCATAAGATCATTTTATGTCCTAAAAACTAGCTACGAGCCTTACAGACCCTAGAAGCAGCTGGTTGATATTATATCATAATTAAGGCATGACTGCAAGGAAGTATGCAGAACAAAACACGTACAATGTACGCACGAGTATACTATCACTGTACAGCAACTGTTCCTTTGTTCCTCAGATATAGTACAGTCAATAAACACCAAAGTTAGCAACTAAGCACAGACACAGAAGTAGACCTACCGTGTATCAAGTCAAGCAGCCCAACCACAGGCCTGGGACAAGGGAGATGTGGACGCTACGGAACAGAGTTCAAAAATGGCGCCACAGTCCGTGACTGGTATAAGTAAACTCAGGGAGGAAAACAGCTAGGGGAGGGGATAGGTAGAGAGGAGGAAGGTCAGCCCAGGGGGGGGGGAAGTAGGCGGGAAGGAAAAAAGCGGGAAGAGAATGACCTAACATATGCGAGTACAGCAGAAAAAGTATCAGCTGTCTTCAGAGGCTTGGCTTTAGTGGTAAGGATTTAAAATGTATTATTACTTTTAGGGGATAAAAGTGGTATAGAAGAACATTACATGTGGGATGTTTAGCATAGAGTAATATTAAGCAGTGATTAGAATGTCGAGTAGGAATGATAGAAATCTACCTGCATTTGGTTTAAGACCTTTGGGATAATCTATTTGTGTTGATTTATAGGTTGGTAGATGCTGCCACCTAGTGGTCAGATGGGATATCAAAGTAAGAGAGATAGGTTAAAACCTATTCAAAGAGTAATAATGTCTAGGTCAAGAGAGAAAGGGGGGAAAAAAGACGTTATGTCTTACCATAACGTTCCATCTGTATTGTTGATCCTCGATCAGTCATTAAGCGTGGGTATCGGTTCCGACCTCAGAACCGAGCCGGCCATCTTCCAAGCTCGCGTCAGCTACAAACTCTCGAGCTAAAAACTCTTACCCAGAATTCCCCTGTCCCTGTTACCTCAGATTGAGTTTGCAAGTCAAAAGAAGGTAAAGGCTACCTCTGGTCAAATGACCTAAAGAACTGGATGGTGAGATTCATTAGAAGCCACAGGAGGGGGAAGAAGGGAGGGTCGTAATGACTGAACGAGGATCAACAATACAGATGGAACCTTACAGTAAGACATAACTTCTTTATCTGATTTTGTTAATCTTCGTTCATTCCTTACGTGTGAGACAGAGTCCCCAGCTACCTTTATTCCTTGGAGGCTCTCATGGAAGGACATTCCTGAGCACCATAGAACCAAAAGATGCTCTTCCCCTGAAGGCCAAATCCAATTTGTAATGATTGATGAAGGTATGAGGGGTAGCCCAAGTTGCAGCTGTACAAATGTCATGTAAAGAAGCTCTGGCATGGAAGGCAGCAGAAGTTGCCACCAACCTTGTAGAATGAGCCTTTATGGTGGTAGGTAATGGAATATTACGTTGTCTATAAATGAAGGTCATACAATCTTTCAACCATTTAGCCAATGTGACCTTAGCAACAGCACATCCTAATCTAGGTCCAGAATAGGTCAAAAATAACTGGTCTGATTTACGAGAGGCCTTAATCCTGTTCAAGTAGAAGCGAAGTTGCCTGTAAATATCTAGGGTATGTAGGCAATACTTTCCTTTGTTTGAATGATTGGGGAAGAAAACTGGCAATTCAATGGTTTAATTAATGGACATTTCAGAGATCACTTTTGGCAGAAAGGAAGGATTAGTTCTCAATGACACTCTATCTCTATGAAAAATCAAGTATGGGCTCTTGATGCATAAGGCTTGAAGCTCAGAGATTTGTCTGGCAGAAGTAATGGAGACCAAAAACAAGGTTTTCCATGACAAATATTTGAGGTCGCAAGAAGAAGCTGGTTCAAAAGGTGGCATTGTCAAAGCTTGTAGGAATAGTGACAGGTCCCATGGTTGAGTAGGTTCTCTAAAAGGGGGTTTTAGATGATTCACGCCTTTTATGAAAGTCTTACGTAATTTGTGTGACATAAGAGAGGAGTCTTGGACACCATCATGGAAATTAGATTTTGCAGTCAAATGAACTCGAATGGTAGAGGCAGATAGACCAGATTGAAATAGGGTGGCTAGATACTCCAGTACTATCAACACTGGTGCTGAAAAAGGATCTACCTGTTTTTCTTTCAGCCAAAAAGTAAATCTTTTCCACTTGCTGAGATGTGTAATTCTGGTGAAGACTTATGAGATGCAATAAGAATGTCATGTACTGGCAAAGAAAGATCATTCTGCCCAGCAATCAAGGGAATTGGAGGAGCCAAGATGTGAGCATCAAGCTGTTCAAGTTGGAGTGAATCAGATTCTGTGGATGGGAGATCAACCCCGGGGTTGGATGGAAAATCCACGGTTGATCTAGCAGGTGAGGCCAAAGGAAGGGGAACCAAATCTGACGAGGCCAATATGGTGCTATGAGGATTACTTTGCTCTTCAACTGGCAGGCTTTCTTCAGAAACTGGGGAATGAGGGGGGGAGAGGTAGAAATGCATAAAGTAGACCCGAGGGGCAATCATGGACTAGAGCATCCCTGGGTGACTGTCCGGGAGGGGGAATCAGGGCGAAATAGTTGCTGCATTTGTAGTTGGTCGGAGACGCAAAGAGGTCGCAGCAAAGAAGACCCCAGCAGTTGAAAATCTCTGCCGCTATCAAGGGATTCAGGGACCACTCGTGAAGTTGTAGTATACAGTTGCTGAGTCTGTCTGCTATCATCAAAAGTAAATTAAGGCACCAAAGTTACACACTGGAAATCAGTCACTGTACTTTATTGCAGAAGACAAACGGTAAGCGCTTTCACAACTTAATGTTGCTTCATCAGACCACATCACTACAACTGATGCTTGGTTAAATACTAGGACAATTAGTATGACATCACAATTTAAAGAGATATTACTCCACTAACATAAGAACATATATCGATATCCATAAGAAAAATGCATAAAATATATAGAAAGGTGTGTATTTACACACAATAATATTTAAAAAAGGAGGAATGTCATCCCTGATGGTTATTAAATATATATATATATATGTATGTATATATATATATATATATATATATATGTATATGTATATATATATATATATATATATATATATATATATATACATATACACATTTTGTGCACATATAACCATAATAGTACAATAAAAAATATATAAAAAACTCATATTTAGTGTTTAAGGCGCCTTGCCTTAAGGTAAGGAACTAATGAGGTGCAGCCATTCAAACCAGGATATCTATCTGCTTGTAATTTAGTGATCCATTGTTGTTCTAATTCTTCAGTGTGGTTTTCTACATCACCACCTCTCTTTGCCCTTACTTTTTGTTGTAAGATTAAAAATTTAAAACAGTGACTACTGTCTGTATTCAGGACATGACTGGCTAGAGCATTTGATTATATGTTCTAACATTCTTTCACTAAAGCTCCTATTTGTTTTGCCTACATAATAGGCAGGGCATGCTTGGCAAAATAAGAAGTTATGTACTCACGATAATGTTCCATCTGAGTAGGTATCTTCATTTGTCTGCAACCTGTGGGATACGGATCCGATCTCGGATCCGAGCCGGCAACTTCTAACATAGCATAGATCCGAGCTCCTAGCTCCTCCCCCTTACACATAATCCCCTGCCTGCCCTAACTGACCTCAGATCAAGTTTGCCCCATAGCACAACAGATAACAGGTGTCCCAATGGGAACATATGCTAATAACACAAGAGCGATCCAATCGGTAAGGGGGAAGGAGGGGGGGATGGTTGCAGACAAATGAAGATACCTACTCAGATGGAACGTTATGGTGAGTACATAACTTCTTAATCTGAAGTAGGAACTTCATTTGTCAGCAACCTGTGGGACAGAGTCCCCAGCTACCTAAATCTTGGGTGGCCTTCATGGAAGGATATTCCGGAGCATCGCAGAGCCAAAGGACGCTCTACCTCGGGAAACAACATCTATTTTATAATGGCTGATAAAGGTGTGAGATGAAGCCCAAGTGGCTGCGGAACAAATGTCATCCAATGGAACCCTAGCTTGAAAGGACGCAGAAGTGGCAACGGCCCTAGTAGAATGAGCATGGACCGCTTGAGGTGCAGGCCTTCCTGAACTCTGATATGCTAGCAGAATATAGCTTGAGATCCATCTAGAGAGAGAAACCTTAGAAACTGATTTTCCGAAATTACTTTTGGCAAAGGAGATAAACAACTGATCGGATTGCCTATGACCAGCAGTTCTGTGGATATAAAAACGTAATTGTCTGTGTACGTCCATGGAATGAAGCTTGTACTCTCCTTTGTTATGAAAGTTGGGGAAAAACAGTGGGAGATTGATGGATTGATTGATGTTTGCTTCTGAAGATACCTTAGGTAGAAAGGACGGGTTGATTCTGAGGTAAACCCTATCCGGGTGAAAAACCAAATATGGTGGCTTGACACAAAGGGCTTGCAATTCCGATACCCTTTTGGCTGAAGTTATGGCCACCAAAAAGGCTGTCTTCCAAGAGAGAAATTTGAGATCAACCGTGGCAGCCGGTTCGAATGGGGGACCAGACAAGGCCTGCAAGACTAAGGATAAATCCCATGGAGGTACCACCTCTTTAACTGGAGGCCTAAGGAGGAAGGTACCCTTGAGGAAGGTCTTACATAGTTTGGAAGTGATAATAGGACCAGACTCTTGCCCCACATGGTAGTATGAGATTGCTGCCAGCTGTACCTTGACTGTGGAAGAACTAGCCCCCTGGTGAAAGAGAGAGGTTAGAAAATCTAGAATTGATGATATCGGGGCTGTAAAAGGGTCTAAACGACGGTGTTTTGCCCAAATGGTGAAGCGTTTCCACTTACTCCGATAAACCTTCCTGGTGGAAGGCTTGTGAGCTGCTACAAGAATGGCTTTGACCGGTGATGAGATCCCGGGAGTCCTTATGAGGAGTGGAACAGGAGCAACCAAGCCGTCAGCTTGAGGTTGACCAGGTTCGGAGTCGGAAGACCGAGAGGATGAGAGATGAGGTCCGGAATGGGATCCAGAATCCATGGTGGATACACTAGGTGAGACCATAGGTAAGGTAACCACGTCTGACGAGGCCAGAATGGGGCAAGGAGGATCATTCTGCTCCCCAGCTGCCTGGCTTTCTGCAACAATTTCAACATCAGGGGTAGAGGAGGGTAAGCATAAAGCAGACCGGGAGGCCAAGCATGAACTAGAGAGTCTCTCGGGGACTTCCCCGGAGGGGGGATCAAAGCGAAGTAATCGTTGCATTTCGTGTTTGAAGGAGAGGCAAAAAGATCATAACAAGGTCGCCCCCATCGGGCAAGTACTTGCTCTGCCACTCGGTGGTTGAGAGACCACTCGTAAGGAGTCAGGATAGTACGACTGAGCCTGTCCGCTAAAATGTTGGACCGTCCTGGAATGTGCATTGCTATGAGAAAGCAGTTGGTAGAAATCGCCCATTCCCACACTCTCATGGCCTCGCGGCAAAGGGGGTAAGACCTGGTTCCCCCCTGTTTGTTGATGTACCAGACTACCAACATGTTGTCTGTCTGTACCACAATTGTCCCTACTGGAAGAGAGTTGTGTAGTGCTTGCAATCTCAAAAGCACCGCTCTCATCTCTAGGACGTTGATATGCAAAGAGGTCTCTACGTCGTTCCAAGTGCCTTGGACTGTTCTGCCTGAAAAATGCCCTCCCCCACCCCAGGCGAGAAGCATCCGTGGTCACTGTGTCGACTGGTGGAGGTAGTGAGAAGGGACGGCCCGTGTGGAGGTTGGGAGACTGGAGCCACCACAGGAGCGATTTTCTGCAAACCTTGCTTAAGGAAACGGGGTGAGACAGAGGGTTGCAAGACAGGGACCATTGTACCTGGAGGGTCCACTGTAGAACCCTCATGTTCAACCGGGCCAATGGCAGCAGAGGGATTGCAGCCGCCATAGATCCTAGGGCCCTCAGAATCAATTCCGCCGAAGGAGTTTGCAGTTGAAGAATGGCCTGTATGTGTAACATCAGGTTCCGAAGTCGATCTGGAGTCAAGAACGCAAGCATCTGTCTGGAATCCAGTCTTGCCCCTATAAAATCTAGCATCTGTGTAGGGATGATAGAGGATTTGGTCATGTTGATGGTTAATCCTAATAGTGGAGCCAGACCGAGAAAATAGTCCCTGCCTGAGCAAAGTAGATGCCTTGTTGGGGCTGTGAGGAGTCAGTCGTCCAGGTATGGAAAGACCTGAATTCCCTGGAGTCTCAGGTGGGCCGCTACCGCTAGGACCTTGGTGAACACCCTGGGGGCTGAGGTGAGACCGAAGGGGAGGACCCCGAATTGAAAGTGACTGGCTCCCAGCCGGAAGCGGAGGAACCTCCTGGAACGCCTGTCCACTAGAACGTGATAGTACGCATCCTTGAGGTCTATAGAGCACATCCAGTCGTCCTCCCGCAATAAGGGGAGGACGGATTGCAACGTGACCATTCGGAACTTTTATTTGGGTACCGCCAGGTTTAGGAAAGAGAGGTCGAGGATGGACCTCAAGTCCCCCGTCATTTTTGGCACCAGAAAGAACCTGGAGTAAAACCCTGATCTGACTTGATCTGGGGGGACGGGCTGGATGGCTCTTTTTTGTAGAAGCTGCAGAATTTCTGCAGCGGCCGCCTTCTTTTGACTGGGTGGGACGTCGGGAAGGCTTCTGATTCTGGTGTTGGCTATGAAGGGAATTAGGTAACCTCTGGATATAATGCGAAGCACCCAGCGATCTGTTGTTATGGACTCCCATTTTGCCAGGTGCTTCGAAAAACGCCCCCGACTGCCTCCAGAGTGGAGCAGTCGGGAAACCCCTCAGGGGTTCTGCATGGGCCTCTCAGAGAAAGGTTCTCTGGACCCAAAATTCCTCGGACCCCCTCTGCCTCTGGGGCGGTGTCCTCCCTGTCCTCCTCTGCCACGAGAGGACTGGTTGTCCTGAGCAGACTGAGACTGATGCGATTTTCGGAACCACATCTTCTTCTGACCCTTTTGGTTCTTGGAAAAGGACCTCTGGGGTGCAGAGAAGCGGACTCCGATGGCAGACAAGGTCTTCCCATCTTTCTCACTCTGGATAAGAGTGTCGCAAATGGTTTTGCCGAACAGTGCAGAACCATCAAAAGGGGCATTTGCGAATGACGCCTTAAAGGGTTCCGAGAAGTCACAGTGACGGAGCCAGGCCTGTCTCCTCATGACAAGCCCGACTCCGCCTGCTCTAGCGGCTCCCTCTGTAGCATGAGACAATAGCCGCATAGAGGTATTAGAGACAGAGCGGAGGGTGGCCATTCGGGAAGAGTACAAATCCTTGTCTCCCTCCGACATGGACCCCAGGGGGAAGCAGCGTATTCCTTAATTAGGTCCCGCTGCATCCTAATAACGTGTGCCATATAGTTCAAGGCCCTCATAGAGAAGGTCGCTGAACTGAAGGCCCGCTTCCCAAGACGGTCCATCGTGTGAGACTCCTTGCTCGGAGGATGAACCGTGGGGCTCTCCTGAGCCAACTCTTTCTTAGTGGCTGCAGCCACCAACATGGCATCCACAGGGGGACCTCTGCTCCAATGTGATCTCTCTGCAGGGGGGCTCAAAATTTTGTCTGGGCGCTTGGGGATCGGCTCTACGGTGTCCGGTTCCTTCCAAGCCCTAGAGGATATGAGATCCACCAGGGGGTCGGGTGGAGGGGACACCCAAGAGGTAGATGGTCCTGCCTCGAACGCCTCAAGGAATACGGACTCATCAGAGGAAGCCTTGGGGGCAGACCACCCACCCACCTCTGATTTTGAGCATTTCCATGATGTCTCCAAGGGGTGATCTCGGGGAGCCTTCCCCTTCATCCAAGTCTATATCTTCTGTGAGACTCTCAGGGGAGTCTATGTGCCTCCTTTTGTACTTTGCCTTGTGGGGAATCTCCTTGAGGGAGTTGTCCGAGGAGTCCTCACGGGCTGTAATCTGTTCCACTGGAACTCCTAAAGGTGCTGAGGAAGGCTGTCCGGAGGGCCGGGTGAGGGGAGCCAGGACCAGATGAGAAGGAGTGCAGGGGGGAGCCAAATGCAGGACCGGAGGCCTGGAAACACACGACAGTGCCCTCTCCACTGCAGCGAAAGCCAAGGGGGAGCCGCTCTCAGACGGATCCGAGATCCGACTCCCACTAGGATCCGAAGCGGGGATTGGACCCGGCGCCGAGAACGTCGGATCCGAAGGACCAGTGTGCTCCGACGGGCGGGCAGCACCGAATCCCTCGGGTCCGAAGCTTGGCCCACGGCTCTGAGAGGTTGGATCCGACAGACTCGAGGGAATAGTCGGAGCCGACGTGCCCAGCACGGTCGGCTCCGACCTACCCCCGGATCCAACGTGGCTCGGCTCCGAGCGCTCCAAGCCCGGAATGCGGGTCGGAGAAGGAGCTATAGGAGCGAAAAAAGGGGTCCAGCTCCCGCCCCCCCAGAGGGGGGGGGGAGGCAAGAGCACTCCCATCTGCATCTGGGCCTGGATGAATCTCCTCATCATCCGGTCCATATCCACATCAGACATGCTAAAATTGGACCTCGACAAGGCCAGCGAGGCAGACCTGGAGTGTCGCCTCGATGACCTCGACGGGGACCGGATCACCTCCTCCTCGGGTCCTGGGGAGAAACAAGGGGATCGGATCTGAGGAGGAGGAGATCGAGAAGACTTGGATGGGGAAGCCCTTTTGGCGGGCGGGGCCGATGAAGAGTCCTCGGCCCGCCGCTTAAGGTGTTTCTCCCGCTGCTTCTCTTTCTTGGCCTCCCTATCCTCCGGAGCCGAAGCGGGAGGTTGAGTCCCGGTCGGAGGAAGGGAGGCAGGGGTGACCGCTACCGGGGGGTAGCGGGCACCGAAGCACCGGAGGCAGAAGCAGAGTCTGGGGGTAGAAGGCCCGCCAGAACTAGCTTCGACCTTCGATCCTTGAGTGCCCTGGGGTTGAACGCCGTGCAAATCGCGCAACCCGAAGAAAGGTGTTCAACCCCAAGGCACCTAACGCACCGAGTGTGGCCATCAGCCGGTGAAAGCTTGTGACCACACTCGGTGCATTTCGAATAAATTGCCTTAGGGGCCTCCGACATACTGTAGGAAAGCACACTCACTAGGCCCCTAATTCAGTCACACACACACGCTACGACCAACGGGGGAGGAAGAATTATTCTTAATAAAACAAGTATGTTATATATAAAAAGGAGAAAGGATAAACCTATCACACACACAACCAGTCACTCAGAAGAAAAAATACAAAAAAACTTTTTTTTTTCCTCACAAAACGCCAAGAGCTCTGAACCTAGCTGTTGCTTGAAGAGCGGCAAACTAGATCTGAGGTCAGTTAGGGCAGGCAGGGGATTATGGGTAAGGGGAGGAGCTAGGAGCTCGGATCTATGCTATGTTAGAAGTTGCCGGCTCGGATCCAAGATCGGATCCGTATCCCACAGGTTGCTGACAAATGAAGTTCCTACTTCAGATGCAAAAATAAACAACATTGACACTTTTACAATCATAGTAATTCTTCGTATAAAGTTTAAAACATTTCACAGGATGAATGTACTCATTTTTAGTGTAGGCATGCTGACAAGCAGCACAATTCCTGCACGGGAAGGTGCCCTGTCTGTTTGAGAGATTTTTTTTCTAAAAGACTGATGTTCTCTATTACAGAGCTGCTGCTTTAAAGACACATTATTTCTAAAATTGAAGTTTGGGGTGTCACCAACTGTGGAAACCAGACCTGGTATTTCATGTAATAAGTGCCAATTCTTTTTAATAATTTCCGTATACTTATTGCTGTCACTTGCAAATCTAAACACTATTCTAAACTTATTTCTATCAATACTTGTATCATAAGGTATACTTGTATCAGCACTATAAGAGCTCATGTATGGTTTACATCTTGTAGATCTCAATTTCCATGCATCTGCTATGACTCTAGTGATTTCTGAGCTAGAATAGCCTCTTGTTTGAAATTCATCTTGTAACTTATTTAAAGCAACTACTGCCTCTTCATCATTATTATGTCGGTGTAGGGTTCTATAGACTTGTCCTTTGAGGACATTTCTAGGTATGTGTCTCGGGTGCATGCTTGACATGTGAAGACAGGCATTGGTTCTTGTGGGTTTGTGATAAATACTGGTTCTTATCTGCTTTAAATCAGTAAGGGTGACACTCACATCCAAGAAATCAACACATGTATCAGAAAAAGTAAAAGTAAACTTCAAAAAGTCTGTAGTACTATGCAGGTAATCAATGAAATTACTGATATTTTCACCATGCCCTTTCCACAAGACAAAAACATCATCCACGAAATGGACGTACCAGAGAATGTAGCCAAAAATGGGTTAACATCTGACAAAACATATTGTTCTTCCCATCGTACTAGTGATAGATTGGCGTAGCTATTTGCACACAAAGTGCCCATAGCCACGCCAATCTTCTGTAGAAAGAAATTGATCCTGAAAAGTTACAATGTTATTTTCAAGTATAATCTCCAATAGTGCACAGACTAGCATAATCTTATTAGTAGTCAGCTTCTTATTCATATCGAGGAATTCTCATATTCTATCAATACTCCAAACATTTGGAATACTAGTAAAAAGAGATTCAATGTCCATGGTAAGGAATACAAATTCTTCATCATTATCAATGGTTTCCATTCTATTTTGCAACCGCTGTAAAAACATTTTTGTGTCTCTAAGAACTGTATAACAACTATCCAAGAACTCATGTAAAATGCCTTCTACATAAATAGATAGAGGCTCAGTGCACCATCCTGCTCCTGATACGATGGGGCGTAAAGGAGGAACCGTGGGATGTTTATGGATTTTAGGGAGTCCATAAATCCTAGGAACTAGAGGTTTTTGTACTGAAAAATAATTGAATAAGGATTCATCAATTAATCCTGTAATTAGTAAATCAAACACTAAAAAAGACACTTTATCAGTGACAGCAATTACAGCTGTTTTTGTCAGCATTTGATAGGTACAAGTATCTAATAGCAAAACCTTCATCTGGTTAACATATAAATCTTTGTCCATTAATACAATTTTACCACCTTTATCTGCTTGTTTAATAATAAGAGAATGTAAATCCTGCAATTCATGTAGAGCCCTATATTCTTCTGTATTTAAATTATGAAAGGTGCAGCCTTGCGTACCAGGAGTATAAGCTTCATTAAAAGCATTTTCACAGATATCTAAAAATCTTTGTATCATTAAAATGCATGTTTCGTAATAATGAAAATGTCAATGTAAATATATACAAGAAACCTAGCACTTTTGTACCTCCCACCCCTCCAGGCATACAAAGATTTTTAGATATAGAAGTCGAATCCGAATTGGAAAGCTTAGCTTTCTTGGGTCTCGGTTCCCGGGGGTCCCCAGCAGGGAACGAAGGAAGAGACTTGGCCTTTATATGTTCATCACTCTTTTTCTTATGGGATCTTGGAGGTGTTGAAGCCTCCGACCCAGAAATAGCCTCTGAAAAAGGTGATTTAAGTAGCCCCTTCAATATTAATTTATTTTTTCTCTCAATCAATGTCCTGTTAGGGAAATTCTTACAAATCCCACAGGGCGGGTCATCTGTTAAATGAGGCACACCCAAGCAATAGACACACAGGGAATGTGCATCTGAAGTAGGTAATTTATGGCCACAATCTAAACATCTTTTTAATCCTGGACTACCTTTTTTATCTGCCAAGTTAGAAAGAAAGAAGGAAACCCAGAAAAAAATACCAGCAATGGTACAAGAATTACCCGAAGGTAAGAAGGAAAGGGGGTTTACCAACGATGGTAAAAAAAAAAAAATTACCTCACGGTAAAGAGGAGGAAAGGAACAGAAAAGATTCAAGAAAGGATAGTCGCTAAATACGATAAGGTAAGAAAAAACTATCTAATAACTTTTCTGTGAGAAAAGGCTGTTTTAGAATTTAATATGAAGAAAAATATTGTACTTAGCTCAAGAGAAGTAGCTTAACACGACCGGATGGCGATGCGGCAAATGAAATCTGAGGTAACAAGGAGAAGGGAATTCTGGGTAAGAGTTTTTAGCTCGAGAGTTTGTAGCTGACGCGAGCTTAGAAGATGGCCGGCTCAGTTCCGAGGTCAGAACCGATATCCACATGTAAGGAATGAACGAGGATTAACAATATCAGTTAAAAGGTTAGGGGTCAGTGGTAGGCTGCTAAAGCGTGCACGTGGTAGGGATAACTCAAAACGTAAAGGCTGTACAAAAGCAATTAGTAGTAAATTAGGTACTGGTAATGTACATTAACTACTTGTGCAATATCAGCTTTCTAAAAAGTCTGGATATCAGTCGGCTTCAGGGTGTCTTCAGGGTATAGTAGGAGGTTATCCTTTAATATGTGAGGCAAGGAGGGAGCACCCGGATGCGTGCTTGCTGTAAGAGAGGGAGAGACAACACAGGGTTAGATAATATGGAGGAAGGAGAGGAGAGGTAGAGGGGAGGACAAGACGTTAGACCATAGTCAGAGGAAAAATGGAGTAGAAAGTGTAGTACAACAGGTCGTGAGAGACTAGTAGATAGAGTGTAACTGTAGAAGAGAGGAAGGTTAGGGAGGAAATAAGAAAAAGCAGCAGTTTTAAGCAATTACAACAATAAAAAGTGACAGTGAATCATATCAACATGAAACTAACACTCTACTGTGTTAATATATTAAGAGTAGCAGTTTTAGGCAATACAACAATAAAAAGAGGCAGTGAATCTGTATAACATGCAGCAAACACTCTATTGCTCAGTTTAATATGGGTTACCCTCTTCCGATTGAGAGGAAGGGGAGTAGATAACAGTGGTCAAAAGTAAGCAGGTTAAGCAATTTCAATCAGCACATTAAATGCACCTTAGGTTAGGCAACTGAAATCAGAACATTAAATCCACATTAAGAAACAGTACATTAAATGAAAAACAAAGTGCGTCCAGGTCATCTAATTGCTCAACTTGGAAGAACCAGAGCAGTACAAATACAGTAAATTAACTATAGAAAACCATGCTACGATGTAGGAATCAGTACATATCTAAAGTGAACAACGCATATACTCACACCCTTAATTTCCCAGCCTATGCTACTAAATAACGCTCGATGCCTATACCAAAGCACTATTTGATTAACATAGTACAACACATGGACAGAAACCCAATTAGTTCTAGCAAAGGTCACATGCAAAACCCCCTTTACAATACTACCCATGTAACTAATCCAAATGTTTCAGGCCTGCAAGTAGCGCATAGGGGATGCCTGTACAAAACCACCTTAAGGGAAAAGAGAGAATACACACCCTCAATAAAACGCCTTGTGGTTGGCGGCTATATAACTAGAGAGCATTTGCCGCAGCAGAAATTAACCTCAGAGTATTAAGAGGCTAACAACGAGCCTCGAGAATGCTAGCAAGAAATGAAAGCTAGCCACAAGTTCCACTAAGCAAGATACATCTAGAGGCTATCTTACTTTATAGATAGTGCAACGGAATGCAGTCAAGCAGACTATAACCACTCCACTTAGTCCCGTGTTCATTAGGACTTGACTGAACGCACCTCCAATAACTAGAATGGCTTTGCATGAGTTGAAACCTTACAATAAGTGTGTAAGTATGAGTGCAACCACATACCTAACTGTATGCACTTTAAAAAATAGGTTGGTTTCGCGTGCGTTAAAGATTTACCATAAAATGCTCGAGTATAAGCATAAACCACACGATCATGTCCAATAGCCTGAAAGCTAGCTACGAGTCGATTATGCGCATTAAAAACTAGAATGTCTTAGTAACCATTAAAAACTTAGGGTGGCTTCGCATGAGTTAAAGCCTTACCATAAAGTGCGTGTGTCTAACCAGGAACCACACTATTGTGTCCAATAGCCTGAAAGTTAGCTACGAGCCAGCTATGCGCTTTTGAAAAACGTGATAGCTTAGTAACAATTAAGGACTTACTATACAATGCTAGTGTTTACGCATGAACCATAAGATCGTTTTGTTATGTCCTAAAAACTAGCTACAAGCCTTACAGACCCTAGAAGCAGCTGGTTGATATTATATCATAATCAAGGCATGACTGCAAGGAAGTATGCAGAACAAAACATGTACAATGTACGCACAAGTATATTATCACTGTACAGCAACCATTCCTTTGTTCCTCAGATATAGTACAATCAATAAACACCAAAGTTAGCAACTAAGCACAGACACAGAAGTAGACCTACCATGTATCGAGTCAAGCAGCCCAACCACAGGCCTGGGACAAGGGAGATGTAGACGCTACGGAACAGAGTTAAAAAATGGCGCCACAGTCCGTGACTGGTGTAAGTAAACTCAGGGAGGAGACCAGCTTGGGGAGGGGATAATTAGAGAGGAGGAAGGTCAGCCCAGGGAGGCAGGAAGTAGGCGGGAAGGAAAATAAAAGCGGGAAGAGAATGACCCAACATATGTGAGTACAGCAGAAAAAGTAACAGCTATCTTCAGAGGTTTGGCTTTAGTAGTAAGGATTTAAAATGTGTTATTACTGCAGTGGTGGTGCTGCGGTAGCGTTGTTGCCTCACAGTAAGATGTTGTCCTGTTCAATTCTCAGCTAAAGCGTCTTCTGTGTGGAGAAATGCTTGAATGGGTGTACCTTCATTGAAAGTTGTGCGTCAGAGCTGGCAACTCGGCATGTAAAAATCTACTGCCAATCATTAGCGGACCGGAGTTCCGCTGTGGCGACCCCTAACCGGGAAAAGCTGAAAGACACAACAACTTTTAGGGGATAAAAGTTTAGCACAGAGAGAGTAATATTAAGCAGTGATTAGAATGTCGAATAGGAATGATAGAAATCTACCCGCATTTGGTTTAAGACCTTTGGGATAATCTATTTGTGTTGATTTATAGGTTGGTAGATGCTGCCACCTAGTGGTCAGATGGGATATCAATCTAAGAGAGATAGGTAAAAACCTATTCAAAGAGTAATAACGTCTAGGTTAAGAGAGAAAGGGGGAAAAAAGGTTGGGGGTCAGTGGTAGGCTGCTAAAGCCCGCACATGGTAGGGCTAACTCAAAACGTAAAGGCTGTACAAAAACAATTAGTAGTAAATTAGGTATTGGTAACGTACATTAACTACTTGTGCATTATCAGCTTTCTAAAAAGTCTGGATATCAGTCGGCTTCAGAGTGTCTTCAGGGTATAGTAGGAGGTTAGCCTTTAATATGTGAGGCAAGGGAAGGAGCACCCGGATGCACGTTTGCATGTATCGAGTCAAGCAGCCCAACCACAGGCCTGGGACAAGGGAGATGTGGACACTACAGATGAAATTTGGAAGGAAAGTATTAAGGAAAATTCACTTATCTCTTAATATGCTTGAGTGCAAAACTGACCACATCTATACGTGAAAGCTGCATACGAGATCTGAGGTATGTTAGGTGTTAGGGGTTGGTGCATTATGGGTACAGGGGAGCTCGAGAGTTCAGTTGGCCACGAGCTATAGTAACGGCCGAGTCAGATCCAAGGTTCAGATCTGAACCCAATGGCTGAGGAATGAATGAAAATTGAGTACATAAGATCAAAAGGTAATAGTATGAGACAACTATTTGGAAATAGTTTGCTTTGGCACAGGTTTTCCTTTCTTTCTCCTCTCACAGGAAATGAACAACTGATCAGAGTTCCTAAAAGATTTTGTTCTGTCAAGTTAGTAACTGTCTATGGATGTCCAAGGTATGAAATATTCTTTCTACCTAATTTATAGGTTCTGTAAAGAAGACAAGGAGATGGATAGCTTGGCTCAAAGTAAACCGTGATACCACTTTAAGCATAACTGGATGATTAGTTCTTAAGAAAGCCGTATGTTTCTGAAAAATGAGATAAGGTTGCTCCACCATAAGAGCTTGCAACTCAGATACTCCTCTTGAAGAGGTCATAGCAATCAGTAAATTTGTTTTCCATGTTAAGCATCTCAGGTCAACTTGACAAACCAGTTCAAATGGAGCAAGAGTTAGTTTTTCCATAACAAAACTAAAATCACAAGGGGAGACCAAGCTCTTCCTAGAAGGTTTGGTGTGAAAAGGAAACCCTATCTTTATGAAAAATAATGCAAGGAGTTTTAGACAAAAGAGCCTTGAGTTCAGATATTCTTTTTGCTGAAGTTATAACTACCAAGAGGAGAGTCTTCCATGACAGAAATTTTAGATCAGATTAATCTGAAGGTTCAAAAGGTTTATGTGTTAAACCTTCAAGTATAGCTGTTAGATCCCAAGGCAGTGAGGGATCCTTTGTCAGAGTTCTCAAAAGAAAAATGCCTTTAATAAAAGACTTATATAATCTAGAGGAAGCCAGGTAAGATTTGTTCCCTGTGTGAAAGTTAGAAATTGCTGCCAACTGAAGCTTAATTGTAGAGAAACTTGCTCCTTCTTTAAAAAGGATTGTCAAAAAGTGAGGAATAGCAAAAATTGGTGCAAAAAGGGTCAGTTTTCTTATATGATGCCCAAAAAGAGAACCTCTATCATCATTTCTTGTAAACTCTTTAGGTAGAATCTTCTTGACAAGCCAAAATAATGTCGCATACAGAAGAAAAAAGCCTTGGCTTTCTAACTATTACTGGAAGCAGAGAAACCATGCGGTTATCTTGAGGTACTGAATGTTGGGGTGTTGAATCTCTACAGGTGAGAGAGGATATCCTGAGTAGGCTCTGGTATCCATAGAGGATAACGAAGGTGAGACCGTAGAAAGGGGAACCATACTTGCTGAGGCCAGAAGGGGGCAATGAGGATTACTAAGCTCTTCAGCTGACTTGCTTTCTGTAGAAATATGGGAATTAAGGGCATAGGAGGGTAAGCATAAAAGAGTTCCGAGGGCCAAACATGTATCAGAGCATCTCTTGGTGACTCCTGCTGAGGGCGGATAAGAGCAAAGTACTTGCTGCACTTGTTGTTGAGGGGGGTGGCAAACAGGTCACAGCAAGCTCAGCCCCATCTCCACTACCGACTGATTGAGAGACTACTCATGAGGCATCAGAATGGATCTGCTTAGTTTGTCTGCAAGCACATTGGTCCTCCCCAGAATGTGGGTCGCAGTTAGAAAGTGGTCTGATGAGATCACACATTTCCAAACCCTCACAGCCTCTCTGCAAAGGGGATAAGATCAAGTTCCTCCTTGCTTGTTGATGGACCAGACTACAGACATGTTGTTGGTCTGAACTGCAATAGTCCCCAAGGGAAGAGCATCTTGAAATGCTTGCAGTGGTAATAGGACTGCTATCATCTCTAGGACACTGATATGCAACTTGGTCTCATTGGGGGATCACAAGCATTTGACAATTCTTCCCAAGACATGCTTTCCACCCTAGCTGAGAAAATTTTGCAGTCCCTGTGGCTACTGGGTTTGGAACAACAAATGGTCTGCCCAGAAAAAGATTGTCAGATTGTATCCAGCAGTGAATGGGTTGCTTGCAAATCGGGGTGAGCTTTACTTGAAAAGGCAGAGATTGATATAGAATGGAACACTGTACAGCTAGAGTCCATTGGAGAACCAGCATAAAGAAGCATGCTAAAGGAAGTAGAACTATTGCTGCTACCATTAACTACCAGCTTTGCCAGGAGAGATAGGTGGGCAAGAATAGTCTGAACCTGGTTTCTAATATATGTAACATGGTGAAGAGGCAAAAGATGCCACCTGTGTTGTCATATCCAAAACTGAACTGAAGAAGTCCAGGCTTTGAACTGGTGTAAGTTTTGATTTGGCAAGATTTATTGTAATTCCCCAAATTTTGCAGATCTGGAGCAGATAGTCCCTAGCTTGCTGCGGCATATGCTTGGAAGGGGCAGTGAGCAGCCAGTCATCTAGATATGGAAACACTTGGAATCCCTTCAGTCTCAAGTGAGCTGCCACTACTGCCATGCATTTGGTAAAGACCCTGGGGCTGTGGTGAGTCTAAAGGGCAGAGCTCTGAATTGGTAATGACTGTCTCCAAACAGAAAATGAAGATGTCTTCTGGATCATCTGTCTGTTTTGATGTGAAAGTACACATCTTGAAGATCTATCTAGCACATCTAATCATTCTTGTGCAGAAAAGGCAAAATGGCCTGAACCATGACCATTTGGAACTTTGCTTTCTTTACATACTGGTTTAATTTGCTTAGATCCAAAATGGATCTGAGGTCCTCTGTTTTCTTTGGCAATGAAAAGAAGCATGTGCTTCAATAAAGGATATTCTATTTTTAACAACTGCGGGCCACCTACTATTTCTTATTTTATTATTTTGTAGTATGTATTTTTCAGTTTGATTTTTATTAGTGAACTAGATGCATAACATAATTCAAGGTGTGAACTTCATACCCTCCACACTGCAAAGTATCTTCTTAGTTCATTTTTTTAATAAGTTTTGAATCCTATCTGGTCTGGTGGGACCTTCTGGATGGTTCTTTTCTAGCAGCTTTTGGATTTCTTGTGCTGTGGCCTTCCTTTGACTGAGTGGAATGTTGGGAAGTTTCTTCCTTTGACGATGAGGAAGAAGGGAAAATGGCATGTAATATCCTCTAGATATTATTCATAAATCTTGTGTAATACTTGCACAGGCATCTAGGTGCAAACAGAATCCACCCCCAACTGCCTCCAGAGCTAGACAGTTGGGCAGCACTTTAGGAGCACTGAAATGGCCTGTCTGAAAAAGAAGCTCTAAAGCCCTGGTTCTGTGGGTCTCCTCTGCCTCTAGGGTGATGTCTACAGTTAAAGTTTCCTCCTCTGCCTCTGGAGGAATTATCCCTACATGAATCTTGGAAAAGTCCTTGAGATTTATGGAACCACTTCTCTGGTTCCTAGAGAAGATTTGCTGAGGCACAGAAAACTTTATCCCCACGGCAGTCAGGTTCTTTCCATCTTGTTCGTGCAGGTAAGTGTATCCTTTACTGATGGCCCAAACAAAGAAGTGCCATTGAATAAGGAATTAATAAATGGCATCTTAAATAGCTCCACAAAATCAGATTGCCACATCCAGGCATGTCTCCTTATGGTGATGTCTGAACTGGCTGCTTGTGAGGTACCTTCAGTTGTGTTTGAGATTAACCTAATCGAAGCTTTTGATATTGATTAAAAAGTTGCCTGTTGACAGGATGCTCTTTTGAAATCCTCAGCAGACATGGACTATGAGAGAGTATTTGATAGTTCCTAGGTCAAATCTCTTTGAAGTCTAGCAAGGTACACCAGGTAATTTATTGACCTCAGAGTGAAGGCAGCTGAAAAAAACACTCACTTTCCAAATCTGTCCAATGCTCTGGATTCTCTGTTAGATGGATGGACAGAAAAGTTCTGTTCTGCAAGCTGTTTCTTAGCGGCTGCCACCACCACTATAGCATCAACTGGGACTCCTTTGCTCCAGGGGGGTATGTCTGTAGGCACAGCCAAAAACTTGTTGGGACATTTGGAAATGGGCTTGACAGTATCCATTTCCTTCTATGCCCATCGGGAAACCAGATCAACAAGTTCATCCATGGGGGGGGGGGGGTACCCAAGACGTAGATGGACCAGAACCAAAAGCCTCCAAGAACACCAACTCTTCTGGCAAGGAATTTTGGGAAGACAAACCACCCTTCTCTTTCAGGATCTGATGTCACCCAGTGGTGACCTGGGGGATACCTCTCCTTCATCAAAATCAGTATCCTTCATGAGAGACTCCATGGGGGAGTCTATGTGTCTCCTTTTGCACATTCTGTTCTGGTGCACCTCCTCCATCAGGCGTTCAGAAGAGGTGTCAGAAGACAGGGGTGTTCCTCCACTGGAACTGACTGGAGATTTATTGGAATTCGCTGTCCCTGTGGAATAGGCCTGACTGACTCAGAGCTCGGAACTGAGGAGAGAAAAGGGGTAGGATCTGAAACATGAGAAAGCAGTTCTCGTTGGAGATAAAAAGCCCTTTCCACCACATCAAAAGCCAATAGACCTGGAGAGGCTTTGGCTCGCCCTCTTGGAGCCAAAACTCCCGACAAAGGTTGATCTAGGCCAACTTAGATCCAACACCAGACCTCTTGAGAATTTCAAATCCTGGACTCTGAAAACACTGTATGGATGGGAGAAGGAGATAAAACTTTTAGTTATGTACTTACCATAACTTTAGATGTTTGGGATCCATCTCGCCTACATTCTGTACTGATGGGCTCGGAGCCGATCCCTCGGCTCCGACTCGGCACTCTTATGCTATAGAGCGAGGCCTCTTATTGGCTGAGCTATCTTTATCCCAGGATGCACCACCACTAATCCCCCAGATCTTGTTTGTCCGCATTCATGCACACATGCACAACTTGTTTATATAACATTGTTAGATGTTTCAAGATGAAACAACAGGATTCGGACCTTCTGATATCATCTGATCTCCAAGGAAGGGGGAAGGAGGGTGGGTTATTAAGAATGAAGGAGAAATGGATCCCAAACATCTAAAGTTATGGTAAGTACATAACTAAAAGATGTTATGTGATCCTATCTCGCCTACATTCTGTACTGATGGGACAGCGTCCCTAGCACCTAAATCCTGGGTGGCTCATTGGAAAACACTCCTGAGCACTGTGGAACAAAATGAAGCTCGTCCTCTAGATGCCACATCCAATTTGTAATGGGAAATGAAAGTGTGCGGGAAAGACCATGTAGCTGCAGCACAAATGTCACTAATGGCAAGCTTGGAATGAAATGCTATCGAAGTAGCCATAGCCATTGTAGAATGAGCTTTGACAGAGGTGGTAAGCTCTTTGTTAGAAAAGGAATAAGCTTGAGTAATACAGTCCCTGATCCATTTGGCAATAGTGACCTTTGTGACAGGTTTGCCCAATTTATTGTCTGCAAAGGATACAAACAACTGATCTGTTTTCCTTGTTTGTTTGGTCCTGTTTAAATAAAACGAACTGCCTGTGAACATCTAGTGTGTGGAATATGAATTCCGCTTTGTTAGAATATTTTGGAAAAAGACTGGAAGTTCTAACGATTGTTGTAAGCAGAAACTGGAACAAACTTTAGGGACAAAGGAAGGATTTGGCCTGAGAGATACTCTGTCTTTGTGGAAAACCAAGTACGGGGGTTTTACTGACAAAGCTTGAAGCTCTGAAACTCTTCTGGCAGAAGTAATTGCCACCAGAAAGGCTGTCTTCCATGATAGAAACTTTAGATCACATGTAGCCGCCGGTTCAAAGGGAAGGAAGTCAAGGCGCGTAACACTATATCGAGATCCCATGCAGGTGCAGGATGAGAAATCGGAGGTCTTAATAGAGCAGCACCTTTCAAGAAGGTCTTACACAATCTGTTGCTCATTAAAGGTGGGTTTATGGATTCGTGAAAATTGGAAATCGCTGCCAATTGGACCTTGATGGTAGAGACTGAAGAGCCTTGATTGAAAAGAGAAGTTAAAAATTTTAGTACTTCTGCCACGGAATAGAGATGGGGTCCAGGCCCGGAGTTGAGCCCAAATAGCAAATCTTTTCCATTTGCTAGAATACAGTTTCTTTGTAGCAGACTTATGGGCCGAAGATAATATGTGTACAACCTCTGGATCCAATGTATGACTCCTGACTATAGTCGGAAGAGGAGGAGCCAAGCAGTCAATTTTAAGGTGTGCAGGGACTGGTGGAATAGTCCCGACTGATGAACCAAAAGATCTGGGATCTGATCCAGGAACCATGGACCTTCCAGAGCATATTTCCGAAGGTAGGGAAACCATACTTGATGAGGCCAGTAAGGAGCAATTAAGATCATTTTTCTCCCCAAGAGAGATGCCTTTTGAATCACTCTGGGAAGGAGAGGAACTGGAGGGAAGGCATAAAGCAAGCCTGTGGGCCAAGGACGGACTAGTGCGTCCATGGGGCTCTTCCACGGAGCCGGGGTTAGAGAGAAGAATTCTTTGCACTTCGCATTCAGAGGAGTCGTGAAGAGGTCGCAACACAGAACTCTCCATTTGTTGAAAATCTGACTTGCAACTGTCATATTCAGAGACCATTCGTGAGGAGAGAGGATGGTTCTGCTCAATCTGTCGGCTATCACATTGGACTTGCCCGGTATGTGAGTAGCCACTAGAAAGCGTTTGGTCAAGACTGCCCATTCCCAAACTCCCATGGCTTCTCTGCAAAGAGGATAGGATCTGGTCCCTCCCTGTTTGTTCAGGTACCAGACAACTGACATGTTGTCTGAGTAAATGGCAATTACGCCCTGAGGGAGATAATCGTGAAGGGCTTGAAGGGACAGAAGTACTGCCCTCATTTCTAGGATGTTGATATGAAGTAGGGTCTCTTCCGGGTGCCATTTGCCTTGGACTGACCTGCCCAGGGAATGCCCCCCCCACCCCATCTGGGAGGCGTCCGTGGTCAAAGTGGCCGTGGGAGGAGGTAGAACAAAGGGTCGTCCCTGATCCAAATTGGAGGGCACTAGCCACCAGCGAAGGTCCCGTTTGCAAGATTCCGTGATCCATATGAGGTGACTGAGAGGGAGTTCCTGAAAGGACCACTGAGCTGAAAGAAGCCACTGGAGAATTCTCATGTGCAACCTTGCCAAGGGGACTAGAAGAACCGTGGCGGACATGGATCCCAATAGCTGCAGGACCATCCTGGCTGGAGCTTTGGACCTGGGAAGTAAGGCTCAAACTTGAGTCTGTATGGTTTGTATTCTGTCTGTAGGTAGATAGACCCGCATTCGGTTTGAGTCTATCTCTACCCCTATGAATCTTATTCGTTGAGATGGCAGCAACACAGACTTTGGCCAATTGAAGGTGATTCCAAGGGAACTGCCCAGTGATATAGTGGCTTGAAGGCTCTGCAGTAGTAGATGCCTGGAGGTGGCAGTTAGGAGCCAGTCGTCTAGATACGGAAACACCTGGAATCCTAGACTTCTCAGGTGAGCAGTCACGACTGCCAAACACTTGGTGAACACCCTGGGGGCTGTGGTGAGACCAAAGGGCAGCGCACGGAACTGAAAATGACTGCCTCCTAGGCTGAAGCGCAGATGTCTCCTGGACGCTTGATGTACCATGATATGGTAATAAGCGTCCTTGAGATCTATGGAGCACATCCAAACACCCTTCTCCAGCAATGGGAGAATGGTTTGTAGGGTGACCATTCAGAACTTGGACTTTCTGACTGAACGGTTTAGAATGCTGAGGTCCAAAATGGGTCTCAAGTCCCCGGTCTTTTTTGGCACCAAAAAGAATCTTGAGTAAGTCCCTAATCCGATCTGGTCTGCGGGGACCGGTTGATGACTCCTTTGCAGCAGCTTTGAAACTTCTGAGGCTGCAGTATCCCGTTGACTGGGTGGTGGGTCCGGGATTTTTTTGGACTGAGGTGGAGAATGAGAGAAGGGGATGGTGTAACCTCCGGCGATAATTCGAAGCACCCATCGGTCCTGAGTGATACCTTCCCAGGCTTTTAGGTGCTTCGAGAAACGACCCCCGACTGGCTCCGGAGCTGCACAGTCGGGCAATCCCTCAGGGACTGTGAAAGGCCTCGCGGTCTCCAGTGTTGCGAGGGCCTCTGCCGCCTCTGGGACGGCGTCTTCCGGAAGAATTTCCCTCCCTGCCTCTGGAAGGGGATCCTCCTGCTGAGAGGGGTAAGGCTTCTGAGATCTACGGAACCACATTTTCCCTCCTCTTTTAGCCTTGGGATAAGGCCGAAAGGGAGTGGAAAATCGTGCCCCTACGGCAGTCAGAGTCTTACCCTCCTGTTCACAGCGGGTCAGTGTGTCCTTTACCTTGGGTCCAAACAGGGAGGACCCATCAAAGGGGGCGTCGGCAAAGGAAAACTTAAAGGCCTCCGCGAAGTGACACAGGCGGAGCCAGGCTTGTCTCCATAGAGCAATGCCTGTACCCGCTCTACTCGCCTTCGGCCGCATAAGAAATGAGCCTCATGGACGAGTTTGAGATGGACGACATTGTAGCCAGCTGAAAGCCAACCGTCTGGGCCAGCTCCTCAGGCAGGTTACCCAAGAGGGTATCGGATAGTTCTTTAATCAGATCCCTCTGAAATCTAGTAAAGTGCGTAAGGTAGTTCAAGGACCTTAATGTAAAGGCCGCTGAACTCAGGGTGCGCTTTCCGTACCGATCCATGCTCCTAGACTCCTTATTAGGAGGATGGATGGACGTCGACGCCTCTGCTACATCTTGCTGGGTAGCAGATGCCACCACCAAAGCATCTACAGCCACACCTTTAGTTAGAAACTCTTTTCAGGGGGTGCGAGAGGAACTTATTCGGACGAGCAGGCACCGGTTCCACAGAGTCTGGGTGTTCCACGCCTTGACAGATCAAATCCAAGAGCTCATCGAAGGGCGGAGACACCCAGGAGGCGGAGGGCTGAGCCCCGAAGGCCTTCAGGAACACCGACTCATCAGCAGAAGGAGGTTTGGACTGCCAGCCGCCTCGTTGTTGTACGGCTTCCAGGATGTCTGCAAAGGAGACATCATCCGAGGACGACTTAGGGGACCCCTCTGCATCATCGAGATCAGTGTCTGATGTAAGAGACTCATCAGGGGAGTCAACGTGCTTCCTCTTGCACGATCTCTTCCTGGGGGGTTCTTCTGAAGAGGCTTCAGAAGGACCTCCAGGAGGGGGAGAAACCCCAGTGGGGGAAACCTCAGGCCCCGGGGCTCCACTGTCTAAGGACAGGGGGACTGCCAAAGACCCAGTCTCGGTATGCAGGGAAGGAGCTGGGGAGACCGTGGAGGTAGCCAAGGAAGATTTGGCTAACACACTCCTCATAGCCCTGAAGGCGGGACCACCAGAGTCCTGAGAGGGTCCCACCTCCGTGGCCATGACAGTGGACGGCACTCCCGCCGCCGACGCACCAAGAGGGAGACTTGGGACCGAAAACATCAATCCCGAAGCCTCCCCCCCAGGGCTGACGGAAGAAGTCCGTGTACTGAACTCCGACCCAAGAGCCGGAGTTGGAGCTAGGGTCGGGCCCGACCCTAAAACCTCCACCGTTTCCACCAGCACCAGCTCCAACGTTGCCGAGGCTGTTGGAGGAGGAACCATAGTAGGGAAGTGGACCATCGGCTCCGAAGCCGAATGGGCTGGAGCCAAACTAGCTTTTGGAACACCGGAGACTGGAAGAGTGTTAGGAGCACCCTGTCGATGTCCGAAGCAGACATCTTGGATGATCTGGAGGATACCGATCGGGCCGAACCGATTTCTCCATCGGCTCCAAAGGACTCGGGACCGGCTCGAATGGACTCTACCACTATCGGCTCCGAGGAGATCTCAAGGCAATTTCCCTCTGTCGATAAGGACTTCGCCCTAGGGGAAGAGTCTGAGCCGGCAGCCCTTATCGGCTCCAATATCAGTGGAGCCGATGAAGGTGACCCGCCTCTCGATGCCCCAGTCCTCGGCTCCGAAACCAGAGGGGTCGAGGCTGGAGGCATCGAGGCAGACCGTTCCGCCCTCGGCTCCGAAGTCCGTGGAGCCGATGGAGAAGTCTGCTTAGATTTTTTAGCAGTCAGTTCCGACTGACTGGTCGGAGCCGACGCTTTCTTCTTTTTTGAAGGCGAAGGAGAGGAAGATAAAGCTTCCTCGAAGGAAGGCTTAATTAACCCCTTGAGGATTAATTTGTTTTTCCTCTCCTGGAGGACTCTTGATGAAAAGGCGTGACACACGCTACAAGATTCTTGTAGGTGCTTGGCCTAAGAATAGACGCACGAGGAGTGGTCGTCCGTTATGGACATTTTATAACCACACCTCGTGCACTTTTTAAACCCGGAGGGTCTATGCTCTTTGGACATACTACTTTCAAAAAAACAGTACCTGTATAAAGAGAAATACAACAAACTAAATAGTTCAAGAACAACAATATAAAAGTTTTTTTTACAATACAGTGACCAAACCACACAGAAAGAGAGAGAGTCAAGACCCTCTAACTTAAACGGGCACTTGACCCACAAAAGAAACAGTAATAGGAAAGCAACAGGGGAAGGCCCCTCTAACTAAAACAGAAAACCTTCCCTGACTGAAAAAAACACGAATTTCTCAACAAAACTGATCAATACACACTCGTATGACAACAATAGCTGTTAAAACAGCTTTTGGGTTTAAAGCAAGCAAATTTCTGACAGGAAAAAGCCTAAATAAATAGTACTTAGCCCAGCCAAGTTGAGACCACGTCTAAGCTTGTAAGCGGCAAATGAGATCTGGGGGATTAGTGGTGGTGCATCCTGGGATAAAGATAGCTCAGCCAATAAGAGGCCTCGCTCTATAGCATAAGCGTGCCGAGTCGGAGCCGAGGGATCGGCTCCGAGCCCATCAGTACAGAATGTAGGCGAGATAGGATCACATAACATCATACTTTGAAGTGGTAGGCATGCTCACAGATTTGATAGGGGACAGAACTTATAAGACCACCATCTGGATCTGAGCTTTAAGGAATTTTTGCATCATCCTATCCACTTCCACTTCTGAAAAGCTTCTGCAGAACCTACGGGAAGTGGTGGAGGAGGTCCTGGAATGCTTCTTTGGTGTTTGGAGGAGATGTGAATGCAAGGTGGGCAAAATTGGCTTCAGAACATATTCCTGTGTTGCACTTCTAAAAGATGTATTCAGCTATGAATCCGCTGACTTAGGATCCGGGAGGGGGCTGCTGAACTTATTGTAATGATGGCCAGAGCTGAAGCCACAAAATCCATAGGCTTTGGATCTGAGTGTCGACTCTTTGGATCTGACAAGGTCAGATCCGAGATTTTTCTGGCTTTTAATGGTGGCTCCAAAGAAAACCTAGGGGACTTCAACAGAGATCATTTGCTGTGCTCTAAAGGAGCAGATTTACTAGTTTTTGCATGAGTTTGAGCTCCTGATGAAGAAGGAGGCAGAAGACCTCTGGAGATTAATTTGTTTCTTCTATCTGCCAAGGCCCTAGGATTAAATGTAAAACAGATTCTGTCCAAGTGCCCAGCTTCAGGGCAATAATCACACTCCTTGTGGGCATCTGAGTTTGGGATCTTATGCCTATAAGAAGTACATTATTTAAAACCTGTAGGTTTGTCTGACATAATTATGGAAAAGAGGAACAACCACTATCAGTAGCAAAAAGGGAAAAACAGCAATTTTCTTTTTATAAGATAGACAGATATAGAACAAATACCAGCAATGGTAATAAACAGAAACACTCTAAAAAGAGAAGTGTAAAGAGGAAATACCAGCAATGGTAATGGAGATGTACTATAAAGATAGTATAGAGAAAAAGGAAAAATGTTTTCCAGATGACCAGAAAATAATAAGACAGAGGAAGTCAAAAGAGGAGAGAAATAGTATTTTTTAGGAAAAAAAGAACTGAATAAACTCACAAGACAATTGTTATAATTCCTTGAGAGCTTGGAACCTGCATCTGTTTGTGATGGCAGCAAAAAAGATCTGAGGCAATGGGGATGAAAACTGAAAACAAAAAAAGCCAAGAGTCAAAGAACAAATAAATAATTTAATGTAAAATAAACAGCAAAGCTTTCCAGTCTTCACAATCCTTTATCAATGCATTATACAATTATACTAAAAGGAGATGTCTTTATATTAAATGTCAGTCTATCAGATTCAAAATGCACAACACGTCTCAAATCAATTATTATCTTGCTGTTTTGAGTTCATTTGGCTGCAACCAGCTGTTTTTATTGTGCAATGGGGATGGAGTAGGGCATTATGAGTAGAGGGAGAAGCTTGAGAGCTGGATCTGGAGTCTGGTATATATGGCCAAGTCAGATCAGAGGATCTGATCCAAACCCATATGCTTAGGAAGAATGAAAAGGACAGCATCAGATCTAGATGTTTAGCAACAGCTGGGTTCATGACGGAAACAACATCTGGGCCTGATCTGGGATTAGTACAGAAAAATGTATATGACTAAGGAACTTTACTTTTTACTTTTTGCTGACAGTCAGGCAAATTACAGCTTGTCACAAATACATCCTCCAATGCTGACAGAACAGGAAGAACAGGAGTAGGCTCAGGAAAATCCAGATGCAATAAATAATAATACTCCTTCAGAGACAGTGGAATGTCATTATGTTCTCATTTAAACAACTGATTCATTCTGGAAATAGTTTCAGAAAAAGAGACTCCTACAAAGGAAATGACAGAAGCCACACTTTCCTCAGAATCTGAATAAGATATCCGAGAGGAAAACCCAAAAGTTGTCTGTTCACAATCATTTTGTGGTTCAAAACCTTGAACATCTTCAGGAAAGGAATAATTATGCCTATCCAAAGTAACTAAGACAGTTGAAAGCATATGTCTAAACTTTTGCTTCTTTTTGACAGGAATTTCTAAACTAACAGACCCACTTTTGCCAGGCAAAACCTCCCTAAGGTCAGGTAATCCATTCTGGCTAGGCAGAGAGGAGTTCCCTGCTCCTTCTCCCAAGACTGACAAGAGTGCTTTTCCCTTGCCCACCATGGACTCTCCAACAGCTGCAGAGGACATGTCTACCCTGGTCCATAGTGGCTACAGGGAATACACCATTGGGGGCCAAGGAAAACGATGAATGATCTGAAGAACCTTAAACAGCCACAGCAGAGTCATTCATCTACAGCTGAGTCACTTTAGCAGCCTACTGTTGTGGCAAAGACTGTTTACTAATTTTCTCCTTTTCTGGCTGGTAGAAGAATGAATCTACCTATAAGTTGTTCCATGGTAAAGCCAAAAAAGATGTCTGGTTCTCAGGAAAGCCTGGCAAAAGTAGTCAGTAAAACATATAAGCAGTAAAAAAGTCATGTTTTCCACAAAAAAAAAAACTCTTTAAAACTACTTTAAACAGGTATCCCAGCCCCCAAAACTAAAATGGCACAATTTTACCAAGGACAAAGTAATTTTAAATCAGTGTTGACAACTTTTTTTTTACAAAAGTAAAAAGTAATACTCCTGTTTAAAAGTTACTACAATTATGTGACAGTGAATACAAATACTGTTTTCTACCTTAAAATGTATAATTTCACAGAAAAAGTTCACTTTCTGTCATAAAAGTAAAATGTGAAAGTTTTTTCCCCCAAACAGAATTTATCTCCACAACAATGGAAAGCATTATACGTCTTGAAAGTCAGGAATAGGAGTGCTCTTCAGAGGCAGGAAAGCTCTGAAGGGCTTGGCACCCAAACTACTCTTATCTTCAGCTCAGCTAGTGAAAAATAAGAAGTTATGTACTCACCATAACGTTCCATCTGAGTAGGTATCTTCATTTGTCTGCAACCTGTGGGATACGGATCCGATCTCGGATCCGAGCCGGCAACTTCTAACATAGCATAGATCTGAGCTCCTAGCTCCTCCCCCTTACCCATAATCCCCTGCCTGTCCTAACTGACCTCAGATCAAGTTTTCCCCATAGCACAACAGATAACAGGTGTCCCAATGGGAACATATGTTAATAACAGAAGAGCGATCCAATCGGTAAGGGGGAAGGAGGGGGGGGATGGTTGCAGACAAATGAAGATACCTACTCAGATGGAACGTTATGGTGAGTGCATAACTTCTTAATCTGAAGTAGGAACTTCATTTGTCAGCAACCTGTGGGACAGAGTCCCCAGCTACCTAAGTCTTGGGTAGCCTTCGTGGAAGGATATTCCGGAGCACCGCAGAGCCAAAGGACGCTCTACCTCGGGAAACAACATCTATTTTATAATGGCTGATAAAGGTGTGAGATGAAGCCCAAGTGGCTGCAGAACAAATGTCATCCAGTGGAACCCTAGCTTGAAAGGACGCAGAAGTGGCAACGGCCCTAGTAGAATGAGCACGGACCCCTTGAGGTGCAGGCCTTCCCGAACTCTGATATGCTAAGAGAATATAGCTCGAGATCCATCTAGAGAGAGAAACCTTAGAAACTGATTTTCCGAAATTACTTTTGGCAAAGGAGATAAACAACTGATTGGATTGCCTATGACCAGCAGTTCTGTGTATATAAAAACGTAATTGTCTGTGTACGTCCAAGGAATGAAGCTTGTACTCTCCTTTGTTATGAAAGTTGGGGAAAAACACTGGGAGATTGATGGATTGATTGATGTTCGCTTCTGAAGATACCTTAGGTAGAAAGGACGGGATGATTCTGAGGTAAACCCTATCCGGGTGAAAAACCAAATATGGTGGCTTGACACAAAGGGCTTGCAATTCCGATACCCTTTTGGCTGAAGTTATGGCCACCAAAAAGGCTGTCTTCCAAGAGAGAAATTTGAGATCAACCGTGGCAGCTGGTTCGAATGGGGGACCAGTCAGGGCCTGCAAGACTAAGGATAAATACCATGGAGGTACCACCTCTTTAACTGGAGGCCTAAGGAGGAAGGTACCCTTGAGGAAGGTCTTACACAGTTTGGAAGTGATAATAGGACCAGACTCTTGCCCCACATGATAGTATGAGATTGCTGCCAGCTGTACCTTGACTGTGGAAGAACTAGCCCCCTGGTGAAAGAGAGAGGTTAGAAAATCTAGAATCGATGATATCGGGGCTGTAAAAGGGTCTAAACGACGGTGTTTTGCCCAAATGGTGAAGCGTTTCCACTTACTCCGATAAACCTTCCTGGTGGAAGGCTTGTGAGCTGCTGCAAGAATGGCTTTGACCGGTGATGAGATCCCGGGAGTCCTTATGAGGAGTGGAACTGGAGCAACCAAGCCAGCTTGAGGTTGACCAGGTTCGGAGTCGGAAGACCGAGAGGATGAGAGATGAGATCCGGAATGGGATCCAGAATCTATGGTGGATACACTAGGTGAGACCATAGGTAAGGTAACCACGTCTGACGAGGCCAGAATGGGGCAATGAGGATCATTCTGCTCCCCAGCTGCCTGGCTTTCTGTAACAATTTCAACATCAGGGGTAGAGGAGGGTAAGCATAAAGCAGACCGGGAGGCCAAGCATGAACTAGAGAGTCTCTCGGGGACTTCCCCTGAGGGGGGATCAGAGCAAAGTAATCGTTGCATTTCGTGTTTGAAGAAGAGGCAAAAAGATCACAACAAGGTCGCCCCCATCGGGCAAATACTTGCTCTGCCACTCGGTGGTTGAGAGACCACTCGTAAGGAGTCAGGATAGTACGACTGAGCCTGTCTGCTAAAATGTTGGACCGTCCCGGAATGTGCGTTGCTATGAGAAAGCGGTTGGTGGAAATCGCCCATTCCCACACTCTCATGGCCTCGCGGCAAAGGGGGTAAGACCTGGTTCCACCCTGTTTGTTGATGTACCAGACTACCGACATGTTGTCTGTCTGTACCACAATTGTCCCTACTGGAAGAGTTGTATAGTGCTTGCAATGTCAAAAGCACCGCTCTCATCTTTAGGACGTTGATATGCAAAGAGGTCTCTACGTCGTTCCAAGTGCCTTGGACTGTTCTGCCTGAAAAATGCCCCCCCCCCACCCCAGGCGAGAAGCGTCGGTAGTCACTGTGTCGACTGGTGGAGGTAGTGAGAAGGGACGGCCCGTGTGGATGTTGGGAGACTGGAGCCACCACAGGAGCGATTTTCTGCAAACCTTGCTTAAGGAAACGGGGTGAGACAGAGGGTTGCAAGACAGGGACCATTGTACCTGTAGGGTCCACTGTAGAACCCTCATGTTCAACCGGGCCAATGGCAGCAGAGGGATTGCAGCCATAGATCCTAGGGCCCTCAGAATCAATTCCGCTGAAGGAGTTTGCAGTTGAAGAATGGCCTGCACGTGTAACATCAGGTTCCGAAGTCGATCTGGAGTCAAGAACGCAAGCATCTGTCTGGAATCCAGTCTTCCCCTATAAAATCTAGCATCTGTGTAGGGATGAGAGAGGATTTGGTCATGTTGATGGTTAATCCTAATAGTGGAGCCAGACCGAGAAAATAGTCCCTGCCTGAGCAAAGTAGATGCCTTGTTGGGGCTGTGAGGAGCCAGTCGTCCAGGTATGGAAAGACCTGAATTCCCTGGAGTCTCAGGTGGGCCGCTACTACCGCTAGGACCTTGGTGAACACCCTGAGGGCTGAGGTGAGACCGAAGGGGAGGACCCTGAATTGAAAGTGACTGGCTCCCAGCCGGAAGCGGAGGAACCTCCTGGAACGCCTGTCCACTAGAACGTGATAGTACGCATCCTTGAGGTCTATGGAGCACATCCAATCGTCCTCCCGCAATAAGGGGAGGACGGATTGCAACGTGACCATTCTGAACTTTTGTTTGGGTACCGCCAGGTTTAGAAAAGAGAGGTCGAGGATGGACCTCAAGTCCCCCGTCTTTTTTGGCACCAGAAAGAACCTGGAGTAAAACCCTGATCCGACTTGATCTGGGGGGACAGGCTGGATGGCTCTTTTTTGTAGAAGCTGATGAATTTCTGCAGCGGCCGCCTTCTTTTGACTGGGTGGGACGTCGGGAAGGCTTCTGATTCTGGGGTTGGCTATGAAGGGAATTAGGTAACCTCTGGATATAATGTGAAGCACCCAGCGATCTGTTGTTATGGACTCCCATTTTGCCAGGTTCTTCAAAAAGCGCCCCCCGACTGCCTCCAGAGTGGAGCAGTCAGGAAACCCCTCAGGGGTTCTGCGTGGGCCTCTCAGAGAAAGGATCTCTGGACCCAAAATTCCTCGGACCCCCTCTGCCTCTGGGGTGGCGTCCTCCCTGTCCTCCTCTGCCATGAGAGGACTGGTTGTCCTGAGCAGACTGAGATTGATGCGATTTTCGGAACCACATCTTCTTCTGACCGTTTTGGTTCTTGGAAAAGGACCTCTGGGGCGCAGAGAAGTGGACTCCGACGGCAGACAAGGTCTTCCTGTCTTTCTCACTCTAGACAAGAGTGTCACGAACGGTTTTGCCGAACAGTGCAGAACCATCAAAAGGGGCATTCACGAATGACGCCTTAAAGGGTTCCGAGAAGTCACAGTGATGGAGCCAGGCCTGTCTCCTCATGACAAGCCCGACTCCGCCTGCACTAGCCGCTCCCTCTGTAGCATGAGACAATAGCCGCATAGAGGTATTAGAGACAGAGCAGAGGGTGGCCATTCGGGAAGAGTACAAATCCTTGTCTCCCTCCGACATGGACCCCGGGGGGGAAGCAGCGTATTCCTTAATTAGGTCCCGCTGCATCCTAATAACGTGTGCCATATAGTTCAAGGCCCTCATAGAGAAGGTCTCTGAACTGAAGGCCCGCTTCCCAAGATGGTCCATCGCGCGAGACTCCTTGCTCGGAGGATGAACCATGGGGCTCTACTGAGCCAACTCTTTCTTAGTGGCTGCAGCCACCAACATGGCATCCACAGGGGGACCTCTAATCCAATGTGATCTCTCTGCAGGGGGGCTCAAAATTTTGTCTGGGCTTGGGATCGGCTCACGGTGTCCGGTTCCTTCCAAGCCCTAGAGGATATGAGATCCACCAGGGGGTCGGGTGGAGGGGACACCCAAGAGGTAGATGGTCCTGCCTCGAACGCCTCAAGGAATACGGACTCGTCAGAGGAAGCCTTGGGGGCAGACCACCCACCTCTGATTTTGAGCATTTCCATGATGTCTCCAAAGGAGACATCCTCAGCGGCTGATCTCCCGGAGCCTTGCGCTTCATCCAAGTCCCTATCTTTTGTGAGACTCTCAGGGGAGTCTATGTGCCTCCTTTTGCACTTTGCCTTGTGGGGAATCTCCTCGGGGGGGCTGTCTGAGGAGTCCTCACGGGCTGTAATCTGTTCCACTGGAACTCCTAAAGGCGCTGAGGCAGGCTGCCCGTAGGGCCGGGTGAGGGAAGCCAGGACCAGATGAGAAGGAGTGCAGGGGGGAGCCGAAGCCAGGACCGGAGGCCTGGAAACACTCGACAGTGCCCTCTCCACCGCAGTGAAAGCCGAGGGGGAGCCGCTCTCAGACGGATCCGAGATCCGACTCCCACTAGGATCCGAAGCGGGGATCGGACCCAGCGGTGAGAACGTCGGATCCGAAGGACCAGTGTGCTCCGACCGGGACGGAGCCGAAAGCACACCGAATCCCTCGGATCCGGCTCGCCCACGGCTCCAAGAGGTCGGATCCGACAGACTCGGGGAATAGTCGGAGCCGCGTGCCCAGCACGGGCCGGGACCTACCCCGGATCCAACGCCGCTCGAAAGCACTCCGAGCCCGGAATGCGGGTCGGAGAAGGAGATATAGGAGCGAAAAAAGGGGTCGAGCTCCCCCCCAGAGGGGGGGGAGGCAAGAGCACTCCCATCTGCATCTGGGCCTGGATGAATCTCCTCATCATCCGGTCCATATCCACATCAGACATGCTAAAAGTGGACCTCGACGGGGACCGGATCACCTCCTCCTCGGGTCTCGGGGAGAAACAAGGGGATCGGATCCGAGGCGGAGGAGATCGAGAAGACTTGGACGTGGAAGCCCTCTTGGCGGGCGGGGCCGATGAAGAGTCCTCGGCCCGCCGCTTAAGGTGCTTCTCCCGCCGTTTCTCTTTCCTGGCCTCCTTATCCTCCGGAGCTGAAGCGGGAGGTTGAGTCCCGGTCGGAGGAAGGGAGGCAGGGGTGACCGCTACCGGGGGGTAGCGGGCACCGAAGCACCGGAGGTCGAAGCAGAGTCTGGGAGTAGAAGGCCCGCCAGAACTAGCTTCGACCTTCGATCCTTGAGTGCCCTGGGGTTGAACGCCGCGCAAATCACCCAACCCGAAGAGAGGTGTTCAACCCCAAGGCACCTAACGCACCAAGTGTGGCCATCAGCCGGTGAAAGCTTGTGACCACACTCGGTGCATTTTGAAAAAATTGCCTTAGGGGCCTCCGACATACTGTAGGAAAGCACACTCACTAGGCCCCTAATTCAGTCACACACACACGCTACGACCAGCGGGGGAGTGAGAATTATTCTTAATAAAACAAGTATGTTATATATAAAAAGGAGAAAGGATAAACCTATTACACACACAACCAGTCACTCAGAAGAAAAAATACAAAAAACTTTTTTTTTCCTCACAAAACGCCAAGAGATCTGAACCTAGCTGTTGCTTGAAGAGCGGCAAACTAGATCTGAGGTCAGTTAGGGCAGGCAGGGGATTATGGGTAAGGGGAGGAGCTCGGAGCTCGGATCTATGCTATGTTAGAAGTTGCCGGCACGGATCCGAGATCGGATCCGTATCCCACAGGTTGCTGACAAATGAAGTTCCTACTTCAGATTAACAGTTTGGGTGTGTGGAAGTTGACCTTGAAGTTTGGAAGCTGGATGGCTGTTATAGCTTGTGCAGGATATAACCTATATATAGTTAGTGCTACTCCAGCGATGATCAATATGATGAAATCTATTTAGACTTATGATTTCTGACAAACTATGTCACTTCTTAAATGTGATATGCATATTTTACACTTTCCATGCTAATAAAACAATATAAGCTCCTATCTTAAAACAGTGACAGATAACAGTGCCATCTTGTGACATCACACAAGAGCTTAATCAATTAGCTAAACCATTCTTTAAAAGATTCCAACTCTCTAACCTTGTGATTTGCTAAGTCTATCTAGAAAATGTTTTTCAGTTTGAAGTGTTTGTTCTAAGAGTCTTAGGAACTCTGAGAAATCTATGTCATGTCCCTTTGTCTAAGAATTACAAGTTCAACTAGTAAGTGTGCCAGGACAAAGGGTTGTATTATACACAAAATCTCTACTCCCCCCCCCCCAAAAAAAATCCTACCTCTCAACTTTTCATAATTCCGCTATATTTAGCAGTTATTATTATTTTTTAATCTTAAACAGCATACAGTTTGTTTATACATTTTTTTAATTCCTCTCAGTCAACCTGACTCACCATAGGGATCCTCTACCTGCACTCAAATGACCCACACAAACCATCTCCCATGTGTTCAATTTATCTATTTTTTCTGTGCTTCACACCAACTTCAATGGACTATATCTAAATACGACTTTGTAGTGTTTTATGGATGGCCTTATATTTGGATTCTGAAGTAATGTTTTATCTTTTACTGATAGTCCATTTTTGATGTTTTAGTAGTATAGTAAGTTTTTTGGGGGGGTTGTTTGAAGTTTACTCATGTTTCTACAGTTTATTTTTAGTCAGTTTAGACAGAGCTGGATTGTTTTTGCAAGCTGCTTTCCAACTGCCTAGTTTTGGTCAGTGTATTTTTATTTTTTTATTCTTAATTTTGACTTATTTTGTTTTAATACAAAAAATAGATGTTATGTGATCCTATCTCGCCTACATTCTGACTGATGGGTTCGGAGCCGATCCTCGGCTCCGACTCGGCACGCTTATGCCAAAGAGCGAAGTCTCTTATTGGCTGAGCTTACTATATCCCAGGATGCACCACTACCAGTCCCCCAGATCTCGTTTGCCGCTATCAAGCAAAGACGTGGTCTCGAGCTGGCTGAGCTAAGTAGTGTTTTTCACTTACTTTCCTGTCAGAGAATTCCTAGATTTTCAACAAAAAAGCTGTTTTAACGGCTATTTAGTCTCTTTGTGTATGACTGATATTGTTTGTGAAGTATTTGTGTGGTGATTGCACCTTTTTTTTTCTGACTAGAGGCTTCCTCTCAGTTGAAGGGCCTTCCCCTGTCAGTTACTTTGCCTTCAAGTTCAGTTTTGTACTTAAGGATTCTTGGATCCTGTCTAGTTTCTTCTTTGTGACAGTTCTTGGTTAAAAAAAAAAAAAAAAAAAAAGAGAGAGAGAGAAAAGTTTTTCTCTGTGGTAATTAGTGTGTTTTGTTTTCGGCTGTTACTCTTGATTGGTTGCCATAATGTCACAGGCTCCTAGGCCTTCTGGTTTTAAGAAGTGCACTAAGTGCAGCTTCAAAATGTCTATTACAGATGACCACTCTCTGTGTGTACTGTTTGGGCCAAACATTTGCAGGAGTCCTGTAGTGTGTCACGCTTTTCCTCGAGGGTCCTCCAAGAGAGGAAAAATAAACTTATTTTGAAAGGCCTTATTAAACCCTCTTTTGAAGAGGCATTAGCTTCCTCTCCTTCTCCTGCTAAAGAAAGGGTCGGCTCCGACCAATCCGTCCGAACCGACCGGCCAAAAACCTAGGGAGGCTTCTCCTTCGGCTCCACGGAATTCGGAGCCGAGGCGAATGGTCTGCCTCGATGCCTCCAGCCTCGACTCCTCTGGGTTGAGCCGGCGTCTGGGGCATCGAGGCGGGTCATCTTCATCGGCTCCACTGATCTCGGAGCCGATGAAGGTTGTCGCTCAGACACTTCCTCCTCGGCGCCCGAAGCCCTCTTGGCACCGATGGAAATTGGTTTGGACATTCCTTCGCCGATAATTGTAGAGTCGATTCGAGCCGGTCCCCTAGTCCCTTGGAGCCGTTGGAGAGGCCTACTCGGACCCATTCGGTCTCTTCCAGGTCATCAAGGATGTCAGATTCGGACATAGACAGGGTGCTCCAAAGACTGTTCCAGTCCCCAGTCTTTCAGAAATTTGTTTCGCTCCGACCCAGTTGGCTTGAGCCGATAGCCCACTCCATTGCCATTCCTCCTCCGACCGCTTGGCTCCGTGGAGCAGGTGCTGATGGAGCCAGTAGATCCTAGGGTCGGCTCCGACCCTTACTCCAACCCGACTTGGTCCGAGTTTGCACACGGACTTCTTCGGCCGGACCGGGGTGACATTTGGGACCAATGCTGTCGGTTCCGAGCCTCCTCTCGGTGCTTCGGCCTTGGGACTTCCGCCTGCTATCATGGTTTCTCGGGACCGGACCCTCCCAGGATTCTGGGGGTCCGGCTTTCAGAGCTATGAGGAGTGCCTTGGCCAAGTCTTCTTGACCATCTCTACGGCTTTACCAGCACCTTCCCTGGGCATGGAGACTGGGTCTTTGGCAGTTCCCTGTCTCTAGGCAGCGGAGCCCAGGGCCTGAGGTTACCCCACTGGGGTTCCCTCCTCCTGAGGGTCTTTGAGTTGTCTTGAGGAGCCCCAAGGAAGAGATCATGCAAGAGGAAGCACGTGGACTCCCCCGATGAGTCTCTTACATCGGACACTGATCTTGATGATGCGGAGGGGTCCCCTAAGTCGCCCCTCGGATGATGTCTCATTTGCAGACATTCTAGAGATCCTTAAGCAGGCGGCTGGAATTCCAAACCCCTCCGCTGATGAGTCGGTGTTCCTCAAGGCCTTCGGGACTCAGCCCTCCACCTCCTGGGTGTCTCCGCCCTTCGACGAGCTCCTGGATTTGGTTTGTCGGAGGGCGTGGGAACATCCAGATACTGTGGAACCAGTGCCTTCTCGCCCTAACAAATTTTTGTCTGCCCCACCCGAGAAGGAGTTCTTAATGAAAGGCGTGGCTGTAGATGCCATGGTGGTGGCATCTGCTACCCAGCAGGACGTGGCAGAGGCTTCAACGTCCGTCCATCCTCCTAATAAGGAGTCTAGGAGCATGGACCGGTACGGGAAGCGCACCCTGACTTCAGCGGCCTTTACTCTGAGGGCCCTGAATTATTTGGCACATTTCACTAGACTACAGAGGGATCTGGTCAAGGAGCTCTCAGACTCCCTCTCAGGTAACCTGCCTGAGCAGCTAGCCCAGTCGGTTAGCTCTCAGTTGGCTATCCTTACCTCGATTTCTAACTCGTCCATGAGGCTCATTTCATATGCGGCCGAGGCGGGCAGAGCGGCAGGCACAGGCGTGGCTCTCGGAGACAAGCCTGGCTCACTTTGTGTCATTGCGGAGGCCTTCAAGTCTTCCTTTGCCGACGCTCCCTTTGATGGGTCCTCTTTGTTTGGACCCAAGGTAAAGACACTCTTACCGCTGTGAGCAGGAGGGAAAGACTTTATCTGCCATAGGAGCACGTTATTCCACTCCCTTCGGCCTTATCCCAAGGCTAAAAGAGGAGGGAAGATGTGGTTCCACAAATCACAGAAATTCTTTCCTCAACAGCAGGAAGATTCCCTTCCAGAGGCAGAGGACGGGAAATTTTTCTGGGAGACGCCGTCCCAGAGGCGGCAGAGCCCCGCAACACTGGAGACCGCGAGTCCTTTCGTGGCTCTTCAGTCTCCTACACTCCATGAGGGATTGCCCGGCTGTGCTGCTCCAGAGCCAGTGGTGCCATTTTGCCAAGCACCTAAAAGCCTGGGAGTCTATTACTCAGGACAGATGGGTGCTTGGATTATTGCCGGAGGTTACACCATTCCCTTCACACACTCACCCCACCGTCCAAAAAATCCCGGACCCACCACCCAGTCAAAGGGAAATTGCAGCCGAGAAGCTTCAAAGCTGCTAGAAAAGGAGTCATCAACCGGTCCCCACAGACCAGATCGGATCCGAAATTACTCAAGGTTCTTTTAGTGCCAAAAGACAGGGACCTGAGACCCATTTTGGATCTCAGCAAACTAAACCAGTCCGTCATGAAGTCCAAATTCCGAATGGTCACTTTACAATCCATTCTCCCATTGTTGGAGAAAGATGTTTGGATGTGCTCCAGAGATCTCAAGGACGCCTATTATCACATACCGATACATCAGGCATCCAGGAGGTATCTGCGCTTCAGCCTGGGAGACAGTCATTTCCAATTTTGTGCTCTGCCCTTTGGTCTTACCACAGCCCCCAGGGTGTTCACCAAGTGTTTGGCAGTAGTGACTGCTCACCTGAGGAGTCTCGGATTCCAAGTGTTTCCCTATCTGGACGACTGGCTCCTGACTGCCACCACCAGGCATCTACTACTAGAGAACCTACAAGCCACCATCTCCCTGGGTGCTTCCTGGGAATTACATTCAACTGGTCAAAGTCTGTCTTGCTGCCTTCTCAGCGCATAAGATTCATAGGAGCAGAGATAGACTCAAAATTAATGCGAATCTTCCTTCCTACCGAAAGGATACAAACATTACAAGATCAAGTCCGAGGCCTGCTTCTAAGATCCAAAGCCCCAGCCAGGATGGTCCTGCAACTTTTAGGTTCAATGTCTGCCACGGTTCTCCTAGTTCCTCTGGCAAGATTGCACATGAGGATTCTTCAGTGGCTGTTATCGACACAATGGTCTTTTCAGGATCTCCCCCTCAATCATCACATACTGATTACAGAAACGTGCAAACGGGACCTCCGCTGGTGGCTTCTGCCATCCAATCTGAATCAGGGAAGACCTTTTGTTATACCCCTCCGGTGGCCACCTTGACACGGATGCCTCCCAGACGGGTGGGAAGCCATTGTCTGGGCAGGTCAGTTCAGGGTTCTTGGCTTCCAAACGAAACATTTCTCCATATCAATGTGTTGGAAATGAGGGCTGTACTTCTGTCCCTACAAGCCCTCCACGAGTTTCTCCCTCAAGGCATTATCATCATCCACACAGACAACATGTCGGTGGTCTGGTATCTAAACAAACAAGGAGGGACCAGATCTTACCCCCTTTGCAGAGAGGCCATGAGGGTGTGGGAATGGGCAGTGGCTACCAAGCGCTTCCTGGTAGCGACCCACATTCCAGGAAAATCCAATGTATTGGCAGACAGACTGAGCAGGACTATTCTCTCTCCTCACGAATGGTCTCTGAACGAAACAGTAGCAGCTCAGATTTTCAAAAGATGGGGGATTCCGTGCTGCGACCTGTTTGCAACACCACGAAACACGAAGTGCAAAAGGTTCTTTTCCTTGACCCCGCGTCAGGGAGGCAGCTACGGATGCTCTAGTCCAACCTTGGCCAACAGGACTGCTTTATGCTTTCCCTCCGATTCCACTTCTCCCCAGTGTCATCCAGAAAGCTTCCCAATTGGGGTCCACAATGATTCTAATTGCTCCGTACTGGCCTCGTCAGGTGTGGTTCCCCTACCTACAGAAATATACTCTGGACGGTCCTTGGTTCTTGGATCTAACTCCAGACCTTCTGGTTCATCAGTCGGGACAACAGCACCAGTCCCTTCACACTTTGAAATTAACAGCTTGGCTCCTCCACTTCTGACTTTAGTCAGAAAGCACACCTTGGACCCGGAAGTTATCCATATTTTATCTTCAGCCCACAAACCCACCACTAAGAAATTGTATCATAGTAAGTGGAAGAGGTTTACTATCTGGGCTCAACTCAGAGGCTTAGACCCTATTACTGCCCCGATACCAGAGGTCTTGAAATTCTTAACATCCTTGTTTAATCAAGGATCTTCAGTCTCTACTATTACAGTCCAACTAGCAGCTATCTCCAAATTTCACGATTCCATAGACCCACCGTTGATGAGCAGCAGATTATGTAAAACGTTCATGAAGGGTGCTGTGCTTTTAAGACCCCCAGTTTTTCATCCTGCGCCTCCGTGGGATCTTGATTTGGTACTTCGTGCCTTAACATCTTCCCCCTTTGAACCAGCTGCTTCATGTGAGTTGAAATATCTGTCTTGGAAAACTGCCTTCTTAATTGCAATTACCTCGGCAAGAAGAGTTTCAGAACTTCAAGCCCTATCTATCAAACCACCGTACTTGATTTTTCACAAGGATAGAGTATCACTTAGACCTAATCCATCTTTTGTCCCAAAGGTTTGCTCTAATCTCTGTCTCCAACAATCTTTAGAGCTACCAGTTTTCTTTCCAAAATTCTCAAACAAAGCGGAATACACCTTCCATACGTTGGATGTTCACAGGCAATTGCGCTTCTATCTAGATAGGACTCAGCAAATTCGGAAAACAGATCAATTGTTTGTGTCCTTTTCAGATAATAAACTGGGTAAAACCATCACTAAAGCTACTATTGCCAAATGGATCAGAGATTGCATAACTCAAGCTTATTCCTCTTCAAATAGGCAACTTACAACATCTGTCAAAGCTCACTCTACTAGAGCTATGGCTACCTCTATTGCATTCCATTTCAAGCTCGCTATTTCTGAAATTTGTGCTGCGGCTACTTGGTCAAACCCGCACACTTTTATTTCCCACTATAAATTGGATGTGGCATCTAAAGGACGAGCATCATTTGGTTCCACGGTACTCAGGAGTGTTTTCCAGTGAGCCACCCAGGATTTAGGTGCTAGGGACGCTGTCCCATCAGTCAGAATGTAGGCGAGATAGGATCACATAACATCTTTTAGTTATGTACTCACCATAACTTCAGATGTTTGGGATCCATCTCCTACATTCCTAATACCCTCCTTCCCCCTGCCTTGGAGATCAGAAGAGATTGAACGGTTTGGGTTCTACTGTTTTTATCTTGTATCATCTGTCAATGTTATATAAGCAGTGCATGCGTGTGTGCATGTATGCGGACAAACTAGATCTGGGGGACTGGTAGTGGTGCATCCTGGGATATAGTAAGCTCAGCCAATAAGAGACTTCGCTCTTTGGCATAAGCGTGCCGAGGATCGGCTCCGAACCCATCAGTCAGAATGTAGGCGAGATGGATCCCAAACATCTGAAGTTATGGTGAGTACATAACTAAAAGTTTCTAGGGGTGTGTTTTTAAATAGACAGTGTTTTCTGGAAGTATTCAGAAATGTCAATGACACAAAGAGTTTGTGATGCACTAAATATAACACAGAAGTTAATGTAAAGCACCCTCGTGCTGCTGTCATATGTATTAGTGCTGGCATATTGCTGTTATGCTATGAAAAGCCCTGCAGAGAAAATTATACCAGCCACACTAATGGAAAGCAGCATACTACTTATGGGGCTGTGCTATGTAAGATGTTACCAAGAAGAAAAGCAAAATGAGGTGGCATGCCTTACACTATGTGCATTCACGCAAATCCACAGCAAAGTGTCATAGCTGCAACATGGACTTGGTGAGTAGGCCTGATAGGGTCAAAGTGTCAACTCATTTCATCACTGAAATGGGGAGGAAAGAGGAAGATAAGAAAGCCAGAAAAGAGATATGTGCAGGCAAAGCACACACAAGGGTGATCTGAAGATAACACAAGAAAGAAAAAGAAGTTATGTTCTTACCATAATGTTCCATGTTTGTTGTCCTTTATCTCGCCTTCCTTCTTTCTGGTTGGGTTCGGAGCCAATCTCAGCTCCGACTCAGCCACTTCTAAAGCTCGAAGAGTCCTTACTGGCTCGAGGCTAGCCCCTTATCCCAGCATGCTTAGCGGTAGCTACCCAGATCTCGTTTGTGACAACCACTAGATAGGAGAAAAAGAAGTTATGTACTCACCATAATGTTCCATGTTTGCAGTACATCTCGCCCTTCATTCTCCGACTCAGCCTATTTACAAGCTCAAAGTCTTCTAGTTGGCTCATGGCAAGGTAGATATCCCATGGTGCACCAGTAGAATCCCCAGATCTTGTTTGCTGCTAACTAAGAGAAATAATAACAAACCATACAGAAAGAACCCAATAATAAAAGGTCTCCAGTGAATAATAATAACAATATTTTTCTGTCTCCAGATACTTCCAGGATGGGGGTAGTAGGGTAGGTTCATAAGAATGAAGAGTGAAATGGACTAAAAACATGGAACGTTATGGTGAGTACATAAATTCTTTATGTTCTGTAGTCCTACCTCGCCTTCATTCTTACACATGGGACAGCGTCCTTAGCACCTTATTCTTGGGTGGCTCAAGGAAAAATACTCCTGAGTACCGTGGAACCAAAGGATGTTCTACCCCTGGAGGTTAAATCCAATTTGTAATGAGTAATAAATGTGTGAGGGGTAGCCCAAGTTGCTGCTGCACAGATATTATCAAGTGGGACCCTGGCTTGAAAGGCTGCAGATGTAGACTGAGATCTCGTAGAATGAGCCTTAATTTTGAAAGGTAAAGGCTTACCATCAGAAGCGTAAATGTAAGCTATACAGCTAGAGATCCAATTTGAGAGGGTCACTTTGGAAAATGGTAGACCAAATCTGGATTCGGAGAAGGAAATAAATAATTGGTCTGACTTCCTGAATTCCTTAGTCCGGTGCAAATAAAAATGTAATTGTCTATGAACATCCAACTGATGAAACCTGTATTCTGCTGCGTTGAATGATTACAGAAGAACACCGGAAGTTCTATGGATTGGTTCAAAGTGCTATGGGAACAGACCTTGGGGACAAAGGATGGATTAGTATGAAGAGATACTCTGTCTTTGTGAAATATCAGATAAGGGGATTTGACAGACAGTGCTTGTAACTCTGACACTCATCTAGCAGATGTGCTTGCCCCCAGAAACAAAGTTTTCCAAGACAGAAATTTAAAAGGCGATGAATGAGAAGGCTCAAAGGGTGGAGACGTTAATTTGGATAGCACAAAATGGGTGGAACATCCGGGATCCTCTTGGGAACATGAGGTGGCAGAGAAAAGGGTATGGAATAACCTCTGGTGATAATTCTTTATACCCATCTGTCTTGAGTGATACTTAGCCAGGCTTCCGGATACAAAGAAATGCGACCCCCGACCAGCTCCAGAGAAGCACAGTCGGGCCCCACATCAGGAGCGCTGGTAGGGCTGGCCCCGAAATGAATCATGGCCACCTTGGTTTTGCAGTCCACCCCTGCCTGTAGGCGATGTCTACCATTTCCTCCTCCTCCTCTGCCTCCGAAGGAGGAGTCACCCTGTGCATTCTGGAAAAACCTCTGGGACTTCTTGAACCACATTGTACCACCTCTCTGACCCTTCGTGTATGGTCTAGAGGGGATGGTAAAACGTACTCCCATGACAGAGAGTGTTTTCCTTTCTTGCTCGCACCGGGTGAGTGTGTCCTTTACCTTAGGTCCAAACAAGGAAGAACCATTGATGGGGGTGTTGGTAAAGGTAGACTTGAATGGTTCCGCAAAATTACAGAAACGCATCCAGGAATGACGCCTTACGGAAATTCCTGAACCCACAGCTCTGCTCGCTCCATCGGCTGCATAAGAGATGAGCCTCATGGATGAGTTGACAATAGAGTTCAAGGTGGACAACTGGGCAGACACCTTCTCAGGGACTCCCTCAGTGGATGTACCTTGTAGAGTTTCTCCAAACTCCTTAAGGAGATCTCTCTAAATCCTTGTGAAGTGTGTAAGGTAGTTCAGCGATCTAAGAGTAAATGCCGCTGATGAAAAGATACGCTTCCCTTATCTGTCCATCGTTCGAGATTCTTTATTTGGCGAATGGACAGAAGAAGAAGTCTCTGCTAGCTCCTTCTTAGTGGCCACCGCCATCACCATGGCATCTACGGGAACATCCTTTGACAAAAATTCCTTCTCCTTGGGAGCTGATAGAAATTTATTTTGTCTCCTGGGGACTGGCTCCTCAGCATCAGGAGTATCCCACACCTTCTGACTAACGAGCTCTAACAGTTCGTCGAAAGGTGGAGACACCCAAGAGGCTGAAGGTTGAGACCAGAAAGCCTTCAGGTACACCAGCTCCTCATCAGAAGGGGTGACAGTGGGTCAGCCTGCACCTTCACTTAAGGATCTCCAGGATGTCTACAAAGGAGACATCATCAGAGAATGACTTGGGAGGACCCTTTTGACTCCTCGAGGTCAGTGTCCGAGGTAAGAGACTCGTCCTGGGAGTCTACATGCTTCCTCTTGCATGTTCTCTTCCATGGGGGCTCCTCGGAAGGATATTCCCGGGAGGTCTCGGAAGAATGAGGGCCAGCAGCTGGTGGCTCCTGAGGCTGTGGGTCTCTGCTGTCCAGAGAGGAAGTAGGAGCTGAGACAGAAGTAGGCGCCCTGGGGGAGAGTGTCGGTACCCCTTGTAGGAGATGATGATCAGGACAGCACACTCCTCATCATCTCGAATGCCGACCTCCCTGGCTCCAAAGACCTCCCCGGCTCCGAGGAGACCAAGGTTGCCATCGGCTCCGAGACAGATGTAGGGTCCGAGCTCACCCTAGCCAACTCACCGAGAGGAAGGCTCGGAACCGAAGAGGTTCAGTTCCAGGCATCCCTGTCAGGGCCGACCGGGGAGCTTCGGCTTCTAGACTCCACGGACAGCACTGAGTGTGTTGGTGCGGAACTCGGCTCCAAAACAACCTCAGGGGGAGCTGGAACCGAGGGTTCCACCAGTGGTACCAAACACTCCAGCTCCGAAAGACCAGCACGGCTCAGAGGAGGAATCACCGAAGGGGTAACAGACTCAAGTGGCCCCGGAACCAACTGGGTCGGAGCCAACAACATTTTAGGTAAGGCAGATGACTTCAGGAGTCTCAGCACTACTCTTTCCACATCTTCTTCCAATAAGCTCCTGGAAGACAGTGTGGGAGAACGGGAACTCTGCAATATGGGTGACCTTAATGTAGGGGAGACAGGTAAAAGATTCTTAGACCAGCTCCAAAGTATAATCTCAGTGGTCAGCTCCGAACTACCTTGTGCCGACACTTTAGCAACAGTAGAACCCTCGATCGGCCCTGAACTCAGTGGAGCCAAGAAGGCAGTAGGTTTGTCATATTTGGCAATTTTGAGAGGTGGCTCCAATCCACCAGCTGGAGGGCCTCTTAGAAGATTTGGATTTCTCCTTTTTAGATCCATGAGACTTAGCAGAGGAAGAAGAGCTAGCCAGATCTTCCTCAAAAGAGGGCTTTAGGAGACCTTTTAATATGAGCTTATTTTTTCTCTCCTGCAACACTCTGGCACTAAAACAGTGACAAAATAAGCATGTTTCCTTTAAGTGGATGGCCCCAAGATAGTATGCACAGTTATTGTGGCCATCTGTTATAGACATCTTCTGTGAGCATTTCACACACTTTTTAAAGAGCCAGATGGCTTATGATCCTTGACCTCCTTAGACATCTCACAGAAGATTGCAATCAGACACACACAGAGAAGAAAGGGAAAGTGGGAGGACTAGGTCCTCTAACTTAAACGGGCCTAGCCCTTAAAGTACCAACAAAGGCACAACCATGAGGACTAGGTCCTCCAACTTAAATGGGCCTAGCCCTGGTAGAGAAAAAAAGGAGGAAAATCTAGGTCCTCTAACTAAAACGGACCTAGAGGGAAAGGTACAGAAGATAAGTCAAGAGTCTCGCACACACACTCGAGAAGAAATACAATGTCTAATAACTGAAATAAAGAGAACGAAGGTCAAAACAAAACCCCGTTCTGGATGCAAATACTAATATAACTGCAAATAGCAACAAGTGGAAAACTCCGCAAGCAAAGCTATTTATTTTAATATAAGCAAGAAACCTATCTAAATATTGAGAGAAAGGCACACACAGTCTAAACTATGCGCAAAGGTGCCTACAACCACTAATATCAACAGTATCAGAACTAGGTATATAGATATATATATATTAACAACCCCAGTAAAGAAACAAATTGGCACACAGGATACCAAAAAGAACGCTAAGGCCAATGGCCAACTGTTCTCAGAGAAACTTAACACAGGAAGCACTTTAGTATATGCTAACTATCTAACTACAAACACGACACTAACAACAGCTATATAAGGCTATCAAAATATGAAAATAGCAGAAATATCCAAAAATAGAACAAAATGTGTTAGACTTAGCCACAGCCAAGAAGAAGCACATCCGAACTCGTTGACACGGCAAACGAGATCTGGGGATTGTACAGCCACAAGCCAACTAGAAAACTTTGAGCTTGTAAATAGGCCAAGTCGGAGCCAAGGATCGGCTCCGAACCCATGTATAAGAATGAAAGCGAGATAGGACTACAGAACATCTATAGATTACCACATAAAAGAGGTAACCAGACAATACTGCTTCCTTATACTGAAAAAAACAGAAAAAAAATGGTGACAGGGACTATATCAACAGCTGAAAAGCAAAGGAAACTCAGCCAAAAAGGGAATTCCTCTCAATCATCCAGGATGGGGGAAGGAGGGAGGGATGCAAGAAGGAAGGCGAGATAAAGGACAACAAACATGGAATGTTATGGTAAGAACATAACTTCTTTATGTTATGTTGTCCATCTCGCCTTCCTTCTTTCTGGTTGGGACAGCGTCCCCAGCAACTAAATCCTGGGTGGCTCACTGGAACCAAAAGATGCCCTGCTCCGAGAGGCCATGTCCACTTTGTAATGAGTAATGAAGGTATGGGGAGTAGCCCATGTTACTGCCGCACAAATAGTATCTAATGGGAGCTTGGCTTGAAAAGCTATGGAGGTAGCCAAGGACCTAGTAGAGTGTCCTCTTACCTTTCCTGGGACAGACATATTGCGAGACTCATATGCATAAGTAATAGTATTGGACAGTCATTTTGACAGTCACTTTGGAAACTGGTGAGCCTTGCTTACTTTGTGAAAAGGATACAGACAGCTGATCTGATTTTCTGATGTCCTTGGTTCTTTGAAGATAAAATCGTAACTGTCTGTGGACATCCAATTGATGTAGCTTATACTCTACCTTGTTGCCATAATTTGGAAAGAATACAGGGAGTTCAATTGACTGATTCAAATTATACTCTGAACAGACTTTTGGTAAAAAGGAAGGATTAGTTCTAAGAGATACTCTATCCTTGTGAAAAATCATATAAGGTGGGTGGATGGAAAGTGCCTGTAACTCGGAAGCCTGCCTAGCCGATGTAATTGTGATCAAGAAGAGGGTCTTCCATGATAAGAACTTTAGAGGACAAGAAGCATCTGGTTCAAAGGAAGGGAGGATTACAGCCGCTAGTACTAAACTTAAATCCCAAGGATGGGGAGGTTCTCGGATGGGAGGCCTTAATAGAGTAGCACCTTTCAAAAAGTCCTACATAGCTTGTTGGACATGACATTAGAACCTATAAGGCCAACAGGAAAATTGGAAATAGCAGCCAGCTGAACTCGAATCATAGCAGCCGCTGCTCCTTTCTCAAAGGTGTCGGCCAGGAAGTCCAAATTTTTGAAACTGGTGCTGTAAAGGTAACAATGTCATTTTGCTCTGCCCAGAAAGAGAACCTCTTCCATTTACTAGCATAAAGTTTCCAAGTAGTTGGTTTGTGAGACGTGACTAAAATATGTTGAACCATAGGTGAGATATCCGGAAGCCTGGCTAGGACTGGAAGTGGAGAAACCAAGCTGTCAGCTTGAGAGTTTGAATGGAAGGATGAAGAGCACCCAACTGATGTGTCAGGAGATCTGGAACCGGGTCCAGAATCCAAGGCTCCTCTTGCAGGTAATGCCTAAGGAACAGGAACCATATCTGATGAGGCCAGTAAGGGGCAATGAGGATCATCTTGTGACTCAACAACTTTGCTTGCTGAAGAACTTTTGGAATTAGAGGAAAGGAAGGAAAGGCGTAAAGAATCCCAGGGGGGCAATCGTGGATAAGTGCATCTCTTGGTGGGGGAACTAGGGCAAAGTAGCTGCTGCATTTGTTGTTTAGGTGTGACGCAAAAAGATTGCAGCATGGCTGGCTCCATCTGTGGAAGATCATATCTGTCACATCTTGCTTCAAAGACCACTCATGGGTCATGAGAATTGCCCTGATGAGCTTGTCCGCTATCACATTGGACTTCCCCGGGATGTGCGCTGCAACCAGAAAACGCTGAGAGGAAATTGCCCATTGCCATACTCGAAGGACCTCCCGACACAAGGGCTAAGATTTGGTTCCGCCCTGTTTGTTGATGTACCACGCCACTGACATGTTGTCCGTCTGAATTGCTATATAGCCCAAAGGAAGAGAGTTATGAAGTGCTTGCAATGCTAATAACAACACTCTCATCTCCAGGACATTGATGTGCAAAGGGTACTCGTGAGGTTGCCAATTTCCTTGGACTGTCTGTCCCAGATAATGCCCCCCACCCTATCTGGGAAGTGTCCATGGTCACTGTGGCTACTGGATGAGGGGCTACAAAGTCTGCCTAGAGTGACTAGAGGAGAGTAGAGCCACCACTGTAGATCTTTCTTGCAAGCATCCATGATTAAGATCATGTGTGACATCGGTAGATCCTGATATGACCACTGAGAGAAAAGGAGCCATTGCAAAATCCTCATATGGTAATGAGCTAACAGGACTAGAGTAATGGCAGCCGCCATCAACCCCAAGACCTTTAGGACTAACCGTGCCTGAAACTTTGACTTTGACAAGAGGAGAAAGACCTGACGTTGAATGGTAAGCACCCTTTCCTGTGGGAGCTTGGCTACCATGTCTCTTGTATTTAGTTGAGTGCATATGAAAGTAATACACTGAGAGGGCAACAAGGCAGATTTTTCATAGTTTATTGTGATTCCTAGACATGCACAAGTGTGAATCATGTGGTTCCTGGTCCTTAAAAGATGATGCTCGGTGGTGGCAGTGAAGAGCCAGTCATCTAGATAAGGAAACCCCTGGAATCCCAAATGTCTCAGGTGAGCCGTCACTACTGCCATGCATTTGGTGAACACCCTGGGGGCTGTGGTGAGACCAAAGGGCAAAGCTCTGAATTGGTAATGACTGGCTCCCAGCCAGAAGCGTAAATGTCTCCTGGATGGCCTGTTCATTTTTATATGGTAGTACGCATCCTGGAGATCGATAAGAGTACATCCAATTGTCCTTACCCAAAAAGGGTTGAATGGACTGCAGTGTCACCATCCAGAACTTGGTCTTCTTTACTGACCTGTTTAACTTGATGAGATCCAGGATAGGTCTCCAGTCCCCTGTCTTTTCTGGAACTAAAAAGAACCTTAAGTTCCAGATTCGATCTGGTCTGCAGGGACTTCCTGAATGGCTCTTTTTTGCAGCAAATGTTTTACTTCCAAGGCTGCTTGTTCCCAAAGATTGGGTGGAACATCTGGGATTGATCATTTTTGACTTCCTGGTGGTGTTTGGGAGAAGGGAATTTTGTAACCCCTGGATATTATGCACCATACCCACGCGTCTTCTGTTATATCTTGCCAAGCTTTTGGGTACAGTGATATTCTGCCCTGACTGCCTCCAGAGGTGGGCAGCTGGGCAATCCTTCAGGGATTCTGAAAAGGCCTGGCAGAGAACATATCCTTGTTGCCCTGTTGTGGACCGCCCCTACCATGAGGCCGGCATCTCCCGTTATTATTTCTCCATCTGCCCCTGGGGGAATAATCTCCACGAGTGTCTGGTGAAGCTCCCTGTGATTTACGGAACCACATTTTACCACTCTTTTGCCCTTTGGGATAAGGCCTGGATGGAGAGGAAAAATGGTCTCCTATGGCAGAGACAGTTTTCCCATCTCGTTCACTCCTGGTAAGAGTCTCTCTAACTTGTGGCCCAAACAAGGCCAAGCCATCAAAGGGGGCATTAGTAAAGGGCAACTTGAAGGGCTCTGCCAGTTGACAAAGGCACATCCAGGAGTGTCTGCGAAGAGCCACTCTTGTGCCTGCAGCCCTACTCACTCCATCTGCTGTGTAAGAAATCAGGAGCATGGAGGAGTTAACAATGGAGGTTAGGGTCGCTAGCTCGTTAGCCGACTTGGAAGCTGCTCCCTCAGCTGAAGGATCCTTAAGGAGATCCCTCTGAAGTCTTGTGAAATGTGACAAATAGTTCAGCGACTGAAGAGTAAAGGCTGCTGAAGAGAAAACACACTTCCCATATCTATCCATGGCTCTAGACTCCTTGTTTGGCGGATGGATAGAAGAGGAAGTCTCCGCAAGTTCCTTCTTGGTGGCTGCTATCACCACCATAGCATCAACTGGCACGCCTTTAGAGAGAAATGTCTTGTCGTCTGGTGTGATAATAAACTTGTTAGGCCTTCTCGGAATGGGCTCCATGGTCTCTGGAGCACTCCACACCTTTCGACTCAATACCGACAATAGTGGGTCGAAAGGTGGAGACACCCAGGAGGTGGAGGGTCAGAAACCAAACTCGTCCAGGTACACAGACTCATCCTCAGAAGGGGCAAGGGACTTCCAGTTTCCCCTCTGCCTAAGGATCTCCAGGATGGCTAAGAATGAGACATCCTCAGACGGGGACTGTGGGGACCCTTCCGAGTCATCCAAGTCCGTGTCAGAAGTGATGGACTCAGTGGAGTCCACATTTTTCCTCTTACATCTTTTCTTCCTGGGAACCTCCTCTGCAGCATGCTCAGGAGAGGTCTCGGTAGAAGAGGTGTCACCCTGTGGGGCATCCTGGGGCATGAGTTCCCTATGCTTGGGATGGAGAGGAGGATCTGAGGCAGACACCGGTATTGATGGGAATGGAGTCAAGGGAGCCGAGGGTGGAGCGGTCTCGGTAGACAGCACATTTCTCATCACCTCGAAGGCACCGTGATCTGGAATGGAGGGAGGCTCCGGGTCCAAGGAGCCTGGAGGCCTCCTCCGCACCAAAGGCGATGGCTCCAACTCAGATGTGGGAGCCGAACTCACCTGCGCCAAAGCCTCGAGGGGGAGAGTGGGTTCAGACAAGGGTCCGATGCCACTTACCCCCTTGGAGCCGATGAGAGAGTCTCGGCGTCCAGACCCCTCAACAGGGTGGACTATCGAGGAGGTCAGAGCGGATGTTGAAACCGACAAGGCAAGGTTTGTCAGAACCGATGGTTCCACCAGTACTACTTCCATGCACTCCGGCTCCAAACTGGCCGCAGTCAGAGGAGGAATAGAGACAGGGACTTGTTCGGACAATGGCACCACTTCCTTCTGGGCTGGGCTCGACAACAATTTAACAAATACCAGTGTCTTGAGCAGCCACTTCACCACTGTCTCCACATCATCATCTGATAAACTCCTGGATGATTGAGAGGAGTGGGCCGAGGACTGGTGACTACCTGCCACTGACTGCAAAAGTGGAGACTGAGGCACAGATCTCACCACGTCCAGCGAAGGAGATCTCAATCTCATTTGGGTCCAGGACGGCTTCGAAGACACTCATGGAGTCGCTGGAGAAAAAGACTCCTCGGAGCCAGCAATCCGCTCTGAAGGTTCTGAAGATTTTGATTTAGACTTTGTCGGCACAGAAGGTGGTGCCAACAAAGATGCCAGTTTGTCATCTGATTTTTTTTAAGGGCTGAGTATCGGATGCTACTTCAACCTGGGGTTTTAATAACCCTCTCAAAATAAGTTTGTTGTGTCTCTCCTGCAAAACCCGTGTGCTAAAGGCATGGCAAACAGAGCACGAGTCCTGCAGGTGGACCGCCCCTAAACAATACACACAACTCATGTGCCTGTCCGTAATGGACATTTGCTGGCAACACGAATCACATTTCTTGAACCCTGACTGCATAGGTAATTCTTTGGACATAATAAACACCACAAAAAACAGTACTAACAACTAAAGAGGGTCTTTGTTTTGTTTTTTTTTTTTAGAAAAAGAAAAGGGAGGAGAAGAGGGGTTTTAGCCTCTAAGTTAAACGGCTACTGCTCCCAAAGGGAGAAGGCCTCTAACTAAAACAGCTTCTCCCTAGGTAGCAAGGAGGGATAACAGGACAAGAAAAATAACCCTCAAGAAAAACGGGCTGCCAACAACAACAATAACAACAAAGGTAAAGGCCTGAGAGAAAATGACGGCCTAACAACAGCAAAAAGAAGGCAATGGGGATAGGGGTGTTATAGAAGGAGTAAAAACACTAAACTCTAAAGAAAATTTAGCCTGAAACAATAAGATTGTTATAGAAAAATTCACTACTTAGCCTGAGCCAACAGCAGACAACCTCAACGCTGCAAGCTGCAAACGAGATCTGGGTAGCTACAGCTAAGCATGCTGGGATAAGAGCCTAACCTCGAGCCAGTAAGGACTCTTCGAGCTTTAGAAGTGGGTGAGTCAGAGCTGGGATCAGCTCCGAACCCAACCAGAAAAAAGGAAGGCGAGATGGACAACATAACATGATGGTCATTTTGGGGGGGGGGGGGCAGGCAACCATTTTCCATTCTTTCACAAAGAAAATTGAGGGGATAATGGAAAGCAGAATATGAGGAAGGGAAGGATGGGATGGAGTAGGGAAGGTTGCAGGAACAGATATAACAAACATAAAATGAAGAAAGAGACAGACAGGGGAGGTATAAACACAAAAGGAGGGCAACAGTAGAAATGCATAGATGGAGACAGGAAGATAACTGGTGATGAGGAGGATGGAATTAAAGACAGGGTACAGACAGTGAGACATAAAGAAGGTGGACACCATAATGGTGGATAGGGATGGGTATGATGAGCCTGCCAGACAGGCCCAGAGAAGAACACAAGTCAGTCACCTCTGTGGCTGATATGCTGGGCTGGCCCTTCCTCTGGTGGCCCAAACAGTGGGGCTGTCCTACCATGTGACTCCATTAGTCATATAAGGAAATGCTTCATGTTGCTAATGCAGGAGTTGAACTGTTTGCCCACATCTGCTGTCACCAGCTGCTTCACCTGCCAATGGTGACGTAGGGGGGACCCTGACAATGATGACATAGGGGGACCCCTTTGTGAAACTCCCAGATGGGAAGCCTCTGCTCCCCATCTTTAAGGTGTCCACAAGGGTAACAGTGAGCCCTCCTTGTAACTTTACATAGAGGAACCTTCATTCTCCTGCACAGGTCTAAGAACTGCTGATGACCCAGTGACAGATATGTGGTCTGGTGTAGGCCCAGATGGCCACCACCTTAACTCCTGCAGCACATCTGACCTGAGACAGAGAACAAAAAGAGAAAAAAGACAACACATTGGTACACAATTTACATAATACATTTATCCACAAGTTAAACTATACATTAACCACCTACAACACTTACCCTGTTGACTGGAGAGAGCCTGTTCTCCATCATCAGACAGTCCTCAAGATTTAATACCATTTCTTCTGGCACAGTAAGAGACAAAAAAATAGAAGTAACTAGTACAATACATCACTGCTAAAAGAAGACAAGAAGTGAAAAGTGCAGTCAAACAATGCACTGCAAACCAATGACAGCTTAAAAATGCTGTCTTTCTCTTTCTCTCTCTTTCTCCTCAACCTCTGCTACATACTGTTCAGCAAGTCAGGGTAGTACATTCTCAGTCACCTATATCCAAACTTGCATTGCTCTACAACATAAGAAATGCCAGTAGTGTCACTCACTGCCCTTACAAACTGGTACCAGTCATCAGTTATATAAGTTGGGCATCACAGGCCCCACTCAGTAGGTGCTCTCTATAATCCTTGTATAGCATGTTCATAATGGTTTTCATTTCCTTGCTGTGTTAGGTGGCAGTCCTATATAACCAGCTCTTGCCGAGGCCATGTCTAATCTGCAGGTCAAAATGAGGTGGGAAATAGTAGTTTAACGCACATTAGGAAGCCATGTAATGTGCAACACTGGGCAGCATAGGTGTGCAATACAATGAGCCAGTACCTCAGATAGGCAGTGTTACAAGCTACATAGTACATGTGACTGCCTAGCCCAGAAATCTACACAGATGAAACTGGTTGTGTAGACTGTAACTGATAATGCATCACATTATGGCATTAGTTCAGAAACAGCTGCATTAAATCACCTCATTAGCATAACCACTGCACTACAAGGCTCATTTTAGTATGGGGAAAACCCACAGTTGCCATATTATGGGAGATTGCGCTATGACAAGCAAAATAGTGGTTGGAATATAGAACTGCATAATGACTTTTACTCACAAATGTACTGACAACAGACAAGATGAGACAACTGGTAATGGGCCAGAGGACTGCAGGGAGTACATAAAGGGGTATGGAAAAAAAGGTCCAGATACTAAGAGTGCAGTGCATTGAATGAAAAAATACAATGGCATATCAAGTTAACATCCTGTTGATAAGGGAGACCTAGCCTGCCAGTATGAAGAGCGCAAGGGCATGTCAGGCTACATGGTCCATGGCTCCAAAGTCCACTTCTCATAAGTTCATAGGTAAATACTAGGCAATCAGTCTGCAGACTATTACATGTGTAACCAATAACCAGACAGTGAAAAAAGATAAGAATCAAATCCTGTACCTTTTGTCTGTGAGGTAAACACCCTTTTTTAGCACATTATCTAATGTTGCATTTCCAGTCCAGCATACCCAAAATAATGCAGCATCTTCAGTCAGTAACACTGGTATGAGTCCCTCTTTAGGGCTGTTGTTGCTTCTCTTGGAATCTGTTCCCTTCTTATGTAGCCTTTTTAGACCAGAGACTGTCTTTTTGCCAGTGCTGTTGTTATGTACTATACCCACACCTGTCTGTCATAGGGTACCATTGCAGCCCATTTCTCTGATGACTCCTTACATGACTCTACCTCTACCACTGCTAGAGACTATTCTGGCAAGTACTATGACATTCCCACTTTGTAACGGTATTTGTAGCATATGTTGTATAGAATGGCACAGACTATAGATATCTTACTGTAGGTCTCTGGTGCATAGTAGAGTGCTCTGCTAGATGCCTCCAAGCAGCAGAAGCTAGCCTTCCCAAGTCTAAACACATATTCGACAATGTTAAGTATCTGTGACAAAGTGTTGTACTCCATCTCCAGCATGATCAGGGGGCTGTGGATGGAAATCATCAGCCTTGGTTTCAAGGCATATCCAACATACAACAGTGAACAACACTATAAGTGGCCTGCCAAAAACAAAAAATGGGAACAACAGATCCAGGCCTCTGTGGCTGACACTGTATACACCTACAAAAGATATGACCATGTATAAAGTCACCTCACATGAAATGTGCATATGTGCATATGTGCCAGATGTGAGAATTATAGGAACTCCTAAATGGTGTACAGACACATTGTATACAATTCCCTGTAAACCACATACCACCAGGCAGCTGATGGAGGAGAACCCTTCCTGCTGATATACTTGATTCCATATTGGGTAGGTGGGATCATAATAGGGATATGGGTACAGTTATTGTCCCCCAGGACCTCAGGGGGAATAGGTTATGTCATAAATGCCAATATAGTGGTGGTTCTCTCCACTGCTGCCTCTTGAAACCAAACACGCTCTGCCGCATGATGCAGCATCGCATGAAGGAACTGGTGTAGGATTTACAATGCTAACACCTGCAAAACTCCTAAATGAACCTGGTGCAGATACTGGAAAGTCCCTACAGCAAGGATGGTTAATGTGATACAGACCCTTGTATCTACTGGAACAGGCATTCCATGCATCTCTCTAGATTCCATGTGAGACTAACTTTTAGTTATGTACTCACCATAACTTCAGATGTTTGGGATCAATCTCGCCTACATTCTGACTGATGGGCTTGGAGCCGATCCCTCGGCTCCGACTCGGCACGCTTATGCTATAGAGCGAGGCCTCTAATTGGCTGAGCTATCTTTATCCCAGGATGCACCACCACTAATCCCCCAGATCTTGTTTGTCCGCATTCATGCACACATGCACAGCTTGATTATATAACATTGTTAGATGTTTCAAGATGAAACAACAGGATTCGGACCTTCTGATATCCTCTGATCTCCAAGGAAGGGGCAAGGAGGGTGGGTTATTAGGAATGTAGATGGATCCCAAACATCTGAAGTTATGGTGAGTACATAACTAAAAGATGTTATGTGATCCTATCTACATTCTGACTGATGGGACAGCGTCCCTAGCACCTAAATCCTGGGTGGCTCATTGGAAAACACTCCTGAGCACTGTGGAACCAAATGAAGCTCGTCCTCTAGATGCCACATCTAATTTGTAGTGAGAAATGAAGGTGTGCGGGGAAGACCATGTAGCCGCAGCACAAATGTCACCAATAGCAAGCTTAGAATGAAATGCTACCAAGTAGCCATAGCCCTTGTAGAATGAGCCTTGACAGAGGTGGAAAGCTCTTTGTTAGAATAAATATAGGCTTGAGTAATACAGTCCCTGATCCATTTGGCAATAGTGACCTTTGTGACCGCGTTGCCCAATTTGTTTTCTGCAAAGGACACAAACAACTGATCTGTCTTCCTTGATTGTTTGGTCCTATCCAAATAAAACGTAACTGCCTGTGGACATCTAGTGTGTGGAAAATAAATTCCGCTTTATTGGAGTATTTTGGGAAAAAACTGGGAGCTCTAATGACTGTTGCAAGCATAAAGTAGAACAGACTTTTGGAACAAAGAAGGATTTGGTCTGAGGGAAACCCTGTCTGTATGAAAAACCGGGGCTTTCACTGACAAAGCTTGAAGTTCTGAAACCCTTCTGGCTGAAGTAATTGCCACTAGAAAAGCTGTCTTCCATGATAGAAACTTTAGATCACAGGTAGCTGCCGGTTCAAAGGGGAAGAAGTCAAGGCACGTAATACTATATCGAGATCCCATGGAGGTGCAGGATGAGAAACCGGAGGTCTTAATAGAGCAGCATCTTTCAAGAAGGTCTTACACAACCTGTTGCTCATTAAGGGTGGGTCTATGGATTCATGAAAATTAGAAATCGCTGCCAATTGTACTTTGATGGTAGAAACAGAAGAGCCTTGGTTGAAAAGAGAGGTCAGGAACTTGAGTACTTCTGCCACGGAGTAGAAATGGGGTCCAGGCCCTGGAGTTGAGCCCAGATAGCAAACCTTTTCCATTTGCTAGAATAAAGTTTTTTGTAGCAGACTTGTGGGCTGAAGACAATATGTGCACTACATCTGGGTCTAGTGCATGTCTCCTGACTATGGTCGGAAGAGGAGGAGTCAGCCGTCAATTTTAATGTGTAGGGACTGGTGTAGTAGTCCCGACTGATGAATCAGTAGGTCTGGGACCTGGTCCAGGAACCATGGACCTTCCAGAGCATGTTTCTGAAGATAGGGAAACCAAACTTGACGAGGCCAGTAAGGAGCAATTAAGATCATCTTGCTCCCTAGAGAGATGCCTTCTGAATTACCCTGGGTAGGAGAGGAACTGGAGGGAAGGCATAAAGCAGGCCGGTGGGCCAAGGATGGACTAACGCGTCCATAGGGCTCTTCCCGGAGCCGGGTTAGGGAGAAAAATCTTTGCACTTGCATTCAGAGGAGTCGCAAGAGGTCGCAGCACGGAACTCCCCATTCGCTGAAAATCTGTCTTGTAATAGTCATGTTCAGAGACCATTTGTGAGGAGAGAGGATGGTTCTGCTCAACCTGTCGGCTATGACATTGGATTTTCCCGGTATGTGAGTAGCCACTAGGAAGCGTTTGGTCGAGACTGCCCATTCCCAGACCCTCATCGCTTCTCTGCAAAGAGGATAGGATCTGGTCCCTCCCTGTTTGTTCAGGTACCAGACAACTGACATGTTGTCTGAGTGAACAGCAATTACGCCCTGAGGGAGGTAATAGTGAAGGGCTTGAAGGGACAGGAGTACTGCCTTCATTTCTAGGATGTTGATGTGGAGAGAGGTCTCTTCCGGATGCCATTTGCCCTGGACTGACCTGCCCAGGGAATGCCCCCCCCCACCCCGTCTGGGAGGCGTCCGTGGTCAAAGTGGCCGGAGGAGGAAGAACAAAGGGTCGTCCCTGATCCAAACTGGAGGACACTAGCCACCAGCGAAGGTCCCGTCTGCAAGATTCTGTGATCCATATTAGATGATTGAGAGGGAGTTCCTGAAAGGACCACTGAGTTGAAAGAAGTCACTGGAGGATTCTCATGTGTAACCTTGCCAAGGGAACTAGCAGAACTGTGGCAGACATCGATCCCAATAGCTGCATGACCATTCTGGCTGGGGCTTTGGATCTGGGAGTAAGGCTCGAACCTGATTTTGTATGATCTGAATTCTGTCTGCAGGTAGATAGACCCGCATCTGGTTTGAATCTATCTCTGCCCCTATGAATCTTATTCTTTGAGATGGCCGTAACACAGACTTTGGCCAATTGAAGGTGATTCCGGAATTGCCCAGTGATGTTGTGGCTTGCAGGCTCCGTGAAGTAGATGCTTGGAGGTGGCAGTTAGAAGCCAGTCGTCTAGGCACGGAAACACCTGGAATCCTAGACTCCTCAAGTGAGCAGTCACTACTGCCAAGCATTTGGTGAACACCCTGGGGCTGTGGTGAGACCAAAGGGCAGCGACAGAACTGAAAATGACTGCCTCCTAGGCTGATGCGCAAGTGTCTGCTGCACGATTGATGTATTTTGATATGGTAATAGCGCTCCTTGAGGTCTATGGAGCACATCCAAACACCTTTCTCCAACAATGGGAGAATGGTTTGTAAAGTGACCATTCGAACTTGGACTTCTTGACTGAATGGTTTAGGTTGCTTAGGTCCAAAATGGGCCTCAAGTCCCCGGTCTTTTTTGGCACCAAAAAGAATCTTGAGTAAGTCCCTAATCCGATCTGGTCTGCGGGGACCGGTTGGATGGCTCCTTTTTGCAGCAGTTTTGAAATTTCTGCGGTATCCCGTTGACTGGGTGGCGGGTCCGGGATTCTTTTGGACTGAGGGGGGGGGACAACAGAATGGGATGGAATTCGAAGCATCCATCGGTCCTGAGTGATCCCTTCCCAGGCCTTTAGGTGCTTCGAAAAACGACCCCCGACTGGCTCCGGAGCAGCACAGTCGGGCAATCCCTCAGGGACTATGAAAAGCTGAAGAGCCACGAAGGACTCGCGGTCTCCAGTGTTGCGGGGGCCTCTGCCGCCTCTGGGACGGCGTCTTCCTGATGAATTTCCCCCTCCTCTGCCTCTGGAGGGGGAACCTTCCTGCTGAGAGGGGTAAGACTTCTGCGATCTCCGGAACCACATCTTCCCTCCTCTTTTAGCCTTGGGATAAGGCCGAAAGGGAGTGGAAAATCGTGCCCCTATGGCAGTCAGAGTCTTACCCTCCTGTTCACAGCGGTAAGTGTGTCTTCACCTTGGGCCCAAACAGGAGGACCCATCAAAGGCGAATGAAGACTTGAAGGCCTCCGCGAAATGACACAGGCGGAGCCAGACTTGTCTCCGTAGAGCAATGCCTGTACCCGCTTACTCGCCTTCGCCGCATAGGAAATGAGCCTCATGGATGAGTTCGAAATGGATGACATTGTAGCCAGCTGAGATCCAACCGTCTGGGCCAGCTCCTCCGGCAGGTTACCTAAGAGGGTATCGGATAGCTCCTTAATCAGATCCTTCTGGAATCTTGTAAAGTGCGTCAGGTAGTTCAAAGACCTCAGGGTAAAGGCCGCTGAACTTAGGGTGCGCTTGCCGTACCGATCCATGCTCCTAGACTCCTTATTAGGAGGATGGACGGACGTAGAAGCCTCTGCTACATCCTGCTGTGTAGCAGATGCCACCACCATAGCATCCACAGCCACACCTTTCGTAAGGAACTCTCTATCTGGGGGCGCTGAAAGAAATTTGTTTGGACGAGCAGGCACCGGTTCCACAGAGTCCAGGTGTTCCCATGCCCTTCGACAGATCAAATTCAAGAGCTCGTCGAAGGGCGGAGACACCCAGGAGGCAGAGGGCTGAGCCCCGAAGGCCTTCAGGAACACCGACTCATCAGCAGAGGGAGGTTTGGACTGCCAGCCGCCTCGTTGTTTTAGGGCTTCCAGGATGTCTGCAAAGGAGACATCATCCGAGGATGACTTGGGGGACCCCTCTGCATCATCGAGATCGGTGTCAGATGTCAAAGACTCGTCAGGGGAGTCAACGTGCTTCCTCTTGCACGCTTTTCCTGGGAGGTTCTTCGAAGAGGCTTCAGAAGGACCTCCAGGAGGGGAGAAACCCCAGCGGGGTAACCTGAGGCCCAGGGGCTCCGCTGTCTGGACAGGGGAACTGCTAACGACCCAGTCTCCAAATGTAGGGAAGGAGCTGGGGAAACTGTGGAGGTAGCCAATGAAGATTTGGCTAGAGCACTCCTCATAGCCCTGAAGGCGGGACCGCCAGAATCCTGGGAAGGTCCCCTCCGGGCCACGACAGTGGACGGTACTCCCGCCGCCGACGCACCAAGAGGGAGACTTGGGACCGAAGGTATCAATCCCGAAGCCTCCCCCCCAGGGCCAAAGGAAGAAGTCCATGCACTGAACTCCGACCCAGGAGCCGGAGTCGGAGCAAGGGTCGGGCCTGACCCTAACACCTCTACTGGTTCCACCAACACCTGCTCCAACGGTGCCAAGCTGTTGGAGGAGGAAGTACAGTAAGGGAGTGGACCATCGGCTCCGCCAAAAGGGCTGGAGCCAACCATCTTTTGGAACACCGGAGACTGGAAGAGTCGAAGGAGCACCCTGTCGATGTCCGAATCAGACATCCTGGAAGATCTCGAGGATACCGATTGGGCCCGAACCGATTTCTCCATCGGCTCAAGGGCTCGGGACCGCTCGAAGGACTCAACAATTATCGGCCCGAGGAAACCTTCAAAGAAATTTCCCTCAGTGCCGATAAGGACTTCGCCCGAGGGGAAGTGTCTGAGCCGATGACCCTTATCGGCTCCAATATCAGTGGAGCCGATGAGGGTGACCCGCCTCGATGCCCCAGACCTCGGCTCCAAACCAGAGGGGCGAGGCTGGAGGCATCGAGGCAGACTGTTCAACCTCGGCTCAAGTCCGTGGAGCCGATGGAGAAGTCTGCTTAGTCTTCTTAGCGCCGGATCCGACTGACTGGTCGGAGCCGGCGCTTTCTCTTTAGAAGGAGAAGGAGAGGAAGACAAAGCCTCCTCAAAGGAAGGCTTAATTAATCCTTTGAGGATTAATTTGTTCTTCCTCTCCTGGAGGACTCTGGAGGAAAACGCATGGCATACACTGCACGATTCCTGTAGATGTTTGGCGCCAAGGCAATAGACGCACGAGGAGTGGTCGTCCGTTATGGACATTTTGAACCCACACCTCGTGCACTTTTTAAACCCAGAGGGTTTATGTTCTTTAGACATAATGTAGAAAAATTATACCACAACAGTAGATTAAGCGTTTGTATACACAAAAAACACTAACTCCGAAAAATATTAACTAAAGAATTTTTTTTTTTTTTTTTTTTTTTTTACACAAGAACAGTAAGAAAGGAAAAGGGAAACAAGGAGGGTCAACACCCTCTAACTCAAACGGGTACTTGACCCACACACAACCACTAAAGTAGCTAGTACAGGGGAAGGCCCCTCTAACTTAAACGGAACCTTCTCTGACAGGAAAATTTAAGCAAAACTCAATGAAACAACAAGAAACACACTCGTACACAAAAATAGCCGTTAAAACAGCTTTTGGGTTGAAATGAGTGAACTACTGACAGGAAAAGAGACTATAAATATAGTACTTAGCCCAGCCAATGTTGAGACCACGTCCAAGCTCTGTAAGCGGCAAACGAGATCTGGGGGATTAGTGGTGGTGCATCCTGGGATAAAGATAGCTCAGCCAATTAGAGGCCTCGCTCTATAGCATAAGCGTGCCGAGTCGGAGCCGAGGGATCGGCTCCGAGCCCATCAGTCAGAATGTAGGCGAGATAGGATCACATAACATCACATGTTACCAACTACTGGGTGTCGCTTTACATATAGTGGGAGTCAAATGTCCTGGTCATGATATGTTATTTGCTCAGAGACTGTCTGTGATATGGAGGGAGATGATGCACAACATTGTGGGCAATGGCTTCAAAACTGGACACTAACACATGCTGTCCCACTAAAACTGATGCTATTCCCTTTATCTTAATCATGCAAGTGAAGATCCTGCACACTGCAAATCCTGATAATCAAACAGCTGATTGCTGTGGCTCTCATTGCTAAATTTATATTTTTTGAATCACTTCAGTATTTGAATGTCCCAGTAACTGCATTTATGACTGGTATCACTAAGAAGCTTGAATATGTTTCCTTCTCTGTGATACTAGCAGACCATCTGTACTCAGGCAGCAGCCACTTAGTGTACCTTCCAAAAGAAAACTTTGAGGCACATTCTTAAAGCATGCATCAGCACTTTTACAGGTACTAGGAACAACAGAATTTACTGCTTCAGAAGCATTCAATTATAAAGGTTGTTGTGAAGACTGGACAGCACCCATTCTGTCATTACAAACAAATTTGGACTTCCACCCTTGTCTAAGACACTCAGTTCAAGTGTATTAGTCTCTGGTAAGAAAAAGACTCACTAAACATAGTCTTAACATCTTTATTAAATTATCATATTTTTTTAAAAATAACATAAGTACACATACATTAATAAAAAAAGAAAACAAACCAAACCATAGTAATATTTCCATTATTATTGTTATGCAGTGTACATGTTTTTTACTAAACATTATTCACTCCAACACTACATACACTGCTCAGTTCCTGCCTTCCTTTATATCTCGCTTCTCTTCCTGAATATTATTATGCATGTATTGTTCCCATAATTTCCATTTATTTCTAATTAATTTCCTTTTTCCATTTTCTAAAAATCCCAACTCCAGGTCTTTTATATTTAATTCTTCAATTACAGTTGGTTTAGACTTTGCTTTCATTGTCTAGTAATTGTTTTTTTGGCAGCCAAAAGCATTATACTTGGTAAGGTCTTGCTATGTCAACGCAACTCACATCCTATATCCAAGCTCAAAAGAATCATGTCCTTAGTTATAACCATTTCCCCAACAGATAGGTCAAAGCAGAGGACTTCAAAGATGGCTGCACACCGATCGACAGCTTGACTTTAGTTCTCCCAGTCTGAAAACAGAAATTAAGAAACTGCAGTCACAGATACTGTTAATTTGAGTTAAATTCAGTTACCAGCTTGTAAGTACATTGTCTGGATGCCTGGAAAGAAGAAAGTAAGAGCCTGAAGGGAAATCAACTAGAAAATGTAAAGAAAAAACATTGACTGGGAAGAATCTTGCAGCAGTTCAGCAAAAATCAGTTCAAGCTCCAGCTTTGGTGCAAGACATGGCTTTCAGTAATCTAGAGGGGAAAAGACAAATGTACATAGAGCTGATTAAAATAAACAAAACATTGAAGGAGTATATCAACTCAATAACAAAAAAGGCTGGAAAATGGAAGAGGCTTACACAGATATTTAGATGAGCTGATAAACCTGCAAAAGTCAAAGGCTGAATTGAAAAAAAAGGCTGGCTGAGTATGAGACTGCTCAAGAACAGATGCTTCAAAAATGTTAGAATTAGAGGACAGAGCACATAGTGCAATTCTGAGATTTTCTGTAGTACCACATAAACTAGAAGGAAAGACTGCATTCATTTTATGAAGGCACAAATAAGCAACTGGACTGGTATTCCACAGCAGGAACTGTTAATTGAAAGGGCACACCATGTGTGTGCTCCAAATATGGCCATGAGAAAGTAGCCAAGACCTTTATTAGTAAGTACACAAAACCAATCAGCAGAAAGAGTTGATCCTAACAAAACTGTGGCAAAAGGGCAAAGTATTAAAAGTTGGAGGCAGTAGAGTATTTGTGGACAATGATTATTCATTCTACACACCACCCAGAAGAGAAAAAAAGTTATTCCAGCAATCAGGGTTAGAGAGATGCAGGTGTGAGACTCAAGCTGCTGAATCTAGCTGTTTTCAGAATATTTTTTTCCTGGGGGATCAAAGTCATTCTTTGATGCAGGGAAGGCTAAGGAGGAAATGCAAAAGTCTGTCCAATAAAAAAAAAATAAGCCATCAAGTAGAAGAGAACTCTTGTTTCTCATTCTTCTGATAACAAAGCACATGGACAGACTTTGGCAGTGACACCTTTTTCCACTGTTCCAAAAAAATGTTTGAGAGACAGAGAAAATCAGAAGTTGACCAGAATAACTGGGAGCACTGTGGAACTGAACTGGAATCTGGAGATGAAGATGAACAGGGAGACCAGCAACAGGGAACTTAGTGAATAAATGAGAGACTGCAAAGCATCAACCACATTTGTGAAATACTGCTGTATAAGAATAAGTGGAAAAAGTGGGATTTTGTTGACTCTGTTAAACTTGTCTGGAACTGAAATACATTGACCTCACTTCATTTCATTAATGTTTGGAAGCCTTTTAGGGGTAGGGGTGAAAAAGGAAAAAAGCAACTGTAAGTAAAACAATTTTTCCTTAACAGTATTTCTATGAAATTTTTCACAATATAAATTACATATCTTATAGTTAAGTATTTTTAGTTGCTCCTGCATGTGATAAAGTTATTAAAGTAAACAGGTACATTTTCCCTTCCTCTTCTCTTTCATGTTTTTTGGTATTAAAAAAGTAGGAGTTATAGTGCAAAAAGAAAAAAAAAAACTAGACAAAAACATGTTTAAGTTAATAGGCTGTAATCTTGATTTGTTGAGGTGGGTGTAAAAGTATACAGATCAAAATCATACCTCTCAACTGTATATTCTCATAGAATGTCCAGATTTTTGCCTCATATTTTGGTCCATTTTTCATAAAATTGTGGTTTCCTGGCAAATTAGTGGCAAATCATTAAAGATGAAGTTAGAAAATAATGACAGACATTTGCATTTCAGACTTCATACCTTTCAGAAAATTCATGCTAATGCAGAAACTGTTATTCTATCAGCTTTATAAGTTTGTAAGAGCAATATTTAAAACTTGTCCCTATTTTTGGGCCTTTGTCCCACTTTTAATTATGGCTTTGTCCAGATTTCTTGCTCTAAGTGATTGACAGGTATGATCAAAATATATGTAGAGGTGATATGTTTTCTCTTACTTCTGTATAGATGAACGTCTGGATTAAGACCCTTGGCTTAGTTTAATAAAAAATTTTTAAGTGGAAACAAGTAAATATGAAAATACCAAATGTAATGAAAAGTTTTCCTTTAGCAAAATGAAGTTATGTCCTACCATAACGTTCCATCTGTGTTTTTCATGGTCATTTATTCATTACTGATGCGTGTCGGTTCCGTCATCGGTACCGAGTTGGCCTTATACCAAGCTCGCCCCAGCCAAAAACTCTTGAGCTAAGCTTTACCCATAGTTCCCTTCTCCCAGTTACCTCAGTTCGAGTTTGACCATGATAAGAAAAGCAGAGGCTATTTCTGAGCAAGTTCCCTAGAGTGATATTTGGACCCAGATAATCCCCCAGGAGCCTCTAGGAGGGGGAAGGAGGGCAGGACGTAATGAATGAATGAAGATGAACAACACAGATGGAACGTTATGGTAAGACATAACTTCTTTATCTGATGTTGTTAATCTTCATTCATTCCTTACTGATGGGACAGAGTCCTTAGCTACCTTATACAGCTTGGGTGGCCCTTATGGAAGAATATTCCTGAGTACCATCGAACCAAAGGAAGCTCTTCCCCTAAAGACCAGATCCAATTTGTAATGAGAGATACAGGTATGAGGAGTAGCCCATGTTGCAGCTGCACAGATATCGTCAATGGATGCCCTTGAATGAAAAGCTATTGAAGTTGCCACAGATCTGGTGGAATGTGCTTTGATCTGCCTGGTACAGGGGTTTTCAAATGTTGATACACCAGGAGTATAAATTCTCTTAGCCATTTGGATAGAATTACTTTAGAAATAGCTTTCCCCAATTTTGGACCTGAAAAGGATACAAACAATTGGTGTGATGTGCAGATTTCCTTTGTTCTGTCAAGACAAAATCTCAATTGCCTATGTACATCTAACAGGTGAAGGCAATATTCTCTTTTGTTTGAGAAATTAGGGAAGAAAACTGGTAGGTCAATAGACTGGTTTACTGTGAAATCTGAAACAACTTTGGGTATAAAGGACGGATTTGTCCAAAGTGATACTCTGTCCTTATGAAAAATTATATAAGGATGTTTAATACATAGGGCCTGAAGCTCAGAAATACATCTAGCTGTGGTAATGGCCACTAGGAATAAAGACTTGCAGGATAGAAACTTGATATTGCAGGTAGCAGCAGGTTCAAATGGGGGTTGCATTAAAGCTTGAAGAACTAATGTGAGATTCCATGGTTCGATGGGTTCCTTAATGGGTGGTCTAATATGAGATATACCTTTTAGGAAATCTTGCAGAGATGATGGGAAATTAAAGAAGAGTCCTTGAAACCATTATGAAAATTGGACATGGCAGCTATGTGAACATGGATGGTTGATGCTGCAGCTCCTGCTTTAAAAGAACTTGACAAATACTCCAAAACTGTATTAACTTGAGCTGAATGAGGATCAAGTTTTCTTTGCTCAGACCATATTAAGAATTTTTTTAATTTTATTTAAGAATTTTTTCCACTTACTAAGGTAAATTTTCCTGGTGGATTGTTTATGCAAAGCTAGAATAATGTCACAGAGTGGGGAAGAAAGATTGCTCTGCCTGGCAATTACTGGAAGAGGAGAAACCAAGCTGTCAGCTTGAGACTGGCTATATTCGGGTGAATCAACCCTTTGGGGTGAGAGATCAGATCTGGAGTTGGATCCCGGATCCATGGTTTGTCTAGCAGGTGAGCCCAAAGAAAGGGGAACCATACTTGACCAGGCCAATAGAGTGCAATTAGGATCACTTTGCTTTTCAACTGGAGAGCTTTCTTCAGAAATTTTGGGATTAGGAGACGAGGGGAGGTAAGCATATAGAAGTCCCATGGGCCAATCATGAATCAGAGCATCCCTCAGGAACTCCCCTTGTGGGGGTATCAGGGCAAAATAGTTGCTGCACCTGTGGTTCGTTGGGGAGGCGAAAAGATCGCAGCAAGGATGGCCCCAATGGCTGAAGATCTTCATTGTTATGGTTTGATTGAGGGACCACTCGTGAGGAAGAGGGATACATCTGCTTAGTTTGTCTGCAGTCATGTTGGAATCCGCAGGAATGTGCATTGCGATCAGAAAGCGGTTGGAAGCTATCGCCCATTGCCACACTCTCATGGCCTCTCGACACAATGGGTAGGACTTGGTCCCCCCTTGTTTGTTGATATACCAGACAACTGCCATGTTGTCTGATTGAATGGCAATTGTTCCAGACGGAAAGACAGAGTGAAATGCCTGCAACACTAGAAGCACTGCCCTCAGGTCTAGTACACTGATATGCAGATTGGCCTCTATGGACGACCATGTCATTCCCTAACAATGCCCCCCCCCCCTATCAGGGAAGCGTCCATGATCACAGTGGCTGTGGGCTGAGGAGGGGAAAAAGGTCAACTCCAAAGATTTGCATCTGGCTTCATCCACCACAAAATGTCTTTTATGCACTGGTCTGTTATCTGTATTTGATAAGATAATGGATAATGATTCATGTTATATTGAGACAAAAGAAGCCACTGAAGGAGTCTTGTGTAATCTCGCAAGTGGAATAATGGTGATTGTTGCAGCCATTGAACCTAGAAGTTGAAGGACTGCTTGAGCCAAGGCCATGTCCTGACAGAGTATCACTCAGAGTTGAGCCCTTAGTCTTTGCAATCTGTGAACCAGAAGAGACATTTGGCAAGACTGGATATTGAAAACTGCTCCTATGAAATCTAAGCTCTGAGTAGGAGTCAGGTTGCTTTTCTCCCAATTTATAGAGATTCCCAAGATTTTTTTCAATGTCAGGGTGTAGTTCAGGGCTTTTTCCAGGAGATGCTTGGTGGGGGCAATCTAAGTACGGAAACACTCGGAATCCATGTAGTCTCAAGTGAGCTGTAACCACTGCCATACATTTTGTGAACACTCTGGGGGCTGTAGAGAGTCTGAAGGGCAGAACCCGGAATTGGTAATGTCTGGCTCCTAGCCGGAAGCGAAGGAACTTTCTGGAGCGCTTGTCCATTTTTATGTGATAATACGCACCATGAAGGTCCATAGAGCACATCCACTCGTCCTTTTCCAAGAATGGACTGAACCGTGACCATCCAGAATTTTGTTTGAGTGACACACTTGTTCAAAACACTGAGATCCAAACTTGGCCTCCAGTCCCCTGTCTTTTTTGGCACTAAAAAGAATCTTGAGTAGAATCTGGATCCTATTTGGCCTGGTGGGACTGTTTGGATGACTGTATTTTGACACAGCTTTTTTATCTTTATGGCTGATGATTCCCTTTGACTGGGTGGAACATTGGTAATATATTTATGTGGATTTGTAAAGGAGTTCAATGGGATTTTGTAACCTCTAGTGATTATTCTCTGCACCAAAGAATCTGTGGTTATGCAATGCCAGGCCATTTGTTGCAGGAAAAACATCCCCCAACTGCTTCCAGAGGAAAGCAATTGGGCCGCTCTTCAGGAGCATTGATAGGGCTGTCCGGAGAACAATCTCTGGACCCCTGATTGCGCAGGCCCCCTCTGCTCTGTAGGGGCATCTTCCATTAGACTCAGACTTTTTGTGCCATATTTTTCCAGAACGCTGGTTCCTGGAGTAAGGTTGCTGGGGGGTGGAGAAATGTACACCTACGGCAGACAGGTTTTTCCATCTCGCTAATGTGTCCTTCACTTTAGGGCTGAATAGGGAAGATGCTTCCACAGGAGCATTAAGGAAGACAGACTTAAAGGGATCCACGAAATCACAAATGTGCATCCAGGCATGGCATCTCATGATTACACCTGAACCTGCAGCTCTAGCCACTCCTTCAGTTGCATGGGATATTAACCACATGGACGAGTTAGATACAGATTCCAGGGTAGCTATCTGCAAGGCAACTTTGTCATGTACCTCGTCAGACACTTGTCCTGCAAAGGTTCCAGATAGTTCAGAAACTAGATCTCTTTGGAGCCTAGTAAAATGTGCCAGATAGTTCAAGGACTTAATAGCAAAGGTCAATGATGCAAACATTCACTTTCCTAGTCAATCCACCCAGGACTCCCTGATAGGTGGGTGGACCGTCTGGCTCTCCTCTAAGAGCTCCTTTCTTGTGGCAGCCGCCACCACCATAGCATCCACTGGAAGGCCCTTAGACCAGTGTGGGTTCTCTTCTGGGGGTGATAACATTTTATCTGGTCTCTTCGGGATCAGTTTGACAGTGTCAGGGTTCTTCCAAGCATTCTGCACCATGAGTTGTACCAGCTCGTCTGCAGGTGGCGTCACCCAAGAGGTAGAGGGTTGAGCATGAAAAGACTGTAAAAAGATGGATTCCTCAGAAGAAGGGTTGGAGGGCTTCCAATCACCCCTCTGTTTTAAGATTTCAAGGATGTCTCCAAAGGAGATATCTTCAGGGGGTGACCATGGGGATCCTTCTCCTTCATCGTAGTCCATATCCTCAATGAGAGACTTTTTGGGGTATTCAACATGCTTCCTCTTGCATGATTTCATCCTAGGTCCTTCTTCTGTAGAGGACTCAGAAGAAGGGGCACCCTGCAATAGGGTCTCCTGAGGCTCTTGTGCTCGATGTCCCATAACGGTGGCTTGTGTCAGTTGCAGCTGAGAGGGAAGAGTCAGTGGGTAGTCCAACATCGACGGTTTGCCAGCAGTGGCAAGTGCCCTCTCCATCGCCTGGAATGCAGGCCCACCTGAAGAGGGATGGAAGCCCAGAACAGAGAACGACAACCAAGGAACAAGGGTCACACCCCGCTCCAGTGAACCAGTCCCCAGGGATGGAGTCTGAAGAGTAGCCGGTACTGCGAGAGGCCCTGGAATGAAGGACGGCACCACAGAAAAAATCAGAGCTGCTCCCAGAACCAGAGAAGTTGCAGTCCAACCACAATCTTGAAAACGGCTCTGTTCCAACTGAACCGAAGGCCAAAAAGTCGACTCCGTAACCACAGTGAGGTCCACCAGTGGAACCGTAGTCATGGGTGCTGGAACAGATGCTGATTCCAGGGTCTTCGATGCCTGCTCTGAGGTCAAAGGAGGAAAGTAAGCTGGAGTCCTTGGAGAAATACCCCCAACTCCTAATGGGAGGGAGTTTTTGGATGGTGTAGTAATCCCTCTAGCATTAAGCATCTGATCAACAAGACGCACCACTTCAAGTTCCGAAATGCTCCTGGTTGAACTAATGGATATGCCCGAGGGAGAGTCAGGCAGCTCTAGGAAGGGTCTGAATTGTTGCCCTAGAAAAGGATCCACTTTGGAGAATTTCAGGTCCGAGGCTCCAACGGCATTGAAGTCTCAGAGGAGACTTGAGTAAGAGGAGTTAGTTTTTCTGGTCTAGAAAAAGTTGTAGACTGTGCTGTCGTCGGTGCTGAAGCTAAATCAGTGGAAGGCACCAGGGGAGACAAAATTTGGAGTTGCATTATTGGTGCCATAGTCCGTGCCAAAATGATAATCGGTGCCGACGGCACAACTTTAGTAGATGGCACAGTGGAAGGTGTTGCAGAGGTCATTTTAGATGAAGTAGTCACTTTTAAATGTTTAGATTTAGGTTCCTCTAATTTTTCACTGGGTAAAGATGGAACCAAGTGCAATCTCTTTTTATTGGATTTGCTTGGAGGGAGTGAACCCTCCAGCGCAGAGATAGCCTCTGAAAAAGGTGTTTTAAGAAGGCCTTTCAAAATAAGTTTATATCTCTCATTAAGGGTTCTAGAACTCATTCATCGACAAATATCACAGGGAGGCTAACAGTTAAATGAGGTACATTTAGACAATAAACATAAGATGTGTGAGAATCAGAATTTGGCATCTTATGGCTGCACTGGTCACATTGCTTGAAACCAGATGCTCCCTTTTTTTCAAACATGACTACAATGATGTACGATAAAGTTTTTTTTCTTTTTCTTAAAGGACAAAGAAAGGAAGGAGGAATACCAACAATGGAATTAAAGAAATTTACCACAAGGGTAAGGAAGAAGGGATACCAACAATAGTATATGAAGAAATACCTCAAAAAGGGCAATAAAAGAGCAGTAGGAGAAGTAAAAAAGGTTTCCAAGAAAAAAGGTAGACTAGCGATTAAATAGAAAAGTGAAAGATTCTCAGAAATTCTTAGAAAAATTTCTTTACCTAGGTTTAGTCGAGAGCTGGCTTGACATGGCCTTCTGGCAACCCGGCAAACGAGATCTGGGGTAAATGGAGGAAGGGATCTATGGGTAAAGCTTAGCTGAAGAGGTTTTAGCACAAGCTTGGTATAAGGCCGACTTGGTTCTGAGGACGGAACCGACACCCATCAGTAAGAAATGAATGAAGATTAACAACATCAGATCAAATGTTTCAGCTTATCTTTCAGGCTGCAGCAGACAACTTCATTTATCTTTTTTTCTCTTACTTTTTCATGGAGGCAATAATAGGGCAATAAAAGACAAAACACTGGTTTCTTCATGGCTAAAAGTTAATTATTTCTGAAAGTATGAAAGTAGTTTTCACATCTAAAGAAAAAATAAAAAAAGAACAGATACCAATTAGTGTAAGTAGAAGCATGGGCAATAACATGCATCTTAGCATGGATAACTAGGTTCTGTGTTAGCAGCTGTCTATTTGGGGTTTATATCATTACCTCGAACAACAAAAATCTCGAATCCCATAACATCGAACGCTAAGAACCTCAAAAGCGTACAACTGTGAAAACGGAAACCCCGGACTGTCATAGCTGGCCCTAACCTTCACTGTGGTGTAGTTGGTATATATAAGTAGGGGGGTGTGAGGGGGGTGAAGCTCCCCACATAAGGAATAGTTCATAGTGATTGTGTTTTGTGTTGTGTACTGGAAGAACGGTTGTGTGCTGCTTTGTTGGATGTTGTTGTGACGATTGAAGAGGTGTAGTTTTGTTTGCTACAGTGAAGTGTCAGGTTGCACGGGTGAGCAGATAGGGAATAGTTTGTAGTGTTTGTGTGTTTTGTGTTGTGTTCTAGAAGAATGGTTGTGTGCTGCTTTGCTGGATGGTGTTGTGATGATTGAAGAGGTGTGGTTTTGTTTGCTACGGTGAAGTGTCAGGTTGTACGGGTGAGCAGATGGCCAAATGTTGCTGTTCGTACATTCTGTTTTTGAAATTCTGAGCTTTTGGGGTTATTTGCGTTCGATGTTACCTGTTCGATGTTGTGTGATTCAAAATTATTGTCATTCGATCTTCCGATATAAATCCATCTATTTGGCATAAATGTTCCTTTTAGAAGGGTTAAAGTTCATTATTTGATGATGTAAATGGTTAATTGTCTTTGTGTTAAGTTATTATGTTATGGGGGTGTTCTGGGAGAGTGTTTGGTTTCCTGTTTGAAAGTTTTTATTAAAGCAAAAATTCTTGTAAAATGTGACGCAGCTTCCAAAGTGATGATAAGAAACTGTATAAAGGATTAACCTGCCAAACATTAGCAGGTGCATGTATCATAAAACCTGAAATAAGATATTTAAAAAAACAGCCATATATAATATGTGGAAATTAGAAGTTATGTACCTACCATAACGTTCCATGTTAGTTGTCTTTTCTCGCCTTCTTTCTTGCTGGATGGGGTTCGGAGCCGATCCTCGGCTCCGACTCGGCACTTGCTTTAGCTTGAGAACTCCTTTTACCAGCTCGAGGCAACCCTATATCCCATGATGCAAGGCGGAACTACCTCAGATCTCGTTTGGTAGCTAACCTACCCTGCTAAGGACTAACCTAACATAATTAGGAAACCCAAGTTCATAATAAGAGCCCTCAAATGAAGGCTCGGAGGAAACAACCTGATAGGAACTCTTCAAGATCTGTCCAGGCCAGGGGGAAGGAGGGAGGGAAAGAAGAAAGAAGGCGAGAGAAGACAACTAACATGGAACGTTATGGTAGGTACATAACTTCTAAATGTTAAGTTGTCAATCTCGCCTTCATTCTTGCTGGATGGGACCGTCCTAGCACCTGTATCCCGGGTGGCTCAATGGAACAGACTCTTGAGAACTGTGGAACTAAAACTGGTCCTGTCTCTGGAGGCCAAGTCTAACTTGTAATGAGAGACAAAGGTATGAGGAGTGGCCCAAGTAGCTGCTGCACAAATGGTATCAATGGGTAGTCTATCCTGAAAGGCTGCAGAAGTGGATAGACTCCTGGTTGAGTGTGCTTTCGGTTTAGAAGGTAGTTGCTTGCCTCTGAGAGAGTACACATAGGAAATGGTGGAAGACAACCATCTGGATAAGGTCACTTTAGAAACTGGAAGACCTATCCTGTTTTCTGCATAGGAGACAAATAATTGGTCCGATTTCCTGAATTGTTTCGTTCTATGCAAATAGTACCTGAGTGACGATGGACATCCAAAAAATGAAGCTTTTGTTCAGCTCTGTCAGAATAGTTTGGGAAAAAGACTGGTAGATCTATGGATTGATTAATATTGGTTTGAGACACAACTTTGGGGAGAAAGGACGGGTTCGTTCTTAAGGATACCCTGTCCATATGAAAAACCAAGTAAGGGGAACGGATGCAGAGAGCTTGAATCTCGGAAACCCTTCTTGCTGAAGTGACAGCCAGTAATAATATAGTTTTCCAGGTCAATAATTTCAAAGAACATGAAGCAGACGGTTCGAAGGGAGGTAACATCAAGGATGCCAACATTAAATTTAGATCCCATTGCGGAGGAGGATGCTTTATCGGCTTTAGGAGAAAAACTCCTCTCAGAAAGGCCTTGCATAATCTATGAGACATAATGTTATTATCATGCAAGCCAACATGATACTTGGAAATAGCAGCCAGTTGAACTTTAACTGTAGATGAAGAAGATCCTGACTGAAAAACTTCAGCCAGGAAATCTAAAATAGAATGCACAGGAGCAGTAAAGGGATCAATATTCCTGGAATTTGCCCAAATAGAAAAACGTCGCCACTTGCTAGCATAAACAGTTCTGGTGGACGACTTTAAAGAAGACACTAAGATGTCTCTGACAGAATCAGAGATCATTGGAAGCCTGGCTAGGGAAGGAAGTGGAGCAACCAAGCAGTGAGGTTGAGCGAATGAATGGCCCGGTGCTGCTGACCCGACTGGTGGATCAAAAGATCCGGAACTGGGTTCAGATGCCAGGGCTGCACCAGGAGGTGACGATGCAGAGACGGAAACCAAATTTGTCGAGGCCAGTAAGGGGCAATGAGAATCAACTTGGCCCTCAAAACGGTGGCTTTCTGAATGACTTTTGGAATCAAGGGAAAGGAGGAAAAGCGTACAGAAGTCCCTGGGGCCAATCCTGGGTTAGAGAGTCTCTCAGGGGTTGGCCTGGTAGGGGAAAGAGGGTGAAAAAATCAGGGCACTTGTTGTTTTGAGGTGTAGCAAAAAGATCGCAACAAGGTGTGCCCCACTTCAGAAAAATCTGATCCACTACAGATTGATTGAGACCACTCGTGAGGCATCAGAATGGATCTGCTCAGCCTGTCTGCCAAGAGGTTGGACCTGCCGGGGATGTGCGTTGCTATCAGAAACCGATGAGAGGAGATTGCCCATTGCCAAAGTCTGAGAGCTTCTCGACACAACGGATAGGACCTGGTCCCTCCCTGCTTGTTGATGTACCAGACCACGGACATGTTGTCCGTTTGTACTGCAATAGTCCCCGTGGGAAGAAAGTCGTTCAGGGCTTGCAACGTTAAAAGCACCGCTCTCATCTCCAGGACATTGATGTGCAGATGGTATTCTATGGGTTGCCACATCCCGTGGACCATCCTGCCCTGATAATGCCCCCCCACCCGATCAGAGAGGCATCCGTAGTAACTGTGGCAACTGGAGGACGGAGAACAAAGGGTCGGCCCTGATGAAGAAGAGGGGAAGATATCCACCAGTTCAGATGAGTTCTGCACGATTGTGTGACTAAGATTTCGTGCCTCATCGGAAGACTGTGGTACGACCACTGAGTGAATAACATCCACTGCAGAAGACGCATGTGGAAGCGAGCCAGTGGTAGAAGAACAATGGCCACAGCCATAAGACCTAGAACCTTTAGTATCAATCTGGCTTTGACCTTGCTGCTCTACAATAGAATCCGAACAAATTTTTGGATGTCCAGAATTCTTTGATCTGTTAGTCTGGCTAACATTTTGACAGTGTTTAATTCTGCGCCTATAAAGGTGATAGATTGGCAAGGCCGCAGAGAAGATTTTTCGAAATTTACTGAAATTCCCAAACTCCTGCAAAGCTGCAGAGTGTAGTCTCTGGTCTGAAGAAGCTGACACCTGGTGGTGGCGGAGAGGAGCCAGTCGTCCAAATAAGGAAACACCTGGAATCCTTGACGTCTCAGATGAGCTGTGACCACTGCCATGCATTTGGTAAACACTCTGGGGGCTGAAGTGAGGCCAAAGGGCAGGGCTCTGAATTGGTAATGACTGGTCCCTAGCCGAAAGCGGAGAAACCTTCTGGAGCGCCTGTGAATCTTTATGTGATAGTACGCATCCTGAAGGTCTATAGAGCACATCCAGTTGTCCTTGCCCAGAAAGGGCAGAATGGACTGAAGCGTGACCATCCGGAATCTTGCCTTCTTGACAAATCTGTTTAGACTGCTCAGGTCTAATATTGGTCTCCAATCTCCCGTCCTTTTGGGGACCAAAAAGAATCTCGAGTAGAAGCCGGATCCTACTTGGTCTGCCGGAACAGTCTGGACGGCTCTTTTTCCTAGGAGCTTTGAAACCTCCTGTTCTGCCAAATCCCTTTGAACGGGTGAGATGTCTGGAAGGGATTGTTGAGGTACGGGATACCTTTTGAAGGGGATTTTGTAACCCTCGGATATGATCGACTGTACCCACATATCTTGTGAGAGGGAATGCCAGGCTACTGGGTACAGCGAAATCCTTCCCCGACCGCCTCCAAGGGTGGACAGTCGGGCAACACCTCAGGGGTGCTGAAAGGGCTTCTCAGGAAGAGACTCCCTGTTGCCCTGGTTCTGAGGACCCCCCTGCCTCTAGGGCGGCGTCTATTATTGTTACCCCCTCTGCCTCTGGGGGTAAACTGACCACGTGTGTCCAGTGTAGCTCCTTGGGCTTTGCGGAACCACATCTTCCCTCCCTTCTGACCCTTGGGATATGGTCTAGAAGGGGTGGAAAAATGGACTCCAACGGCAGAAAGAGTTTTACCGTCCTGCTCACACCTGGTCAAGGTATCCTTCACCTGAGGTCCGAACAAAGCCGAACCATCAAAGGGGTATTGGTGAAGGACGCCTTAAAGGGGTCCAAAATTACAAAGCCGCATCCAGGCTTGGCACCTAAGAGCCACTCCTGTGCCTGCGGCCCTGCTCGCTCCATCGGCCGCATAGGATATGAGCCGCATGGAGGAGTTGGATAAGGAATTCAGGATCGCTAGCTGTGAGGCAATCTTTTCTTGAGCCCCAGCAGCAGAAGGATCCTGGACCACTTCACCTAGTTCCTTGAGAATGTCTCTTTGAAGCCTGGTGAAGTGACAAAGGTAGTTCAGCGAACACATAGCAAAGGTCGCTGAAGAAAACATCCGCTTTCCATACCTGTCCATGGTCCTAGAATCCTTGTTAGGAGGATGGACAGGTACTGAAGGATCCCAGTTCCTTCTTAGTGGCCGCCGCCACCACCATAGCATCCACAGAGACGCCCTTGGAAAGAAACTGTTTGTCCAAAGGGGCCGTAATAAACTTGGATGGTCTCCTGGGGACAGGTTCCACAGAATCTGGAGCTGCCACGCCTTCGAGCCACTACCTGCATAAGTGGGTCGAAAGGCGGAGACACCCAGGAGGTGGAGGGTCGGGATCTAAAAGCCTCCAGGTATACCGACTCATCCTCGGAGGGATCAATGGATGGCCAATTCCCCTCTGTTTGAGGAGCTCAAGGATGTCTGAAAAGGAGACATCCTCAGAGGGGATCGTGGGAACCCTCCAACTCATCTAAGTCGGTATCAGATGTAGTAGACTCAGGGGAGTCTGGGTGTTTCCTCTTACACGTACTCTTCCGAGGGGTTCACCTGCAGGATCAGGAGAAACTTCGAAGAGGAGGAAATTCCCAATGGGGAAACCTGGGGCGATGGATCCCTGGGCCTGAGAGCAAGAGGCTGGCAAGAGGTGTCTACAGGCACCAAGAGGGAGGAGCTAGAGGGATGGACCATTGACCTGGCTCAGGAGCCAGGACACTCCTCATCACCTCAAAGGCTCCCTCCCGGGAGACCGTAATATCCCGTTCGAGGACAGAGGAATTCCGGTTCCACTGAGAGGGAAGGCTCGAGGCTGATGTCGGTGCCGAGCTTACCAAAGCGAAGCCCGAGAGGGAGAGCGGGTCGGACAAGGGTCCGATGCCACTAGCCCCTCGGAGCCGACCAGGAAACTCGACGACCGGATCCCTCCAAGGAAGGTCTCAAGGAGGAGATCGGAGCCGAAGGACGGAGCCGAAGGATGTATCGGCTCGGCCAAACAGTCGCTGTCCCGAAAAGCTCCGGCTCCAAACTCTGGTGGGGAGTCAGAGGAGGAAGTTCAAGGGGTGAAGCAATAGCGAAGTCTGCTGAGACGGGCTATGGAGCATTTGGGCCAGTGCCTGCGACTTTAACAGCCTGCTTACCACCTTCTAAGTCGTGGTCAGACAGCCTGGAAGATCTCGAAGATCGGCTCGATGGCTCCGCTCCGACAAAGAGGAGACCCGGGCCGAGTGGATACTCTCCAACGAAGGGACCGAGATCTCTTCGGGACGAAGTCATCGGAGCCGAAGTCCCCTGAATTCCAGATGGAGCCGAAGTTTTCTCGGCTCCGATGCTGGATAAGGTGTCGGCTCCAGCCGGAGCCGACAAGGCCACAGTAGATCGGGTGTCGGAACCAATCGGTGCCGAACCCACTACTTTCGAAGCAGAAAGATCGGCTCCAGCCGGAGCCGGAGCCACCGGAGGAGGCTTAGATACTGTAGCCTGAACCTTAGGAGGCTTAGAAGGTTTACTGGACCCTGTTTTAGAGGGAGAACCTTCTGGCTTAAGTAAGCCACGGAGGATCAATTTATTCCTCCTTTCCTGCAGGACTCTCTGGCTAAAAGAGTGACACAAAGCACAGGAGTCCTGCAGGTGCAAAGGCCCCAGGCAGTAAACACAAGAAGTGTGACCGTCTGTCAGAGACATCTTCTGACAGCACGAGTCACACTTCTTGAAGCCTGAGACCTTGCCTTCCTTAGACATAGTCCTAGAGGAAGAAAGTCACACACACCCCAACAATCACACAATTAATCCCCCAACACACAGACACACAGGTAGGGATTAAGCAATGGGGTCTAGGCCTAACTTAAAACTCTTTAACAATTATGAAAATAATTTAAAACTTTTTAAGTTTAAGGGAAATAGGGTGGGCTGTAGAAACACTACACACTATAACAAGGGGAATAAGGGAGAAATAAATCCCTGACTAAGCTTTTTTTGACAAAATCAACTTACCTCAGCTGGCAAAGGAGACCTCTTTCGTTAAGCGGCAAACGAGATCTGAGGTAGTTCCGCCTTGCATCATGGGATATAGGGTTGCCTCGAGCTGGTAAAAGGAGTTCTCAAGCTAAAGCAAGTGCCGAGTCGGAGCCGAGGATCGGCTCCGAACCCCATCCAGCAAGAATGAAGGCGAGATTGACAACTTAACATTAATGACTTCCTACCATACCGGCAGCTCTTTCCATATTATCATGGAATGTAAACAGTTTCACAGGTGTAGATAAAAGGGAAAGAATACTTAATTATACTAAGAAATGCAACATGCAAGTATTTCAGAAATTTTAAGAAAATGTGTATAAAACAGAGAAGCAGAGTAATTAAGAAAAAGCACAAATGGAAATATTTATGGAAGATTTAAGTATGCCAATGTTAGAGGTAGATGAGGCTCAACGTGATGAGATAAAAATGATGATGTATAACCAGTCTACAGGATCTAGAGGAAAGTCTCCAGGAACAGATAGTGTTCTTCTTTTTCCTCCAAATATCTTTATTAAATCTTCACATATGACAAAGGCAATCTTACATTTATATAAATGAAAAACATACAAAATGATACCACTTTAGTTTCAAATAGTTTACATTACAGACACAATTTAAACAACTGTAGTTACAAACATTACACAACACTTATAAACCATCCAGTCATTGTCAGTTAAGCATTATATGGCTCATTCAAATCCTGCTTCTTAAACCTTGTTCCTGCTCTGCATATATTGTTCACACAATTCCCATTTATTCCTATGTAGTTTTCTCCTTCCCTTTTCTAAAGATACCAATTTCAGTTTTATCTCTGTTACTATATTCATTACTTCTAGTAAAGTTGGTCTAGACTTTGATTTTCATTTTCTAGTAATTGCTTTGGCAGCCACCAAAATTAGACTTAGCAAGGCTTTACTATCTCTAGGCAATTTCGATTCTGTAACATAACTCAAAAAAAAAAAAATCTTCCCATCAGTCCAATTTGCTAACCCAGCAACTATGACAGAGCAGTCTGCAGGGAATCCTTAAAGTCTGCCAGTTCATTACACTCCCAAAATATGTTCCCTGCTACCTCTTTCTTGCCCGTCACACCTCCAACATCTGCTATCCACATGAGGAAAAATGTTTTGGAGTCTACTTGAGGTATAAAAATACCTATGTAAACACTTCCAGGCAAAGATCCTAAATCTTCTGGACTTTGCTGCATATTTGGGAAATATACATATATCCCCCATTGTCTCTTTGTGAATTGCTTATCCAATCTCTCTTCAAAATCCTTTCTAACTCCTCTGATTGCTTCTTATAATTATCATGCAATATTTTACATACTTTACTAATTATTCCTTTTTTAACATCAGCTTTTGTTTTAGATTCTATTAAAACCTCTACCAGTGCAGGTCTTTCATTTAGGAGCCCACTATTTCTTTCTCTTTGTCTATAATCTGATATCAATCCTTGATAGGGAAGGCCCTCTCTAACATGCATTCGAAATCAGTTCTTGGTCTCTTCCAATTCTATTACCCATCCCTTTCTAGTTATTTGCTCCCAATACCTTGGTTCCTTTGCCAGTTTGTTTTACAATAAATTCCAGCCTCATCTTGCCTATTATCTGTATCCCTGACCACAGTCATCCCTATCGGCAAAATCTCTTTTCTCCTTTCTCATGCTGGTCTGGTTCTTAGAATACTTCCTGCTATTTTATGAATATAATACTTTGTATGATTTTGATTGTTCTCTTTAAGAGTTTGCATCCAAAATCGCAATCTCTCCTTATTTCTTGAGCTTTCTCCCTGTGTCAGCATCATTCCTTTCCACTTTGAATTATAGTTTTCTGCCTGTGCTATGTATAAGAATCTTAACTGTGTTGCTCTAAAATACCCCCTCAAATGAGGTAATCCTAGTCCGCCATGTTCTATTGGTAGGATCAGCTTATTCCACTTGTCCCTTGCTGTCTTCCCTTCACAGATAAAATCCTTCAGCTCTTTTTATTGCTATCCACAACTTCTCCTCCGGTTGATAAAAGTTTGCCTGACTGTGTATAAGACTAGAGGGACTAAAAACATTTTAATGGTTTGTAGCTTAGTATCCATATCCATATAACAAACCTTCCAGTTTCTCAACTTTTGTATTATCTTCTGTTTAGTCTCTTCACAAATATCCTTAGCTGCCAACACAGAGTAATTTCTAATCCATACTCCTAAATACTTCATTTTATCATAGGTTCATAGGTTCATAGGTTCATACTAGGCTATCTGCCCAAGGGCATTTATAAGCCTAGCCCATAGTTATGTGGCTTTCGCCACCTTTAGTTTGAATAAAAACTATGCCTATCATTTTTCTGTGCCTCTGTCAAGCAGTGACACTGAAGTAATCCCTGGGGTATATCTGCGATCTCCCATCCATTGGTCAAGATTCCTCTTGAACAAGGCCAGCGAGGTGCTCTGCCTCACATGTACCGGGATTTTGTTCCACAGCATAGGGAGTCTCTGGGTGATGAATCTGTCCCTCCAGCACGTTCTATTTATAACCGTGTCAAGGTTTAAGTCTCCCGCCCTTGTGGTTCTGAGGGATCTAGATTTTTTGAGGTGAAGCATATTCATCAAATCTGGGTTTGACATGGCCTTATATGTCAGGCACAGGTCACCTCTGAGCAAGCGGTATGAGACTGAATAAAGCTGGAGTTCTTTCAGTCGGGCAGCATAAGACATATTTTTGAGACCCTTTATCCTTTTGGTGAGGAACTTTTGGGGCCTTTCAAGCTGCATCAGGTGTCTGGTCAGATACATTCGAACGGGCATTGTACTCAATCATAGGTCTAATGAGTGTAGAGTACAGGGTGACGATGACCACCCTTGATCTAGATGTGACTCCCTTCATGATCGGGTGGGATATAGAAGGTTTTCCTAACTACTTTAGCAACATGAGTGTCAAACGAAAGACTACTGTCAACTTGGGTCCCCGGATCCCTGATGACTTTTTCTGTGCTCAGTGGATTGTCACCTATATGGTAGCTAGGGGTAACCTTGTTTTTCCCAAAGGGTATGACTATACATCTTTTGGCGTTTAACTTCAGGCCATGGCTCTGGCACCAGTTATCCGTTTCTGTGAGGCCCTTCTGGAGGATATCTGTGTCAGATGTGTTTTCGACTATGGCCCAGTTTGCAGTCATCTGCAAACTTTGTCAGCCATAACCCTCCTGTGTTTGCTTGTACTTCAGAAAAGTAGATGCCGAACAAGAGTGGACCCAGGACTGAGCCCTGTGGGACACCACTTGTGACAGGCTTTGAGTCTGACATGGCTCCAGCAACTCTGACCCTGTGGGTTCTGTCGCTTAGCCAGTTTGCAACCCATCTTGTGATGTATGGGTTTACATTCAAGCTGATGAGTTTTTCGATGATACCTGAGTGGGGTATTGTGTCAAGGCCTTTGCCAGGTCGAGGTAGGCTGTATGGACTGCCTTTCCCTCATCAATGGCCTTGGTGACTGTCTCGAAAAAGTCAACCAAGTTTAAGAGGCAGGATCTGCCTTTGACAAAGCCAAACTGGGTTGGATCCAAAGTCTGCAAGTTCCCTATGTCTTTATTTATGAGTTCCATTATGATCCTCTCCATGGCTTTGCAGATAAGGCTTGTCAAGCTAATGGGCGGTAATTTCCAGGGTCTGTGGAGGCACCGCCCTTATGAAGTGGGACCACAGTGCGTGCGCCACTCCTTGAGTGTATCCTGAGGTGAGGCTAAGATTAAACAGCTGTCCTAACTGTGGGTTTAATTCCTCGTTGAGTTCATGAAGCACACAGCCGGGACACCATCCGGTCCCATGGATGCTGTGTTTTTGCCTTAGTGAGGGCAGTTCTCACCTGGGCGTTGGAGATGTTTGGGGGCTACAATCTTCTGGAATAGATATCTCTCCTTTTGGGGGAGGGAGAAGTTTGCACTGAACCTGTCAGCCAGTATGTTAGCAATGTGTGTAGGTTCAGTAATTTTCACATCATTTTGAACTAATTCTGAGCATATCTGGGAGTTTCCTCCTAGGTTTCTAACATAGCTAAAGAAGGCCTTATGATTGTCTTTAGAGTCCTTGGCGATTTTTCTCTCAAAATTTGCCTTGGATGATTTTATGAGAGCTCTTAGTTTTTACTTATAATGATCAAAGGTGTCTTACCTTTCAAGGATTTTGCTCTATCTTGTAGTAGCTTCCTCCTTTTGTTGTAGAGCTTGTTTATGGCTGGGGTCCACCAGACTGGACGCTTGCCTTTGGTACAGAGAGTCTTAGTTTTGTTTGGGATTGCCTGATCCATGCAGTCCTGTAGGTGCTGGTAGAAGGCATTTGTAAGTGATTCAGCGGTTTGAGTAATGTTTACCACTGGCTCAGGGGCCTTAAAGGAGACCACACTAGTTTTAGAAGTGTGAAATCGGCTTTTGAGAAGTTTTTCACTGTGGTCTTTTTGTTTCAGGTGGGGCGGGATGAGGACCTCCAGCGAGATTAGTTTATGATCTGATCTCACCAGTGAGGGGTATACTTCCGGTGTTGAACATTTTGATCCCATGTTCGTGATGATGAGATCAAGTATGTTTTCACCTCTTGTGGGGATGGTGACTAGTTGTTCCATGGCATTTGAGTTTATGAACTCCAGGAATCTTTGGGTTAGAGTGTTCGGGCTTGAGTAGTGTTCCCAGTCTATATTAGGGTAGTTGAAGTCACCTAGTATGATGGTGTTTGGAGATACATTTATCCCCTCCAATGTTTTCAGGAAGGCCATGTGAGGTTCCTGAGTTTGAGAGGGTGGCCTGTAACATGCTACAAATTGCAGAGCAGTCTTGCCTATGGTTAATTGCACCTGGATGGTCTCCGATGCATTGTGCGTTGCCACCAACCTTGAGGTGTGGGTGTCCTTTATGAATATGGACACCCCCCTCCTTTCTTGGTGTTGTCCGGATTTTGGGGCGGAACGATGATATGAGGTGAAACCTGTTAGTGCTGGGGTGCTCTCAGGAGCCTTGAACCAGGTTTCTGTCACAGCACAGACATCGATGTTCTCCATATTGAGAAGGGCCTCGAGTGCGTGCATCTTGAGATTGAGACTTCTGGCATTGAGCAGCATTACCCTTAGTTTTTTCCTTTTGGTGTTCTAGGGTGGTAGGTTTAGAATTTGAGCCTTGCCTAAAAAGGCACTATGGGGTGGCAAGAGCCTTTGCCAATATCCGAAGCCCAGGGTGACAGGTGCAAGCCGTCCCTTGCGAAGCAGCGTGGCTTGTCCAGCATGTCATCCCAGGCAGACAGACATTGGATCCCCTTTGAATGACACCAGAATTTAAGCCAATTATTAAAGCTGATCATCTTATCACTGTATTGTGGCATCATTCTAGGTGAAGGTAGGATACTGCTCAAGGTCAGGGTCATACCTGCCTGGGCTACATAATCAGAGAGCTCCTCGGCGTCCCTTTTCATGTAGTCCAAGGAGGTGCGTCTCAGGTCGTTGACACCAGCGTGGACAATGACTGAGTCGTACTTGTACCTGCTGTTGAGAGACCTGAGTGCTTGCGTTATGTGGCGGATTCTAGCGCCCGACAGGCAGCTTACTGTGACCTTCTCCTTACTCAGTCTGGTGGCGGGACGTCAGTGTGTCTGACTATGGAATCACCAATGACAAGTGTGTCTGGCATTTTGTTTGGCCTTAAGGGCTGTGACTGTTTGACACCCTGACTGTGTGGTCTATGTGTTGCATGTGTTGGGTCGTGAGGTGGTAGTTGTTTGGGTGTCTGCTTTGGTGGCCTCTGCTGTTTTGGTAAATTTTGACCAGAGCCTCCGAGTATGTCTTTGTGTGAGTATGTGTATGATTTGAAGTTGTGATGGTACCATGTGTGACTGGGTATGTATTGTGTGTGGTTGCCTTCTCCTCCTGTCTGGTCTTGCCAGTCCTATGTTGAGAGAGCTCAGCCTCCAGTTTGGCGTATAGTTGCATCTCCCATGTATTTGTGTTTTGTGGGAGAAGGAGAGGATTGTCTGTGTACATGAGGCAATTGTAACATTGCCTCAATATTCCCAGGTTCACCAGTTGAGCTGGAGAGGACACTAGCAACTGATCCCTCGACATACTAGAAGTAGTAGATAAAGAACTTTCAAAGGACTCCGGGGAAGTGGGTTTTGTGCTGGTTGGGTACTATCTATAATAAGAGTGCTTTATCAAGGTGCAAGTACTGTAGGAGTAAGTGCTAGGCTTTACAGATAGAGAATAGTCTACTTGGGAATCAAGTAGAGATGAACTTTTCAGTTATAGGATATGCTGGTTAGATCAGCAGTACAGTTTAGCGTGTTTTATAGCAGGGGGCTGAAGGGAGCTAGGAATTGGCCCAAAACGACCAATGGACTACTAGTTTCTGGCTGAAACTTCACCAAATCGGACAAAAGGCCGCTCAGTGCTTCCCACTCCCACTGGTAAGCAAAGAAACTTCCCTCCTTCCTAATAAGGCAATGGATCAGTAACAGGAACTAAAAACAAAGCCCAGGGATCAGCAACTCTGAAACTGGACTATTCTAGTTCAGTAAAGTGGGAAAACAAGAGATTTTTTTGTTTTATTACAGAGATAAGGAAAAAAACACAGTAAATGCTATAAATGCTGTAAATCGGCTAGCACTTTAGTGTGTAGCCTACAGAAACAATTTGCAACAATTAGTAACTTAAAGTGCAATAAACAGTGTAAAATGCAGAAATCACTTAAAGTAGCAGTAAAACAGGCGAAATGCAGTCGCTAGCTTAATAACAGTGGGAAAGCCACAAAAAATACTTATATCTGGTAGAAAGTCACTCCTTTAGCTCTCTGCTGCTTGGATCACTCTGCAGGCCACCACGAGGATCTGTGCAGAGTTGGTACAAGCTGGAAAACACGTGTTTGTGGAACAGATAGCATTCTGGTGGAAGTTTGGAAGTTAGGAGGGAAGAAGTGATAAAAATCTGGAAGATTTTAACAGTTTGTAAAAGGAGGGTAAGCACCAACATCCTGTAAAAAGCTTTGGTGGCCGTAATACCTAAAGACAGTAAAGACTCATCTGATGCAGTGTCATATAGGCCCATCTACCATTATTATATAGTGTTTGTAACAATAGGGGTTACAAGAATGGAAAAGATGATGACAAAATTGATAGACATGGACTAATGTGGTTTTGTGGAGGGGAGGCAAACATTTGACATTAACAGACCAATGATGATCCAGAGGGAAAAAGAATGTAAGAAAATACCACTCTTCTTGGTTGATTTTGATACATAGAAAGCATTCAACAGAGTAAGTTGGGATTTCATGAGCAGGGCAATGGAAGAATTTGCATTTCCCAATACAATAATAAGGCTAATTAGAACGATATATGAGGAACTGGAGGCAAAAATAAAAGTGAGAGTGTTCCTCTATAATAACGTGAGTCTGAACAGAGGAACCAGACAGGGGTGTCCTCTTTCCCTTTGTTATTTGTGTTATACTTAGAACCTCTGACAAAGAAAATAAGAGACTCAAAAATACAAGGAAATATATAGTATGGTGTTCAAGAAAAGTTGGCATTATTTGCAGGCAATATTATTTTGTATGTGATGGAATCAGAAAAGGAATCTCAGTGTTGTAGAATATTCTGGGACAGTTCCAGGTTGTTTGAATATTAAATTAATAAAGATAAAACAAAGGCCATAGCTATAAACTATGTATTGGCCCAGCAGTACCTGTATTTATGGGGACATGACAAAATAAAGTATTTAGGAATGTTGATTAAAAAGGGCTTGGTTATGGCAGCTAAGGATATGTGGGAAGAGGCTAAACAAAAGATAATACAAAAATTGAAAAACTGGAAGCTCTTCCCTATGGATATGGATAGCAAGATGCAAGCAGTAAAAATGTTTTCGTCCCTTTAGTTTTCTGCACAGGTCAGGCATATTTTTATCAACCAGAGGAGAAGTTGTGGACAGTAATTAATAGTTGAAGGGTTTTATTTGAGAGGGGAACAGTGAAAGAGTCAAGTGGGATAAGGTGATCCTTCCAACAAAACAGTGATGTTTAGGATTACCTGATTTGAAGACATGTTTGAGAGCTATACATTTAATGTTCTTTTACATAACACAAGCAGTAAGCTGCAGTTCAAAAGTGGAAATATATGATGATGAAGTATGGGTGTAATTCAAGAAATAAGGAAAGAATGGGATTTTGGACGCAGATCCTCAAGGAGAATGAATAGTATACTCATAAAGTAGCAGAAAGTATACTAAGCCAACATAGAAATGGGGAAAAGGAGATTCTACCAATAGGGATGACTGTAATTAGGGGTACAAAGAATAGACAAGGGGGGGTGAAATTTACTGGAGGAAGCTGGCAAAGGAACCAAGACATTGGGAACAAATAATAAGAGAAGGAAAGGTAATAGAATGGGAAGAGGCCAAGAAGACATTTATACTGCAGGCTAGTGATTGCCTTCCCTATCAGGGACTGATATAAGAATATAAACAAGAGAAAGGGATACGGGAATCCTAAATGAAAGACCTGCACTGGTTGAGTTTTTAACTGAATCTAGAACAGAAGCTGCCATTAAAAAAAGGATAATTAATAGGGCATATAAATTATTGCGCTATAAAAATCAATCAGAAGAGGTCCAAAGAGACAATGGAAGGGCATATGTATGGCTCCCAAATATGCAACAATGTCTAGAAGAACATATATTTTTTTTTGCCTGGAAGTGTTTGCATAGATACGTTTATACCCTAAGCAGACTCCAAAGAAGTTTTCCTCAGGTTGATGGCAAATGTTAGAGATGTGATGAGGACAGAAGAGGTAACTGAGAACATATGTTTTGGAAGTGCAATGAGTTGGCAGACTTAAATTCTCTACAGAGTACTCATTCAGGAATGCTGAGTGAACAAATGAGTGTAACTAAAGAAATTATTTTTTGCGGTGGGATACAGGACTTGAATTGCCTAGGCACAGCAAAGCCTTGTTAAGTTTAATGTTGGTGGCTGCCAAAAAAGCAATTACTAGAAAACAGAAATCAAAATCTAAACAACTTACACTTGAAATAGTGCATACTATACCACAGATAAAAGAACAGGAAATGGGATCTTTAGAAAAGGGTAGGTGCAAATTACACAGAAAAAAATTCAAATTGTAGGAGCAATACATGCAGAAAAATGTTTTGGAGGAGGAATGAGGTTTAGGAGAAGACAGGAATTAAATAATTTATGTAATGCTGATAAGACTACATATCACATACATTGCTGTATATCCTACAATGTTTGTAAACGTGAGCTTGTTAACATGATTTGATTAATTTTATATAAATGTAAGTTTGCCTGTATCACAAGTGATAATTCAGTAAAGGTGTTTAAAAATATTTGTCAAAGTACTCTGTAGGGAGATTTTTTTAAACATTCCCAATTATCTCTGTTTTCCCCATCACACTTCCAGCATTTGCTATCTACCCAAGGAAAAATCCTCTAACTTGTTCTTGGGGGTATGAAAATGCTTATGCATACACTTTCATGCATAAATCATACAACTTCTAGACTTTGTTGTATACCAAAGAGCTATACAGATGTCCTCCCATTGTTCCTTTGTAAATTGGCTTTCCATTCTCTTTTCCCAAACTTTTCTCCAGCCTCCTCTCATTGATTCTCATAGTAATCATGAAATAATTCATACATCCTAATAATTAACCCTTTCTTAACACATTGCAGCTGCTTCTCTTCTTGTTCTGTGAGATTCTACTTCTTCTGCTATACTTTAGCTTTTGTCAACCCCACTAAACAATTCCCATTACTTCTTTCCCATGTTTCTTTCTCTCTTTCTGCTCTGTTTTAAACATCTGTTTCATTTCATCTCACTCATTAGCTATCCCTACTGAAGAAATTTCTTTCTTTCTTCCCTAATAACTCCAAAATTATTTCCACTACCCATTCCTCTCTTTTTAACAAGTAAGTAGGAGAGTGCTACTGTCTCATTTTTACATCATTATGTTGCATCTTTATCCTAGTGATTATTGGTGCATGATCAGAAAGGTTTAGGATGGTTCTCAAAACATTCAATTAAGTGCACATACCCCTGTGAAATATAATTTCTATCCAGTAATTGTACCTTGAGGAATAATATGCAAATTCTCAGTAAGTTCTTGCTTGTGGATTTACATCTTCCATACAAAGGGTCCTTATACTCTTTTTCAGAAGTCTACCCTCTTTTGTTTTGTTATATTTTCCTTTCTAGGTTCCCTGATACATCCTCACTATTACAAAATCAGATTCTCTTCACCATCCATGAATAATATTCCCTGCTGAAAGTTTATTTCTACCAAAATTCTCATAAGCTTCATAACAGCAGTTTTACTTGGAATATAAATAAATGTCAATGTAATCCTCCTCCCTTGCCAATGATCCCTTTCTACCACAGATCTACTATTATTGTCTTTTTTTCTATGTTATCACTATTGGAGCCCCTTTAGCAATCAGTATTACAATTCACTTTTTCCTCTGCCCTTGATATTGTGTTGAATGTCTACCATGAAATCCTTTGTCAAAATCACATGCTTATTTCATCCAAATGTGTCTCCTATAACATTGCTATTTGCTCAAACATTTATTTTTCAGAACCCCATCATCTGCTAATTTACAATAAATACAGAAAATTATGTACATTTTTAAAAATTATGTTTACCCCTGCAAATAAAAGCAGCTGCCCCAAATCTACCCCTGCACTTATGGACACTACCATGTTAAGTGTATATTAGAGCCTAAGTTCTCACTTACACTAGTTGCTATCTGTTATTTTATCTCTCTTTTCCTCAAAGATGTAAACATTAACTTTTAGCACTAAGAAAATGAGTATTGGTTACTGTTAAATAAATAAAATGTTGCACTATTATATTAAATATATTAAATCACTAAGCCTGATAGGGAGGCAAGTATTGGTATAGTTTTTAATTTCCCACAGTTTCTAACTTCATTTATTTTTCACTGAACTGCTTATCAACATACTGTTAAATGTTAACTACAATGCACTTTGTACATTTTACTCAGAATACACTGTTCAGGCCTCTGACGATTAATTGCCATTGGGTAAAGGGAAAAAATAGCTCATAAGAACATTTGTCGATTTCATTCAAATCAAACCATTCAGAGTTCTCATGATTAACTACTTGCACTTGAAGGCTTTGTCTCCAAGCTAAAGTAATTGCTAATGGAGAAATAACTAGCAAATTTGTAAATGCAAAGAATAACTGCCATTTTCTATGCCCTTCATTATTCTAACTTATTTTTCATGCCTATTTGGTTAAAAAACACTTGTCTGTAGCACATACCAAGGACATACATCTAGACATCCACCTCTATAAAATCAGGGGTGATTACTGTCATATAATTCTATACATAATATGATCACTATTACATTCCCCTACATGGGCATCCCACTATCACATGATTATATTAACTTTAACTAGCTTCTTTCCAACCATTTTTGCTTTGTTACAGTATAAAGCATGGATACATTACAACTAAGAAAAAGTATGTTCTTACTTTAATATATTTAAAGATTCTGTGCAACAACAATTGACTGCACTTACGTCTGTGTTTTTGAATACTGTATCTGCATATCTCACAATGTATGTTAGTGAAACCAGTACCTGCATATCTCATGATGTATGACATTCTGCATTCCCTTGTACATAATCACAATGTATATCACGTTGCTATCTATAACTGCATATTAATATTAAAATACTGATTTGTGAAACTTCTAGTATTAAACAAAAAAAAATGCTTACTTACAAATAGAGCTTTTCTCATCAGGCCTCTGTTGACATGGAGTCTTGTATGGCCCAATCAGATTACTCCAGTTAATAAATGTAAATAAATTACAGCCCTCATAGTACAGTTGGTCATGCAGCAGAATTCAAATAAACCACCAAAAAATTCCTTGCTTATGAGTTATTCTCTCTGTAGAAAAGGTACTCTTTCTCCACAATGCTCCCACTCACCCTTTGACCTAAGCCATTAGGCCTAGCATGTTGATGATGTAAGATTGGGGTGCACATGCCTGAACTTCCCCATCTACTTGAAAATACCAGCAAACAATTAAAAAATTAAAAAAACAGGCACTCAGGCAACACTAATATTTATGGAATATAAGTATATTCCATAAATAATAATGCCATTCGGGTGGCTAACTGTGACTGTGTTTTTTTCCCCTTATTACATGCACTGCCTCTATAGCCATAACAAAACTACAAAGTAAAAAACAAGAAAAAATAATTAAACAATGATAAACCTATTTCTCCATTTATCCCTGATATATAATAATAAAAGGGGAAATGGGTATGTATACAACAATTTAATAAAATTTAAGTGTACTCATTCTGTGGAAACCAAGACAAGTTTCTGCCACTGACTGGATGTAAGTAAGTACACTCATCACAGCTGCACACCATTAAAAGTGAGAAAATTGGCTGTGAAACAGTGTGTTTTTTACATTGCCATTTTCACAAAAAATCATTATTTTATAAGAAAATAGGTGTAGGACAGCAACCAGCAAACTTATTGGAAAAGGCAAAACAGAAGATACTGCATTCTGTTTCATCAGACTGCACATGATCTTTAACATATACAGCAGTTATGGATAAGACCTGCCTATCTCATATTTACAATACCTCTAGCTGCACACTATACAAAACTGCTTTACAATATAGGATGTAAATTGCATCATTAAATTTTTATGTAGCTTAGCAGGAATAAAACAAAGTTATTATATACTTACCATAATGTTCCACTTGTGTTGTCCATTTTCATTCTTCTTCAACATGTGGGTTTGGATCCAATCCTCAGATCTGACTCTGCCACTTTTTACAGCTCATGGATACTGCAAATTCTTGAGCTCCTCCCTTACCCATAATGCTCTAGTCCTCCTCCATACCTCAGATCTTGTTTGCTACCCTTTATTGCTAAATAACAATGCAAGAAAAAAAAGTTATGTACTCACCGTAACATTCCATGTTTGTAGTCCATCTCGCCCTTCATTCTTACATATGGGTTCCGATCCTAGGCTCCGACTTGGCTGATTACAAAGCTCAAAGTCTCTCAGTTGGCTCGTGGCAAGGTAGGCATCCCATACTGCACTAGTAAGAATCCCCAGATCTTGTTTGCTGTTGTCTAACAAAGTGATAGAAGGTATTTCCACAAGGAACAACAAAGATGAAAGGTCTCCACCCTGCAAAAGATAAATACTATCTTGTCTCCAGCTCCTCCAAAGATACATGGACGGGGGTAGGTGGGTGGGTTCATAAGAATGAAGGGCAAGATGGACTACAAACATGGAACATTATGGTGAGTACATAAATTCTTTATGTTCTGTAGTCCTATCTCGCCTTCATTCTTACATATGGGACAGCATCCCTAGCACCTTTTTCTCGGGTGGCTCACGGGAATATACTCCTAAGATCTGTGGAACCAAAGGAGGCTCTACCCCTTGAGGTCAAATCCAATTTGTAATGAGTAATAAAGGTATGAGGGGTAGCCCACGTTGCTGCTGCACATATACTGTCAACTGGGACTCTGGCTTGAAAAGCAGCAGATGTGGATACGGATCTGGTAGAATGAACCTTAATTTTAAATGTGAATTTCTTGCCATTGGAAGAGTAAATAAACGATATACAATTTGAAATCCAATTTGATAATGCTATCTTAGAGACTGGCATACCTTTTCTTGTCTCAGAAAAAAGATACGAACAATTGGTCTGATCTCCTAAGCCCCTTGGTTCTATGTAGATAGAACCTTAACTGTCTGTGAACATCAAGGTGATGAAACTTATATTCTGCACTGTTCGAATGATTAGGAAAAAAGATTGGCAGTTCAATAGTTTAATTCAAATTAGATTGAGAGCAAACTTTGGGGATGAAGGATGGATTTGTACAAAGGGAAACTCTGTCTCTATGAAAGATCAAGTAAGGAGGTTTGACTGACAGTGCTTGTAACTCTGACACTCTTCTGGTGGGTGTAACAGCTACTAGAAAAATGGTGTTCCATGAAAGGAACTTCAATTCACAAGTACAAGTACAAGCAGGGAAGTAAGTTGGGACAGAATGAAATTTAGATCCCAAGGAGATACAGGTTCCTGAAAGGGAGGGCTCAGCAAGGTAGTTCCTTTTAAAAAAGATTTACACAATCTGTGAGCCATAAGATTAGGTTCATGTTGTCCCAAATGAAAATTCGAGATCGCTGCCAATTGAACTTTGATTGTAGCACCAGCTGATCCCTGATGAAAAAGTTTGGTTAGAATTCTAACACCAAGGGAATGGAGGCTGTGTAAGGATCTATGTTTTTTCTTTTGCCCAGATAGAAAATCTTTTCCATTTACTAGCGTATAATTTTCTCGTAGAAGGCTTGTGACAAGACGCGAGGATATGAGTAACTGCAGGTTAGAAATCATGAAGCCTGACTAGGGATGGAAGTGGAGCAGCCATGTTGTCAAGTTGAGGGTATGGAGGCAGGGTTGAAAGAGGCCTGACATGTGTGTCAGAAGGTCTGGTACTGGGTCCAGAGTCCATGGATCATCCAGAAGGTGAAGCCCGAGAAATGGGGAACTAAATCTGATGAGGCCAGTAAGGAGTGATAAGAATCATTCTGCTTCCCAAGGTCTTTGCTTTCTGGATCACTTTCATTATCAGCGGAAAGGGAGAGAATGCATAAAGAAGTCCCGGGGGCCATTTGTGAACAAGTGCTTCTCTCAGTGTCACCCCCGGGGGAGGGATAAGGGAGAAGTAGCTGCTGCATTTGGCATTGATTGGACTGGTAAACAGATCGCAGCAAGGCTGTCACCATTTGGGGAAAATCTGTTCTGCGACTTTCTGATTCAGAGACCACTCATGAGGCATCAAGATTGCCCTGCTGAGCTTGTCAGCTATCACATTGGTTTTTCCCGGGATATGCGTTGCAACTAGAAAGCGTTGGAAAGATATCGCCCACTGCCAAACACGAAGAGCCTTTCGACATAGAGGGTAGGATCTGGTTCCTCCTTGTTTGTTTATATATTATACTACTGACATATTGTCTGATTGGATTGCTATTGTCCCTAGAAGAAGAAAGTCGTGAAGTGCTTGCAATGCTAGTAGCACTGCTCTCATCTCTAGGACACTGATATGCAAGTGAGCCTTGTGATCTTGCCATGTACCTTGGACAGTCCTGCCTAGATAATGCCCCCTGCCCTATCTGGGAGGCATCTGTGGTCACAGTAGCAATGGGTTGGCGAGGAATGAAAGGTGTTCCTATCGTTAGTTGATTGAGCTGAATCCACCAACGAAGGTCCTTTTTGCAAGATTCCATTATCAAAATAGGATGAGACAGAGGCAGTTGTTGAAGAGACCACTGGGAAAAGAGTAGCCACTGAAGGATTCTCATATGTAGTCTGGCTAGTGGAACTAGAGTTATAGTAGAAGTCATGGTTCCTAGAAGTTTGAGCACTGTCTTGGCTTTGACTCTTTGTTGGGGAAGTAGACTGTATATCTGTTGTCTCATATTTTGTATTCTGTCTGCAGGAAGATGAGCCATCATGGTGACTGTGTCTATTTCTGCGCCTATAAAAGTCACATATTGAGAGGGCGACAAGGCAGACTTTTCCCAATTTATCGTAATCCGTAGCTGAGTGCAGAGTTGGATGGTTGAACACCTGGCTTGTAGAAGTAGGTGCCTGGTGGTGGCAGTCAGGAGCTAGTCATCCAGGTACAGAAACACTTGGAATCCAAGACATCTCAAGTGAGCTGTCACTACCGCCATGCATTTGGTGAACACACTGGGGGCTGTGGTGAGACTAAAGGGCAGAGTACGGAATTGGTAATGACTGGCTCCCAGCCAGAAGCGTAAATGACTCCTCGATGCTCTGTCCATTTTTATGTGGTAGTGCGCATCTTGGAGGTCTATGGAGCACATCCAATTGTCTTTCCCTAACAGAGGGAGTATAGACTGCAGTGTTACCATTCGGAACTTGGACTTCTTATCTGATTCGTTTAATTTGCTGAGATCCAAAATGGGCCTCCAGTTCCCTGTTTGTTTTGGCACTAAAAAGAATCTGAAGTAAGTTCTGAATCCTATTTGGTCTGCGGGGACTGTTTGGATGACTCTTTTGAAGCAACTTTTGAACTTCTATAGTTGCTTGATCCCTGTGATTGGATGGAACATCTGGGATTTTCTTGGTGGTATGAAGTGGGAAAGAGAAGGGTATGGATTATCCTCTGGAAATTATTCTTTGTACCCACTTGTCTTGGGTGATGTTATGCCAGGCTTCTGGATGCAAAGATAAGCAACCAATGACTGGCTCCAGAGAAGCGCAGTCGGGCCCCACTTCAGGAGCGCTGATAGGGACATCCATGAAAGGAATCGCGGCCAGCCTGGTTTTGTGGACCCCTCCACTGCCTCTAGGGTGACATCTATCTACCATTACTTCCTCCTCCTCCTCTGCCTCTGAAGGAGGAATCACCCTGTGCATCTGGGAAAAATCTCTAAGATTTCTTGAATCACATTGTCCCGCCTCTCTGACCCTTAGGGTATGGTCTAGAAGGGATGGAAAAACATACTCCCATGGCAGAGAGAGTATTCAATACCTGCTTGCACCTGGTGAGTGTATCTTTTACCTTTGGTCCAAACAGAGAGGAACTGTCAAAGGGGTCATTGGTAAAAGCAGATTTGAAGGGCTCCGCAAAGTTACACAAAAACGTATCCAGGAGTGTCTCCTAAGGGAAATTACTGAACCTGCTGTCCTACTTGCTCCATCTGCTGCATAAGATATCAGCCTCATGGAGGAGTTAACAATGGAGTTTAAGGTGGACAACTGAGCAGCAACCTTCTCAGGGACTCCTTCAGCTAATGTACCTTGGAGAGTATCTCCTAGCTCCTTTAGGAGATCTCTTTGAAGCCTAGTAAAATAGGTGAAGTAATTCAGCGATCTGAGTGTAAACGCCACTGAAGGGAAGATACGCTTCCCGTATTTATCCATTGTTCGAGACTCCATGTTTGTTGGATGGACAGATGAAGAAGTCTCCGCTAGTTCCGTCTTTGTGGCTGTCTCCACCACCATGGCATCTACAGGCACATCTTTAGTCAAAAACTCTTTCTCTTTGGGGCTGAAAGAAATTTGTTGGGCCTTCTGGGGACTGGTTCCATGGCATCAGGAGTTTCCCACACCTTTCAGCTGACTTAGGTCCAAAAGCTCAGAGAAAGGTGGAGACACCCAAGAGGCTGAAGGTTGAGACCCAAACGCCTTCAGGTACACTAACTCCTCATCAGAAGGGGTGACAGTGGGACAGCCGCCACTCTGTTTCAGGATCTCCAGGATATCTACAAAGCAGATATCATCAGAGGACGACCTAGAGGACCCTTCTGACTCCTTGAGGTCAGTGTCAGAGGTGATGGACTCATCAGGGGAGTCTACATGCTTCCTCTTGCAAGTTCTCTTCCGAGAAGGTTCCTCAGAAGGGTATTCTGGGGAGGTTTCGGAAGACTGGGGGACACCCAATGAGGGCTCCTGAGGCTGCAGGTCTCTGCTGCCAAGAGAGAGAGATGATACTGAGATACAGTTCGGAGCTTGAGGGAGAAGAGCATAAGTACCCTTTTGCGGAGCTGAAGACCTAGACAGCACACTCCTCATCATCTCAAAGGCAGATCTCTCTGGCTATGAGGGCACTCCCAGTTCCGAGGAAGCGGATGTAGCTCTCAGCTCCAAAGTGATTGGCTCTGAGACAGATGTAGGATCCGAGCTCAGCCTAACCGAAACACCGAGAGGTAGGCTCAGAATCGAAGAAGTTCGGGTCCAAGCATCCCTGTCGGGGCCAACTGGTGAGCTTCGGCTCCTAGACACCAAGGATGGTGTTGAAGGTGTCGGAGCGGAACTCAACTCTGAGACAGACACGAGAGGTGCTGGAATCAAAGGTTCCACAACAAGTGGCACCGATAGCTCTGGCTCGAAAGAGCAACATGGCTTGGAGGAGGAACAGAAACAGGGAGTATGGCCATAGATGGCTCTGGAATCGATTAGGTCAGAGATGGCAACAAATTAGCTAGTGCTGACAACTTCAAGAGTCTAAGCACTACTTTCTCTACATCCTCTTCAGAAAGACTCTTGGAGGATGTGGAAGATAAGGTAGATGACCTAGATCTCTGCAAAATGGGAGATCTGAGAGTTGGGGAGACTGGTAATAATTTTCTAGACTGTCTCTGAGGTAAATGTTCAGTAGTCGGCTCTGAAAACTTGCGGCCGACACTGGAGTGTCGATATTGATAACCTCGACCAGCTCCGAGGATAGTGGAGCCGAAGAAGTAGAAGGTTTGTCCAATTTTGAGATTTTCTGAGGAGGTCCAGATAAAATAGTTGGTGTGGGAGAATGTCTCTTGGCTGACTTGACCTTCTCTTTTTTAGAAGAGGGAGACCTGGAATGTGAAGATGAAGAGCTGGCTAAATCCTCCTCAAAGGAAGGCTTAAGGCGACCTTTCAGCTCAATTTGTTCTTCCTTTCCTGGAGAACTCGAGAGTTGAAGGAATGACAGAAGGAACATGTTTCCTGAAGATGTATGGCACCGAGATGGTAAACACAATTACTATGTCCGTCAGTTATTGACATTTTTTGAGATCATTTGAGACACTTCTTAAAACCCAAAGGTTTATGATCATTAGACTCCTTAGACATGTTTTCACTAACACAAACATGAGAGGAAAAGCAGGAAGAGAGGACAAGGTTCTCTAACTTAAAAAGGCCTAGCCCTGCAAGAATCACTGCACCCAAGAAAAAAATGCAGAGGACAACATCCTCTAACTTAAACGGGCCTAACCCTGCTCAAGAAGAACACACAAGACGAGCAAAAAACAAAGGACTAGGTCCTCTAACTTAAACGGACCTAGCCGTAAACAGAGAAGAAGCTACTTCAAGAATTTGCTGCAAAAATTGCAATAATTCAACAACATGCTAACTACTAGCTAACAAGAATTAGTAAAAGACAGTGCACACAGCTATCAATTATATACTACTATTCTAGTGAAAAATACAATATAAGAAAATGTCCTAACCCAAACACGGACCTGCGCTAAGATATGTAAATACAGCAAAAAATTAGCACACCAAGAAAGGGATACCACTCAGGGGAAAAAAGGGCCTGTGGAAGCAATGGCCAACAAGTTTTCAATAACAACTTTGCAAATTTTGAAAAACACACTAATATTTTCTATCTATAATAACAATGACTAAGCTATACTATTATGAAAAAAACATCACTATGAACAATAATAATGAAGAAAAATCCAACTTAGCCACGGCAAAGAAAGAGAGTGCTTCTGAACTAGTAGACGCGGCAAACGAGATCTAGGGATTATATGAGAAACCACTATCTGGAGCTCAAAAACATGAACTTTGGTTCCCATAGTATCTTCTCATTCTCCCAGAATTAGTAAACAAAAGGTAGGGGGTTGGAGGAAGAATGAAAATGGACAACACAGATGGAACATTATGGTGAGTACATAACTTCTTTATCTGATGCTGTCAATTTTCATTCATTCCTCAACATGTTACTCTAAGAAAGGATATTCCTGAGTACTGTTGAGCCACACACTACTCTTCCCCTAGAGACAAGATCAGCTTTGTAATGAGTAATAAAAGTATGAGGATTAGCCCAAGTAGCTGCAGTACAAATATTGCCCATGGTGCAATCGGGATAGAAATACTGAAGAGGTTGCCATGGACCTGCTTGAATGAGCCCTTAAGCTTTTTGGCAAAGATAAACCCAATTTGTTGTAGACAAAGGAAATGAAATAAGTTAGCCACTTGTCTGGCTTTCCCAATCTTGATTCTGAAAAAGAGACAAATAATATTTCTGATTTTCTGAATTTTTCAGTTCTACGCACATAGAAAAGTAATTGTCTATGAATGTCCAACAAGTATAAAAGTATTCCCCTTTATTCAAGAAATTTAGAAAGAAAATTGGGAGACTGATTGATTAATGTTGGATCCTGACACCACCTTAGGAAGAAAGAATGGATTGGTTCATAAGGAGTAAGGACACCCTATCTTTATGAAAAATTAAATAAGAAGGTTTAGAAGATAAGGCTTGAAGTTCTGAAACTCTCCTAGCTGATGTAATTGCTACCAAAAATATAGTTTTCCAAGTCAAAACCTTTAACTTACACCTTGCAGACAGTTCAAGTGGTGATTGAGTCAGGACTTGCAACACTAAATTCAAATTCCATGGTGCAGTAGGATCTTTAAAGGGGGGGATCATTAAAAAGATTCCTTTTATAAATGCCTTACAAAGTCGTGAGGAAGCTAAGGTAGAATTGTTAACTCCTATATGAAAATTAGAAATGGCAGCTAATTGCACTTTAACTGTTGAAGAACTAGTCCCTTCATTAAAAATAGTAGCCAAAAATTCAAGAACTTTATCTGTTGGCACTGAAAAGGGGTCGATGTCTTTCTGTTGTACCCGAAAAAAAAAGAAGTTATGTACTCACCATAACGTTCCATGTTGGTAGTCCATCTCACCCTTCATTTTTACATATGGGTTCGGAGCCGATACTCGGCTCTGACTCAGCTGATTTTCAAGCTCGAAGACTTCTGGTTGTCTCATGGCTAAGCAGGTATCCCATGGTGCACCAGTGCAATCCCCAGATCTTGTTTGCTGCTCACTAGCAATAGAAAGAGATAGAAAGAAACCCTTAACCAACAAACCAATAATAAAGGGTCACCAACCAAGAAATTTATAATATTACCTCCAGATCTTTCAGGATGGGGGCAGGAGGGAGGGTTGGTAAAAATGAAGGGTGAGATGGACTACCAACATGGAACATTATGGTGAGTACATAACTTCTTTATGTTAGGCAGTCCAATCTCACCTTCATTTTTACATATGGGACAGTGTCCCTAGCGCCTAATTCTTGGGTGGCTTATTGGAAGATACTCCTGAGCATCGTGGAGCCAAAGGATGCTCTACCCCTAGATGCCAAATCCAACTTATAATGAGTAATAAAGGTGTGAGGGGTAGCCCATGTAGCTGCTGCACAAATATGATCAATTGGTACCCTGGCTTGAAAGGCTGCAGAGGTAGACAGAGAACTGGTAGAGTGAGCTGTGATCCTGTGGGGTAAGGTTCTGCCCTCCAAGCTGTAGATGAAAGCTATGCAACTTGAAATCCACTTAGACAATGTCACCTTAGAAATTGGCAAACCCAATCTGGAATCAGAAAAGGAAACAAACAACTGGTTTGACTTCCGGAATTCTTTGGTCCATTGCAAATAGAAACGCAGCTGTCTGTGAACATCCAACTGGTGAAAACGGTATTCCGCTGAATTGCTATGATTGGGAAAGAAGACTGGGAGATCAATGGACTGGTTCAATGTGGCAGAAGAACAAACTTTGGGGGCAAATGAAGGACTGGTATGTAAAAAAACCCTGTCTTTATGAAAAACTAAATAAGGTGGTTTAATAGACAGGGCATGTAACTCAGAAACATGTCTGGCTGATGTAATAGCTACCAAGACAAGTACTTTAAGGAAGCATAATGAGATGGTTTAAAAGGAGGGGATGTTAGTCTGAACAACACAAAATTTAAGTCCCAAGAAGCCACAGATTTCTGTAAAGTATAAAACGTATAAAGATGAATGAATCCAGTCAGGAAAGTATGGAACACCAATGTTAGCGCTTTCATTCACTTTATTTAACGTGAACTTCATCAGAAAACAACTCACGTTAAATAAAGTGAATGAAAGCGCTAAACATTGGTGTTCCATACTATCCTGACTGGATTCTTTCATCATTTTACGTTTTGTTCTATGGTTACTGGTTTCCTTTGTAAGCAGTTATTTCGTTTTAGATTTCTGTAAAGGTGGTCTCAGCAAGGTGGCTCCTCTCAAGAAGGTTTTACATAACTTATGAGACATAAGGTTAACATCTGGAGATCCCAAATAAAAATGTGAAATAGCTGCCAATTGTACTTAGATGGTCCCTGCTGAAAAAGCTCCGAAAGGAATTCCAGAATTACAGGAATGGGAGCGGTGTAAGGATCCACATTTATTTTCTGTGCCCAAATAGGAAAGCATTTCCACTTACTGTCATACAGCCTTCTGGTTGATGGTTTGTGTGAGGATAAAAGAATATGGGAATCTGACGATGAAACATCATGAAGCCTGACTAGAGATGGAACTGGATCAGCCAAGCTGTCAATTTGAGGGTGTGCAGAGAGGGGTGTAGCGAACCCAACATGTGGGTCAGTAGATCTGGAACTGGGTCCAGGATCCAAGGATCGTCCAGGAGAAGAGGCTCGAGGAAGGGAAACCAGACCTGAAGAGGCCAGTAAGGGGCAATGAGGATCAACTTGCTTCCCAGTTAGTTGGTTTTCTGTATCACTTTGGGGATTAGAGGAAAAGGAGGGAAGGCATAGAGAAGTTCCGTGGGCCAATCGTGTACCAGAGCATCTCTAGGTGCTTCCCTGGAGGGGGAATTAGGGAAAAATAACTGCTGCACTTGGCATTGACTGGACTGGCAAAAAGGTCACAGCAAGGTTGTCCCCATTTTAGGAAACTCTGTTCCACTATTTCCCTTTCAGAGACCACTCGTGAGGCAGCAGGATTGCCCGGCTCAGCTTGTCGGCTATCACGTTGGTTGTCCCCGGAATGTGCACTGCCACCAGAAAGGCTGGGAAGAAATTGCCCATTCCCAAACTCGCATGGCTTCTCGACACAGTGGGTAAGATCTGGTACCACCCTGTTTGTTGATATGCCACACAACCGACATGTTGTCCAATTGTATCCCAATCGTCCCTGGAGGAAGAAGGTACTGAAGTGCTTGCAATGCCAGAAGCACCGCTCTCATCTCCAGAATGTTGATATGCAGATGAGCCTCGTGTTCTTGCCATGTGGCATGGGCCGTCCTGCCCAGATAATGCCCCCCCACCCGACCTGGGAGGCATCTGTGGTCACAGTGGCAACGAGTTGGGCAGGCACAAAGGGAGCTGCCGTGAACAAATTGTTGGGGGCTATCCACCAACAAAGGTCCTTTTTGCATGATTCTGTCAGCAGAATAGAGTGATTCAGCGGTAGGTATTAGAATGACCACTGGGAGAACAGGAGCCATTGAAGGATTCTCATATGCAACCTGGCTAGAGGTATTAACAGAATGGTTGAGGCCATTGTTCCAAGAAGCTGAAGAATCCACTTTGCTTTGACCTTCCAAAATGGGAGAAGTCGCTGAACTTGTGAGATGAGGTTTTGTGCTCCTTCAGCGGGAAGACAAACTGTCATATCCACTGTGTCTACCTCTGCGCCTATACAAAACACAGATTGCAAGGGCAGTAATGCAGATTTTTCCCAGTTTATGGAGATCCCTAGTTGAGCACAAAGCTGGATGGTGATGTCCCTGTTTTGGAGAAGTAGATGCCTGGTGGAAGGGTCAGGAGCCAGTCGTCCAAATATGGAAACAACTGGAATCCCTGATGTCTCAGGTGAGCTGTCACTGCTGCCATGCATTTGGTGAACACCCTGGGGTCTGTGGTGAGACCAAAGGGCAGAGCACGAAACTGATAATGGCTGGCTCCCAGCCGGAAGTGGAGATACCTCCTTGACGCCTTGTCCATTTTTATATGGTAGTAGGCGTCTTGGAGATCTAGACAGCACATCCAATAGTCTTTCCCTAACAATGGGACTATCGACTGCAGTGTTACCATCCAAAACTTGTCCTTTTTCACGGATTCGTTTAATCTGCTGAGGTCCAATATTGGCCTCCAGTCTCCGGTTTGTTTTGGGACTAAAAAGAACCTGGAGTAAGTTCTGGATCCTATCTGGTCTACTGGCACAGGTTGGATGACTCTTTTGAAGAGCAACTTGTTGATCTCCACAGTTATCTGATTCCTGTGATTGGGTGGAACATCTGGGATCTTCTTGGGAACAAACGGTGGAAGGGAAAAGGGTATGATATATCCTCTGGTAATGACTCTTTGTACCCACTTGTCTTGGGTTAAATTTAGCCAGGCATCTGGATACACAGAGATGCAACCCCTGACTGGCCCCAGAGAAACGCAGTCGGGCCCCACATCAAGAGCGCTGATAAGGCCGCCCTCGAAAGGAACCACAGCCTTGCTGATATTGGGGACCGCCCCTGCCTCTAGGGCGATGTCTACCATTTCCTCCTCCTCTGCCTCTGAAGGAGGATTCACTCTGTATGTCTGGAAAGACCCTCTGGGACTTTTTGAACCACATCTTACCTCCCCTTTGACCTTTGGGGTATGGTCGAGAGGGGATGGTAAAATGGACTCCCACAACAGAGAGAGTCTTTCCTTCCTGTTCACAGCAAGTGAGTGTATCTTTCACCTTGGAACCAAACAAGGAGGAACCATCAAATGGGGCATTGGTGAAGGTGGACTAGAACGGCTCCGCAAAATTACACAAGCGCATCCAGGAGTGGTGCCTAAGGGCAACTCCTGAACCCGCTGCTCTGCTCGCTCCATCAGCCGCATGAGATATGAGCCGCATGGAGGAGTTAACTAAGGAATTTAGGGTGGACAACTGAGCAGAGATCCTATCCGGGACTCCCTCAGGAAAAGCACCCTGTATGGAATCTCCTAACTCCTTGAGGAGATCCCTCTGCAACCTCGTGAAATGGGTAAGATAGTTCAGGGATCGAAGTGTAAAGGCCGCTGAACTAAATACGCGCTTCCCAAATTTGTCCATCTGTCGAGACTCCTTGTTTGGCGGATATACAGAGGAAGAAGTCTCCACCAACTCCTTCTTTGTGGCTGCCACCACCATGGCATCTACGGAAACGCCCCTAGACAAGAATTCTTTTCCAGGAGGGGCAGACAGGAACTTATTTGGTCTTCTAGGTACTGGCTCCATGGCATCGGGAGTATCCTACACCTTCCGACTAACCAGATCCATTAGCTTGTCGAAAGGTAAAGACACCCAAGAGGCAGAGGGTTGAGACCCGAAAGCCTTCAGGTACACTGACTCCTCATCAGAAGGGTTGACAGCGGGCCAGACACACCTCTGTTTAAGGATCTATAGAATATCCACAAAGGAGACATCATCAGAGGACGACTTAGGGGACCCCTCCGACTCATCAAGGTCAGTGTCCGATGTCAGAGACTCATTCTGGGAGTCAATATGCTTCCTCTTGCATACTCTCTTCCATGGGGGCTCCTCAAAAGGACCTTCTGGGGATGCCCCAGAAGAGTGGGGGCCACCAGCCAGTGGCTCCTGAGGCTGTGGGTCTCTGCTGTCTCCAGAGACAGTAGGGACTGAGACCAAAGTGGGAGCCCTGGGGGGAAGAGTGCTTGTACCACTGGCAGAGGCTGTAGATTGTGGCAGCACACTCCTCATCACCTCAAAAGCAGATCTCTCCAGCTCAGAAGACCATTCCGGCTCCAAAGAGACAAAGGACAGTGCTGGAGCCAGAGCCATCAGCTCCAAGATAGATGCAGGGTCTGAGCTCACCCTGGTGGATGCACCGAAAAGAAGGCTCAGAACCGACGAAGATCAATTCAAAACCTCCCCTTCGGCGCCGAGAGAAGAGCTTCGGTCCCTGAACATGATGGATGGAGCCAAACGTGTCGGAGCCGAACTTGGCTCCAATGCAACAGCAAGGGGAGCCGGAACCGAGGGTTCCTCCATTGGTAGCAAGCACTCCGGCTCTGAAAAACCAACATGGCTCGGAGGAGAAATCACAGATGGAGACAAGACTGGTTTGAGTGGCTCCGAGGCCGATTGGGTCAGAGCCAAAAAAGATTTAGGCAGGGCAGACAAGTTGAGGAGTCTCAGTACTAACCTCTCCACATCTTCTTCCAAAAGACTCCTGGAAGACCTGGAAGATAAGGTTGGGGATCTCGACCTAGCAGGCACTGGAGATTTGACCATCAAAGAGACCGGTCGGGACTCTACAGACCAGCTCCAAGAAGCAGATTCAACTATCTGCAAGGATTCAGCAGTCGGCACTGAAGTATCTGTGACAGACTCCGAAACCACAGTGCTCTCCTTCAGCTCCGAAGACTGAGGAGTCGAGGAGGCAGGTTTTATTAATTTGGCAGGAGGCTCCGAAACAGTAGCCAGTGCCGGAGAAGGCCTTTTTGAACCTTTGTATTCTGAGTCAGATCTTGACTTAGAAGACTTAGACGAGGAAGCCGAAGAACCAGGCAAAGCTTCCTCGAAGGTTGGCTTCAAAAGACCCCTGAGTATCAGTTTGTTCTTTCTCTCCTGCAACACTCTAGGAGAGAAAGCATGACAGAACAAACATGATTCTTGCAAATGGATGGCTCCCAAACAGTAGACACAGCTACTGTGGCCATTGGTCAAAGACATTTTCTGGGAGCACTTCATACATTTTTTCAAACCCAGAGAGTTTGAGCTCTTTGCTATCCTTAGACATTGCAACCCACAAGCAATCAGAGGGAAAAAAAGAAAGAGAAAGAAAATGACTGAGGATTAGGTCCTCTAACTAAAATGGGTCTAGCCCTACAGACGAATCACATGAGGACTAGGTCCTCTAAGTTAAACGGGCCTAGCTTGGTGTAAGATAGCAACCTAGATTTTCCACTAAATACTAGACAGATTCAGTCACACAGAAGAATATTTTAAATAAAATACAGTGGAAGCAAGATGAGGACTAGGTCCTCTAAGTTAAACGGGCCTAGCCCTGTGAAGAACCGGGTCTTCTAATTCAACAGACCAAGAAGGCACAACACACACACACATGCTCAAGGGTAGCAATTAACAAGTGTAAGAAATCAAGACTTTAGCGGGTCCCCGCTAAAGACCACCAGTCAACAATAATCGCTTGACAGGAAATAATCAATAGGAGCCCCTCTTGATTAAAAACGTCGAACTCGCCAAACTAATTTTCTAGACAAGAAAAAAGCAAGTGTGTCTAACTACTGAATACAGGAGACTACTATACTAGTCACACAAGGCCACAAGGCAATTTATGTAAATCCTAACTGTAAATAACAGAAAAAAAGACGAAACCGCCAAAACTAACAGTTTAGGTAAAGCGCAATTGCGCCTAACTACTGGTGCACAGGATACCACAAATAAGGTCACACAACAACCACAAGACAATAAAGATAAGTCCTGTAATGTATATATCCAATAATTATGCAAACGATACTAGAATAATGAAAATTTGCAAAAACTTAGCCAGAGCCAAGAGAAGCACATCTGAACTCGTCGATGAGGCAAATGAGATCTGGGGATTGCACTTGTGCACCATGGGATACCTGCTTAGCCACGAGCCAACCAGGAGTCTTTGAGCTTGAAAATTGGCCGAGTCAGAGCGGAGGATCAGCTCCGAAACCATATGTAAAAATGAAGGTGAGATTGGACTACCTAACATCAAATCCTTTCCGTTTACCTTTGTAAATCTTCCTAGTGGAAGTTTTCTCGGAAGACGAAAGAATGCGACAGACAGGGGAGGACTGCCTGGGTTGTCTAGCTATCAATGGAATTGGAGAAACCATACGGTCAACTTTAGTAACCAAATGTCTGGGTGAATCATGTCTGTTGGGTGAAACAGAAGATCTGGATTGGATCCAGGATCTAAGTAGGATGAACTAGATGAGGCCAAAGGAAGGGGAACCAAATCAGAAAGGCCAATAAGAGGAAGTAAGGATGACTGTGCTATTCAATCGAGATGCTTTCTGAAGAAAAGTGGGGTTTAGAGGAGTTGGGAAGTAAGTATATAGGAGACTGGGTGTCCAATCATGGAGAAGAGAGACTCTCAGTGATTCCCCCAGTAGGGGGATCAGGGCATAGAACCTGCTGCACTGATTGATGGGAGATGCAAAGAGGTCACAGCATGGCTGGCCCCACTTGCAGAATATCTTCTCCACAATTTTCCTGTTGAGAGACCACTCATGAGGCAATAACATGGACCTGCTCAACTTGCCTGCTATCATGCTGGATATCCCCGGAATGTGCATTGCTATTAGAAATTGATTGGATGAGATCGCCCATTGCTACACTCTCAGAGCTTATCAATATAAGAGGCTGGAATAATGGTTAAGGTGTTTATCTTACAAACACAAGGTGCAAGGTTTGATTCTCATATGGGATAATTGGCTAGACTTAAAATGGCCCACAAGGACAATTAGCCTAGTACTAATCTATGAACCTAGACTGAAAGCTGTTCTAAAAGGGTTGGCATAATGGTTAAGGTGTTTACCTTTCAAACACAAAGAACAGGGTTTGGTTCTCATATGGGGTTATTGGCTAGATAATGATCCATAAGGGCAGTTAGCCTAGTATTAATCTATGAACCTATGAAGGTGAGATCTGGTTTCTCCTTGTTTGTTGATGTACCAGACTACTGACATATTGTTCATCTGAATCGCAATAGTTCCTGAAGGAAGGCCTGCAATACTAGGAGAACTGCTCACATTTCCAGGACACTGATATGTGTGTTGGCCTCTTCTGGGGACCAGGTGCCTTGTCTTTCCCAAGAAGTGCTCACCCACCCAAACTGGGAAGCATATGCGGTCATTATGACCTTGGGCTGAGGAAGTATGAAAGGGTGGCCTTGTAAAATCTGTTCTGAGTAAAATCACCACCTGAGGTGCATTTTGCATGCCTGACTTATTTTGATCTGGGTGGACAAAGGCTGATACAGGATGGACCACTGAGTTGCCAGGGTCCATTGAAAAATTCTCATACGGTATGTTGCCAATGGAACCAGAATTATGACAGCAGATATTAACCCTAAAGCCAGAAGAATCATTTGGGCTGACAATGAGGAAGTTTAAATTACCTTTTTGACTTGAAATCTTTTAGTTATGTACTTACCATAACTTTAGATGTTTGGGATCCATCTCGCCTACATTCTGTACTGATGGGCTCGGAGCCGAGGCGGCACGCTTATGCTATAGAGCGAGGCCTCTTATTGGCTGAGCTATCTTTATCCCAGGATGCACCACCACTAATCCCCCATATCTTGTTTGTCCGCATTCATGCACACATGCACAACTTGTTTATATAACATTGTTAGATGTTTCAAGATGAAACAACAGAATTCGGACCTTCTGATATCCTCTGATCTCCAAGGAAGGGGGAAGGAGGGTGGGTTGTTAGGAATGTAGGCGAGATGGATCCCAAACATCTAAAGTTATGGTAAGTACATAACTAAAAGATGTTATGTGATCCTATCTCGCCTACATTCTGTACTGATGGGACAGCGTCCTAGCACCTAAATCCTGGGTGGCTCATTGGAAAACACTCCTGAGCACTGTGGAACCAAATGAAGCTCGTCCTCTAGATGCCACATCCAATTTGTAGTGGGAAATGAAAGTGTGCGGGAAGACCATGTAGCTGCAGCACAAATGTCACTAATGGCAAGCTTAGAATGAAATGCTATCGAAGTAGCCATAGCCCTTGTAGAATGAGCTTTGACAGAGGTGGTAAGCTCTTTGTTAGAATAAGAATAAGCTTGAGTAATACAGTCCCTGATCCATTTGGCAATAGTGACCTTTGTGACAGCTTTGCCCAATTTATTGTCTGCAAAGGATACAAACAACTGATCTGTTTTCCTTGTTTGTTTGGTCCTGTCTAAATAAAAATGCAACTGCCTGTGGACATCTAGTGTGTGGAATATGAATTCTGCTTTGTTAGAATATTTTGGAAAGAAGACTGGAAGTTCCAATGATTGTTGTAAGCAGAAACTGGAACAAACTTTAGGGACAAAGGAAGGATTTGGCCTGAGAGATACTCTGTCTTTGTGGAAAACCAAGTACGGGGGTTTTACTGACAAAGCTTGAAGCTCTGAAACTCTTCTGGCAGAAGTAATTGCCACCAGAAAAGCTGTCTTCCATGATAGAAACTTTAGATCACATGTAGCCGCCGGTTCAAAGGGAAAGGAAGTCAAGCGCGTAACACTATATCGAGATCCCATGGAGGTGCAGGATGAGAAATCGAGGTCTTAATAGAGCAGCACCTTTCAAGAAGGTCTTACACAATCTGTTGCTCATTAAAGGTGGGTTTATGGATTCGTGAAAATTGGAAATCGCTGCCAACTGGACCTTGATGGTAGAGACTGATGAGCCTTGATTGAAAAGAGAAGTTAAAAATTTTAGTACTTCTGCCACGGGAATAGAGATGGGGTCCAGGCCCCGGAGGTGAGCCCAAATAGCAAATCTTTTCCATTTGCTAGAATACAGTTTCTTTGTAGCAGACTTATGGGCCGAAGATAATATGTGTACAACCTCTGGATCCAATGTATGACTCCTGACTATAGTCGGAAGAGGAGGAGCCAAGCAGTCAATTTTAAGGTGTGCAGGGACTGCTGGAATAGTCCCGACTGATGAACCAAAAGGTCTGGGATCTGATCCAGGAAACATGGACCTTCCAGAGCATATTTCCGAAGGTAGGGAAACCATACTTGATGAGGCCAGTAAGGAGCAATTAAGATCATTTTGCTCCCCAAAAGAGATGCCTTTTGAATCACCCTGGGAAGGAGAGGAACTAGGGGGAAGGCATAAAGTAAGCCTGTGGGCCAAGGACGGACTAGTGCGTCCATGGGGCTCTTCCCCGGAGCCGGGGTTAGAGAGAAGAATTCTTTGCACTTCGCATTCAGAGGGAGAGTCAAGAGGTCGCAACACGGAACTCCCCATTTGCTGAAAATCTGACTTGCAACTCTCATATTCAGAGACCATTCGTGAGCAGAGGATGGTTCTGCTCAATCTGTCGGCTATCACATTGGACTTGCCCGGTATGTGAGTAGCCACTAGAAAGCGTTTGGTCGAGACTGCCCATTCCCAAACTCTCATGGCTTCTCTGCAAAGAGGATAGGATCTGGTCCTCCCTGTTTGTTCAGGTACCAGACAACTGACATGTTGTCTGAGTGAACGGCAATTACGCCCTGAGGGAGATAATCGTGAAGGGCTTGAAGGGACAGAAGTACTGCCCTCATTTCTAGGATGTTGATATGAAATAGGGTCTCTTCCGGGTGCCATTTGCCTTGGACTGACCTGCCCAGGGAATGCCCCCCCCCACCCCATCTGGGAGGCGTCCGTGGTCAAAGTGGCCACGGGAGGAGGTAGAACAAAGGGTCGTCCCTGATCCAAATTGGAGGGCACTAGCCACCAGCGAAGGTCCCGTTTGCAAGATTCCGTGATCCATATGAGGTGACTGAGAGGGAGTTCCTGAAAGGACCACTGAGCTGACAGAAGCCACTGGAGAACTCTCATGTGCAACCTTGCCAAGGGGACTAGAAGAACCGTAGCGGACATGGATCCCAATAGCTGCAGGACCATCCTGGCTGGAGCTTTGGACCTGGGAAGTAAGGCTCGAACTTGAGTCTGTATGGTTTGTATTCTGTCTGTAGGTAGATAGACCCGCATTCGGTTTGAGTCTATCTCTACTCCTATGAATCTTATTCGTTGAGATGGCAGCAACACAGACTTTGGCCAACTGAAGGTGATTCCAAGGGAACTGCCCAGTGATATAGTGGCTTGAAGGCTCTGCAGTAGTAGATGCCTGGAGGTGGCAGTTAGGAGCCAGTCGTCTAGATATGGAAACACCTGGAATCCTAGACTTCTCAGGTGAGCAGTCACGACTGCCAAACACTTGGTGAACACCCTGGGGGCTGTGGTGAGACCAAAGGGCAGCGCACGGAACTGAAAATGACTGCCTCCTAGGCTGAAGCGCAGATGTCTCCTGGACGCTCGATGTACCATGATATGGTAATAAGCGTCCTTGAGATCTATGGAGCACATCCAAACACCCTTCTCCAGCAATGGGAGAACGGTTTGTAGGGTGACCATTCGGAACTTGGACTTTCTATCTGAACGGTTTAGGATGCTGAGGTCCAAAATGGGCCTCAAGTCCCCGGTCTTTTTTGGCACCAAAAAGAATCTTGAGTAAGTCCCTAATCCGATCTGGTCTGCGGGGACCGATTGGATGACTCCTTTTTGCAGCAGCTTTGAAACTTCTGAGGCTGCAGTATCCCGTTGACTGGGTGGCAGGTCCGGGATTTTTTTGGACTGAGGTGGGGCGTGAGAGAAAGGGATGGTGTAACCTCCGGCGATAATTCGAAGCACCCATCGGTCCTGAATGATATCTTCCCAGGCTTTCAGGTGCTTTGAAAAATGACCCCCGACTGGCTCCGGAGCTGCACAGTTGGGCAATCCCTCAGGGACTGTGAAAAGATGGAGAGCCACGAAAGGACTTGCGGTCTCCAGTGTTGCGAGGGCCTCTGCCGCCTCTGGGACGGCGTCTTTCTGAAGAATTTCCCCCTCCTCTGCCTCTGGAAGGGGGATCATCCTGCTGCGAGGGGTAAGGCTTCTGAGATCTACGGAACCACATTTTCCCTCCTCTTTTAGCCTTGGGATAAGGCCGAAGAGTGGAAAATCGTGGCCCCACGGCAGTCAGAGTCTTACCCTCCTGTTCGCAGCGGTCAGTGTGTCCTTTACCTTGGGTCCAAACAGGGAGGACCCATCAAAGGGACGCCGCAAAGGAAGACGTAAGCCTCCACAGAATGACACAGGCGGAGCCAGGCTTGTCTCCGTGAGAGCAATGCCTGTACTGCCGTTTACTCTACGGCCTTCGCCGCATAAGAAATGAGCCTCATGGACGAGTTTGAGATGGACGACATTGTAGCCAGCTGAGAGCCAACCATCTGGGCCAGCTCCTCAGGCAGGTTACCCAAGAGGGTATCGGATAGTTCTTTAATCAGATCCCTCTGAAATCTAGTAAAGTGCGTAAGGTAGTTCAAGGACCTTAACGTAAAGGCCGCTGAACTCAGGGTGCGCTTTCTGTACCGATCCATGCTCCTAGACTCCTTATTAGGAGGATGGACGGACGTCGAAGCCTCTGCTACATCTTGCTGGGTAGCAGATGCCACCACCAAAGCATCTACAGCCACATCTTTAGTTAGAAACTCTTTTTCAGGGGGTGCCGAGAGGAACTTATTCGGACGAGCAGGCACCGTTCCACAGAGTCTGGGTGTTCCACGCCTCTGACAGATCAAATCCAAGAGCTCATCAAGGGCGAGACACCCAGGAGGCGGAGGGCTGAGCCCCAAGGCCTTCAGGAACACCGACTCATCAGCAGAAGGGGTTTGGACTGCCAGCCTCGTTGTTTTAGGGCTTCCAGGATGTCTGCAAAGGAGACATCATCCGAGGACCGACTTAGGGGACCCTCTGCATCATCGAGATCAGTGTCTGATGTAAGAGACTCATCAGGGGAGTCAACGTGCTTCCTCTTGCACGATCTCTTCCTGGGGGTTCTTCGAAGAGGCTTCAGAAGGACCTCCAGGAGGGGAGAAACCCCAGTGGGGTAACCTCAGGCCCCGGGCTCCTGTCTAAGGACAGGGGACTGCCAAAGACCCATTCTCGGTATGCAGGGAAGGAGCTGGGAGACCGTGGAGGTAGCCAAGGAAGATTTGGCTAACGACTCCTCATAGCCCTGAAGGCGGGACCACCAGAGTCCTGGGAGGGTCCCACCTCCGTGGCCACGACAGTGGACGGCACTCCCGCCGACGACCAAGAGGGAGACTTGGGACCGAAAACATCAATCCCAAGCCTCCCCAGGGCCGACGGAAGAAGTCCGTGTACTGAACTCCGACCCAAGAGCCGGAGTTGGAGCAAGGGTCGGCCCGACCTAAAACCTCCACCGGTTCCACTAGCACCGCTCCAACGGTGCCGAGGCTGTTGGAGGAGGAACCATAGTAGGGAGTGGACCATCGGCTCAAGCCGAATGGGCTGGAGCCAAACTAGCTTTTGGAACACCGGAGACTGGAAGAGTCTAAGGAGCACCCTGTCGATGTCCGAATCAGACATCTTGGATGACCTGGAGGATACCGATCGGGCCCGAACCGATTTCTCCATCGGCTCCAAAGGACTTGGGGACCAGCTCCGAATGGACTCCACCACTATCGGCTCCGAGGGAGATCTCAAGGCAATTTCCTCGGTGTCGATAAGGACTTCGCCCGAGGGGAAGAGTCTGAGCCGGCAACCTTATCGGCTCCAATATCAGTGGAGCCGATGAAGGTGACCCGCCTCTCCATGCCCCAGTCCTCGGCTCCGAAACCAGAGGGGTCAAGACTGGAGGCATCGAGGCAGACCGTTCCGCCCTCGGCTCCGAAGTCCGTGGAGCCGATGGAGTAGTCTGCTTAGATTTTTTAGCAGCCGGTTCCGACTGACTGGTTGGAGCCGACACTTTCTTCTTTTTTGAAGGCGAAGGAGAGGAAGATAAAGCTTCCTCGAAGGATGGCTTAATTAACCCCTTGAGGATTAATTTGTTTTTCCTCTCCTGGAGGACTCTTGATGAGAAGGCGTGACACACGCTACAAGACTCTTGTAGGTGCTTGGTACCTAAGCAATAGACGCACGAGGAGTGGTCGTCCGTTATGGACATTTTATAACCACACCTCGTGCACTTTTTAAACCCGGAGGGTCTATGCTCTTTAGACATACTAACTCCGAAAAAAGTACCTGTATAAAGAGAATTACAACAACTAAGAAAACAACAAGAACACAATATAAAAGTTTGTTTTTTTTTTTTTTTTTTTTTTACACAATACAGGTGTTCAAACCACACTGAAAGAGAGAGAGAGAGAGTCAAGACCCTCTAACTTAAATGGGTACTTGACCCACACAAGAAACAGTAATAGGAAAAAAACAACAGGGGAAGGCCCCTCTAACTAAAACGGGAAACCTTCCCTGACGAAAAAAACACGAATTTCTCAACAAAAACTTATCGTTACACACTCGTATGACAACAATAGCTGTTAAAACAGCTTTTGGGTTTAAAGCAAGGAAATTTCTGACAGGAAAAAGCCTAAATAAATAGTACTTAGCCCAGCCAAGTTGAGACCACGTCTAAGCTTGTAAGCGGCAAACGAGATCTGGGGGATTAGTGGTGGTGCATCCTGGGATAAAGATAGCTCAGCCAATAAGAGGCCTCACTCTATAGCATAAGTTGCATCGGAGCCGAGGGATCGGCTCCGAGCCCATCAGTACAGAATGTAGGCGAGATAGGATCACATAACATCATATAGTTTGTACACTTGGCAGGGGAAGGGAGGCTGTCACTGATGCAGTACTGGACAAGGCTCCTACGCATTCTAGCACTTCAGTTGGTTCTAGCTGAGATTTGTTGAGATTGATGGCAATGCCTAGATGAGAGCAAACTGGAGTACATAATCTCTTGCTTTGATCAACAGATGCCTGGTTGGAGCAGTTATTAGCCAGTCTTCCAGGTAAGGAAACACTCGGATTCTGTGCAGTCTCAACTGAGCTGCTACTACTGCCATGCATTTGGTGGGCACCCTGGGGGCTGTGGTAAGGCCAAAGCAGAGCTCTGAACAGGTAATGACTGGCTCCCAGACAGAACTGTAGATATCTTCTGGATGGCCTGTTCACTGCTATGTGATAATATGCATCCTGAAGATCTATTGACCACATCCAGTCATCCTGATGCAGAAATGGCAAAACAGACTGAACAGTGTCCGTCCGGAACTTTGTGTACTGATCCAATTTGTTTAGAATGATGAGATCCAAAATTGGTCTCCAATCTCCTGTTTTCTTTGGCACTAAAAAGAATCTTGAGTAGGTTCCAGACTCTCTCTAGTCTGGGGGGAACACTTGGGTGACTCTTTTCCTAAGAAGCTTTTTTTTGTGCTGCTTCTTTCCTCTGACTGGGTAGAACACAGGGAATCCTGTTTAATCTTAATGGGGGGGGGGGGCTGGGAAAAGGGTATTATATAACCTCTGGAAACAATTCTCTGCAATCAGATATCTGTTGTGATGTCTAGCCTGGCTCTTTGCTGCAGCGACACTGGTAGAATCTGTTGGAGAAGAAATCCATCGATCCTTGATTCTGTGTTCTGCTGTGTGTGTGTGTGATGTCTTACATTTGAATTACCCCCTTTGCCCCTGGGGGAACTCTCTCCATGTGTATCATGAAAAGGACTCTGGGATTTTTTGAACCACATTTTCCAATCACCTCATTGATTCCTAGAGAAGGTTTTTTGAGGGGTAGCAAAATGTATGCCCACTGCAGACAGGGTCTTACCATATTGCTCAGACTTGGACAGTGTGTCCTTCCATTTGGGGTGAAACAATGAACTGTCAAAAGGAGCATTAACAAAGGAAGACCTGAAGCTCCATGAAATTATACAAATGCATCAAGACATGTCTCCTAATGGAAATGCCTGAACCTGCTGCCCTTGAGGTACCTTCAGCTGCATGTGAAATGAGCCTTCTGGATGAATTTGAGATGGGCTGTAGGGTAGCCAACTGTAAGGTAATGGAAGTCTGTGCTTCAGTAGTTATTGTTGCTGACAGGGATTTGGAGAGTTCTTTAATCAAATCCCTCTGAAGTCTGGTAAATTGCACCAAATAATTCAGTGACCTAAATGCAAAAGTCTCTGAAGCATAAACATGCTTCCAAAATCTGTTCAATGCCCTAGACTCCCTGTGGGGGGGGTGAAATGATGAACTTTGATTCAGAAGTTCTTTCTTTATGGCCATCGCTACAACAATGGCATTGACTGATACTTCTTTGCTCCTGAGCTCTCTTCCCTTCAGTGGTGCCAGGATCCTATCTGGTCTCTTGGGGATTAACTCAACAGAACCAGGTTCCTCCCATGCCCACCAAGAGATCAAATCAATGAGCTCATTGGCAAGAGAAATCACCCAGGAGGTACAGGGGCCAGACCGAAATGCCTCCAGGAATACTGATTCCTCTTGAAAAGGGTTATTGGTAGACCAACCACCCCTTTGCTTAAGGATCTCGAAAATGTCTGCAAAGGAGACGTTGTAGGGTGATGATCTTGGGGACCCTTCACATTCATTGAAATCTGTATCTTCCGTGACTGACTCCTGAGGGGAGTCTAAGTGCCTTCTCTTGTACTTTCTCTTCCTAGGGACTTCTTCAGTGGGATGCTCTGTAAAAGTATGAAAAGATATAAATATACCCTGCTGGGTAGCCTGGACACTTTGGGCTGACTGACCTTGTGGAGTAGAGTGTTGAGGCTCAATGCACAAAGACATATGGGATCCAGAAGGAAGGTCGGGTGGGATCGTCTGTCCTCTAGAAGAGAACACTCTCTCTACCACCTCAAAAGCAGAATGCCCTGGGCAGAAGTACACCAGCAGAGCCGAGAAGACATGCTTCTCCACCGTCGGCTCCCTCTGACCCGAAGTCAGTCCACCTGAGGCAGAAGTCACAGCCAAGCTGTCCAATGTTGAGGCTCTGAGGGGCAGAGATGGCTCTGACAGCTTTGGAGTTGACTAACACCTAAGATCCGACAACAATGCTTCTGCTTCGAGAATCATCCAGCTCCATGAGTCATCCAGCTCCAACACGCTCAGAGCCAGTCCACTCAGACAATCTTTGGATCTGATACAGCTCATCCTGGATAACTCAAATCCAAGGGCACCAAAGCCAAAGGATGGATCGGAGAAGGAGCCAAGATGGGTGGAGTAATACTGGTAAAGGTCTCTGGACCCGAAGGGGTAGGAGCCAAGAGAGTTCCCATCTGAATCTGTGCAGAGAGAAATTTTCTCATCATTCTATCCACATCTGCCTCTGTAAGACTTCTAGAAGAATGGGAAGGAGAGGCCACTGATGGGGACCTCGAGTGATGACATCTCTCTAAAAAGGCAGATGGTAGCCAAAATGGGACAAAGTCCAAAGACGGTGCATACTGGGTCCAGGGTAGCTGTTTTGGCTCCGAATTAACTGGATCTAATGAGTCAGACCCTGTGTCAGAAACAGTTGGATCTGAGGATTTGGACTTCAGATTCAAGCATTTTGAGGTTTTCTAGGCTGGTAACATAGTTAGATCAGAAGAAGGAATGGAGGATCTGGAAGGTTCTAGTTGGTGCTTTATGAACTCTTTTTTTTTGTGTGCCTTGGAGGGTTGAGCTCCAGCGAGTGACTCAGAAAAAGATGTTGGAAGAAGTCTTTTCAATATCAATTTGTGTTTATGATCAAGCAATGCCCTGGGGTTAAAGGTTTGCAGATGTTGCAGGACAACTTGAAGGGCCTACACAATACACACAGGAGTCATGGGCATCAGACAGAGGGCTCATATTCCCACAATCTCTGTATTTTTTGAAACACAAAGGTTTTTAAGCCATTTCAAACAGTAAGTACTATAGAAAAAAAAGGGCAGAAAAGTTTTTTTTTTAAATAGAAAGTCAGAAAATTTACCAACAATGGTAATGTAAGAGTTACCGTAAAGGTAAAAAAGAAAGAATGTGAAAAATACTAACAATGGTAACTAAGTTACACTGAAGAAGTGTAGGATAATGGAGATAAAAAAAAAATAGTTAAAATAGAAAGAAATTTAAGGATAGCCAAAAGGGAAGAAAAATTATTTTACTTATCTTTTAAGAACAAAGCAACACTCGACAGCTGACAGCGACCACATCTATAGGTGAAGGTGGCAAATGAGATCTGACGTATAGAGGAGGAATAGAGCATTGTGGGTAAGGGAGAAGCTTAAGAGTTTGCAGTATCCATGAGCTGTAAAAAGCGGCCGTGAAGGCAGCAATTGAGATCTGTGGTATGGAGGAGGACTAGAGCATTATGGGTAAGGGAGGAGCTCAAGAGTTTGGAGTATCCACGAGCTGTAAAAAGCAGCCTATTTGCAACTGAGGAGCAGATCTGAATCTACATGTTGAGGAACAAATGAAAATTGACAGCATGAGATAAACTGTTTTACATACAGTTACTTTTTCAGTCCCTTAAGTTTTCTTTTAAACATTAATGACAAAGTGGAGCTTACTCTTTACAATTCACCCACCAGTTTAAAACTGTCAACACATTTCCAGTCTGTTCTGCCATTTCTTCTTGGAAAGCCACATTTCAAATGTCTACTAAATCTAATGAATCTGATGCTTTACAATCTCTCTTTTATTCATTAATTTGACATTGTTGCTGATCTTCGTCCTGAGCATCTCTGTGTCCTAACACCAGTCTCTGGTTCAAATCAAAGGTACTCCTGATTTTTTTCTTTTCAGCTCCTGTGCTTGTTTCTGCAACTCAAGTATTGTTTTACTGGCAGAGTCTCCCTACAAGCATTGTTATTGTCAGAAGAATGATAAACAGAGTTTCCTTTCTGCTTGCTGGCCCACTATTTGTTGGATAAACGTTTCTATTTTCTCCATAACCTGTTCTGCATCCAAAAAATATTTTCGATCTCCAAGGAAAAATATTCTGAAGTTAGCTGGACACAGCAACTTGAATCTCTCACCTGCCTCTTAACTTTTCCTGATTGCTGGGATAAACTTGCTTCTTTTTTGCCTGGTCTACAATGAATAATTTTCCACAAACACTCTGTTGTCCGCAAATTTTAATACTTTTCTATTTCTTCCACAGTTTTTTCAGGAACAGCTCTTTCTGCTGTTATGATTGCATTGTTATTAATATTGATCTTGTTGTTTTTTCATGGCCAGATTTGAAGCATGCACACGATATGACCCTCAGTTAACAAATTCTGTCTGAACCTATACTTTCATAAAATTAAAAAACAATAAAATAAACACTTAAAGTCTCGGACTCCACCAGGAAGAAACCAACAGGCGAAACGTAAAAGTCACTCTTTATTGCACAAACTCCACAAGATTAAGCGCTTTCATCCACTAAAGCGTGGACTTCATCAGAATGCTCATTACTTTAAATTACACATTTAGATACCCTACATTTTGGCGCCAAAGCCACTATCAATAAAAGCTATACTTCATTTAAAGTGAACCCAACCTCATATATATAACTATTCCTATATAGATTAAATAAATAAATAAAATCATAACAATATTAGGCACAAACATACAAACCATATATTATATATGTAGACAATAGTTAACTTATGTACCCATACCAACCACATCATACAAGAACAACTAATGAATAGTATGAGCTCATTTAAATACATAAAATACACCATAATATAGTTAAAAAGTGAATTCCTTACAATAGAACATGTTTAAAATACATTTGCATTTATGTGTACCTAACTCTGTACTTATAATATGGGTTTAATAGATATATGGTCATTAAGACCAGGTAAAGTGGAAGCATCAGTCAATAATTGCCACTTTACCTCTCTATAACCCAAATAGCTTTAAAATTACCCCCTCAAGGGTCTATCCTAATTTGTTCTAGTATGGCAAACTTAAATACATGACCATCCCCACATTTTTCTACGTGTCTGTAAAGGGCATTATTACAATTCTTCCTCCTTATACTGTAGAGGTGATCATAAATTCTTTTTTTAAAACACGTCTCAGTTTTTCTTATGCAGTAGCTGAACATGCCATGCACTTTGCCATATAAACGACCAAATTTGAATTACAGTTCCTTCCCTAAATGCAATTCTAGTTTTATTCACATTCTTCAAAATAACCCTAACATCTAGCAAAATAGCATGGCATTGGTTACAGCTACCACATTTACTTGTGTGTTTAGTCTGTACACCTACACACCTACTAATACTGCCCTGTTCCAAGTTTTTCTTGATATTAGATCCAATCTTGTAGACAAATGTGGGCTTCTCACCTACAATCTCCTTAAATTTCATTATCTGCCATCAAAATATTCCAATTGTAAGTTAATATCTTTTTGACTTGATTCACATGGGGGTATATTCTAATATACAAGCTCTTTGATAGTTAATACTAGTGTCATTTGAATTAATGACTACATTCTCATCCCATTCCTTTTCTAGTAAGGATGGCTATTTATTGCCCCATTCCTTCACAATGTACTTCTTCAAATCTTCCAACATGTGTTTCAGGTATCCCCTTTCGCTAAACAGGGAAGTAATAAATTCCATTTCATCAACCATGTCCACAAACATAGAGGTCATTCAAGCTGCCCTTATACACTGTCCTTTGAAAATATTCCTCATTCATTTTCTTGGATGGCTGCTGGAAAATTCAAGATAGTTATTGGAAAATGTGTTCTTCCTGTATATCTTCTTTTTCTTTCGGCTGCTCCCGTTAGGGGTCACCACAGCGGATCAACTGTTTCCATTTCTTCCTGTCCTCTGCATCTTGCTCTGTCACACCAACCACCTGCATGTCCTTTCTCACCACATCCATAAACCTTATCTTAGGCCTTCCTCTTTTCCTGTTACCTGGCAGCTTCATCCTTAGCATATTTTTCCCAATATACTCTGTATCCCTCCTTAGCACATGTCCAAACCAATGTAATCTTGCCTCTCTGGCTTTGTCTCCAAACCTTCCAACCTGGGCTGACCCTCTAATACACTTATTCCTAATCCTGTCCATCCTCGTCACACCCAGTGCAAATCTTCACATCTTCAACTCTGCCAAGTCAAGCTCTGACCCCTGCCTTTTTGTCAATGCCACTGTCTCCAACCCATATAACATAGCTGGTCTCACTACCCTCTTGTAGACCTTCCCTTTCACTCTTACTGGTACTCGTCTGTCACAAATCACTCCTGACACTCTTCTCCACCCACTCCATCCTGCCTGTACTCCCTTCTTCACCTCTCTTCTACAGTCACCATTACTCTGAGCTGTTGATCCCAAGTACTTAAACTCATCCACCTTTGCCACCTCTACTCCCTGCATCCTCACCATTCCTCTATCCTCCCTCTCATTCATATACATATATTCTGTCTTAGTCCTGATGACCTAAATTCCTCTTCTCTCTAGAGCATATCTCTACCTCTCCAGGGTCTCTTCCACCTGTTCCCTACTCTCACTACAGATCACAATGTCATCTGCAAACATCATAGTCCATGGGGACTCCTGTCTGATCTCATCTGTCAACCTGTCCATCACCACTGCAAATAAAAAAGGGCTCAAAGCTGATCCTTGATGTAATCCCACCTCCACCTTAAATGCATCCATCACTCCCACCGCAGACCTCACCGCTGTCACACAACCTTCGTACATATCCTGTACCACTCTTACATACTTCTCTGACACTCCCGACTTCCTCATACAATACCACAACTCCTCTCTAGGCACCCTGTGATATGCTTTCTCTAAGTCCACAAAGACACAATGCAACTCCTTCTGACCCTCTCTGTACTTCTTCATCAACACTCAAAGAACAAAAATCGCATCTGTAGTGCTCTTTCCTGGCATGAAACCATACTGCTGATCACTAATCATCACCTCCCTTCTTAACCTAGCTTCCACTACTCTTTCCCATAACTTCATGCTGTGACTGATCAATTTAATCCCTCTGTAGTTATTACAGCTCTGCACATCACCCTTATTCTTAAAAATCGGTACCAAAACACTTTTTCTCCATTCCTCAGGCATCCTCTCACTTTCCAAGATTTCATTAAACAATCTAGTTAAAAACTCCACTGCCATTTCACCTAAACACCTCCATGTTTCCACAGGTATGTCATCTGGATCAACAGCCTTTCCATTCTTCATTCTCTTCATAGCTATCCTTACTTCCTCCTTGCTAATCCACTGCACTTCATGATTCACTATCCGCACATCATCCAACCTTTTCTCCCTCTCATTCTCTTCATTCATCAGCCCCTCAAAGTACTCTTTCCATCTGCTCAACACACTCTCCTCACTTGTGAGTACATTTCCCTCATTATCCTTTATCACCCTTACCTGCTGCACATCTTTACTAGTTTGGTCCCTCTGTCTAGCCAATCGGTAAAGGTCCTTTTCTCCCTCCTTAGTATCCAGCCTTTCATACAATTCTTCATACGCCTTATCCTTAGCCTTCGCCACCTCTCTCTTTGCCATAGACCTCATCTCCTTATACTCTTGTCTACTTTCTTCATCTCTCTGACAATCCCACTTCTTCTTCGCCATCCTCTTTCTCTGGATACTCTCCTGTACTTCTTCATTCCGCTACCAGGTCTCCTTGTCCTCCTTCCTCTTTCTAGATATCACACCAAGCACCTTTCTAGCCATCTCTCTTACTAGCTCTGCTGTAGTTACCCAGCTATTCTATAAATCTTCACTGCCACCCAGTGCCTTTCTTAACTCTTCCCTGAGCTCCACCTCACAATTACCCTTTTTCAGTTTCCACCATTTGATTCTTTGTGCTGCCCTCACACTCATCCTCCTCTTCTTGATCACCAATGTCATCCTACAAACCACCATACTATGCTGCCTAATTACACTTTCCCCTGCCACCACTTTACAGTCTCCAATCTCCTTCAGACTGGCTCTTCTACATAAGATATAATCCACATGTGTGCATCTTCCTCCACTCTTGTATGCCACCCTATGCTCCCCCCCTTGTTAAAATATGTATTCACCACAGCCATGTCCATCCTTTTAGCAAAATCCACTACCATCTGACCTTCTGCATTCCTTTGCTTAACACCATACCTACCCATCACTTCCTCATCCCCTCTGTTCCCTTCACCAACATGCCCATTGAAATCTGCTCCAGTCACCAGTCTCTCACCCTTGGTTACAGTCATCACCACTTCATCCAACTCACTCCAGAATTTTTCTTTTTCATCCATCGCACACCCAACTTGTGGAGCATATGCAATAAACATTCATCATTACACCATCAATTTCCAGCTTCATAAACATCACTCATTCCAACACTCTTTTCACCTCCAAAACACTCTTAGCATACTGTTCCTTCAGGATAACCCCTACGCCATTTCTCCTTCCATCCACACCATGATAAAACAATTTGAACCTGCCTCCGATACACCTAGCCTTGCTCCCCTTCCATCTGATCTCTTGCACACACAATATACCAACCTTCCTTCGGTCCATCATATCAGCTAGCTCTCTCCCTATACCAGTCATACTGCCAACATTCAAAGTTCTGACCCTCACTATCACAGTCCTAGCCTTTACCTGCCTTCAGGCATGCCTTCCCCCTCTTCTCCTCCTTTGGCCAACAGTAGCCCAATTTTTGCCAGCACCCTGTTGGCCAACAGTACTGGTGGTGGTGGTTGTTAGCCCGGGCATTGACCGATCCAGTATGTATATCTGTACTGTTGTCCACATGTATGATTTGGCAAAATTTTATGCCAGATGCCCTTCCTGACGCAACCCTCCCCATTTATCCGGGCTTGGGACCGGCACAAAGAAATGTACTGGCTTGTGCCTCCCCAGTGGCTGGGTTATGTTCTTCCTGTATATGCGTGACTTAAATCCATTGAATTAATTTGATATATAGGTGTCCAGATAAGCTATACCCCCTGTATTACATGTATGGGTAAATTTCAAAAAAGCACTAGTACCACAGCATACATACAATCTTTAGATTTCCTAACTAGTGATATTAATACTTACAGAAGTATTTCACCTTTGATGGTTAAGCAATATATATGCAATTTAGGCAAGAAGTTAAGATCTTTAAGAATAAATGGAGTGTTAGATGATGATTTGTATGTATTTCTAAGCATTGAACATCCAGTAATTCCTGTTTTTAAAGCACTACCAAAAATGTATAAAAATAACCTACCCCCACTGACGAGACCCATAGTCTTAGGGAGGATATGGGTTACTGAACATTTATCTATGTGGGTAGAAGCAAAGTTAAAAAATCTGCTTGCTCATTTTCCTAGGATTTTGAAAGACACTGCACAATTTTTATCAAAATTGTATGATGCATACCACACTTTAGATATGAAGAATGTATTGATGGTAACCATGGATGTCAATAGTCTGTTCACGGTCATCACAAATGAATTTGGGATAAAGGCAGTGGAAGAGGTACTGCATACAGTTAATATATATGATGAAAACACCAACACTTTAATTCTGGAAGCATTAGAATTGGTGTTAGAAAATAACATCTTTCTTAGCAATGGAACACACTATAGGCAGGTACAGGGTGTTGCCATGGGCACACCCTGTGCCAACTCTTATGCTAATTTAGTGTTAGTCTTCTGGGAAGATAAATATATTTTTAAGTGTGAACATTTATGGAAGACCAATAATTTGTATGCCAGAGTTGTTGATGATTTTTTTTTTGTTGTGGGCACAGGGCAGTGATGAACTGTTGAATTTTGTTGATTACCTGGAGAAAACTACAGATTTTGCAGGTTTTCAGTAGAGCACAGCAATGAGACCATTGCCTTCTTAGATGTCACGTTAAATAAAAATGTAACTGGCAAACTGGACACCACCCTGCATAGGAACCAATGTTGGAGAAATCATTATTTGAATGCACGTAGTATGCATCCTAGGCATACTTTTCATAATATTATGCAAGGTCAAGGATATAGAGTTTCTCGGCTGTGCACAGATAATAATGAGTTTCACAAAGAAACTGATGTGTTAAATGAACACCTTAAAGAAAAGGGGTACTCAAAGGAAAACTTAGAAAAGACTAATAACAGCATAATATCCAGTAGGGAAGCCAGGGCAAGACCATGGATTTCTGATAATAAAGAACAGCAGGGAGATAAGTTGAAGTCATCTGATAAATATGACAAAAAAACAAAGGTAATGCTACATTATAGTAATAATGTGTATGGGATGTGATATTATTAAGCAAAACTGGAAGATACTAAGAAGTGATAGTCACCTGAAAGATATTTTAGATGAGAAACCTAGATTTACTTTCAAGCGAAATAGTAACATAAAAGATATGCTTTGCATAGAACCTGGGTTAAAAAATAAGGCTAACAATGTTTCCTCTGCACATATGAGAACAGGGACCTTTCCTTGCAAACATTGTAAAGCATGTTCAAATGTGAATGGTTTAAATTACTTTATACAGCCTGTTACGAACAAAAATATAGATATGAGTTTTATGCAGATTGCCACACAGAGAATGTGGTTTACTTGGCATACTGTAAGTCATGTCCGAGTTTTTATGTTGGAAAAACTAACTGTAAGTTAAAAACAAGAATACTGCACCACTTGAAATCCATTAAACAGAAGGATAAACACAATGCATTATACCAGCATGTTTCTAGCTTTCCAGATCACACTTTTGTTTTTATGGTTCTGCATGTTGCACATATAAAAAAAGGGGGCATTTTTAATGATACAGGGTATGCAGGATTTAGATGGATCATACAGTTGGCTGCTGATAACCCACCTGGGTTAAATAGTTCTGTACCTTTAAAACCAGCCCTAAAGTATTTAAAGACTGTCATGGTTATGTGAAGTTTGTCTGATGAAGGATTTTTAACCTGAAAGCCCTTACGTTTTATACTAAAAGATTACAGCCAGTTTGGACTTTAGTTTCGTTTGTTTTTGGATCTGTTCTTACAAGAGGTTCGAGAGGAGTCCTTAAGGGAAGTTAAGAGGCTTGTGTTTTGCTACATTCTAAGGAGTAGGGTAATAGGAATAGGGAACATGCAACTGACACCCAAACAATTCCTACTAAGACACCGGTGGAATACAAGAAGTAGTAAAAATTCTTATAGGACTGCTAATGGTAATATGTAAGAAAGTGATAACAAAAAGATGGAAAAGGAAGGAGTATCCAGTAGGGGAGGAAGTAATAAAATTAACTGATCAAATTGCCAGAGGAAAAAAAAGAAAGTGAGGACAAAGGAAAAGAAAAACACCAAAAGAAATGGCAAAACTTCAGGGGGGAAAAGGAAACTTACCAGTAGGCCCCGAAGGGGAGGGGCATAGGTGGAGGTACAGGATCCCAGCTCAAGGGGTTCATATACCCACAGAAAAAAACAGAAAAACTAAATAACAGTGAACATTAGGGATAGAACTGACATTTGTCACTGGGGTGGGGATTGTTTGTTATAGAGTTGAATAAAACAATAATAAGAAAGACAATGCATAAAATCAAATGTGTTAAAAAGTGGTGCTTATTGTTACATGGCAAGAAGAAAAACTTTAAACACTAATATCAAGCATGACCCGGATGTATAAAAAGAAATGAACTACAAAAAAACTTAAGTGCTAAAAGGCTTGCTGCCAGTGGTTTCAAAAAAGCCACCATGCATGCAGACTGCCTAAAATCTATAAACACTACATAACGAGAATAAAAGACTATGAAAAAAAAAGGAAAGTGTTTCTGTTGTTTTTTGTACTGTTCTGCCTGTAGTGTTCCACTTTTTCTCCCCCTCTAACTTTAAGTGGACAGCTTGACCAGGCTGTACAACAGTTGACAGGCAGGATATCATTGGTTATAACATCTTTTTATGAAATCTTAGCTTTCCCGTCACTGTTTTTATTTATTTTTTACTGTTTGGTGTGGTATTACTATTGCTTTAAGTTTGAACTCTAACATTGACATGTTGGTATGTATTTGTCTTTCAAACATTAGTTGTGAAGGGCTTACTCCAGTGGTACTATACAGAGCAGCTCAATATACCATTAAAGCTTTATATAGATCACTTTTTTTCCTTAATATTCTTTTGGCTATCTGAACTGCTTTCTCAGCTTCACTATTTGATTGTGGCTAGTGAGGACCAGATGCATTATGAATCAAACATAATCAGCCACAGATTGTTGGAATTTACTGGACACACCATCATCTGTAACTTTTAGTTATGTACTTACCATAACGATAGATGTATGTGATCCATCTCACCTACATTCATAACTGATGGGCTTGGAGCAGAGAATCGGCTCTGACTCGGCCGATACACTAGCACAAAGTCTCTCATTGGCTGGGCCAACCCCCTTATCCCAGGATGCACCACGCCCAAACCCCCAGATCTTGTTTGCCCCACAACAACTCACTCACATGAGCCACTCCAACTGTACAATAGTGTTTCCTCCAGATCCAACAGGTAGGGGGAAGGAGGGCGGAGTCTGAATGTAGGCAAGATGGATCACATACATCCATCGTTATGGTAAGTACATAACTAAAAGATGTAATGCGATCATATCTCGCCTGCATTCATAACTGATGGGACAGCATCCCTAGCACCTAGATCCTGGGAGGCTCACTGGAAAACACTCCTGAGCACTGTGGAACCAAAGGACGCCCAACCTCTAGAGGCCACGTCCAGTTTGTAATGAGAAATAAAAGTATGTGGAGAAGCCCAAGTGGCCGCTGCACATATCTCATCCGCCAACAGTCTGGCGTGGAAGGCGACTGAAGTAGCCATAGCCCTAGTAGAATGCACTCTAACTGGAAATGGAAGGTCCCTTCCTGTTGATGCATAAATAAATGAAACACAATCCCTAATCCACTAGCAAAAGTGGTCTTAGTTACTGCTTTGCCAATCCTGTTATCTGCAAAGGCCACAAACAACTGGTCTGATTTCCTTTGCTGCTGTGTCCTATCCAAGTAAAACCTCAGTTGTCTATGCACATCCAACTGATGAAGTCTGTATTCTGCCTTGTTGGAAAATTTTGGAAAGAAAACTGGTAGCTTTATAGACTGTTGCAGACAAAGAGCAGAAGAAACTTTCGGAAGAAATGATGGGTTTAGTCTTAGAGATACTCTATCCTTGTGAAAGATCAGATAAGGGGGCTTAACAGAGAGGACTTGAAGCTCCGAAACTCTTCTGGCTGAAGTAATAGCTACCAAGAAGGCAGTCTTCCAAGATAAGAACTTTTGCTCACAAGTGGACGCCAGCTCGAAGGGATGAGACGTCACGGCTCCTAAAACTACATTCAAATCCCATGGCAAAACAGGTTGCGACATCGGGGGATGAAGCAACCAAGCTCCCTTAAGAAAGGCCTTACACAACTTATGACTCATGAGTGAAGGCTCAAAGGCAACATGATAATTAGAAATCGCTGATAATTGGACTTTAAGCGTGGAGACAGCAGAACACTGTCTAAAAAGAGTTGCCAAAAAATCTAATAATGCGGACACCGGGGCTGTCAGAGGGTCAAGGTTGTGCTGCTGGGCCCAAATGGCAAACCTTTTCCATTTATTAGAATATATCTCCTTAGTGGAAGCTCTGTGAGAAGAAGACAGAATCCGGACCACCTCAGGTGAAAGGATATGCTGTCTGACTAAGGTCGGAAGTGGAGCAGCCAAGCCGTTAGCTTGAGAGTTCGCAGTGATGGATGGGCCTGACCTGACTGAAGAGTCAGGAGGTCTGGAACTGGGTCCAGAATCCAAGGATCCTTCACTGCATACTTCCGAAGGAAAGGAAACCAAACTTGGCAGGGCCAGTGTGGTGCGATCAAAATCATGTTGCTTCCCAAGCAGATCGCCTTCTGAATCACCTTTGGCAGTAGTGGGACTGGAGGGAAAGCGTAGAGCAGACCGGAGGGCCAATTGTGGACTAGAGCATCCCTGGGTGACCCCCTGGGGGGGAATCAAGGAGAAGAAATTGCTGCACTTCGCGTTCCAGGGGCTGGCGAAAAGGTCGCAAAAGGGAAATCCCCACTTGGAGAAGATCCGAGCCGCTACTCAGTCATTCAGGGACCACTCGTGAGGCATCAGAATAACTCTGCTCAGCCTGTCTGCTATCACATTGGACTTCCCCGGAATGTGCGTTGCCACTAGAAATCTCTGGGAAGCGATTGCCCAGTTCCAAACTCTCATGGCTTCTCTGCAAAGAGGATAAGACCTGGTTCCTCCCTGCTTGTTCAGTACCATACTACCACCATATTGTCTGAGAAGGTTGCGATGGTACCCTTGGGAAGAGAGCTGTGAAGTGCCTGCAATGCTAGAAGCACTGCCCTCATCTCCAGGAAATTGATGTGTAGGTGGGTTTTGTGATCCTGCCACGTGCCTTGAACCGTCCTGTCCAGATAATGCCCCCCCACCCTATCTGGGAGGCGTCCGTGGTCACTGTGGCAATGGGGGAGGGGGGCAGAAGGGTCGACCCTGGTTCAGGTTGGAGGAGAGGAGCCACCAACGAAGATCTCACCGGCAGGTATCCTTAATGAGAATCGGGTAGGACAAGGGCAGATCTTGGTATGACCACTGGGTCGACAGGAGCCATTGGAGAATTCGCATATGCAATCTTGCTAGAGGGACGAGAAGAATGGCGGCCACCATCGACCCCAAAAGCTGAAGGACTATCCTGGCTGGGGCTTTGCTTTGGGGTAGTAAGGCTAGGACTTGGTTCTGTAGTATCTTTATCCTCTCTGTTGGAAGGAATGCTTGCATCTCGACAGAGTCTAGCTCTGCGCCTATAAAGGCAACACGCTGTGATGGCAGCAATACAGACTTTTCCCAGTTGAATGTAATTCCTAATAGATGTCCCAATTCGATGGTAGCACTCATGGCTTGAATAAGAAGATGCCTGGTGGGGGTGGTGAGGAGCCAGTCATCTAGATACGGACACACCTGGAATCCCAGACGTCTCAGGTGAGCCGTCACCACTGCCAGACATTTGGTAAACACCCTGGGGGCTGTGGTGAGACCAAAGGGCAGGGCTCAGAACTGGAAGTGACAGGCTCCTAGGCGGAAGCGTAAATGTATCCTGGATGCCCTGTTTATCTTGATGTGATAATAGGCGTCCTAGAGATCGATGGAGCATATCCATACTCATTTTTCTAGCAATGGGAAAATGGATTGCAACGTGACCATCTGGAACTTGGACTTCTTTACGAAGTGGTTTAGGTGGCTGAGGTCCAGAATGGGTCTCAAGTCCTCTGTTCTTTTCGGCACCAAAAATAACTTTGAGTAAGTTCCTAATCCGGTCTGGTCTGCGGGGACTGGCTGGATGACTCCCTTTCCGAGCAGCTTTACGACCTCTATGGCTGCTTGATCCCGTTGACTGGGTGGCACATCCGGGATTTCCCTTGACGGTGGAGGGGGACGGATAAAGGGAATGGTGTAACATCCTGTGATGATACAAAGCACCCACTGATCCTGAGTGATGGAACCCCAGGCCCTTGGATGCTCCGAAAATCGACCCCCGACTGGCTCCAGAGATGCACAGTCGGGCAGTCCCTCAGGGACGCTGGAAGGAGGAACCACAAAAGAATTTGCGGTCTCCTGTGTTGCGGGGGCCTCCGCCGCCTCTAGGGCGATGTCTTCCAGAATAATTCTCCCCTCCTCTGCCTCTGGAAGGGGGGGTCACTCTGATGGGCAGGGAAAGACTTTTGGGACTTTCTAAACCACATCTTTCCTCCCCTCTGCCCCTTGGGATAAGGTCTCGAAAGGAGAGAAAAACGGGCCCCAACGGCAGACAAAGTCTTACCCTCCTGCTTGCATCTAGTGAGTGTGTCTTTCACCTTGGGTCCAAAGAGAGAGGGCCCGTCGAATGGAGCGTCTGTGAAAGAAGACTTGAAAGCCTCTGCAAAGTGACACAAGCGCATCCAGGCTTGCCTCCTAAGGGCTACGCCCGAACTCGCTGCTCTACTCGCCCCTTCAGCTGCATACGATATGAGCCTCATGGACGAGTTAACAATCGACGAAAGGGTAGACAGCTGGGCGCTGACAGACTGCGTCAACGGTTCAAGCACGTTACCCGACAGGGTATCTCCCAACTCCTTTATGAGATCCCTTTGGAGCCTCGTAAAATGACACAAATAATTCAGCGACCGCAGGGTAAAGGTTGCTGAAGTAAGGGTACGCCTCCCATACCTATACATGCTCCTGGACTCCTTGTTAGGAGGATGGATAGACAAAGATGCCTCTGCCACATCCTGCTGGGTGGCAGATGCCACCACCATAGCATCCACTGGAACTCCCTTGGTTAGAAACTCCTTGCCAGGGGGTGTGGATAAAAATTTGGTAGGGCGAGAAGGAACTGGCTCCACAGAATCAGGGTGCTCCCACACCCTTCGACAAATAAGGACCAGTAATTCATTGAAGGGTGGAGACACCCAGGAGGTGGAGGGTTGGGCTCCGAAGGCCTTGAGGAAGACCGACTCCTCCGCGGAAGAGGCTTTGGACGGTCAGTCGCCCCTCTGTCTCAAGATCTCCAGGACAATGGAGAATGAGACATCATCAGAGGATGACTTCGGGGACCCTACCGCATCATCAAGGTTGGTGTCTGAGGTGACAGACTCATCTGGGGAGTCTATGTGCTTCCTCTTGAACAACTTTTTCCTGGGGGGCTCTTCAGGCAAATACCCTGAAGGCTCCTCAGAAAAAGGGGGACCACACATGGAGGAATCCTCAGGCCTCGGAGCCTCGCTGTCCGAAGATAGGGGGGCACCAGAAGCTCTAGTTGCCGTGTCTAGGGAAGGAGTCGCAGATTCCGGTGAAGTCACTAGAAATTTGTCTAGCGCACTCCTCATAGCCTCGAAGGCGGGTCCACCAGAATCTGAAGAAAGGCCTGCCTGCGAGACCATGACCGGTGTCGGGGTCCCCCTAGCCGAGGCGCCAAGCGGGAGACTCGGGGCCAAAACCAGAAGCCCCGACAAATCCCCCTCGGGCTCGGCCGAGGACACCCGAGAACTGAAACCCCTGGAAGGAACAGAAAAGGTTGGAGCTGAAGACGGTGCCGACAGACTAGCAGTGGGTCTCGGAACCGACTCAGGAACCTCACCCGACTCTGCGAACTCCGTCTCCGACGACACCAGGGTTGTCGGAGGAGGAAGAAACAGAATCGAAATGGTTGGCTCCGGCCGCTGGGCTGGTGCTGAAAATAATTTAGATAAGACAGGTGACTGGAGGAGCCTCTGGACCACCCTATCTAAATCCGAATCTGAAAGCCTGGAGGACCTGGAGGAAACAGACGGGGGGGTGAGAAACTCTTTCTACCGGCTCCGAGGCAATGCTGGAATGTCGACTCCTAATCAGCTCCGAAAGGATCGGAGCCAAGGAAGACTCGACTAGAACCGAGACCCCCTTCGGCGCCGACAGTTCAGGAGCCAACGAAACCGACCCTAGAGCCGAAACACTCACCTGCGGCTCCGAGACCAATGCAGCCGAGGAAAACCCAGATTGGAATTCTCTATCCTGCGGCTCCGAGACCAATGGAGCCGAGGAAGGAGATCAAGACTTAGATCTTCTCTCCTGCGGATCCGAGACCAATGGAGCCGAGGAAGAAGACCCAGACAGAGACCCTCTATCCTGCGGATCCGAGATCAGTGGAGCCGAGGAAGAGGACAAAGATTTAGTTCTTTTTTCAGGCGGCTCCAACGGACTTGGAGCTGAAGACTTCTTTTTCTTCGATTTCGAAGAGGGAGAAGAAGATATAGCTTCCTCAAAGGCTGGTTTTATTAAACCTTTCAGGATCAACTTATTTTTTCTCTCCTGTAGTACATGAGAGGAGAAGGCATGGCAAACACTGCAAGATTCTTGCAAGTGTTTAGCCCCTAAGCAATAAACACAGATGGCATGGCCATCTGCTAACGACATTTTATAGCCACATTTCGAACATTTTTTAAAGCCCGACGGCTTATGCTCTTTTTCTTTGCCAGACATGACCCACAAAGCACTCGAAACACAAGGAGGGAAGGGAGGGAAGAGCTCTAACTGAAACGCTCGACAAGAAATAGGCCAAAGGCCCTCTAACTCAAACAGGCCTAGCCCACCAAACCGAAGAAATTACACAACAACCAAAAACAAACACAGCCAAGCACAGGGTAGTATAGAAGAAGATAGCTATTAAAATAGCTGTTTGGTTATAAAATTTCTAAGCTAAGAGCAAAAACAACCCAAAAAGGCCAAAAAAGGAAGGGTACTTAGGCACAGCCAAGTCGAGACCACGCCGTTACTTCAGAAGCGGCAAACGAGATCTGGGGGTTTGGGTGTGGTGCATCCTGGGATAAGGGGGTTGGCCCAGCCAATGAGAGACTTTGTGCTAGTGTATCGGCTGAGTCAGAGCCGATTCTCGGCTCCGAGCCCATCAGTTATGAATGTAGGTGAGATAGGATCACATTACATCTAATTTTATTAATATAGTACACCTCAAGAACATAAGCCTTCTTCAAGAATTAAGAAGAAAGTGGTATTTTGGATGTAGATCCTTAAGGAAAGAAATAGCCATGCAAAATATTACATTCATAAAGTTACAAGAAAGTGTTCTAAGAACTAGATGAATGTGAAGAAAGAAAGGAGGTTTTGCCAGTAGGGATGGCTGTAAGTAGGAGTACTAAAAATAGGCAAGAGTGAGCTGGAATTTACTGGGAAAAACTGGAAAAGGAACCACTGTATTGGGAGAAAATAACCAGAGAGGGAAAGGCAATAGAGTGGGATGAAGCTAAGAAGATGTTTGGATTGCAGGTTAGAGACAGTCTTCCTTACAGTGGATTGATATCAGAGTATAGGCAAAGAGAAAGGAATAGGGGAGTCCTAAGTGAAAGACCTGCTCTAGGAGAGTTTTTAGTCAAACCAAGAACATAAGCTACTGTTAAGCAATGGATAATTATTAGGATATATAAAATATTGCATGATAACTAAAATAATCAATTAGAGGAGGTTAGAAATGACTGAGAAGAGAGGTTGTGAAAGCAATTTACAAATAAACAATTTGCTGACATATGTATGGCTCCCAAGTATGTAACTGAGTCCAGAAGGTTTAGAATTTTTCCTTGGAAATGTTTGCATAGGTATTTTTATACCTCAAGAAGACTTTAAAGACTATTTCTTCAGAAAAATAGCAAATCCTGGAGGTGTGATGGGGAAGAATGAGGTAAATGAGGACATGTTTTTTGGGAGTATAATGAGTTGGCCGATTTTCAAAATTCCCTACAGAGTACTATGTTTGACATAATCGGGGAGCAAATGTCTGTAACTAAAGACATGATTTTTTTGAACTGAACTGCTTAGACATAGTAAGGCCTTACTAAGTTTAATGCTACTGGCTGCCAAAAAAGCAGTTACTAGAAAATGTGAATCAAAATCTAAATTAACTGTAACTGAAGTACTGGATATTTTAAAGAACATAAAAGAACAAGAGTTGGGATTTTTTGAAAATAGAAGATGCAGATTACATAAAAATAAGTGGAATGAGTGGTAATAAATGTAGAACAATGCTTGGAAGAAATAAAGTTTAACGGAAGACAGGAATTAAGTAATTTATGTAATGTTGGAGTAGTTGTTAATTGCTAGAAAGAAAGAAAATATATGTGCAATGTAAAATACATGAACATGAAAAAATGTTAATGTGGTTGTTTTCTATTAATGAATGTGTATCTATGTCTTAAGTTCAAATTTCTTTAAGTTGTTTAAAAAACTGTCCATTCAGAAATCTGCTTCCAAGTGCTACCTTCAAAATCTTTGCTTTGTGAATTCAGACTGTAGAAATAACCTTTCTGAAAGGGAAAAAGGCATCTCAAAAAACATAACAGCTATATCATGCTTGTCAGAACCTGAAGTTCATGAGTCTGTTTTGTTGATTTCAATTGTGTGTGTGTGTGTGTGTGTGTGTGTGTGTGTGTGTGTGTGTGTATGTGATGTGTCATCATTCCCTTTGGGAAAAACCCGGTTCCCATGAATTACCACATCGATGGTAGTCCACCGAACACAGAAGACGTTATAAGAGATCTGGGAACACAGGTTGACAGCAACCTCTCTTTTGACCACCACATTGCCACTGTGGTCAGAAAATCCTTCTATGTAGCACATCTTATTACTAAGGGTTTTGCATCCAGGAAGAAAGAGATCATAGTCTCCCTCTACTCTTCCCTCATTAAGCCAATCACTGAGTACAATGCCCCATTTGGCATGTACCTCACTAAACACCTGCAACAACTGGAGAGGCTGCAAAAGGACCTCACAAAGAGGATCCTAGGCCTTAAACATTTGTCTTATATGGAGAGACTAAAAAAACTCCAACTATTCTCTGTCTCATATCACCTACTTAGAGGCGATCTCTGCTTGACTTACAAAATCATGTCTGACCCAGCTCTGTTAGAAATGCTACATCTAAAGAAATCCCAATCCCTCCACACATGCTCCAGAGACCTCAACCTCTTTACCACATTCAACAAAACATGCTGCAGGGGCAGGTTCATAACCCAGAGACTGCCTATGCTATGGAACAGACTTCCCATACATGTCAAGCAAAGCACCTCACTGCCCCTCTTCAAGAGAAAACTTGATGAGTGGATGGGAAATAGAAAATTCACCCCAGGGATCACTCCAGTGGCTTTACTCGACAGAGGTACTGAGAGCTAAGATCGGGTGGCATGATTCCAGAGTAATCCTATGGGCTAGGCTTGTAAAGGCTCCAGGGCCATTAGCCTAGTACACACCTATGAACCTACATATATATATATATATATATATATATATATATATATATATATATATATATATTGCTGCTTCATAAAAAGATATTATAAAAGATTATGCCAGTTAAAAATATGACCACACCATTTATGCTAGTTATTTACTCAACACACTCTGTGTGTATTTATCCAAATTCTCAATTCCCTCTGCTTGGTGCAAATTATTTTTCTAATGGTGCAAAATCTGGCTATTGAAGAAATACTTAGTAAAAATTCTACTCAAGTCGTGTGGTCTTTTGTGCAGGACTGTGGCTTGAAAAGGGACATTGATATGGGGAATGTATGAAATAAAAATGTAACTAAAAAAAAAAAAAGCTTCACTAAAAATAAAGTACATACATGTTCAACTTTATTTTCATTTGGCTAAACAACTGACATATTTAATATTGTGAAAAAGTAGACTGCTCTTAAGGTTAAAAATTGGGTTTATTTTACAAACTCAACAAAGAAGATAGCCTTCACATTTAGACTTGGAAGGAGAAATAGAGAACAAGACACAGTGTTCACTGTCACTGTTAACTTTAAAGCTTTAGTCAAAGTCACAGTTAAAAAGTACAAAACAGTGCTTACAGGAAGTTAACAAGTTAAACAGGATAACACTCTTTCCAGCTTAGAGATAGTAGCACATAAGCACACTGTAGAATTAGTTCCTTCCGGTTTCTCTAAACGAATGATAAAAACAGGCTTCTTTCTTTCTTTGGTCCAGAATACTTTGTCTTCAACCTCTCCAGGATTAAGCAACCATCAGGCTTCCTTACTAGTGAGAGAATGCTCTTGTATTCTGCAATAGCACTTCTCCCTCAGGTGTATTAATTGAGACTTCTCTAGTCCACTCCACAGGAATCTGGAATCTAACTCTCTGCGCTACTAACATGCAGCTTAAGGCAATGTCCTTCCAATTAGCTACCTAGGAGACCTCCCACCTAATGCACTAAGGAATGCTCTGCATACTTCAGTAACCTTTCCCCCAGGAAACACCATGCCTGTTTTTGTGTATACAGCAGATAATATCCCAGGATGTCATCCAGGAAGGGTTGCCACCTTTTATTGTGGCCAAAACAGGCCAAAGGCCACACCCCTTATACTGTCCAATCCTTACCTATCTCATCTCATCTCTCTGCCCACTTTCTGTCCATTTTGTGACATCATCATCATGTCAGGTGAAGTGGAACACCTTTTTCCTTTTGACATGCTTTCTTTCTGCCAATTTAGTATGCTTTTCTGTAAAAAATCATAGTAAATCCACCAATTTAATAAATTCCGATAGCCTGTTTCTTTTTTTTTAAACAGAATACTGGAGTATATAGAGTGTTTTCTGGACAGTCAGACAATCAGTTTGATTTCTGGATAGTCGAGAAAAAAAAAAAACAGATAGGTGGCAATGCTACATCCAGGTGAAGTCACAATATATAATGTATATACTCTGTACAATATACTGCTGCATAAGTAGGAAGCAAAGTGAATGTAATGTGTTTCTATTTTTATATTTGAATTAGTTGAGTGTTTGTGCTGGAGGTATTTAATATGAATAGGATGATTTATGATGTCATAACTGTTTTCCCTATTTAAACCTGTGATGTGTTTGGTCATTTGTCTGAAGAAGTTCATGTATTGGATGTGGACGAAAGTGCTTACATAAACTGTTTTTGGTGAAAATGCTACCTTCTTGTTGTTATTGCATAAGTAGGAAGTTAAGAAGACTACATTATTACAAAACAATACTGTAGTAGTCAAAATTAATGAATTATTTTGTCTCTGGCTTCTTCAGACAAAACAAATACACAAGGAGACAAATCAACCTCAGCACCACAGAAGTTATTATATAGTTAAATGCTTGAACCTAGAAAGTATAAATTAAGTATATAAGATGGTATTCTCTTTTTTTAAAACGTGTATTAAATTATCACTTAAGACATAGGCAGACACGCATTAACAGGAAAAAAAAACATATTCTTCTTCTTTCAGCTTTTTCCTGGTTAGGGGTCACCACAGCGGATTACCTGTCCGCTCATGATTAGCAGTGGAGTTTTTTTACGGTGTTGAATTGCCAGCCCGGCACAGGAAAAAAATATTAATATTCTTTAATACATACATTATACCTCACATATATTTTCTCACTTTGTAACTATAATCAGTTCAGCATAATATAAATTACTGAATTCCTGCCTTCCCTTAAACCTCACTCCTCCTGTACATTATTCTGCATGTATTATTCCTACAATTTCCATTTATTTCTGTGTAATTAGTTCTTTACCTTTTCTAAAGATCCCTCTTCCAGTTCCTTTATCTCTTTTATAACATTCAGTACTTTGAATACATTTGGTTTAGACTTTGATTTCCATAATTCATTTTTTTGGCATCTAACAGAATTAAACTTAACAAGGCCTTACTATGTCTAGGCAATCACATCCTGTATCACAGCTAAAAACAATAATTTCCTTAGTTACTGCTATTTGCTCAACTAAAACTATTGATAGAGTACTCTACAGGGAATTTTTCAAATCTGCAACTCATTACACTCCCAAAACATATGCTCCCAGTTACCTCTTTCTTCCCCATCACACCTCCAACATTTGCTATCTCCCTGAGGAAATTTTCTTTGAAATCTGCTTGGGATATAAAAATAACTACACAAACACTTCCAAGAGAAGACCCTACACCCTCTAGACTCTGTTGCATACTTAGAAGCTGTACATACATTTCCCATTTTTCTATTGTAAATTGCTTTTCCAGTCTCTCTTCCCAATCTTTTCTAACCTCTTCTAATTGACTCTTGCAGTTATCATGCAGTATTTTGTATACCCTACTAATTATCCCTTTTTTAGTAGCATCTTCTTTCTACATTCAATTAAAAACTCTACCAGAGAAAGTATTTCACTTAAGATTCCCATTTCCCTTTCCTCTTTGCCTATACTCTGATATCAATCCCTGACTGGGAAGGCAGTATCTAGCCTGCAGTCCAAAAGTCTTCTTAGCTCCATCCCCCTCTAGTACCTTTCCCTCTCTAGTTAGTTACTTCCAGTACCTTGCTTCTTTTGCCAGTTTTCTCTAGTAAATTCCAGACCCATCTTGCCTATTTTCTGTACCCCTACTTGCAGTCATCCCATTTGCAAAATCTCTATTCTCATGTTGCCTTAGTTCTTGGAATACTTTCTGCTACTTTAACATAATATTCTGTGTGGTTGTTATTATTCTCCTTACAGGTTCATAGATGTTTACTAGGCTAACAACCACAAGGGTCTTTTTAAGCCTAGCTATGCATCCTAAATCTCTGACAAGTTCTGATATCCTTGATAGGTGTAAGCAGGGGCTTGGGAGGTGAAACAGTTACAAGTAGAGGCCTGGAAGATGAACCATTTACAAGCTGCCTGTGTCCATTAATGACATAGGTGACAAACCAGAAGTGAATTTCCTGTTCCCTATCCAACCGTCCAAGTAAGACTTGAATTGGGTTATGGAAGAACTCTGCTTCACATGGATGGTGAGACTTTTCCGGAGAAGGGATAGTCTCTGGGATATAAACCTGTCTCTTCAGCAGGTCCTATTTAAATCACAGGCAAGATTTAAGTATTTAGAATGGGTAACTCTGGTGCTGCTTGTTTTGCAGATATGCAGGAGGTCCATCAGAGTGGGGTCTGACAATACCTTGCATGCCAGGCATAAATCTCCCCTCAACAGCCTGTAGGAAACAGAATACAGGGACAGGGCTATGAGGTGGTCTGCATGGGACATGTTACTTATGACCTGTTTTCTTTAAGTGAGGAACCTCGGTTGATGTTCCAGTTATTGGATATGCCTGATTAGGTACATACCAAAGGGGGCATTGTATTTAATGAGAGGTTTTATGAATACCGAATACAGTGGAACAGGTATAGCATCTATCTCTTCCTTGGAGATAGATGCCATAACTTTGTTTATAGGTTGTACAACAAGGAATGATTTCCTCACTACTGTAGATACATGACAGTCAAAGACTAGATTACTATGTGTGTACCCACGTCTCTGACTACTGGGTGAACTCCGAAGGGTGTGTTGTCAATAAGACACTTACCAGGAGTGCATGACTTCCCAAAGAACACTTTTTATGTATTTCTTGGCATTTAGGTTTAGTCCATGTCTCTGCCACCAGTTGCTTGTCTGTGTTAGCCCTTCCTGGAGAACATTTTTGTTGGTGGGGGACTCAATGACAGCTCCTAATTTGCAATCATCTGCAAATTTATTCAGCCAGAGGCCAATGACACTGGCCTTGACTTCAGAGAATTAAATGCCAAAAAGCAGCTGTCCCAGGACAGATGCCTGAGGGACTCCACTTGTGACTGGCCTCTTTGTAGAGATACTCTCCAGTTCTAACTTCATGGTTCCCGTCTGTGAGCCAGTTGGCTATCCACTGGGTGACATAAGGCTTTCTACTTAGCCTCTTAAGTTTGCCAACAATGCCCGCATGCGGTACTGTGTCAAATGCCTTAGCCAAGTCAAGGTAGGCAGTGTGAACCCTGCTGCCCTCATCCATTGCTCTGGTGACTTTCTCAAAGAAGATAAAAATGAAAAAAAGAGAAAAAGCACCACGCTTGGAGACCAAAACTGATGTGTTAGCGCTTTCGTTTACTAAAAATATGTAAACTTCTTCAGACAATTCACAAACAAGTAATCAACTCTTAAATATTTTAAGAAACATGACATAATTTCCTAAAACATCATTTCCTAAAACAACCTTACCTCAATTTAAAGTGAAAAAACATAAACTACAAAAAACATAAATAAATTCATAATTACTATATTAAATTACTTTCTCATAAAATGAAATAAATTTCCTATCTAAGTAAAGCTTTAAGTTTTAAAATGCTTTTAATAGAGATTACATCATTAAGACCTGGCGGAACTGAAGCGTTTAATTTCGACTGCCATAAGACTTCTTTTTCTTCAAGTCTCAAACTAATCGGCCCACCTCTTTCATTATCAGATATTTTTTCGATAACCATGAATAAAAATTCATGCTCAGGACATAACAGAATGTGCCTAGTTAGGGCATTGGTAGAGTTCTCTTTATTAATTGCGTAATAATGTACGTAAATTCTGTTCTTTAGTGGTCTATCCGTTTTCCCTATATAAAAAGCCTGACATTTAGAGCAAACACTAAGATAGACCACCCCCCTAGTGTTGCAATTGAACTTCCCATTAATGTAAAACTTTCTTCCTTTTACTGTGAATGAGTTACTCACTTTTATATACTTGCACCAATGACAGTTTTCACATTTGAACATCCCACTATGTGGACGGTACACATTGGACTTATTATTTTCCAAGAGTGTTTTCAAGTTACACCCCTTACGAAAAACCACATGGGGGTGTTCATTGATGTGTTTACTAATTGATTGATCTTCATATAAATAACCCCAATTTTTGAAAATAATAGATTTTAAAGATGGGCGTCCAAAGAATATGTAGTAATAAAACTAGATGTAAATGACTCCCCATTCTCAAGCTTACTAAAATAGTTAGGCCCCTTTACATTGTTGGAATCAGGTAGTAGTGGGTGATTGAGTGAAATGGTCAAATTAACTAATGAGTCCACTCTAGATGTAATAATCATTTCATTCGCTTTGGTTTGTAAGATTGGTTTGAATAAACCACTTGCCCTTTTGTTCGTAACCTCCTCAATAAGTTCACCCACAAGTCTAATTGGGTACCCACGTTTCATAAACATGTCTTTTAATAACATACATTCTTGAAAAAAAATCACTCTCCAAAGTCACCATCCTGGCAGCTCTAACAAGTTGTCCTTTCACCACTCCCCTTTTCTGGTGGTAAGGATGGCAACTGGAGAAATGCAAAAATGCATTAGAATATGTGGATTTCCTGAAAATCTTGGAAGTAAAACCATTTTTCTGGATGTCCTTAATTAATTCCACATCCAAGAATGAAATCCTATCTGTTTGAAATTCACATGTAAATTTCAAAATATTGGTGTATTTAGTAATATGTTCAATAAATGCAGTGGCAGAGGTAGTGTCACCTCTCCACAAGATGAACATATCATCCAAATAACGGGTGTACCATGCGGTCCTCTCCTGAAAGATGGAATCTACAAACAGGTAATGCCTTTCCCAAAATGCCATTACAGCATTAGCAAAGGTTGCTCCACAGGGGGACCCCATGGCAACACCCGTTTTCTGAAGATAAAATTGTTTATTAAACAAAAAATAATTATTACTAAGAACTAATTCAAGTAAATATATAATTAAATCAATACTTTCTCCTTCTAATTGTTTTTCTAAAAGGAAGTCTCTCACCCATTCACATCCAAGTTCCTGTGGAATAGATGTATAAAGGTCACATACATCAATTGTGAAAAAATTAAGGGTCTCATCAAAAGGAAATTTATTAATAGTTTGCAAAAAATCCCATGAGTCCTTACAAATCTGTGACTCATTTTTCAAGGCCTCCTTAAGTTTACAATCAACAAATTTGGCACACCCATATGTAATGGATTGTCTCCCATCAATGATGGGACGAAAGGGTGGTTTTTGCAAATTTTTATGTATTTTTGGTAACCCAAATAGGGTCGGGGTAATTGGATGAATAATTTCCAAATAGTTTAAAAGGTCCAAATCAATGCGCCCTTCAATGAACAAGTCTTTAATAAACCCACTTATCCTACAAAAAGCTCCATTTATCTCATTTAGAGACACTTGCATGTAAGCTTCACTATCAAGTAGTGACTCAATGCTTGAAACATAATCTTCCTTGTTCATGAAGATCAACCCACCCCCCTTGTCTGGTTTCATAATACGAATATTCGCAAATTTCAACCCCAACACATAAGCACACACATACACACTAAAATCCTCAACATTTAAAAATGACATTGTGCCCACTTGATTTGCCAGTATTGATTATCTGCCAAAGCTATGCTTACTGTTGTCCAATCTACCACTGCTTAGAACCCACCAATGAAAAAACAGTACTATGTGCTTTTTTGTCTGTCTGAAAAAACAATACAACTTTATATGCTACAGTTCCACATAGTCAGTCCACTACTGACCCACTAACCCTAGGGCTGCTGTCTCATTCTTACTCCCTGAACTGCATTACCTTGGATAACTACTTTTATTTCCTAAGCAAAAGACACAAATTGGAAGATGAGACAAAAATCCAGACATTCTTTTGAAAAATCCATACAGTTAAGAGGTATGAGTTCATGTTCAAAACAACACTCTCGCTGTCGGGAAAGCCGCAATTTAAGGAAAGTGTACTCTTATTGTACGATATATTTGTGAGCTAACTTGTTTGTGTTCATTAGGTAGACTGATCATTGTTAGCCTCTTTGTGTATGTGCCTCTCTCTGTCATGCACACATATACACACATACACACACACATTCTTCTTTCTACTTTCACGCACACAATTCTGCTTTAATGCATGCACTCACTCACTCCGTATTTCACCTATTAACACAGATAACTGCTGTCCCTTTCAAAGGCAACAGCGGCAAATCCATACATGAGTCCCTCTTCAGCGAGAACACACACACTGATTATTCGGCGCAAAATAATGATGTAAACACACTGACCCTTTTTTGGCTCAAAAACAAAACTAGAAGTGTGCTTTGGTGCATGTGCACACTGACATTAGCGTTACAGGTCATGGGAGCGAAAAACACAAAACAAAAAAAGTGTTTTGGGGCATGCGTATATCGATGTTGCAGTTAGAGGTTGAGGGCCGCATGGAAGAGCTCTGAGGGCCGCATGTGGCCCACGGGCCGCAGGTTGGACACGTCTAGACTCTGTTGCATACTTAGAAGCTGTACATACATTTCCCATTTTTCTATTGTAAATTGCTTTTCCAGTCTCTCTTCCCAATCTTTTCTAACCTCTTCTAATTGACTCTTGCAGATATCATGCAGTATTTTGTATACCCTACTAATTATCCCTTTTTTAGCAGCATCTTCTTTCTACATTCAATTAAAAACTCTACCAGAGAAAGTATTTCACTTAAGATTTCCATTTCCCTTTCCTCTTTGCCTATACTCTGATATCAATCCCTGACAGGGAAGGCAGTATCTAGCCTGCAGTCCAAAAGTCTTCTTAGCTCCATCCCCCTCTCGTACCTTTCCCTCTCTAGTTAGTTACTTCCAGTACCTTGGTTCTTTTGCCAGTTTTCTCTAGTAAATTCCAGACCCATCTTGCCTATTTTCTGTACCCCTATTTGCAGTCATCCCATTTGCAAAATCTCTATTCTCATGTTGCCTTAGTTCTTGGAATACTTTCTGCTACTTTAACATAATATTCTGTGTGGTTGTTATTATTCTCCTTACAGGTTCATAGATGTTTACTAGGCTAACAACCACAAGGGCCTTTTTAAGCCTAGCCATGCATCCCAATTCTCTGACAAGTTCTGGTATCCTTGATAAGTGTAATCAGGGCTTGGGAGGTGAAACAGTTACAAGCAGAGGTCTGGGAAATGAACTATTTACATGCTGCCTGTGTCTATTAGCGACATAGGTGCCAAACCAGGGATGAATTTCCTGTTCCTCATCCAATTGTCCAAGTAACACTTGAATTGGGTTATGGAAGAACTCTGCTTCACATGGATGGTGAGACTTTTCCGGAGAAGGGATAGTCTCTGGGATACAAACCTGTCTCTTCAGCAGGTCCTATTTAAATCACAGGCAAGATTTAAGTATTTAGAATGGGTAATTCTGGTGCTGCTTGTTTTGCAGATATGCAGGAGGTCCATCAGAGTGGGGTCTGACAATACCTTGCATGCCAGGCATAAATCTCCCCTCAACAGCCTGTAGGAAACAGAATACAGGGACAGGGCTATGAGGTGGTCTGCATGGGACATGTTACTTATGACCTGTTTTCTTTAAGTGAGGAACCTCGGTTGATGTTCCAGTTATTGGATATGCCTGATTAGGTACATACCAAAGGGGGCATTGTATTTAATGAGAGGTTTTATGAATACTGAATACAGTGGAACAGGTATAGCATCTATCTCTTCCTTGGAGATAGATGCCATAACTTTGTTTATAGGTTGTACAACAAGGAATGATTTCCTCACTCCTGTAGATACATGACGGTCAAAGACTAGATTACTATGTGTGTACCCACGTCTCTGACTACTGGGTGAACTCCGAAGGGTGTGTTGTCAATAAGACACTTACCAGGAGTGCATGACTTCCCAAAGAACACTTTTTATGCATTTCTTGGCATTTAGGTTTAGTCCATGTCTCTGCCACCAGTTGTTTGTCTGTGTTAGCCCTTCCTGGAGAACATTTTTGTTGGTGGGGGACTCAATGACAGCTCCTAATTTGCAATCATCTGCAAATTTATTCAGCCAGAGGCCAATGACACTGGCCTTGACTTCAGAGAATTAAATGCCAAAAAGCAGCTGTCCCAGGACAGATGCCTGAGGGACTCCACTTGTGACTGGCCTCTTTGTAGAGATGGACTCTCCAGTTCTAACTTCATGGTTCCCGTCTGTGAGCCAGTTGGCTATCCACTGGGTGACATAAGGCTTTCTACTTAGCCTCTTAAGTTTGCCAACAATGCCCGCATGCGGTACTGTGTCAAATGCCTTAGCCAAGTCAAGGTAGGCAGTGTGAACCCTGCTGCCCTCATCCATTGCTCTGGTGACTTTCTCAAAGAAGATAAAAATGAAAAAAAGAGAAAAAGCACCACGCTTGGAGACCAAAACTGATGTGTTAGCGCTTTCGTTTACTAAAAATATGTAAACTTCTTCAGACAATTCACATACAAGTAATCAACTCTTAAATATTTTAAGAAACATGACATAATTTCCTAAAACATCATTTCCTAAAACAACCTTACCTCAATTTAAAGTGAAAAAACATAAACTACAAAAAACATAAATAAATTCATAATTACTATATTAAATTACTTTCTCATAAAATGAAATAAATTTCCTATCTAAGTAAAGCTTTAAGTTTTAAAATGCTTTTAATAGAGATTACATCATTAAGACCTGGCGGAACTGAAGCGTTTAATTTCAACTGCCATAAGACTTCTTTTTCTTCAAGTCTCAAACTAATCGGCCCACCTTTTTCATTATCAGATATTTTTTTGATAACCATGAATAAAAATTCATGCTCAGGACATAATAGAATGTGCCTAGTTAGGGCATTGGTAGAGTTCTCTTTATTAATTGCGTAATAATGTTCGTAAATTCTGTTCTTTAGTGGTCTATCCGCTTTCCTTATATAAAAAGCCTGACATTTAGAGCAAACACTAAGATAGACCACCCCCCTAGTGTTGCAATTGAACTTCCCATTAATGTAAAACTTTCTTCCTTTTACTGTGAATGAGTTACTCACTTTTATATACTTGCACCAATGACAGTTTTCACATATGAACATCCCACTATGTGGACGGTACACATTGGACTTATTATTTTCCAAGAGTGTTTTCAAGTTACACCCCTTACGAAAAACCACATGGGGGTGTTCATTGATGTGTTTACTAATTGATTGATCTTCATATAAATAACCCCAATTTTTGAAAATAATAGATTTTAAAGATGGAGCGTCCAAAGAATATGTAGTAATAAAACTAGATGTAAATGACTCCCCATTCTCAAGCTTACTAAAATAGTTAGGCCCCTTTACATTGTTGGAATCAGGTAGTAGTGGGTGATTGAGTGAAATGGTCAAATTAACTAATGAGTCCACTCTAGATGTAATAATCATTTCATTCTCTTTGGTTTGTAAGATTGGTTTGAATAAACCACTTGCCCTTTTGTTCGTAACCTCCTCAATAAGTTCACCCACAAGTCTAATTGGGTACCCACGTTTCATAAACATGTCTTTTAATAACATACATTCTTGAAAAAAAATCACTCTCCAAAGTCACCATCCTGGCAGCTCTAACAAGTTGTCCTTTCACCACTCCCCTTTTCTGGTGGTAAGGATGGCAACTGGAGAAATGCAAAAATGCATTAGAATATGTGGATTTCCTGAAAATCTTGGAAGTAAAACTATTTTTCTGGATGTCCTTAATTAATTCCACATCCAAGAATGAAATCCTATCTGTTTGAAATGCACATGTAAATTTCAAAATATTGGTGTATTTAGTAATATGTTCAATAAATGCAGTGGCAGAGGTAGTGTCACCTCTCCACAATATGAATATATCATCCAAATAACGGGTGTACCATGCGGTCCTCTCCTGAAAGATGGAATCTACAAACAGGTAATGCCTTTCCCAAAATGCCATTACAGCATTAGCAAAGGTTGCTCCACAGGGGGACCCCATGGCAACACCCGTTTTCTGAAGATAAAATTGTTTATTAAACAAAAAATAATTATTACTAAGAACTAATTCAAGTAAATATATAATTAAATCAATACTTTCTCCTTCTAATTGTTTTTCTAAAAGGAAGTCTCTCACCCATTCACATCCAAGTTCCTGTGGAATAGATGTATAAAGGTCACATACATCAATTGTGAAAAAATTAAGGGTCTCATCAAAAGGAAATTTATTAATAGTTTGCAAAAAATCCCATGAGTCCTTACAAATCTGTGACTCATTTTTCAAGGCCTCCTTAAGTTTACAATCAACAAATTTGGCACACCCATATGTAATGGATTGTCTCCCATCAATGATGGGACGAAAGGGTGGTTTTTGCAAATTTTTATGTATTTTTGGTAACCCAAATAGGGTCGGGGTAATTGGATGAATAATTTCCAAATAGTTTAAAAGGTCCAAATCAATGCGCCCTTCAATGAGCAAGTCTTTAATAAACCCACTTTTCCTACAAAAAGCTCCATTTATCTCATTTAGAGACACTTGCATGTAAGCTTCACTATCAAGTAGTGACTCAATGCTTGAAACATAATCTTCCTTGTTCATGAAGATCAACCCACCCCCCTTGTCTGGTTTCATAATACGAATATTCGCAAATTTCAACCCCTGTAATGCATCTTTTTCAATCTGGGTGAAGTTATTGTTTATAATGTTACTAGAATAATTAGAATAATGTGTGCTCATAAGTGACCTGAAATCGTTTTCACATATTTTTTCAAAAAGGGCAATAGTAGGGTGCAACACGGGGTTAAATATGCTGGCAACTCTAAATTCTTTCATAAGACTCGAGTTGTTGCCTAGAAGAACATTTAAGTTGAGTTTCCGTGTAAAGGTTTTTAAATCAACCAATGTTCTTTCCAAATTACTCCTAAAAGTAGGAACAAAAGAAAGCCCTCTGGCTCTAAAACCTCGATGAGTGCAGAGTCAGGAACAAACAAAGAATAATTATAAATTTTGAAATCTTTAGAACTGTTACAATAAATACATAAATTACTCTGTTCAGCTTCTCTAGAAGCAAAAAAGTTAAAGTCACTGGGAGACATTATCTCCTCCTTTTGTTCTGTTTCTTCCTCTTCCACTGACTTTGATGCTGTACTTGATTCTGTTGTCCCCCATTGTTTACATTTCTGCGGGTTTGAAAACCCTGGTTCTGTTCTTGGTTTCTACCATTGTTAGGGTCAGAACTTTTGTTCTTATTTTTACTCGCAAGTCTCTCACTCCTTCTAACTGGTGAACTCATTGTGGCTTCACCAAATGGTACATTATTGTTATCAAGTTCAGTAAATGTCTCCCCTAAGGAGTTCTGGTCAAAGACAGTGTTCATTTCACCTTTCTTTAAAACATTCAAGAGAGGTAAAGGGTAAGCAATACCTTTTTCATATGCAACAGAGTCTCTATTTAATTTCTTGACCTTATTCTCTTTGATTTTTGACAAGGCACTCTCCATACTCGAAAAAATACGGAGAAAGTCAAATTTGTAACGTGGGAACTCAACATCCAATCTGATGCTGTTGTCTAAATCCGCCAGTTCTTTTTTAAAAAACTCTATTTGCCTGCCATAATCTTTAATTAAACACTCAATTAATTCAATACCCTGTCTATCAAAAGAAGTCCACCAGGGTCAGTAGGCATGACCTGCCCTTGATGAAACCCAACTAGGTTGGGTTCAGTTTCTGGAGGTTTCCTATGTCATTACTGATCATTTCCATGATAATTCTTTCCATGACTTTACATATGAGACTAGTGAGACTTATGGGTCTGTAAATGTCCCACCTTTGTGCAGAGGGATGACTGTTTCTGTTCTCCATTCATGAAGCACGAAGCCTGTTTGGAGGCTACAGTTAAACAGCAATCCCAGAGAACCTTATAGGTAATATTTCATGCTATTTAGAATGCATCCTGGGATACTGTCTAGGCCCACTGATGCTGTGTTCTTAGTGTTAGAGACAGCATTAAGGATCTGTTCCCCAGTGAAAGCAGGGTGAGTTATATTTAATGGTATTTCCTTAGGGAAGGTTGAGGGGGAGAGAGGGGTAAACTTGAAGATGAATTTGTCAGCCAGTAGGTTTGCTATATCTCCTGGCTTGGTATTGGTAGTCACATTTACAATGAGCTCTGCACACAACTGTGTATTGCCTTTGAGGTTACGGACATAGCTACAGAATACCTTGTGGTTGCCCTTAATCTGGGAGACAAAATTTATCTCAAATTTGGCTTTGGTAGACTTTATTTGTCTTTGGAATTGTCTGTTTAGTTTGATGAGAGTGCTTTTATTCTGCTGGGTGCTGCACATCCTAATTTTTGGCATGATTTTCTTCCTTCTGTTATACAGCCTATTGATACTGTAATTCCACCAGGGAGGGTTGTTTTTTGTGTTAGTTCTGTACTTCTTCCTGGTGGATACAGCTGCCTCTATGCACCTATTAACATGCTTGTATAGGGTTTCCTGTGAATGGACCTGCATAGGCAGCAGTGTTCTCAGGGTTTATGGAGCTTGAAATTTTGCCAGATTATCACTTAATAGTAGGAATTAAGCTTTAGAGTAGTTCCTGAATTTTCTAGGGTTAGCTGGGGTTCCAGGTTTTATTTTTAATTCAAAGATGACCATTTTTGTTGTCTGACCTTACCAGAGAAGACATTACACTAGGGGTGTGCAGAACTCTCTCATGTTAGTGAGGACCAGCTCCAGTATGGTTGCACCCCTGTTTGGTGTACTGACAAGCTGTTCCAGGAAATTTGTGTTTAGAAACTCCAGGAATCTCTCTTCCTGTACATTTGGTGTCATATATGATTCACAGTTAATAGTGGTGTAATTAAAGTCAACCATGAATCTGGTATTGGAGTGGATGGTGAGTGTTTCCAATACATTTAAATTTATTTATTTATTTATTTATATTTGTTGACCGGGAGTATCCGACTGGACGTAGGTTCATTTTCAGTGGAGGCCCAGGGAGAAAAGCTCCACAGTTAAAATAAACAGACAGTAGTTACACTGGATTACATAGCGATTAACAATTTACATAGCAATTACTTACAACATATTTACAGATGAAGAACATAGTACATCAGTAGACAACTAGAATCTTTATCTGTGAAGTACATAACAGACATTAACAAATGTTACAATAAGAAGTTCCTGCTGTATAATAAGTACTAGACTTATGAGCATCTGAGCTTGCTAGAATCAAGGTAGTTAGTGGAGTGGAAAGAAAGGTAGTGGTTGGATGGGGTGGGTGATATTAGAGTGGGAGTTGCAAGGGCATAGCCAGCATGGTTTTAGGTGCGCTTTTAGTAAAGTTTTGAAGTGGGTGCATGATGGTATGGAGGTAATTGTGGGTGGGAGAGAGTTCCATAATTTGGCTGTGGTACAAGAGAATAGTGCTTCACCAGCAGAGTTATTGGCTTTAGTGATCTGCAAGTGATTTTTGTTGCTGGATCTTAGTGGTCTGGTGGTGCGATAGGGTTGGAGTAGATTCTGGAGGGATGGGACATTTAGTGGATGGTTTACTAGTTTGTGAGCGAGTGAGAGTTGATACCATTGAAGGAGGTGAGGGAGTTCAAGCCAGCCCAGTTCAGCAAGTGAGAGACAGTGGTGACTACAATAGGATACCCCTATGGCAAATTTGGCGACTTTGTTGTAGCAGGTCTCTAGCTTGTTTAGATTGCATTCCCTTAGGTTGGTATATATTGGAGAGGCATAAAGTAGGGTGGAGATAAGGTGGGAATTTGCTATTGAAATCTTTGCTGCTTTGATGAGAAGTTGCTTATTTCTGTATAACGCTCCTAGTTTTTTGTGGACTTTTTTATGGTCGTGGATATCTGAGTCAAATTTTAGTTTATTGTCTATTTCCACTCCTAGTAATTTGGTGTGTTAAGTTGGGTATATAGTGGTGTTGTCTTTTGCTGTGATGTTAAAGTGAGAGTTGTTTTGAGTATGTTTGGTGGGTTGGAAGATGAGTAGTTTAGTTTTGTTTGGGTTGAGTATTAATTGGGCATCGGATAACCAAGTTTCAACAGAGGAAAAGGCTTCCTGTGTGACTTTTTGCAGTTTGGGTAGGGACTGGGCTGAGCAGATGATGGTTGAGTCATCTGCGTATTGTATGAGTGTGCCATGTTTGGTGGCAGAGGCTATATTATTGGTGAAAACAGAGAAGAGTAGGGGTCCAAGGATGGATCTTTGAGGAACCCCTATGGAGACAGGTAGTTGGGGAGATATGTCATTCTGCCATACAACGGATTGTTGGCAGTCAGACAGGTAACTCTGAAACCAGTTGGTGACTGATTGTGAAAAGGACAGGTTATTGAGGACAGAGATAAGTTGTTTGTGTGGGACCATGTCAAATGCTTTAGATAGGTCTAGGAAAGTAGCAGAGGAGAGATAGCCATAGTTTTTATGCTGAAGGATAGTGTTAGTAAAGGAGAGTAAGGCAGTGGTGGTGCTATGGGTTGGTTGGAAACCATGCTGAATATTGGAAAGGAGGTTGTTAGTAAGGAGGTAGTCTGAGACCTGAGAGTGTATGCATCTCTCTAGTATTTTGAAGGGTGGAGAGAGAATAGCTATGGGGCGGTAATTGGTTAGTTCTGTGGAGGATCCGCCTTTGTGGAGGGGAATTATATGTGATACTTTCCACAGTGTGGGAACGTAACTTTCTGACAGAGATTGGTTAATCAAGATGGATACTGGGTAGGCCAGAGCATTAGCTGCGATTTGTAGGTATTCCCTTGCGAGGTTGTCTGCTACTAATTTGATGGGCTTATTTTAGTTAAGAGTTTTTTTATGTTGGAGGTAGGTACAGGAGAAAAAGAGAAGGCAGTGGGGAGATTACTAGTTGAAGGTGTGGGTTGGAGGAGGGGTTGTGTTGTTTAGCTAGTGATAGTATGGTTTGTGTGAAGTGTGTGTTGAATGAGGTAGCAATATTTTCTGAGGAGTGAGGGATGTTAGGAGGAGGGGTACTGACTTTACCTGGGTGGAGGATGGAATACATAAAATACATCTATACATTAAATACATGGTATGGGTTTCCTGGGTCATACAGGGGGACCTATAGCTTGCAAGGAAGTGGTACTGGATTTTGCCTATGGTGATTTGTATTTGGAGAAGTTCAAGGTATATTTATTTTTGATGTAAATCGAGACTCCTCTACCTAGTCCCTGTCTGTGTAATAGCTCGTCTAAATGTGTGGAAGGCAGTATAACCTTGCTCTGTTGGTGTGCTCTGCATGGCTTTAAACTATGCTTCAGTGACAGTACAGATGTCAGCATTCTCTAGGGAAAAGAGATCTTATAGGCAGTGGAGTTTTTTTTTGTTTAGGCTACTAGCATTGAGCAGAAACATGTTTAGATTTTCTTGGTTTTGATTTGCTATGCTGAAAGTACTTTCAGTTTGGCATTGCCTAAAAAAAGGCACTCTGGGGGAGAACAATGGTTTAACTAATATTCGAAAGCTTAGAGGGGAAAGGTGCAGACCATCCTTGGCAAAGCAGTGAGGTCCATTGATCATCTCCTTCCATGCTGACAAATACTGTACCCCCTTAGAATCCTTAAGGATCTTCATCAAATATCCCACTGTCTATTTCTTGACCCCCTCATTTCATCATCACTTTCCCTTTTGAATGATAACCTTCTGCTTGTGTTATGTATATGAGCTTTAACTATGTAGCTCTAAAATATCCATTCAGATCAGGTAATCCTAAACTACTTTGTTGTATCGAAAGGATCAACTTAGCCCACTTAAATGTTGCCCTCTTCCCCTCCCAAATTAATTCCCTCAACTCTTTATTAATTATTATCCACAACTTATCATCTGGTTAATAAAGATATGCCTGACCCATATATAAAACCAAAGGGACTAAAAACATTTTCACTACTTGTATCTTAATATCCATATCCATAAACTGGAACTTCTAATTTCTCAGTTTTTTATTATCTTTTGGTTAGTCTCTTTACACATATCCTTAGGTACCCTACAGAAGCCTTTTTTAAACCATAGTCCTAAATACTTCACCTTATTCTGTTCCCATAAATATGGGTATTGCTGAAACAGTTCACATGTGGATATATAATCTATACCTATAACTTGTTTTCATCTTCATTAACTTTATATCTCGCAAAGATTTGAACCATCTCAAAATGTTCCACAACACAGAGCTGTCTTTTTCTGGATTTATCAGGTACAAAATAATACCATCTGCAAATAAAACCACCTTTGCTTGATTACCATACCAACTGTATCTTTGCATTTCTCAGTCCATTATTTTCTTTGCCAGTGGCTCTAAATATAAAGCAAATAAAAAAGGGGAAAGAGAGCACCCCTGCTTGGTTCCTCTGTTCAAACACAACTTATCTTAGAGGAAGCCCCCCACTTTAATTCTTGCCAGCAATCCTTCCTTTATCCTTCTAATTAACCTTATTATTGATCAGGGAAAAGCAAATGCTTCCATTGGGCTTCTCATAAAATCCCATCTTACTCTGATGAATGCTTTCACTACATCAAGACATATTAACAGCAGTATTTTCTTACATTTTGCTTCCCTTAAAAAGAATGTCTGTCTCCCCTCCTCAAAGCCACCTATATACATATCTATCAATTTTGGCAACACCTTTGCCATTCTTTTAGCTAGTACAAACATAAACACTTTATAAACATTGTTTAAAATTGAAATGGGTCTATATGAAGATGGATCTGATGGGTCTTTACTGTCTTTAGGTAATACAGCCACCACAGCTTTCTTGCAAGATATTGGTGCTTCTCCTCCTTTAAAAATAATGTTAAAATCTTCCAGATCTTTATCACTCTTTTCCCTCCTAACTTTCATAGGAATACCATCTGTTCCTTGATACTTTCCTGAAGATTGATTATACATCACTGTTTTTATCTCATCTTCTCCTGTCTTAACCATTAATTGTTAAGCCTTGTCTAATTCTAACCTTGGCATAATTAAATCTTCCATAAATACTTCCATTTGTGCTCCTTCTTTATTTCTACATTTCTCTGCTTTATACAAATTTTAATAAAATTTCAAAAATATCTTTAATATCTCAACAGGATCTCTGGATATTTTTCTTGTCACAGGCTCCCTAAATTTGGCAATAACCTTTTCTACTTTATGTTGCTTAAGTCATCGTGCAATTTTTTTTTTTTTTTTTTGCTCTGGAGTTACTATCAAAAGAGTTTCTTAACAGCAGTCTTTCTAAACTCATACATATTATCCAAATACTCCCTTATTTTCTCTTTAGCATGTTGTATTTGCACCTGTTCTTGTTCAGTGAGATTCCCCTTATTCTGTAATAGCTTAACCTTTTTCACCCCTCTAAGCAGTTCCTATTACTTTTTAACCATATCTCTTTCTCATTTATTTCTACCCTATTTTTAAACTCCTTTTTCATTTTATCCCACTCACTAGGTATAATTTATTTATTGATTTATTTATTGACATTTGATTATCAGGATAGTCCGAATGGGTGGAGGCCCATTTTCAGCACAGGCCCAGGGAAAAAAAGCTCCACATTATTACAAATCATTTTAAGAACAACAATCCTACACTCTTCAAAAAATAAAACAAAAACATACACAGTTTAAATAATTATACCAAATTAGACATAATATAATATAAAAACATTGGTTAAGAATCGATACAAGTTATATGACAATCATTTAATATTTACAGAAATTTTAGACAGTTTGTAGAGAAATTAAAGGTACATTAGTGTAATACAAATAAGAATTGCAATATGAAGTGAAGGAAAAAAGAGGCTTATGGTATATGTACAGAGAAAATCAAAGAAGAGAATTTGATAGCAGTAAGGAAGTAAGTAAAGAAGGGAGAGAAATGAGGTATAAGGAATAAAAAGGTACTTGTTCACATTTAAGGATATAGGTAATCCTGGTTTTGAGCAAGAACAGAGACATATTTCAGTTAGGAAGTCTTTCAGATTGGTTTTGAAAGATGGGAAAGTGGGTATAGACCTGATGGATACAGGTAAAGATTTCCAGGCCTTAGCAACCTTGTACAAGTATACACAATACCCAACAGATCTGATAGGTTTATAGACAGACAGGTGGTTTTGGTCACTGGATTGCAATGACCTACTAAGAACATAGTTGAGTTGAATGCTTTTTAATGCTGGACAACCAGAGGGACACACGGTAATTTTATAGGTGGTGAGAAGTGTATAAGTTGATATGGCAGTTCTAACCAATTTAGGCTTTTTAGTGCTATACAGTGGTGGGTTCTGAAAGGGGTATGTGCTGCAAATGTAGCAATTTTGTTATAGGGTGGCCACGGTGGTGGGGCGGCCACAGTGGTGCAGCAGTTAGCATTGCTGCCTCACAACAAGAGGTTCTCTGGTTCGATTCTCAGCTGGGTTGCCTTCTGTGTGAAGTCTGCATGTCCTCCCTGTGGTCTCGTGGGTTTCCTCTGGGTGCTCCAGTTTCCTCCCACATCCCAAAGACATGCTGTAGGTGGACTGGATACTCCAAATTGGCCCTAGGGATGAGCGCATGCGTGTGTGCCTTCTGTGAAGGCTGAGCGTCGGACTGGCAACTCGACACTGTAAAACTCCACCACCAATCATGAGCGGACAGGTGATCCACTGTGACGACTCCTAACCGAGAAAAGCCAAAAGAAGAAAAAATTATAGCATTGCTCAAGTTTAGATTTTTGTGAAGCCTGGAGGTTAGTAAGGATGGCAGCATATTAAAAATGAGTGGGGAGGAGATAAGTAGTGTAAAGTGTAGTTTTAGACGCATTGGTGAGAACGTTTTTGGCTCTGTAAATCTCCCTAGTTTTTGATGAGCTTTTGTTATGCAATTTTGTATATGCAGGTCAAACAAATGTAAGCTTATCATCCACTATCACCCTATGTGAAAAGTAGTAGTTTGGTCTTTTTTTGGGTTAAGCATGAGTTGTGAGTTACAAAGCCATGTTTCAATGGCTGATAAAACTTCCTGAATAATTTTTTGGAGGTGTACCACATTGTCAGATGTGCAAGTGAGAATGGAATCATCTGTGTATTGTATTAGGGTGGCCTGCTGTGTGGAAGTACAGAGAGTGTTGGTGAAAATGTTAAACAGGAGCGGGCCAAGGATAGAGCCTTGTGGTGCACCAGTGGTGACTGGGAGGTAAGGAGAGAGAGTAGAGTGCCATTTTACTAACTGATACCTATTGGATAGATGACTTTTGGACCACAGAAGGGTGGGCTGCGAGAGACCTAGTGAAGACATTTGAAGAAGTTTGCTGTGACAAAATGTGTTGAAGGCATTAGACAAGTCTAGAAATAAGGAAGCAACATGTTTGCCATTATCTCTAGTTTTACTGATAGTATTTGTATAGGTTGAAGGGCAGTGCTAGTACTACGGGAAGGACAGAAGCCATGTTGTATAGGGGATAGGAATTTTTTCCTGCAGGAGATAGTCTAACAATTGTTTCTGAATACATTTATTTATTTACATTTGTTCACCGGGAAATTCCAATTGGACACAGGTCCTTTTTCAGAGGAGGCATGGGGAGAAAAGCTCCACAAGCAAGAGTAAATTGAGTTACAGTATTGAACATGATGTACAATAATAACAGAGTAGTTTTATATAGGATGTAGGTCCATAGTAAAAAACATACACTAATACAGCAATAGATATTTGCAACAATTTGAAGAAACAGAATAAAGAAAACTTAAGTAATTAAGCTGAAAAGGCAATTAGTACTAAGGTTTAACATACTCAGTAGCAGGTAATAAAAATGAGAACTATATTATTTCGGATAGGAGGTTTTTTTTTTTTAGTCAGGATTGGGGCAAGGACAGAGCCAGTGCATTTTTAGGTGAGACTTGAGTGCAGTCTTGATTTGACTGATGGATGGTATTTTGGCAAGGGGAGATCAGATTGCTATAGGTCAAAGTTTATTATTGTCTGTTGAATTTCCTCCTTTGTGCAGAGGGATAATGTGTGACTTTTTCCAGAAAGCGGGAACATGGGATTCCTGGACTGACCTATTTATAAGGATTGAGACAGGATAAACAATGCTACTGGCTGCTATTTTAGGTACTTGCTTGGAAGATCATTGGCTGAAGAAGAGCATGGTTTAAGTTTAAGAGTAGTTTTATACAGGATGTGGGCACAGGTTTGAAGGTGAAAGTGGATGTGGTGATATGTGGCTGTTGGGCAGGGTTGAGATCAGACGTTGAGGAATCCTTGGTTAGAGATGCTATACTATCTATAAAATAAGAGTTGAACTTTTTGTAGTTTCAAGTGGTGAGTTATAGGGAGAGGGGTTTGGGTTGAATTTTTGGCCAGGATATAAGATTTCTTTAATGGATATCCAACTTCTTTAGGGTTGTGTTTAGTATTATTTTGAAGGTTATTATAGTATTGTTTTTTGTCATCAATTATTTGCTTTTTAGATTGTGAAACATTCTGAAGTTTTCAAGATATGAATGTGTTTTATATTTTTCCATGCTTTTTTTTTCTATCTTGCATTACCATTCTACTCTTTTTGAACAGCCAAATAGCATTATTTGTTTTTCAGTCATCCATGTTTTTAAACTAACATCCTTTTTATACACAATTCTTGGAAATGTACCTACAAGGTTAAAAAATTCCTGATCTATACCAAAACCACTCTTTCCAAAGAATAATAATATCATCCAGGTAATGACCGTAATATAACCAATATTCGGAATATGGACCGTATATGATATATTCAATTTCCCAGTATGGAAGTACAATATTGGTGAATATGGGGGCACAGGATACTTAAGAATTCCTGGGATTTTTTGGGGAAAATTTACAATCATATGTATTTTGAGGATCTAATCTTTGTCACCATAGATATCATATTTTCTGTAATACCACATGAACAAGTTATCGAATGGTTCTATTCATATCTGCGTCAACATACACATACAGGACATGATCATGTACTTACTATTAGAACTTTAATGGAATTAGTATCGGACAGCAATATTATTACATTTGAACAACAGACATTCAAACAATGCAGGAGGGTGGCTATGAGGGCAGCCTGTGCCCCCATATTTGCCAATATTGTACTTGCATATTGGGAAATTGAGTACATCATATATGGTCCATATTCTGAATATTGTTCATATTACGGTCATTACCTGGACGATATTATTATTCTTTGGATAGGAAGTGGTGAAGGATTAGAGGGTTCTATCTATACATGAAAGAGAGCACTGACTTTTTGGAATTCACTATCATAAAAAAATGAGGATGTAGTTAATTATTTGGATATTACCATAAGTAAAGATAGAGACAATGGTCGGTTCAAATTAACAATATATAGAAAACCTATTCGAACACACTCCAACATTTTAACAGCTGGCACCTCCTTTACCAAAAGAAGTCTCTTGTTAAGGGGCAGGGGGTACGGTTAGCCAGAATGATTTCAGACTCAGATGAATTTTTGAAGCAAATAGAGATTTTAAAAGATATGCTGTTCAAGAGAGGTTATCCAAATGTATTTGTATCTGAAATACTACAGGAGGTTATAAATAAAAGGAATAATGGTCATTTTGTTCCCTTGCCAGGGATGGGTGACATGGTGGTTACCAGTGTTATAAAGGTGGGGGGTGTCAGAATTTAAAAAAAAGATGCAGTATTTACATACAATAAGCAGTTTAATGACATCAAGGAAATTATCAATCACAATTGGGGTATTTTTAGTATAGATGAGGAATTTTTTAACCTTGTAGGTACATCCCCAAGAATTGTGTATAAAAAGGATGTTAGTTTAAAAACCATGTTAGAGTGGGTTAGACCCACAGGACAACAAAGTGGGATGAAAAAATGTGGATATTGTTTGCAATGCAAATATATAATAGAAACTAGTCAAGTGTGTGTCCCTAATTATGGCAAATATGTTCTACATACAAAATATAATTGTAGTAACAAAGCTGTGGTATACTTAGCTTTATGCACATGCTGTGCAAGCTTCTATATAGGAAAAACTATCAATACTTTGAGAAGTCGGATACACCAGCATTATTATGACATCTCAAAAAAAGATACTAAGAATGCCTTGGCAGCACATATTGCATTACATGAAGGACATAGTTTTAGTTTTGTAGTAATTGATCAGGTATCCCTAGGAGAAAGAGGAGGATCACTTAATGACTACTTAAAACAAAAAGAATTGAGATGGCAACTTCGAGCAGATGCCGCAAATTATCCAGGGCTTAATAGTGCAATTTCGATCAGCTCTATTTTAAGGTTAAAAGCAGATTTTTTTATGTTGTTGTTGTTGTTGTTGTTGTGTCTTTCGGCTTTTCCCGGTTAGGGGTTGCCACAGCGGAACTCCGTTCCGCTAATGATTGGCAGTAGATTTTTTACGTGCTGAGTTGCCAGCCCTGATGCACAACCTTCAACGAAGGTATGCCCATTCACGCATGTCTCCACACAGAAGACGCTCTAGCTGAGAACAACGTCTTACTGTGAGGCGACAACGCTACCACAGCACCACCACTGTGTAATAATAATTATTTAATACGACAACTATGAGAATGTTCCATTGTATAGCATGTGTTTATGTGATGTACAGCTGAATGTGTGGTTGTGTTCACTGAGTTCAAAAGGTAAATCTTTTTATATTATTTATGTGGCTTTAAGAAGGTGGAGGTTTTTATGTGGGAAATTAATAATTTAGAATATTTATTGAAGTGTGCTGGGGTTTAACAGTTATTCTGAAGAAGTTTCTATTCAAAACGAAAGCACTCAATAAACTTATTTTGGAGTGGATCTTTGACTGAGTTCCTTCGTTTTCATATTTCAGACTGTGTGGTGTAACTATCTCTGCAGATGTAAGAAGCTTAGTATTTTTTATGTCTTTCATTATTTTGTTTTATTTCTCAAACCTACTTGTTTACAAAAAACACTTGTTTATAGTGTAAGCCAAGGTCATTAATCTAGACACTGGTCCTTATAAAACTAAGAAAAATATCTTAATTCTACATATAATATAATATAATATAATATAATATAATATAATATAATATAATATAATATTATCAGTGCACTTTTACACCCTACCTCTAACCCAGCAGCCCAAAATCACAGCATATTAACATTAAACTTGCTATTGTCCAGCCTTCCATCTCTTGTTATACTGTAAAGCCTATATTTCTTACAACTAAAAAGGTACTTGTTTACTTTAATATCAACACATACAACACTCACTGAAAAGACTCCCCCATACACACACATTTAAATATCCCTGACTACATACTACACAAAACTGCTTCACTATCTGCAAATATATAGAGCTGAGTATACTTTTCTGTATTATTCTGTATTATAGAGCTAAATTGTTTGCTTAGACATCTGTTGTATATATATATATATATATATATATATATATATATATATAGAGAGAGAGAGAGAAAACAGTATATATTTTTTGGCTTTATAATTTGCACATTCCTCACATCTGTGTTGAAACTGTTTTTCCCCACCCCCCCTCCCAGTTCTTGGTTATTAAATTTGGTGGCTTTTGCAGTGCCCGCCCAACTGTAGATTTGATCTAAGACACTCCCCCAGGCCCATCTCTTTACCGCATTCTACCTAATTAACCCATTCTGCACTTGCTTTTAGTCCTTTTTAATTTAATTACATTTTTTCAAACTGTGTGTGGACTAATATTGTTACATATTCAAGTGTGCCAGCTTGCACTGCATGAGAATTGTATTTACTACTGCTTTTGCTACTTTTCTGGAAAAAAAAATAAAAATAAAAAAAAATCTGATTTTACTGTATTTGTGTTTCTTCCTACTTTATTTTGCTTTTGCATCATCTTAAAAGTACTCAATTGCATTTATTACTGCTTGGTGTAACTCATTCTAAGCCTTTAGTTTCAACACTTGGGCTTCAGACCAGTTGTTTTACATTGAGAGGGTTTGTGGTCTGCACTGTAGTGGCAGAACAGGTAGCTTTCATCCTTCTAAGTTGGGAACTGCTGATTGAGAGCTCAGTATCTGTTATTCCTAAAGTGTATTAGTTCTGGTTTATGCACTTGGACTTCAGGCCAGTTATTTTACATTAAGAAGGTTTGTGGTCTGCACTCTTGTGGGAGGAAAGGCTGGACTCTGCCCTTCTGAGCTGGGAATTTCTGGTTAAAGGTTTATAGTGCCTGCATATTTGAACTGTTTCTTACTGAAATTGGTACACCTTGTTTGCTGTAGCATAGACTAGATCCAGGCCTGCTGAATCTAGCTTTGTTTGTATGCTTGTTGTTTGTTTGCTTGTTATTTCCCTGGAATTCTAATTCCAACTAAAATGTGGCTTCTCAGCGCTTCTGTGGATCCCTAGTGATATCTGCATTGCTTACTGTACTTATTTTTTTGTTTCACTTGAAAGAAAGTTACTGTTTGTCGTTTTTGCATTTAAGTTACCTGTAACACATTGCACTTAAGTTACGTGGCACTTGCTCACTAAAGCAATTATATAAGTCAGCACTAAAAAGTAAAAGCACTACACCCTCACTCCCCATTGGCCCTTGTTTTCAATTATAAAGGAATTCCCAATATTATTCTGGCATGTCCAAAGGTCAGTTGTCAATCTCCTTTCCGGTCCAGCTGGTGAACCTGGGAATCTTGAGGCAATGTTACAACTGCCTCATGTACACAGACAACCCTCTCCTCCTCCCAACAAATTCCAACACGTGAGAGATGCAACCATATAGCCAAACTGGAGGCTAAGGTCTCTCAACTCAGTACTGGCATAACCAGTCAGGAGGAGAAGGAAACCACACTCACTACAATTCCAGTCTCACATAGACCTACCACGACAGCAAACCAAACACATAATCACACAAAAACATACTCGGAGGCTCTAAATAAAGATCTGCCTAAGCAGCAGAGACCTCCAAACCAAACACCCAAGCAATCGCTACCCCAAAACAAAACACATGCAACACATATCTCACAAAGCCAGTGTGCTGAACAGTCACAGCCCTTAAGGCTAAACAACACACCTGATACACTTGTAATAGGTGACTCTATCGTCAGGCACACTGACGTCCCGCTCACCAGGCTGAACAAGGAGAAGGTCATGGTGAGCAGCCTGTCGGGCGCTAGGATCCGCCACATAACACAAGCACTCAGGTCACTCCAAGGCAAGTACAAATATGACTCAGTCATTGTCCATGCTGGTGTGAATGACCTGAGACATACCTCCCTGGACTACATGAAAAGAGACATAGAGGAGCTCTCTGAGCATGTAGCCCAGGCCGGTATGACCCTGACCTTGAGTAGCATCTTACCCTCACCAAGAATGATGCCACAATATGAAGACAAGATGATCAATTTGAACAACTGGCTTAAGAACTGGTGTCATTCAAAGGGGATCCAATGCCTGTCAGCCTGGGATGATATACTCGACAAGCCACGATGCTTTGCTAGGGATGGCTTGCACCTGTCACCCCTGCGCTTTTGGATATTGGCAAAGGCTCTTGCTACCCCCATAGTGCCTTTTTTAGGCAAGGCTCAAAAGACAAACCCACCTCCATAGGTATCACAAGGGATAAGAAACTAAGAGTAATGCTACTCAACGCCAGAAGTCTAAACCTCAAGATGCACGCACTTGAAACTTTCCTTAGCATGGAGAACATCAATATCTGTGCAGTAACAGAAACCTGGTTCAGGGCTCCCAAGAGCACCCCAGCACTACCAGGTCATACCTCATACCATGCTTTTCGGCCCCAAAACTTGGACCGAACCACAAAAGGATGGGGAGTATCAATATTCATCAAAGATACTCACATCTCCAGGTTGGTGGCAAAGCACGAAGCATCAGAGACTATCCATGTGCAACTAACAGTGGGTAAAACTGCCTTCCAGTTTATAGCCTGCTACAGACCACCCTCCCAAACCCAGGAACCCCACTCGGCCTTCCTGAAAACACTGGAAAATATGAAGGCCTCTCCAAACACCATTATATTGGGTGACTTCAACTACCCAAACATAGACTGGGAGCATTACTCTAGCTCCAACACCCTAGCCCAAAGATTCCTAGAATTCATAAACTCAAATGCTATGGAACAACTTGTTACCACTCCCACAAGAGGGGAAAACATACTGGACCTGATCATCACCAACATGGGGACTCTATGCTCCAGACCAAAAGTGTATCCCTCACTGGTAAGATCAGACCATAAACTGATCCCACTGGATATTCACATCCTGACCCCAGCCCCTGCCCAGAAAACCACAGTGAAAAACTTCTCTAAAGCAAATTTCACACTCCTCAAAACCGAGGTGGAATCCTTCAAAGCCCCCGGGCCTGTGGAAAATATGGCCCAGACCGCAGAATCCTTTATAAATGCATTCTATGAACACCTTCAGGAATGCATGGATCATGCAATCCCAAATAAAACCAAGACCCAATCCTCCAAAGGCAGACGTCCTGTCTGGTGGACCCCAGCCATAAATGTCCCGGGCTGCATCCTACATGAACTCTAAGAAGAGCTAAACCCAAACATAAAACTACTGTTCTGTCTCAGCCTTACTACAGGATATGTACCCAAAGGGTGGCGTACAGCAACAGTGGTCCCTCTCCACAAAGGTGGTGCCTCAACGGACCCTGGAAACTATCGCCCCATAAGCCTGAGTAGCTTGGTCTGCAAAGCTATGGAAAGGATCATCATGGACCTCATAAATAAAGATATTGGGGACCTACAGACACTGGATCCTACCCAGTTCGGCTTTGTTAAGGGCAGATCCTGCCTCTTAAACCTGGTCGACTTCTTTGAAACAGTCACCAAGGCCATTGACGAAGGGAAGGTGGTCCACACAGCCTACCTGGACCTCGCAAAAGCCTTCGATACAATACCCCACTCGGGCATTATAGATAAGCTCACCAGCTTAAATATAAACCCCTATGTCACTAGATGGGTTGCAAACTGGCTCAAGGACAGAACCCACATGGTTAGAATTGCTGGAGCCATGTCAGACTCCAAACGAGTTACAAGTGGCGTCCCACAAGGCTCAGTCCTGGGACCTCTCTTGTTCGGTATATATTTCTCGGAAGTACAGGCCAACATAGAAGGATTGTGGCTGACCAAGTTCGCAGATGACTGCAAACTGGGCACCATAATCGACTCCTCAGCCGACACAAGCATCCTCCAAAAGGGCCTCATAGAAACAGACAACTGGTGCCAGAGCCATGGCCTCAAGCTAAACGCCAAAAAGTGTATAGTCACCCCCTTTGGCAAAAACAAAGTGCCCACAAATTACCACATAGGTGGTAATCCATTAAGTACAGAAGAAGTAATTAGGGACCTGGGGACCCAAGTTGATAGCAATCTCTCATTTGACAACCACGTGGCCAAAGTGATTAGAAAAACATTTTATATAGCCCACCTAATCATGAAGGGATTCACATCTAGATTAGGGGAGGTTATCGTGCCTCTTTACTCATCCCTCATCAGGCCCATAATTGAGTACAATGCCCCTTTTGGGATGTACCTTACCAATCACCTGCAGCAACTGGAAAGACCCCAAAAGTACCTCACCAAGAGGATCAAAGGGCTCAAACAGATGCCATATGCTGCCCGGTTAAAGAAACTCCAGCTCTACTCAGTGGCATACCGCCTGCTCAGAGGCGACCTGTCCAAAATGACAAAGAATACACCGAACCCACAGACACTGCCAACATCCTAGCTGACAGGTTCAGCGCAAACTTCTCCACCCCCTCCCCACCAAAAGGGCAAATATCTATCCCAGCAGAGTGCTGCCCCCCTGACATCTCAGATGCTCAGGTAAGAGCCGTCGTCTCCAAAGCAAAAAACACAGCATCAATGGGACCTGTGCCTGACGTATAAAGCCATGTCCAACCTGGAATTAAGGGACATGCTGCACCTCAAAAAATCCAAATCCCATCGAGCTACACGCTCGAGAGACTTGAACCTCAGCACTGAAATAAATAGGACATGCTGGAGGGACAGATTCATAACACAGAGGCTCCCTTCACTCTGGAATAAAATCCCAGTCCAGGTTAGGCAGAGTCCCTCATTGACTCTCTTCAAGAGGAATCTTGATGAGTGGATGGGAGATCGTAGGTTTACCCCGGTAAACTTCTGTGTGGTATCACTTCTGTGTCACTGTTAGACAGAGGTACAGTATACTAACCTCGAAAAAGGGCATAGCAAAATTAATTTAAAATGGGTGGCGAAAGCCAAACATACTCTGGCTAGGCTTATAAATGCCCTAGGGCAGATAGCCTAGTATGAACCTGTGAACCTATGAACTATATGCAGTTTGCATTGTTAAATGTTTTATACAAATACTAATAAGAACAAATATTGTTTTACTTACAGTTACCTTCCCACCTTTCAGTGTCCTAGACATTAGTGATATTAGGTGGGTATATGCTTTGCAGTCTATCCACAAATTTAACAAAGTCAACAAAAGTCCATCTTTCTCAGCCAATTTTCCTTGCAAAGCCATATTTCTAAAATGCAATTTGATGCTTTATAGACTCACATTTTTACACTAATTTGAGTGTTGCTGGTCTTCTTCCTCTTCATCTCCATTTCTCAGCACCAAACTCTACATAAAGTTTGAAGTACTGCTGATTATTCTAGTCATCTCCTGTGCTTTTTTCTGTCTCTCAAGCATTTTCCTTTGAAACACCAGAAACATTTTCACTGTCAAAGTCTCTCTATGAGCTTTACTGTCAGAAGAATGAGAAGCAGAGTCCCCTTCTGTTTGCTGTTTCACTTTTTGTTGGATAAACTTGTTTATTTCCTCCTTAGCCTGTTCTGCATCAAAAATGTAATTGATCCTTTATGAAAAAATTCCTGAAAACAGTTGGATATAGCAGCCTGAATCTCACATCTGACTGTTGGTGTTCTCTGATAGCTGTGATAAATGTGCTTTTCCTCTGCCTGGTGTACAGTGAATTCTCATTTTCCACAAACATTCTGCTGTCTCCAGTTTTTAATACTTTTCCCTTCTGTCACACTTTTGCCAGGATCAACTCCTTCTGCTGGTATGACTGCATCTTTACTAATACAGGTCGTGGCTGCTTTCTCATTGCTAGGCTTGGAGCAAATACTTGATATGTCCTTTTAGTTAACAAATTCTGCTCTGGAAAACTTGTCCAGTTGCTTATTTACACATTTATAAAATTAAATACAGTCTGTTCTTTCCAAGTTCTTGGGTACGGAAAATCCTGGGTTTTCTCTGCATGCTCTTTCTTCTAAATCAACCATTTTCAAAATAGCTCTTCTTGAGAAGTCTCATACTCAGCCAACCTTTTCTTCATTTCAGCTTCTGATTTTTGCAGTTTTATTAGTTCATCCAAATAGTTAAAGCTTCTATTCTTCCAGCCTTTATTTATTTGAGTTAATATACTCTTTCAGTGCTTCATTTATTTTAATCACCTCTGAGTACATCCTGTACCAAAGCTCAAGCTAACTGCTTTTTGCTGAACAGCTGTCGGATTATTCCCAGTGTTTTCCCTTCACCTTTTCCATTTGATTTTCTTTCAGGTTCTCTAAATTTCTTTGCTGGTATCCAGCTAGTGTACTTATTAAACAATGACTGAATTTTACTCAGGCTGACATTATCATTAGTTCTTATTTCTAGTTTTTTTTCACAATGGGAGACATGAAATTAAACTGTTGATCAGTGTGCTGCCATCTTGGAAGTCCTCTGTACACAATTCTTAAATATTATTTTTGTGATTTTTTTTGTGGGTGTTGGTAGGTTGCAGTAGATAGTGAACCCTGCTACCACTGCTGTAACTATGAACATTTCTTGCAAGTGTTTTTATACAGGTGTAATGACAACCGAGAATATTCCAATACCCTGGTATTTGATGAAAATGTTAAGTAAAAAAAAAATAACTTTATGAAACTGACAAATTATTACAATAAAATGTTACTGAATTCCATCTACAATGCAGCATGTAAACAGTTAAGACCGGAAACTGTATTTTCCAGAAATGAGTAAGTAGTGCTAATAGCAGATGCTTCTCCACCAACATATTTTACGAACCTGGAGTGCAACAGCAATGGGCATCTAGAAGAAAACAGTCATGGAACAAATAATAAACAAATGGTTTAATGAGAAAACCAAATGTCTATACAGAAATCAATTACAGAGTTATAAGTGCAGACACACATATTTCTATTTGTACTCACAATCTGAAGCTGTTGTCCTGCCCTTTGCAGACTGCATTTACAAATATACAAATGCCCATCCGAATGGTACCTTCCCTGATGAGATGTATTCTGTTGCCTCCTGGAGCTATACAAAACTGTTAGCTGATACATGTTTGTTTATAAGTGTTTAGCTCTATGACACAGTCAGATATCACACAAGTATCCTCCAACTTTCACTGAACCATACTAGAAGGTTTGAGAAAATCTAAAAATATTGATGTGATTACACAGTCTACCAAGCACACAAAAGATACATTCACCATAAATATTCCTTAAAAACAAAACAGTTGCAGGTTGGAATAGACAGTAAATTGCTCTATTTTGGTGTTTAATAAGACATTCTCTTTTTTAGTAAAAAATGTCTTTTGCCAAAAATATTTTTATTGAACACATAGTAAATCATTCCAAGAATATTTGCTATAAAAAATTTTCAAATGTCAAATATACTACGAACAAAAATAAATGACCAATGTTTACACTTTTATGATAATAAGAAATAATATTTATATAGCACTGCTGGCACCAGAACTCAAATCCAAGGAAATGAACAGAGTAGCAATTTGGAAGAATTTACTTCTGCTATACAGATAGTATATTAGAGAAATAAACAAACACTGGTTGGAACCTAGTCATGAGATGTAGCTTCAATCACAAATGAGGCTTATTGTAATAAAACAGAATTAAAATTTTCCACATCATTTGCCAGTCTGAAATTTCTTTTTTTTTTTTAATAAAACAATAGTCTGCAAGCTCTCTGGCATTTCAAATGATTTGAAATTAGATAATAGCCTGCACAGCAATATTACCAAAATCAATTTGACGTCTCTCTTAAATTGTCCCAATGGGTGATAACATTTCACAGTAGTATGAATACAATGATAATATGATTAGATTATTTGTATGATATAATAGAAGATATGTGTAGATTGCTAATTGTCATATCATATTCTCTTTAAGCAAACCTGGTTGTTTGAATTTTCTCAGTAAACAGTGCCAAATCCTTTTTATTTGTGGGCAGGGCTGACCTGCTCATTTGTCACTATTTGACCCAGTGGGGCACTGCTCACACAGTGGGTCTTACTCAGGCATACAGGGAAATCTGACTGTTGAAAAGTCCCTTTTCAAAAGGGACCCAGGGAGAAAAGCTCCAGTACATGCAGTACAATCAAAATAGTTTAAGTTGTACAATATCAAATATCTATTTTACAATGTCAAAATAGATAAAATAATAACTATACATACAGTAGTAGTAAGCCTTCTATAATCTGTACAGATATAGTTAAATAAATAACTATAGAGTTGATTAGATACCACAATACGGAGTACTGTAATCAATTTAGACAGGTTGGATGGTGAAAAGTTGATTTCATTTTGAGATATAAATGAATCGAGTGGGAAACCTTTTAACAACAGGCATAGGTAGAAGGTGGGGTGGGTTAAGACAGAGTGATAGCTGGTAAGAGAGTGGAAGAGAGCAGAGGTTTAGTAGAAGAGAAGGAAGAATGTGGAGATGTCATACTTATCCTGGAGAAGTACAGCTACAGAGCCAAGATGTTAAGAGGTGTTCTCTTAGATGGGTTTAGAATGCCTGCTGGATTTCAAGATGCCTGAGGGCATGTGGGAGGGCGTTCCAGAGGGTTACTACAGAGTTTGAGTATAACAATGCTCCCACTGCATTTTGGTCTTTAGTGACAGAAAGGAAGAATTTGTCTTTAGAGCAAAGAGCCTTGGTAGCATGGTAGTGTTGAAGCATGTCTTTTAGTGTTAAATACTTATCATGGTTATATATTAAAGTATGATCTAGTAGTAGCTGACTACAGTGTAGAGGATGTGGGAGTTCTGTCCAATTTATTTGTTTTAGGGCAGGACAGTGATGAGTTCTAAAGAGGTAATCTGCAGCAAAGCAAGCTATTTTATTGCAGCATTGTTACAGCTTTGTGTGCAAGTTTATAGGTTAGTAAAGAATGAGGAGGCATGAGAGTTATGAGGTAGACTTTAACTATGGTTTCTCTAGTTACGTCTGTTAGGTAGGGTTTTGTTCTATACAAAAGACCAATCTTTTGGTGTTTTTTTAACAACACGTTGGAAATACAGGTCAAATTTCATGTCACCAATGGTGCCTCCAGGGAGTTTGGTGTTAGGGACCTGTTCAAGCCATGGTATTATTTAATAAAGTGATTCTGAGAAGAGTCTTGCTTTGGGAAAATATTTTAGGGGTGAAAAGTAGTAGTTTTTTTGGTGGAGGTATCTAGCCAGGATTCTATGGACTTAAAGGATTCCTGAGTAAACTCTTGAAGTTTTTGTATGTTGGAGGATGTGCAGATGAGTTTAGAGTCATCTGCATAGGTATTCATTATTTATGTGAAATAATAAAAAAATTAATGTGAAAGCAATTCTAATGCTGGTTAAGTGCCACTACTAAACAGTTGCTGTCTGCCATAGTGTATGCTAATATTTAAATGAATGACTGAAGAAGAAGGCCATCAAACTGTGAGCTACAGAAGGAACTCCATATTGAGTACATAGAAAGGCTGGACAGTTGCAAAGATCAATAAGGAGAGAAGTACTTAATAGCAATGATTTATATGGTTATTTTTTGCTAACGTGTCTTTTACGGATGGAAGACTCAGAGTGACTGCAGCAAAGTAAAAAAAGAAGAAAACTTCTGTTTGTGACTCAGGATATTGAAGTGTTACTATATACAGAAGGATAATTGCCTCTTTTGCCAACAGTATATTTTTAATTAGAAAGATGTTGAATTTATTTAAAAGAAAATACTTCTCCATTTGGAAAGAAATACAATCTGAGTGTGAAATTTGTGAATATTTTATATACTGCCTGAGAGTAACAAGTTGAAATACATTACTGCAACCATTTACTACTGCAATTTCTGTATAGTCTAACATTAAAGTGGTCATAGAAAGTGGCTCTGTATTGCAGAAATACAATGCAGTTTTATGCCCCCACTGAATGACCATTGATATTGCTAACCTGGAACAGACAGTGTGTGTGTGTGTGTGTGTGTGTGTGTGTGTGTGTGTGTGTGTGTGTGTGTGCGCGCACGCGTCTCTGTGTGTGCGTGTGTGTGTATGTGTGGGCGTGTGTATGTTTTATACCTTCTCAGTTAGGCATCAAAACTGTACAGGAAGTGACTTTTTGTAACAGGCCATGTGTGAAACCAAAGGGGATGTCATTGGCCAGTTTTGAGCGATTACTGATGTGGATTACTGGGGATGTATGTGGCTATTATATTTATGAGATGTCTTCATTCACAGTCTCATTCTTAGAAGGGACACATTCCACTAGGACAGTACGAAAAGTAACTGAAGTTGTTTTATGCTGTATTCTTAAAACACAATGATGACAACTCAGGTTTTAGCTTTCAAGCAATTTGTTACTGTGTTGTTATAATGTATCAGCCTCCCCATTGCAAATGTCTCAGTTTGCAACAAAAATGCCCATGCTTACTTTTTTCTCAAAGAGACAAATATATAATACACAAAATCCTAAACATATTTTACTTATAAAAGAATAATGGAAACCTTCTTCTTCTTTTGGCTTTTCCCGGTTAGGGGTCGCCACAGCGGATCATCTGTCCGCTCATGATTGGCAGAGGAGTTTTACGGTGTCGAGTTGCCAGCCTGGTGCCCAACCTTCCACAGAAGGCACACACACGCACACACCTAGGGCCGATTTAGAGTATCCAATCCACCAACTGCATGTCTTTGGGATGTGGGAGGAAACCGGAGCACCCAGAGGAAACCCACACGACCATAGAGAGGACATGCAGACTCCGCACAGAAGGCATCCCAGCTGAAAATTGAACCGGAGAACCTCTTGCTGTGAGGCAGCAACGCTAACCGCTGCACCACCGTGGCCACCCAAAAGAATAATGGAAACCACTGTTTCTTTTTCCCTAAAAGTGATGTTTCCCACCATTTTAACTACTACTACAGGAAAAAAAAGAAAAGTGTCACCAGGAACTGTGACTTGACATTCGGAGATAGCAGATGCACCCTACCTAATTTGAAATAATTGCAACTCCATAAGGGACTCATCAAAAACGGTCCAAACTGCGCTCCACAATTGTTAATATTGGCCCTGTTTATGGGCAGCAGCAAAATATGAGTAATACATTTGTTTTACCCACATGGCATTCTGTGCATGTTGTGGAACACTAGGGAAATAGGAGGATCTTTTGGATGGTATAAAATGGACACTTTGTAAGCTCATAAACTGACTATGTTATAGCTTGTTGAACAGAATAAAGCATAAAGAAACATTTCATATATTATCCCAGTTTGATTAATTTTGTAATAAGTGGTCATATTTTCACCAAATAGAGGAGCTCAGATGTTTAACAATAAATGAATAGATTTTAGACATTGATCTGTTTACAGGTAGGATTGTTGGAATATCTGAAAACAATCTTGTCCATGTCATTTGATGAGACAGGAAACTTCTTTTGAGTACAGTTAACCACTGCATTATGCACATTCTTTAGGAACTAATGCTGCTGCTACTACCTAACATTTAAAAAAATATACCCATCACTTTGTTTTTCTCCTATGGAGTCAAGAAAGTTGCACTTCATGTTCAGCTGCTAGCTCCCCTTGTTTCAGATCTGCTGAATATGTTATTCCAGAAGTTTCAGATGTTGTAAACTTTATCCTTTATGACCTGTAATTATTTCAAAAGCTTCACATGTTGTGAACTTTATTCTTTATGACCTGTAATTTTTTTCTGACAGATGCCTGGATAAAAAAGTATTCTGAGTATACTGAGTATGCTTAGCTAGACCCCTCGTTGCATTACTAGCAGGAGTGCAGTCAGAAAATTACATTTTATACTCAAGTTCTTTTTACTGCTCCCCCAACACCCACCTGGCATTTAAAAGAATGGGCACATCTTTCAAAATACTGTCCCCCAGAAGTTAATAAATGTACATATTATTTTCAGTGTTCCTCTCCTAAAATTATTAAAGATATTATTTTTAAATTAGCAATCCTCTCTGTAAGAAAGTTATGTAACTGCTGTTACAGGCATCACTTTAGACAATGGCAAACATACTATAGCCTGAAAAGGCCACAATGTTTGTGAGTGACACAAAGAGAATATGTACTATGTAGAATACAAAGAGTATGCGTAGATAAACCTTAACTTTTTAAACAGGTAAAACTCAAGTTACCTACTTTCACATCTAACTTCCCTAGTGCACACTGCAGAGTGCATTCTTTTCAATCTTACCTTTAAGCATCCCTGTGACTAGCACTTTCTCTAATACCTGCTGGAAAGCACTAGGAAGCCTTAAACTTATACAAACACTGAACTCTCCTTGTTAACAAGGAGAAATTAATAGTAGGCACTAAACAGCCTATAATTGCAAAGTACCTTGCTAAGGAAACAGCTCCTATACTTTACAAAGAAAAAAAAAAAAGCCCCAAACCAAGCATGTCCAAGGGTCAGCTTCGGGTGATTTCTCCTGTCCACCTGGTGAATCTGGGCATACTGGGGCAATGCAGCAATTGCCTCATGTACACAGACAACCCTCTCCTCCTACCACCCAACACTACAACCTGTGAGAGATGCACTTACATAGCCAAAATGGAAGCAAAGCTCTCTCCACCCAAGATTGTGCTAAACAGTCAAGAGGAGAAGGTTAACACCCACACTACATCTCAAGCAACACATAGCCCTTCTAAACCCGCACCACCAACACCCACATATAGCAACACTAAATCCACATATGCAGAGGCCCTTAACTGTAACCTGCCCAAGCAACAAAGACCTCTGAAGCTGAAATGCAAACAAACACCAATCACAACCAATGTATCACATAGTTCACAACACCAGTGTGCCACCCAGCAACAGCCCCTAAGGCAAGACAATGTACCTAACACTTTAGTCATAGGTGACTCTATAGTCCAGCACACTGATGTCCCTCTCACCAGGTTGAATAAGGAGAAAATTACAGTCAGCTGCCTGTCGGGTGCCAGGATCCACCACATAATGCATGCACTGAAGTCACTCCACAACAAGTACAAATATGACTCTGTCATTATCCATGTTGGAGTGAATGACTTGAGCCTGGACTACATGAAAAGAGACATGGAAGAGCTCTCGGATCATGTGGCCCAGGCAGGTATGACCCTAGCCCTGAGTAGCATCCTGCCTTCGCCCAGAATGATACCACAATATAAGGATAAAATGATTGACTTCAACAATTGGCTAAGCTTATGGTGTCATTCAAAGGGGATCCAGTATCTGTCTGCCTGGGATGACATGATTGACAGACCACGATGCTTTGCCAGAGATGGTCTGCACCTGACTGGCTAAGGCTCATAGTGCCTTTTTAGGCAAACTTCAAAGGACAAAACCACCACCGTAACAGGTACAAGCATGCAAAATCTGAAGGTAATGCTACTCAATGCTAGAAGTCTAAACCTCAAAATGCACTCTCTCGAGGCACTCCTAAAAATGGAGAACATCGATATCTGTGCAGTAACTGAGACCTGGTTCAAGGCTCCAGAGATCACCCCTGCAATACCAGGCTACAACTCTTACCACACTTTTCCCACACCAAACCAGGACCGAAACACTAAAGGTGGAGGAGTGTCAATATTCACCAAGGATATTCACACCACCAGGCTAGTTGGCCAACACAATGTGTCTGAAATTCTCCAAGTGCAACTAACACTAGGTAAGACTGCAATCCAAATTGTAGCTTGCTACAGATCCCCACCATACCCCAAGATTCTCACTACACCTTTCTAAACATACTGGAAAATATTAAGATAGAACCAAACACCCTAATACTGGGTGATTTTAACTACCCTGCCATTAACTGGGAAAACTACTCATGTCCCAACACCTTTGTGGTTCTTGGAATTCATAAATTCCAATGCCCTGGATCAACTAATCCATAGTCCCACCAGGGCTCCAATATCCTAGACCTGGTCATTACCAACATGGGAAATCAATGCTCCATACCTATGGTCACCCCTCGTTAGTCAGGTCTGACCATAAGCTAATCACCCTTAACATCCACATCCCACCCCACCCCCAGTAAAGAAACCACCATAAAAACTTCTCCAAAGCCAACTTCATGCTACTCAAGTCAGAAGTGACAAACTTCATAACACCCATGCAGACGGAACTGAAAGTTCAACTGCTGAATCCTACACTAAGGCACTGTACGAGCACATCCACTCATGCATGAATCGTGCCATCCCAAATAGAACCAAAATGCTCTCATCCAAAAAAAGGAAGCCAATCTGGTGGTCCCCTGCCATAAACAAACTTTACAACAAAAGGAAGAAACTTTTGCAGAAAAGAGGAAAATCCCAGGATGCAAAAACTCCCTTACTAGCCTCAGTAAGAAACTGAGATGCCTCATAAAATCCTCCAAAGCTAGTTACGAAAATAAAATTGCCAAAGATTCCAAAGACAACCACAAAGCATTCTATAACTATGTCAAGAATCTAAATGGCAATGCTCAGATCTGCTCTGAGCTAAAACAGAATGGCATTAAATATACTGATCCAAAGGATATTGCCAATATCCTATCAATTCAGTGCCAACTTCACCCCCCTCTCACCCCCTAAATGGCCCATCTCAATACCGGAAGATTGCCAAATTCCAGTAATAACGGCCACACAGGTACAAAACGCACTCTCTAAAGCCAAGAATACAGCATCCATGGGACCAGATGACATCCCGGGCTGTGTACTACATGAACTACAATATGAACTGGCACCTCACCTAAGTGTCATGTTTAATCATAGCCTCATCTCAGGTTTTGTGCCCACTGAGTGGCGCAGAGCTACAGTTATCCCAATCCACAAGTGGGGATCCACCTTAGATCCCGGAAACTACCGTCCCATCAGTCTGACAAGCCTTATCTGCAAGGCCATGGAGATTATTATCATGGAACTTATAAACAAAGACATTGGCAACCTTCAAACACTGGACCCCACCCAGTTTGGGTTTGTGAAGGGCCGATCTTGTCTCCTGAACCTGATTGACTTCTTTGAATCAGTCTCCAGAGCCATGGACAAGGGTAAGGTGGTCCACACAGCCTATCTAGACCTTGCCAAGGCCTTTGACACCATCCCCCACTCTGGAATCATATATAAACTTACTAAGTTGGGCATTAATCCCTATGTCACCCAATGGGTTGCTAAATGGCTTACTGATAGAACCCACACTGTAAAAGTAGCCGACTCCAAATCCAGCTCCAGACAAGTGACAAGTGGAGTACCTCAGGGTTCAGTCCTGGGGCCGCTCTTGTTTGGCATCTACTTCTCTGAAGTACAGGTCAACACTAAGGGACTCTGGCTAACAAAGTTTGCAGATGACTGCAAACTGGGAGCCATTATTGAATCCCAAATGATGTGGATACTCTACAAAAGGGCCTTACAGAAACAGATGCTTGGTGCCAGAGCCATGGGCTCAAGCTCAATGCCAAGAAATGTATTGTTATCCCCTTTGGGAAAAAACATGTATCCATGAATTACCATATAGGTGGCAGTACACTAAACACAGAAACTGTGATAAGAGACTTAGGGACACAGGTGGACAGTGGTCTCACCTTCGATAACCACATCGCCACAACAGTCAGGAAATCCTTCTATGTTGCACACCTCATCACGAAGGGCTTTTCATCCAGAAAGAAGGAGGTCATTGTCCCACTGTACTCATCCCTCATTAGACCCATTATAGAATACAACGCCCCATTTGGTATGTACCTCTCAAGACATCTGCAACAACTGGAAAGGCCTCAGAAATACCTCACTAAAAGAATCACAGGCCTAAAGCAGATGCCCTACACTGAAAAACTCCAGCTATACTCTGTCCCATATCGTCTACTCAGAGGCGATCTCTGCTTAACATACAAGGCCATGTCAAACCCAGAGCTGTTGGACATGCTACACTTAAAGAAATCCCAATCCCTCAGAGCTACACGCCCAGGGATCTAAACCTTGTCATCACAATACACAAAACATGCTGGAGGGATAGGTTCCTGACCCAGAGACTCCCAGACTCTGGAATAGATTGCCCATACATGTCAAGCAGAGTGCCTCTTTGGACCTCTTCAAGAGGAACCTTGACAATTGGATGGGAGAAAGGAAATTCACCCCAGGGATCACGTGCTAGACAGGGGTCCAGGAAAGTAAATAATGTGGGAAGAAATAGCCAGGGAATTGTTATGGCTAGGCTTGTGTAGGCCCTAGAGCTGAAAGCCTAGTACCAACCTATGAACCTATGAACCTATAATCCTTGGTTGCAGGTCCAGTAAAAAGGACATCATAAAACTATGGGTGAAGTAAAACTTTTGTCGTGCATGGAGTGCTGAGATTATGCTCTGATACTGGATGCTTCACTCTGCCAGATTTAGAAAGTGTGGCACACCTTCCAATCTTTTAACTCAATCCATTCATCCGCAAACACTTTTACCCACTTTTTCTTTTTTGCACAAGGGGTCAGAGTGTTACTTTAACAATGACAATCATCTTGAGGCAAGGTTTACACCGACAAGGTCAAAAGCAATTGAGGAAAGATTTTTAAATATTGCTCTTACAAACTTAGAAAGTTGAGGGAACAACAGGTTTTGCATTAGCATGTATTTCCTGATGAATATGATGCGTGAAACTTTAAATATCTGTCACTAATTAGTTTGTCAGCAAACCACACATTTTTATATATCTGTCACTAATTAGTGATTTCAGTCCTTAAAGGTTTGTCAGCAAACCACACATTTTCAGAGGCAAACATCTAGATATTATGTGAAAATTATGAAAGTTGGGAGGTAAGGAGTTTGTCAAAAAGAAGTATCTAGCAGATTTTAAAGCTTTTGGTACTTCACAGGGACACTTGGTTTTGCCTAACAGCATTTAAAACTTACGACTTCAGAGGGACAGTTGGTTCTGCCTGCTGTTTCTCTGATAGCACAAAGTGTTTTACCGGATTACCTAATCCTCCCATACTTTAATATGCAATTGTCTTGACAGTACATGTAGCAGATAAAAGTCAGTATACAAAAAATAATGATGGTGTCTATGATCACACCAACTGTGTCTTCAACATATTCACCTCTCGATTGTTTCTTGGCACCCATGGCTCTATACAGTGGTTATGATTGCCATAGCCAGCTTTAGGCAACAGCGAACCCTGCGGTCACTGAGGGCCCCCTGATCCTGGGGGGCCCCCAACCACATCAAGTTATCTTATTGTGATATTTTGCAACATGTCTGTCAAACCAAAAAAAGCTAGTACAGCAATCCTGTATACTTAATAAACCAGGTGGGTAATAATAACTCTTATTTATATCTCCTTCAGAATTCAAAGATCTTTAGTTATAGTAAGAATATTTTGTCAGGTAACAGGTTTCACAATTCCATTAAATATTTTACCACTGACATAATGCTCCCGGGTTAGTTAAACCCTGCTGGTGGACATCTTCTTCACTAAAACAAACAATATAGCCAGCTTTAGGTACCTGCAATACCTGTGGTTGCAGGGAGGGGAGGCCCTTAATCATCCTTGACTGTGTGAGGGGATCCACAAACGCTGCTGTTGTTTGGGAAAAAATGAGGAGAAAAAAATGTATTATTCGACTACACTCTTTATCCTGAAGAGAACTGTGATATGACCCTGTTAGGCTACAGCCGGTAAACACTGAATAAACATGAGCAAGGTAAGCACTAAAGAAATCAGCAGCCCAGAGCGACTGAACTTTGTGTACACCTTGGACTTTAAGAAGAGCTAATGCTTCTGATCTTCAGGGATGCTTTTCTCTTTCAGGGAGTTTTATAAATCCTGGCAGAACACCAGATACTGTAACTCTCAACTTCTTTGATGAAGAATTCTGCACAATACCATAAATAATAGCAGAATAAAGGCTCAAAATTTGGAACACATTTTAAATATTACTGTAATTTTCTTAACAAATTACCAAAATAACACATTTTACATCAACATATATATTTTTGGACAACAAGAAGTATAAGACTCTAATGTCTGGATTTATTTGACTGTTTGTAATTCTGAATGATTTACCAGCAGATAAAACTTTTTTTTTACAAAGAACAGAGCAAAGTTATGATGCAAAATCAGGAAATATCTGTGAAATTAGGGACAATGACTTGTATTCATTTTCTCCTCAGTGAGGTAAATAAAAGTGACTTATTCCTGCTGTTTGATGACCGCTAAACAGCAATCATTGATTTGGTGTGGCAGTACCAGTGCTGCACAATGTACTGCTGTTTGCTGAAATAAGTACAAAACTAGTACTATTGTGAAGTGTGTGTGTCTGTGTAAAAAATCACAGATTTTTATCAGTGCACAGATTCAATAATGCTGGGACACACACATTAATCTTATGGGTATCAGTAAAAAATGCAGATAACAAGTAATTATATTTCAAAAGTAAGGCACAAAATATATCACAGAATATTCAGACACTTACATCTTCAAAGAGTCAGATGCCCCCAACTTTCCAGACTGTATAAATGGATATAGTGGGAGGTCCCTTAATCATCCTTGATTGTGTGTGGACCCTATAAAAGCTGCTTCTGGTTGGGGAAAATGAGAAGAAAAAAAATGCTTTAATTTTCTGATTACCATCTTTAACCTGAACAGGGCTGTGATATGACCCTGTTGGGATAAAACTGGTAATGGCCTCTGCTCTCAACCCCACCCATTCTAAAACCAGCCCTGCTCAGATGTGTGTGCATTGAAAGTTGCTGTAGGTTATGGGGGGCTAGGGATTGTGTCATCAGTTTTCTTTACTTTTCTCACAGACCTCAGCAGTGTACAAAACAGTTACTTTAGCTCTTGTAGGGGCAGTGTTTGTCTAGGAACAATAAATTAGAATACATTTACTGCAATTATTATTTTTTTACCTTTACTCACAATCACACATCAGCCAGGTATACAGGTGGCTGCCTTTGGCGGTTAGGATTGAGGAGGAGGAGGCATGCTATGTATAAGTATATGTACTTCATCAGCTGAAATATATGATGTGTCCATATGAACCTCTGCTTTTAGCCCAATCTAACACCACAGAGATGCATAAGCAGTGACTGTCTTTTGGAGGTGGATTAGGCAGGCAGGCAGTATTCCCAGACAAGATGTGTATCCTCACAACAATTAGTTTTTTATTTTATTGTGAGCTCCTATTTTGTCAGCTTTGAACATTAAGCCTTGGACACAACTAATGTCTTCAGTGAAAGAAAAAAAGACTGAATTTCTTTTTCTTAGTCATGATTTATGTTTAGGCCACTGTTGGATTAAAACATTGGTAAATGCTCTAAAATGCATGCCAAAGCATCTATAACCCCCATTGTGGCTGGGGGGGGCACTATCTTAATTATTTTCTGAATAGTTATCAATGTGCTGTCTTGGTCAAGAAATGTGTGTTGAAAGAATGCAAGGAAAACTAAAGGTAAACAGCAACAGTGAATTTCTTTCCTTAATCATAATTTCTGTTCAAGCCTTCAGTGGATGAAAAAGTTGTGTAAAAAGAAAAATACAATAAAAAGCACATCAGAGCAAATATAAAGTTACTGATTCTTGAGAAAGCTGCAGAGAAAGGTAAAATTTGAGAAGTGGAAGAAAAAAGTAATGCACATCTCCAAGATTGAGAGAAAAAGGAGGGGGCACTGAAAGATGTGTGTTTTGGGTACAGCTGAAACCGTAGGCAGTGCCCAGAGCTCTATTTCACTTAAGTCTAGCCCTACAAATAGAACTGTTGCAATGTATCACTGTTGCAACTAAATGCCAGTAACTGTGAATGTCCCTTTGTGGGATGGCCCAACACAGTGTGTTACATAGACCAGTTGCAATGTAAGAGCATGGCAGCTACGGGTCAGTCTGTGTGTACTACTCTTAAAACTTTTTAGAATGAAGCCCATACCTCTCTCAAGTGTACCTCATTATGAGGAACGTACATTTTGGGCCTTAAAAAGTTGATGCTCCTCAAAGTTCCACACTGAAAGGGTCTGTCACACATTCAGTGTTAGGAATTTTTTTAACTGCTATCCATGCTAAATAGAAAATAATCATATTAATCCAGTAAAAGATTTTTATAAGTAACACATATTTTAACCATCCTTTCACCTTCCTAGTTGAAGTTGTTACTAAGTTGTTAGTATGTGTTCTACATTTTTCTCATTTGTTCCACGTTATGATGGCTAGTGTTCCTCATTTTGGATATGGAAGACTGTGAATTATGGAATGAACTAAAAGGATGGATAGGAGGGGTGGCAGTGACAGGGTGATACTTAGACTGAAAGTGGGGGGGGGGGGTGCTACCACCGGCACCAATGATCAGATACTAGATCAATAATAGCTATACTTTTCCTTTGACTAATTAACAAGAAGTACTATGTCACTACACATGTAATTAAAAAATAATGTAAAAAAATCACTTTACCTTACAGGCGGCTCGTTTCATTCTTCAGAAAAAAAGATATGTTATCAGCGCTAATGGTGTAATTAAACAAACAGTTGTGCGTGTTACTTATTTAAGTAATGATTTACACCTCGGGCTAGCGTGATGGCCAGAGATTATGCCCACATACAATAGGTGCTAAGTATGAGAGAACGCATCCCAAGGCGGCATTTTTGTTGCTCAGTAATTCATCTGTCCCGGTGTCCTGCATGTGGGGAGCATAAGACCGACAGCAGGGCACGCGGACTCCACGCAAAAGGTTCCGCAACCATCAAATTGGAGAATCAAGCAGTGCGAGGCAACAACGGTAAAAGTTGCATCTGACTACCGCCAATGTTTGTGTGTTTGCAGTAACGATACATTAAATTTATTCCGGTAAACTGTAGTTAACAAAACAGCGTATCGTAGAAATGTCACGTTTCCCGCCCAAACTCTCGAGCATAAGCAAGCGTTGTCGGTAGCACTTTCACGTGCCCACAGTCTTATTTTTAATCAGCCGGAAAACGACTCCATTTTTACGAACAGTTTGAGATTATATGTTTTTTTATTTTTTTTGCTTGACTTGCAGTGGTTGCAAGTGTCCCGGCTGGATTGTATAAAGCCAGTTTGCGTCCGATTATCATTATCATAGCGTCCTGCCTACTTGAAAGTAAAACAATCTAATGTTATCATATATTAGGTGTGTGGAATAATGCTACCATCCTTATTCAGATTACCAAATTTGGTAATTTTGACTTTTCAGCCACTGTAAAGTCGAACAATTAAAGTTAAACTTTTTTAGTCAAAATCTTATAGGCTTGTAAAATCTTTAATAGTACTGCTTCTTCGTATTTTATGTTTTCACTCGCATCTGCATACCTCTCAACTGTCCCTGATTTTGACTGAAATTTGGGCTGTGTCCTCCTTAATCCCTCCTAAAACTGGTGACGTTTGAGAAAGACATGGTCAATTGCTCTGACAAGAAGTAGAGTCATAGACTTCTTTTACTTCAGAAAATACATACCAATTAAAGTTCTCCTATTCATTCAAATGTCTCAAGTTCATAGAAATATTTTCAATTTGTCCCTGATTCTGTTCAGATGTGTCCACTCCCCGTTTTGTGTGAGAGCTATGTCTATCAGCATCAGTTATTCTTTGTTTATACTGGAGAGCAGGACTTATAAAATGGAGATTCATATCAAAAAGGAAATAGCTGTTTTAATTCATCTGTATCACATTTCTGACATCATGTAACTTTTAATTTGAGGATTACATGCTCAGGAAAATCTTGTAGGAAGCCATATTAAATATGCACTAATACTGTAAGAGTTCTTTCCAATAGTGGTGAAAAGAGAAACAGTTACTTAGCATTAAAATTTAGCTGGTATCCTCTCAAACACCCAGTAAGCACTGGAGGTATCATTGGACGAGAGGGAGGCACTGACAGAACTGTATTTTCAGGTTTTGTAAGCTGCATTTTGGCACCTCACTTAAGCATTTTTACCTTATGAGTATTCCCTAGTATGAAGCCAGCTGGAAACATCTGGAGTCGTGCTGTTAAAATAAAAGAGGAATTAATGAGGGTACATTCCCAATAGATGTGCAGGAGTGCCAGTTTGAAGGAGATTGGAGACTGTAAAGTGGTGACGGGGGAAAGTGTAGTTAGGCAACATAGAATGGTGGTCTGTAGAATGACATTGGTGATCAAGAAGAGGAGGAGGAGTGTGAGGGCAGCACCAAGGATCAAATGGTGGAAATTAAAAAAGGGTGATTGTGAGGTGGAGTTCAGGGAAGAGTTAAGACAGGCACTGGGTGGCAGTGAAGTGTTACCGAACAGCTAGGTAACTACAGCAGAGCTAGTAAGGGAGACTGCTAGAAAGGTGATTGGTGTGACATCTGGACAGAGGAAGGAGGACAAGGAGACCTGGTGGTGGAATGAGGAAGTACAGGAGAGTATACAGAGAAAGAAGTTGGCGAAGAAGAAGTGATATTGTCAAAGAGATGAAGAAAGTAGACAGGAGTATTAGGAGATGAGGTGCATGGTAAAGAGAGAGGTGGCAAATGCTAAGTATAAGGCATATAGAGAGTTGTATGAAAGGTTGGACACTAAGGAGGGAGAAAAGGACCTGTGCCGATTGGCTAGACAGAGGGACTGAGCTATGTGCAGCAGGTAAGGGTGATAAAGGATAATGAGGGAAACGTACTCACAAGCGAGGAGAATGTGTTGAACAGATGGAAAGAATACTTTGAGGGGCTGATGAATGAAGAGAATGACAGAGAGAAGGCTGGATGATGTAGGGATAGTGAATCAGGAAGTGCAATGGATTAACAAGGCAGAATTAAGGATAGCTATGAAGAGGATGAAGAATGTAAAGGCTGTTGGTCCAGATGACATACCTGTGGAAGCTTGGAGGTGTTTAGGAGAAATGGCAGTGGAATTTTTAACCAGATTGTTTAATGAAATCTTGGAAAGTGAGTGGATGCCTGAGGAGTGGAGAAAAAGTGTTTTGGTGCCGATTTTTAAGAATAAGGGTGATGTGCAGAGCTGTAGTAACTACAGAGGGATAAAACTGATCAGTCACAGCATGAAATTATGGGAAAGAGTAGTGGAAGCTAGGTTAAGAAGGGAGGTGATGATTAGTGATCAGCAGTATGGTTTTATGCCAGTTGAAGAAAAATAAGAGCAAAACTGATAACACCAAGAAGAGTAGTTCCAGAACAAGACAATAGTTAAAAGGTAAGTCCTTTATTAGAAAATCCAAAGCCAGTTGGTACAAAGCAGCAAAATCAGACCAAATGGTAAAAATCCAAAGTCAGTAGGTACAAAACAGCAAAATCAGACAAGCGCAAAACAGTTGCCTGCAGTGAGGCAACTGTTTAAATGAGGATGTTAATTAGTCACATGTTTGGTTAGAGCTGAGTTGCATTAAGAAACAATTGAGACTGTTTTGAGCAAATGAACAGCCAAATAATAAAATGAAACATTAAAATGTGCATAGGTTAAATTGACATTGCATTGTTTGTACATGACTGGTAAACCAAGTGAGTGTTATGATGAAATTAAAAACTTTGCTTGTCCAAAAGGTTTGGATAGAAATACAAATACAAATACAAGTGGAAGTTTAAAAAAAGCTGTGTGTGATCCAAGTGAGTTTGAAGTCAGCAGTCCTGTGTAATATGAGAATCAATGTAGTGCTGTTGTGTTAGCCTTAAAAATAGATGTTATGATGCATATGAATTTGCACTACTTGGTGACTTGGGGCAAGTGTGTTCAATGGGCAAAGAAACAGTGTTGAAAAATAGTGAAAGTAGGATGAGACATGCTATAATCTAGCCCTTCTGAGCTTCAGAACCGAGCCTATACTAAGTGTGCCATTTAACCCCGGCCTGCCTGCATCTAGCTTGAGTTGCCAGACAATCTCCCTGTATTCCAAGGTCGATTCCCAGTCCCCTCCTCTAATGTTAGGGTTCACTTGTTCAAGGATCATGAAAGACAACTTGTAATTGGGACATGTAAGTGAGTGTTTGTTTCTTTTCAATTTTTCCTGAGTTCCCTCTCTGTTTTGAAAGGCACCACAGGTGGTGCAGAGCCCGATATAAACAACCCCTTTTGTTCCACATGAAAAGTGACAGGGGATCTGATACAGGTGTGTCTGGATGCAAGGTAGATGTGGGATTTGTTTGCAATGAGAGGACATTGCTTGCAGGCACCACATTTGAAGGTGCCCTTGTTGTTGTGAGAGTTGTGAGTAGTTGCAATGGGTTTTCTCTCGAAGATGTCTTTGAGGTTTTGCCCCCTCTTCCTCACAAAATTAGGTTTGTCCGGAATGATACTCCTGAAGTCGTCATTGCCAGCCAGTACAAACCAGTATTTGGATACAATAGTTTCAATTTGTTCAGAGTTGTTGGAGAAAGTGTAAATGAAATTCATTTCTTTGCTCTGTTGTAACATGAGGTTGGGGATCTGCACTTGCGTCGTCCAAGCAGTGGGGGTATAAGGAGAGTCCTTTTGGCAGATTTCATCTTTTAGTGAGTTGAGCAAGTTCTCAGGATAGCCTCTTTGGGTGAACATGTCATGTAGATTGTGAGTCTCTTCTAGAAAATCGGAGAGTTTACTGCACATTCTGGATGCTCTTATAAGTTGGCCCTTGACTATGCCCTTCTTTTGATGAAAAGGGTGTTGACTCTCATAGTGTAATAGACAGTTCGAAAAAGTGGGTTTCCTGTAAACCTTGGAGTGTAGTTCCAAGGATTGGGCCTTCATGGTTTTATGCCAGGAAAGAGCACTATAGATTAGATGTTTGCTCTTTGAGTGTTGATGGAGAAGTACAAAGAAGGTTAGAATGAGGTGCGTTGTGTCTTTGTGGACTTAGAGAAAACATATGACAGGGTGCCTAGAGAGAAGTTGTGGTAATGTATGAGAAAGTTTGGAGTGGCAGAGGAATATGTAAGAGTGGTACAGGATATGTACAATGGTAGTGTGACAGTGGTGAGATCTGCAGTCAGAGTGGCAGATGCATTTAAGGTGGAGGTGGGATTACATCAAGGATCAGCTCTGAGCCCTTTCTTAGTTGCACTGGTGATGGACAGGTTGACAGATGAGATCAGACAGGAGTCCCCATGGACTGTGATGTATGCAGATGACATTATGATATGTAGTGATCATAGGGAACAGGTTGAGGAGACCGTGGAGAGGTGGAGATATGCTGTAGAGAGGAGAAGAATGAAGGTCAGCTGGACTAAGACAGAATATATGTGTGTGAATGAAAGGGAGGGTAGAGGAATGGTGAGGATGCAGGGAGTAGAGTTGGCTAAGGTGGATGAGTTTAAATATTTGGGAGCAACAGTTCAGAATGATGGCGAGTGTGGAAGAGAGATGAAGACGAGAGTACAGGCAGGGTGGAGTGGGTGGAGAAGAGTGTCAGGAGTGATTTGTGACAGACGAATACCAGTAAGTGTGAAAGGGAAGGTCTACAAAAGGGTAGTGAGACCAGCTATGTTACATGGGCTGGAGACAGTGGCATTGACAAAAAGGCAGGAGTCAGAGTTGAATGTGGCAGAGTTAAAGATGATAAGATTTGCACTGGGTGTGATGAGGGTAGACAGGATTAGGAATAAGTATATTAGAGGGTCAGCCCAGGTTGGACAGTTTGGAGACAAAGCCAGAGAGGCGAGATTGCCTTGGTTTGGACATATTCTGAGGAAGGATGCTGGGTATATTGGGAAAAGGATGCTAAGGATGAAGCTGCCAGGTAAGAGGAAAAGAGGAAGGCCTAAGATAAGGTTTATGGATGTGGTTAGAGAGGACATGCAGGTGGTTGGTGTGACAGAGCAAGATGCAGAGGACAGAAAGAAATGGAAACAGGTGATCCCCTGTGGTGACCCCTAACCGGGAAAAGCTGAAAGAAGAAGAAGAATATTCCCAATAGATGTAGTGGATTGGTTACTGATATCACAAAAGAATATTGTAAAAGGTTTGCACGATGATTGTTTTGTCATGAAGACAGTTCTGTTGGTTTACTGACATTTTCATGCAAACAGATATGAACTACCCATCTTTCATTGTTAAAAGCATATACTAGAATTTACTAGGCTGCCTTTTGCTAAGAGGCTGCAAGATTGTGCTGGAAAAAGCCATATTCACTGGTATCAACTTTTTTTTAAACAAGAAACATCTTTATTAAATGATCACGTATGACATAGTCAATCTTACATTTATATAAATGAAAATAAACCATACCAACACAATTTCAGTTGCAAACATCATACATTACAAACCATGCTGACACAACTGTAGCTGCAAACATTGTACATTACTTATGATATATCCAGTCATTGTCAGTCAAACATTATGTAGTTCATTCAAATCCTGCCTTCTTTTAAACCTCATTCCTCGGGTCTATATTATAACATCGAATCTTACAAAGATCGAATGTTATAATATCGAACCCGTAATGTCGAATGCTGAAAACAGTGAAGGTGTAGGACACCAAATTCTTTCCCAGGGAAAGAATTTGGTGGGCCGTTGCTGTGGCTTCACTGTTTTCAGCGTTTGATATGTTGGAGCATTACGGGTCGGGTTCAGGTAAGTGTGCGATTGTGTGTAGGTTAGGATTAGGGGCGGGTTAGGTGAGTTAGGGTTAGGGAGCGGGTCAGGTAAGTGTGTGGTTGTTAGTGTTAGGGCGCGGGTCAGGTAAGTGTGCGATTATGTGTAGGTTAGGGTTAGGGGGCAGGTTAGGTGAGTTAGGGTTAGGGCGCGGGTCAGGTAAGTGTGCAGTTGTGTGTAGGTTATGGTTAGGGGGCGGGTTAGGTGAGTTAGGGTTAGGGCGCGGGTGAGGTGAGTGTGCGATAGTGACGACCTTAGGGTTAGGGTCTGGTTAAGGTAAGTGGATAGCTAGTAGTGTATGTAAAGTTTAGTTTAAGTTTAGGTGTAGGATTTTAAGTGTATGTGTGTGGATGGCTGTTTTTTGTGTGTATTTATGCTGTGTGTATGTTTCTCGGAATAGTGATTTTTTTTCCCTGGGAAAAAATTAGCTATTCTGACTGTTCGATGTTTTCAGACTTTGGTGTTTAGGGCTCAATATAATAACATTCGATGTTAGACAACTTCAATGTTATGATATAGACCAACTCATTAAACTCCCAAAAATATGTTCCCAGTTACCTTTTTTCCCCATCACATCTCCATTTGCTGTCTACCTGAGGAAAGATTATTTGGAATCTACATAGGGTATAAAAATATCTATATAAACACTTCCAAGCAAACATTCTAAACCTTCTAGACTTTGTTGCATATTTGGGGAGACATACATATAACCCCCCATTGTTTCTTTGTGAATTGCTTACCCATCTGTCTTCCCAATCCTTTCTAATCTCCTCTGATTGATTCTTATAGTTATCATGCAATATGTTATATGCACTACTAATTTATCCTTTTTTAACAGCAGCTTCTGGTCTAGATTCAATTAAAAACTCTACCAGTGCTGGTCTTTCGCTTAGGGCCCCCCTATTTCTTTCTCTTTGCCTATACTCTGATATCAATCCTTGATAGGGAAGGTAATCTTTGACCTGCAGTCCAAATAAGCACTTGGTGTCTTCCCATTCCAGCACATTTCCCTCTCTAGTTATTTGCTCCCAATACCTTTGTTCATTTCCCAGTTTTATCCAGTAAATTGCAGCCCCCTCTTGCCGATTGTCTGTACCCCTATTTGCAGTCATCCCTGTTGGAAGAATCTCCTTTCTCCATTCCAGTGTTGGTTTAGTTCTTAGAATAATTTCTGCTACTTTATGAATATAATATTCTGTATGATTATTGTTATTCTTCTTAACAGTCTCCATCCAAAATCCCAGTCTCTCCTTGTTTCTTGAGCCCCCCCCCCCATTTCATCAGCATCTCTTTCCTCTTTGAAGTATAGTTTTCTGCTTGTTGTTTGTATAGGAGCCTTAACTGTGCTGCTCTGAAATATCCCTTCGAATTGGGTAATCCCAGTCTGCCTTGTTCTAGTGGAAGAATACACTTATCCCACTTGACTCTTTACATCTTCCCCTCCCAAATAAAATCCTTCAGCTCTTTATTAATTGATATCCACAACCTCTCCACTGGTTGATAAAATATGCCTGACCTGTGTATATGACTAAAGGGACTAAAACATTTTAACTGCTTGTATCCTACTATTGATATCCATATAACAGAGTTTCCATTTTCTCAGTTTTTGTATTATCTTTTGTTTAGTCTCTTCCTACATATCCTTAGCTGCCACACCAGAATCATTTTTATTCCATACTCCTAAATACTTAATTCATTGATATGGATATTGCTGAACCAATTTGTGTGTGGTTACATAATTTACCACTATTGTCTTTGTTTTATTTTTATTAATTTTGGATCCCAAAAAGATTTTAAACTGTCTAAAACTGTTCCTTAACACTGTAATGTCCCTTTCTGGTTTTGTCAAGTATAAAATAATTTCATCTGCATACAGAGCCAGCTTTTCTTGACTACCATACCAATTATATCCTTGAACTGATGAGTCCCTTATTTTCTTTGCCTTTGGTTCTAAATATAATGCAAATAACAAAGGGGAGAGAGGACAACCCTGTCTGGTTCCTCTGCTCAAGCAGAAGTTATTAGAAAGGACCCCACCCACTTTAATTTTTGCCTCCGATCCCTCGTATATCCTAATCAGCCTTGTAATTTTATCAGGGAATGCAAATGCTTCCATTGCTCTGCTCATAAAGTCCCAGCTTACTCTGTCAAATGCTTTCGTTGCATCAAGACCACCATCAACATTGGTATTTTCTTACATTCTGCTTCTGTCTGGATCATCAGTGTTCTGTTAATGTTGTCAAATGTTTGCCTCCCATCCACAAAACTACACTGATCCAGATATATCAATTTTGGCACCACTGTTGCCATTCTTTTAGCCATTATAGACATAAACACTTTATAATTATGGTTTGGTATTGAAATGGGCCTGTATGAAGCTTAATGTGATTGATCTTTACCCCATTTTGGTATTACAGCTACCACTGCTTTCTTTCAGGATGTTGGTACTTTTCTTCTTAAAATACTGTTAAACAAAACCTTCATTTATCAGTTTTTCCCTTTTAACTTACAAAGATCCACAGGAATACCATCTGTTCCTGGGGATTTGCCTGTAGATTGGTTATATATCACCATTTGTATCTCATCTCCTCCTATCCTGTTAGTAATTGCTCCTCCTCCACCTCTAACCTTGGCATATTTAATTCTTCCATAAACATTTCTATTTGTACCTTTCTTGATTTCCATATTCCACTGCTTTATACAGACTTTCATAGAATGTCTGAAATATCTCTGATACTTCTACAGGATCTATTGTTATCTTCCTTATTATAGACTCTCTAAGCTCGGTCACAGCCCTTTCTACTTTCTATTGCTTGAGTCATTGTGCTAAAAGATTTTTGTGCTCTAGACTTATTATGAAAAAAACAGTTGCTTAACAGCAATCTTTCTAAACTCATGCACATTATCAAGGTAATCCCTTATTTTCTGTTTAGCATTCTACAGTTGCTTCTCTTTTTGTTTTGTGAGAGTTCCCCTGTTTTGCAGTACTTTAACATTTTTCAGTCCCTCTAAATAATTCTTGTTACTTCTTAACCATATCTCCCTTTCTTTTTTTTCCTCCATATTTTTAAACTCCACTTTAATTTTATCCCACTCCCTAGCTATATTTTCAGAAGAAATTTCTATCTACTCTAATACATCTTGAATAATTTCCTCTACCAATTCCTTAAATTCCTCTCTTTTCAACAGATGGGTGGGAAAGTGCCAGTGTTTTATTTTCATTTCACTACCCTGTGTTTTTATTTTAGTTATTATTGGTGCATGATCTGAAATAGTTATTGAGTGTGTATCAAGACCTCCAATTAAATGCACATGTTCCTGTGAAATGTAGATTCTGTCTAGCTTAGCCCAGTTTTTGTATCTTGGAGAATAATATGCAAACTCACTCCAAACTCCTAGTACTGAATTCATATCTTCCATGCCAAATATTTTCATACATTTCTTTAAAAATTTACCCTTCTTTGTTTTATATTCCCTTCTGGACCCGCCAGACACATCTTCACTGTTGCAAATCAAATTCCATTCCCCACCTATAAGTAATATTCCTTGCTGAAAGCTGATTATTCTCTCAGAATTTTCTTAAGTTCCATTATGGCAGTTTTCAGTGGAATATTGTCACCTCACAGTAAGACGTTGTCCTGTTCGATTCTCAGCTAGAGCGTCTTCTGTGTGGAGACATGCTTGAATGGGCGTACCTTCATTGAAGATTGTGCATCAGAATCAGCAACTCGGCACGTAAAAATCTACTGCCAATTATTAGCAGACCAGAGTTCCACTGTGGCAACCTATAACCAGGAAAAAGCCGAAAGACACAACATCAATACATGCCAATATAATCCTCCTTCCTTGTCGGTAGACCCTTTATACTACACATCTACCATTATTGTCTTTTTTATTCTCTTCTATCACTATTGGAGCTCCTCTTGCAATTAATATAAGTACTCCTCTCTTCCTTTGCCCAGGTATTCCACTGAATAGCCATCCTGAAAGCCTTTCTTTATCAAATTCACACGTTCAGTTCTTTCCAAGTGTATCTCCTGTAGCATAGCTATTTGCACTCAACAGTTTTTAATATAGTTCACTACACATTTTTTTTTGTATTTATCTGTGAGACCATTAATGTTTAAAGACATAGAAGGCATCATATTCTTGAAAAATTAGTATTTCCACCTTTTATGTATAACAAGTTTTTTGTTAAATGTCTAGTTCCAGCTTTTGTGTTACATGCATGTACTGCTTGGCAGGTTAATCTTTTATACAGTTGTTTTCTTGTCATCTCCACCTGAGGCCATGTCACATTTTACAGAACTTTTTGTTTTACTGAAAACTCTCAAACAAAAATAAAAACACACCCAATACCCCCTAAAATCTATTAACTTAATAATAACACAAGAAAAATGTACATCTTCAAATACTGAAGTTTTAACCTCCTAATAGGAACAAAAGTTCCAAACTGGCAGCTACACACACACACACACACACACACACACACACACACACACACACACGCACGCACACACACACATATACACAAACATGCACATTTCAGATAACCTAATAAGAGTGTATCCATGCCAGTCTCTCTCAGTTAGGAAACTCTTAAGTCCTTACAGAAAATATTTTGTCCAAGACATTCCTCTTTATCAGGTTGTCTGCTAGATACATGAAAACCAAACATAAAAATGCCAATCATACCTTCTTTTTCATTTACTTGCTTCCCCTTAAACATTGTTACTAGATTAAGCTAATGGCTTTAAGCCAGTCATTCACCTATGCAAGAATGGGAAAAAATACACTAATTTTTCTCTAGTCATGCTCTTTTAACAAGTTTTTTTTGCATTGCAGTGCCTACATTTCTTAAAACTTAACAAGGAGAAAGATAGAAGGAGGAAGAAAAAAACAGGAGCATCTATTTTCATTAATATCCCCATTACACTTAAAAATAACCAGAAAAAAACTTTACTTTATAACATGCAAAGAAAATCAAGCACTATCAAAATAGTACTATTAAGAAAAATTGTTTTACTTACAGTTAACTTTCCCATCTTCTTCCCCTGTCCTGAGTATTTTTCCAGAAATTAATGACATGAAGTAGGGCATATGCTTTAGAGTCCCCTACAAGTTTAACAGAGTCCAATATTTCCAGATTTGTTTATTCTGTCATGTTTCACAAATAAAATAAATAAAATAAAATACTGTTAAACAAAACCTTCATTTATCAGTTTTTCCCTTTTAACTTCCAAAGATCCACAGGAATACCATCTGTTCCTGGGGATTTGCCTGTAGATTGGTTATATATCACCATTTGTATCTCATCTCCTCCTATCCTGTTAGTAATTGCTCCTCCTCCACCTCTAACCTTGGCATATTTAATTCTTCCATAAACATTTCTATTTGTGCCTTTCTTGATTTCCATATTCCACTGCTTTATACAGACTTTCATAGAATGTCTGAAATATCTCTGATACTTCTACAGGATCTATTGTTATCTTCCTTATTATAGACTCTCTAAGCTCGGTCACAGCCCTTTCTACTTTCTATTGCTTGAGTCATTGTGCTAAAAGATTTTTGTGCTCTAGACTTATTATGAAAAAAACAGTTGCTTAACAGCAATCTTTCTAAACTCATGCACATTATCAAGGTAATCCCTTATTTTCTGTTTAGCATTCTACAGTTGCTTCTCTTTTTGTTTTGTGAGAGTTCCCCTGTTTTGCAGTACTTTAACATTTTTCAGTCCCTCTAAATAATTCTTGTTACTTCTTAACCATATCTCCCTTTCTTTTTTTTTCCTCCATATTTTTAAACTCCACTTTAATTTTATCCCTCTCCCTAGCTATATTTTCAGAAGAAATTTCTATCTACTCTAATAAATCTTGAATAATTTCCTCTACCAATTCCTTAAATTCCTCTCTTTTCAACAGATGGGTGGGAAAGTGCCAGTGTTTTATTTTCATTTCACTACCCTGTGTTTTTATTTTAGTTATTATTGGTGCATGATCTGAAATAGTTATTGAGTGTGTATCAAGACCTCCAATTAAATGCACATGTTCCTGTGAAATGTAGATTCTGTCTAGCTTAGCCCAGTTTTTGTATCTTGGAGAATAATATGCAAACTCACTCCAAACTCCTAGTACTGAATTCATATCTTCCATGCCAAATATTTTCATACATTTCTTTAAAAATTTACCCTTCTTTGTTTTATATTCCCTTCTGGACCCGCCAGACACATCTTCACTGTTGCAAATCAAATTCCATTCCCCACCTATAAGTAATATTCCTTGCTGAAAGCTGATTATTCTCTCAGAATTTTCTTAAGTTCCATTATGGCAGTTTTCAGTGGAATATTGTCACCTCACAGTAATTCGTTGTCCTGTTCGATTCTCAGCTAGAGCGTCTTCTGTGTGGAGACATGCTTGAATGGGCGTACCTTCATTGAAGATTGTGCATCAGAACCAGCAACTCGGCACGTAAAAATCTACTGCCAATTATTAGCAGACCAGAGTTCCACTGTGGCAACCCATAACCAGGAAAAAGCCGAAAGACACAACATCAATACATGCCAATATAATCCTCCTTCCTTGTCGGTAGACCCTTTATACTACACATCTACCATTATTGTCTTTTTTATTCTCTTCTATCACTATTGGAGCTCCTCTTGCAATTAATATAAGTACTCCTCTCTTCCTTTGCCCAGGTATTCCACTGAATAGCCATCCTGAAAGCCTTTCTTTATCAAATTCACACGTTCAGTTCTTTCCAAGTGTATCTCCTGTAGCATAGCTATTTGCACTCAACAATTTTTAATATAGTTCACTACACATTTTTTTTTGTATTTATCTGTGAGACCATTAATGTTTAAAGACATTATAGAAGGCATCATATTCTTGAAAAATTAGTATTTCCACCTTTTATGTATAACAAGTTTGTTGTTAAATGTCTAGTTCCAGCTTTTGTGTTACATGCATGTACTGCTTGGCAGGTTAATCTTTTATACAGTTGTTTTCTTGTCATCTCCACCTGAGGCCATGTCACATTTTACAGAACTTTTTGTTTTACTGAAAACTCTCAAACAAAAATAAAAACACACCCAATACCCCCTAAAATCTATTAACTTAATAATAACACAAGAAAAATGTACATCTTCAAATACTGAAGTTTTAACCTCCTAATAGGAACAAAAGTTCCAAACTGGCAGCTACACACACACACACACACACACACACACACACACACACACACACACACACACACACACACATATACACAAACATGCACGTTTCAGATAACCTAATAAGAGTGTATCCATGCCAGTCTCTCTCAGTTAGGAAACTCTTAAGTCCTTACAGAAAATATTTTGTCCAAGACATTCCTCTTTATCAGGTTGTCTGCTAGATACATGAAAACCAAACATAAATATGCCAATCATGCCTTCTTTTTCATTTACTTGCTTTCCCTTAAACATTGTTACTAGATTAAGCTAATGACTTTAAGCCAGTCATTCACCTATGCAAGAATGAGAAAAAATACACTAATTTTTCTCTAGTCATGCTCTTTTAACAAGTTTTTTTTGCATTGCAGTGCCTACATTTCTTAAAACTTAACAAGGAGAAAGATAGAAGGAGGAAGAAAAAAACAGGAGCATCTATTTTCATTAATATCCCCATTACACTTAAAAATAACCAGAAAAAAACTTTACTTTATAACATGCAAACAAAATCAAGCACTATCAAAATAGTACTATTAAGAAAAATTGTTTTACTTACAGTTAACTTTCCCATCTTCTTCCCCTGTCCTGAGTATTTTTCCAGAAATTAATGACATGAAGTAGGGCATATGCTTTAGAGTCCCCTACAAGTTTAACAGAGTCCAATATTTCCAGATTTGTTTATTCTGTCATGTTTCACAAATATAATTATTGCTTTGTAATCCAATATTTGTCCATTTCCAAGTTACTTATTTTATTCTCCAAACATTCATGGGATGAAGTAGGGCATATGCTTTAGAGTCCTTTACAAGTTTAACAGAGTCCAAGAAAGCCCAATATCTTCAGATTTTCTTGTTCTATTCCTGTTTATGTCCATCTCCCAAACCCTGTCTCTGCGTCATTTCTAATGAACTCTCAGTTCTTCTTATCAACTCTTGTGCTTTTTTGCCTTTCACAAGCATTGTCCATTGAAACACTGGAAAAGGTTTCACTGGCACAGTCTGTCTGTGTTTTTATTACTAGAAGAACAAGAAGCAGAATCTCCTTCTATTTCTCAGCTCACTTTTAGTTGGGCAAACCTTTTTCCCCCCAACACCTTTATTGAATTATCATTTGTGACCTAGGCAAATTTATATTCATACAAAAGTAATCAAACTATGCACACCGGGAGAGCTATAATTATGCTGTTACTCAATGTGCAGCCATCTTGGAAGTCTCTACTGGTATCAACATTTAAGGGATTTTTTTTTTCTTTGCAAAATGTGCAACTTCAGTGGCACAGAGGGATAAAATCATACTTGCACCCTAGACAAGCTGGATTGATTAATGACCAGAGTGTAAGAGCCTGGCAGGGACTGTGGGAGTAAATTGCCAGTGCTGGCTCAGGCATCCATAGTGGAGGGATGTCGCATGACATACCAAACTGGTAGCTGTCAGTAGAAGGATACATCTGTATGAGTGACATGTAAGTATTATGTTACATCTTGTATTGCAGCTGAGGTAGTTCACGGAGGAGCATGTGCCAAAGAAGCCCAGTATTGAACTCATTGCTTTAGTGAAGCATGCAGAACAGTCACAAGAGTACTAGCGGTTTGGGATACTAAGGCAGAAAAACCTGTTGGTTGCCTGATATAATAGAGGGTTATGACTGAGTCTCTGATTGTAACCGCATTATTATGTGTTCAAGACATGGATCCCAAGAAGTTCACCTCTCAAGTGGAGCCCTCTGTGTAGTGCATGGAGCGCTGTGATTACACTCCAAAATCAGAAAAAAAGATAAACCTGTTATGCAATTCTGTAGCAAAAGACCCAACTGTAACAACTCTATCAAATATGTGTAACAGATGTTACATGTCCCCTAAATGATGTTACTCTCAGATATAAGGGAAGGGATGTTTATTCACTGTCAGTGTTCCCTAAGTTCATTCCTCCTATATCCACATAAATATATAAATGTCAATCTCTGAGGGACTTATTTAAATTAGGGGAGTATTTAAAAACTGGTCTTGATTTTTTTTCAATACTTGCTGTCAATGCAACAGCCCTCATTAAGTGCTTTACTTGTTTTCAAAGCCAGTAAAGCACCTTAGCTTTTTTTTCCCTGGTAACAGGTAATGCATGAAGTAGATAAAACTACAGTATTTGTTACACACTTTGAAATCACTGTCACAATTGGGTCTTACTCTACAGAAGCACATAACAGATTTATCTGTTTCCTAATTCTGGACCATAATCAAGGTGCTCCATCCACTAGATTATTTTTTATTATTGCCTGATATTCACACCTTACAGCACCTTACTCCCTTCTTTTCTCATTTCTTTACTTTAATCAATTTCTCTCCTCTGACTCTCTTTAAATATGACATAACCCTGTTTTTTCTTCCACTTCATATTGTAAGTCTTGTTTATATTATACTAACTTACCTTTAATTTCTCTAAACTGGATACTTTTTTTTAAAAATATTAAATTATTGTCATTATAAGTTGTATTTACTTTTAACCAATATTTTCATGTTATGTCTAATTGGGTATAATTATTTAAACACTAGATATTTTTGTATTATTTTTGAAGATTGTAAAATGATTGTTCTTAAAATGTTTTTGTAATACTTTGGAGCTTTCTCCCTGGACCTTTGCTGAAAACTGGCACCTACCAACTCAGACTTTCCACATAATCAAATGTCAGTCAGTCAATCAATCAATCAATCAATAAACAAATAATAGCAGCAGAAAAGATTAAATTGATGACTGGCAGACATCTGGGAGAAAAATGATAGAGAAAAAATGCACAATGAGAATTTTATGTGCCATCATCTGATTTGCTTATACTGCAGTATGGCTTATTTTCAAAAATTATGACGGCATCCTAAGTGCACCAGAGTTGAAGGGTGTTTGCTGCCCTAATGATAGAGTTCTAGCTGCAGGTACTGAAGAAAACAGCTTAGCTCTCCCAGATATGTTCATCTTATTTAAAAAGCACTGTACTCCAGCTCCAACAAAACTTTCAGCCTTGCTGTGGACAAGCTGTTGGAAGATTGAGGGGCAACTAAACTTATGTGAGTCTTACGCTTTACTGCATTGAAGCTGTCTTTTACTGTTTTACATTCACCACAAGCTCACGTGACTATCTTTTGCTTCAATACATCACCACAGGTTGTTTCAGAACCGTACACCTCTAGCTTGAAGTTACCACCTTCTGTCCAGCTCTGTACCCCCCACAAGCTGTGTCCTCCTACCATTCTTCATAACTGTCGCCCTACAGTAATATACAATGTAGTGAGTCCAGGACATGTGCCTCTAATATAATATGTATTAAAAATGCACATACCCATTGCCTTCTGGCCTTCTTTGAGAAACTGTTTATTATGAGCTGTATTAAACTTGTTTTCAAAGGGGAAGGAAGGGATGTATACCACTTAAAAAAGGGAGCATGGATCCATAATTCTTAACCGTTGTATCTATCTAACAAATTAAAAAATAAAACTAAAGTTTAACACTATCATACATTTAAGCAGCAGTGTCATTTTTTTGTGGGGGCATATATAAATCAAATGGGAGCTTACATGAAGTTAGATGTTTTCATTTATATATATATATATATATATATATATATATATATATATATATATATATATATATATATACACATCTGTTATGTGGTAAGTGAGCTTGCCCAGAGGGCCCTTTTCATCCATCATGCCAGCCACAGGCACATAAAATACTGAACTCTAAAGTCCACATAATAAAGTAGCGTTACACATCAGTATACTCAGACCTTAGCGGGTAGCATGTTTGCTTTATATAGAAATTGCAGTAGGTAATAGGTAGCAGCTGACTTTCCTGGAACTAAGAGGTTTTAATAAAACACATATGCACTAGACAGAGGTATAAATAAAATAAAATTAGTTCCAGATTCCAAAAGAACTGATTATTAAAAGTAGATCCCATACACAAAAAGGAAACTGTTCATTGATGTGCTGACAGCACCATACCACTTCTTATCAATGCATCAGTAGAAGGATGTATTTCAGTGTAAAGCTGAGTGGAAACACGTTGCTGAGCTCAGTAATAAAGGTGGTGTGCCTGCTATTGAAAGATATAGCTGTTTCTTTAGCCCTTCACATTGCATAAGTACAACATAATGCAATTCAGAAACATTCAGTGCTATGAAACAGTTGAGAATGAATCACTGGTTCTGATCCACCCTAATATACATGTGTGTACTTACTAGTAATGGGAAAATGACTACACTGTTTTTCAGTAAGTATAAGCATATGTACTGCATAGTTCAGAAATGTTTAGAGTGGGTACAATGGACACGGTAGCTATATAGGTATAAGTATAGGTACATGAACTGGGCAAAGTGTTGTGCAAAGATGATCATAATAATGTGATGGCAGCAGTGAGCATAACTAGGCTTTGAGGTACAGTCTACACATGTATTTATTTTTCCACTATTTTTAGGCCTCTAAAGTCCAAAACAAACCTATGGCTAACAACACAACTATAATGTCTCATGAAACATTGTGTCGAAGCCTGGATCCGCTGAAAGCAGTACCATACTCCAGCCCACAGAGATAGATTCTTTCTGCTCCATAACCTAACCAAAAAAAAGCTATCTGACAATATAAAGCAAACCATTGCAGAGATGAACAAACCACACTACTAGAAAAAACAATTATTTCTCTAAACATGTGACACAATTAACAGGTAATTAAATAAATAAAAGTAACTGTTCAAAAACTTCCCTCAAAAATTCTCAGTTCCCATTTACTTTGACAATCTTCTCACTTAATTCTGTTCATCTTCTAATACTGCTAAATGAAGGTATCCCCGCCAGCCTGAATCTCACAAACCCTTATTCTTATACACCCCATTTACTTTTGACATATAATGAAAACAAACTTCAGAAACTTATGGATGCATTTTCATTTGATGCCCCTCTAGGAAGTGATGACCTATATCACTGGTTCTTATCCCTCAATAAAGAACACCTGATTTGTCATTGCAGCATATCTGTAATCTGTCACTATGCCTAAATTTTATTTCAATAATCTGGAAATATCAAAATTATTCAAGTTCTAAAAGTTTCTTTTTGTGTAAAATGCATTTATTAAAATGTTAAATGTAATAAGCAATTCAAAAAAGTACAACAAGAATGGTGAAAAATAAAATAAAAAATATGGAATTACCTGTATCTAAGCTCAACCCTAACAGTAACACAACTATGTACACTATATACAAATTAAATTGTGATAAGACTGATAACAAGAAGGACTTCTTTAATTAAGTAAAGAATACTTCTAAAAGGGGAAAAATATGTATAATGAAAGAAAATCCCATAGTTTATAGTCTGAAGTAGCTTTGAAGTAGTTAATATGTCAGATGCAATTTTAAATTGCATTTAAATTTAGCTATGTTAATATTTTTAACAGTGTTTTCCAATTTCGTAGATTCTTACCATATTACAAGATTGAAGTAGTGCTTAGGTGAAACTTGCATTGCTATGATGTATTTAAGTGGCATATTTATTTATTTATTTTACTTATTGCATTTGTTTACTTGGAAAGTCTGACATGCTTGGGGAGAAAAGCTCCACTCAAAATTATGTTGGCAATAACAAATGCAATGCAATGACAACATGCAAAACACAGAATGAATGCAAATATCAGTACAACAGTACTTTAAAAAAATCAGAGTACAGGGGTTGTGTAGGGTAATCTAATATTATACAAAGAAGCAGATGGAGTTTGATTTTATACTGACACATGAGTTTGTGCTTATGTAGTACTTTGTCATAGGCAAGTAGTGAGTTAGTTGTGCATCCTGTAATTAGAATAATTTAGGTTTGTGGAATATAATGACATCAGAACAGCAGGTTAGCTGTGGTTAGAGATTATCAACTATGTGGGAAAGGTGTAACATGTAATTAGGAGTGGTTAGTAAGAGGAGATAGATTTTAAGATGCTAATGTAATGGAGTTTAAGTACCATAACAACATAACCAAGATAAGAAATGTGGAGTATATAATTAAGTTAGTATATTAGTAAAGTGTGATCAGGTTTAATAATTTTAAATTGAGAGAGTTTTGGGAAATATATAGTTTGAGTAAAGAAAAATACATAATTAATATGAACAGATAGTTTCTGTGTTCATTTGATGGGGAAAATATATAGGATTGTCAATTACCATGGGATGTCTATCATACCAGGAAAAGTTTCAAAAGTTTCTAACCCAAGCTGCCCCTTTGACTTTTGACCTACCTCTGTTCTTTCCTTCCTACACAAAGTTCTGGAAAAGCTATTTTATTCTCAACATTTAGAATACATTCAAAAATGCAGGCTTCCATCTAGAAACACCAACATGGCTTATCAGCAGGAAGGAGCACCATCACTACTAGATGATGGGAACAAATGGGTGACATTCTGATGAATATAGCTAAAGGCTACCATACTAGGTCCATAGTTACAGATCTGGCCAAAACTTTTGCTCTTGTCAATTACACCCTCCTTCTCAGTTTCCCAGTAGCTGATGGCCTAAACCCAAAAGCCTTAGACAGGTTCAAACACTACCTGTAACTGAGGTACTTCTGTGTTAAAGTTTTCTCAGTGTTCCTCAAGGCTCTAGCATTGCTCCCCCCTTCTTTCTTTTCGTCAACTAACACTATCAGCTGATCTTTCCAGACTATCAGTTTTAGTTTTTGCCAAAGATTTGGTTATTTTTGAATGTAGATAATTGCCAAATTAACTTTATCCAGATCTAAAGATGAAATTGTCTCTTATATGCAGCATTGATTAGGCCTATTATTTTATACAGTGTTTGCTTTGGGATATAGCTCACTAGACATATCGAACAACAAGAATGACCCCAGAGGTTCCTAACTAAGAAGATCACTGTCTCAAGAACCCTACGCTAGCATGAAAGACTAGAAGAACTGTCCCTTTATTTAATAGCTCATAGTTTCTTGAGCCTTGGCTTCTGTGCAGTTAGACACCCAGTTGTCCATGGTCTCCTGTATCTTCACAAATCAAATAGTTCAACAAATACCAGATGCCAGCATCTAAATCTTTACCAGCAGATAAATAAAACATGGTGGAGAGACAGGCTTAATACTCAGCACCAGCCCCTTCTGCAATAGAAAATGCAATACTTTCTCTTGTGAAAAAGAGAAACTATTAGTAGAAATGGAATATTTCTCCCTCCATCAGAGTATGGTATTCACCTGTTTGTAGCCACTTCTAAAAAGAACCTGTCATCTTTATGAACAATCTCACACAGAATCTGCCAATTTGTAATACTTGCACCAAACAGCGAACATCATTCTTCAATTTTGGTCAAGCAAATGGCAGCAAGTATAACAAAGAAGTTTCCTTTTCATAGGCTCCTTTCTTTGTAAAATACTTAGATTAGTGTCCTTTCCCTTCCTTACTGCATGTCTGTTTGTTTGTCAGAACTGATACCAACTTAGATCCAGTCCTTTCAAAACTCCTTGCATATATACCCCTTGCAACAAGCCTACTTAAAGAAATCATAACATCTCCCTACTAGCCTCAAATATTTGGAACCCACTACCCACCACAATCAAGAACAGCAACAACAGCTGAGAATTCAGATGTGTCTTTAATGAACATCTTAAAGAAAGTGACAAATGGAAATGACAAGCAACTGCTCAGCTTAAACCAACAACATTTCAATTTCTAATTTAATCATTGAATATACTTTCTCTGAAATGTCTCATTGCCGTAATTCTTTCATAAAGAACTCCCATTTCACACTTTCTTTCATCCCTTTTTTTCATTAATCCTGCTACCTTCCCGCTTCTTCTATTATGCCTTCCCTGCCAGTGATCTATATTCCCTCCTGCAACTTCCAGCACCTCTCTACAACTACATGACACTTTCTGCTATTAACTTCTAGCTCTACTGCAAACTCCTCCCCTTTGCTCATGTCAAATATTGAGGCATACTTTTATATTTTAACTATATTTCCACACTAGATCTTCTATTATATATTCGATTCATCATGTCAAAGCAATATATTATTTGTTTTATTGACCAGATTAGTCCTACTAGATTTTGTAGCCTAATTTTGGGAGAGTTTGGTAGTGTTCATACTGATTTACACTGAATAGGGGGCATTTGGCCAAGACACCAAGAAAATTCCCCACCCTTTTTGGGAATTTTCAAGATGGCAATGAGTCAAGATGGTGTTAGTGAGGAAATGAATGCCTGGATCATAAATGAGCAGCTTCAGGTTAGAGAACATGAACCTGGTGGTGCTGATGCAGTTGTTTTGACTAAGCTTTGCAAGAAGCCTGAGACAGACAATAGCATTCTGAGAACTGAGGTTGTAGATATATCATTTATGTGGAGTTGGATAAAAGACAAAGTAAAACTGCAGCATATCTAATAGATAGCAGTGATGATGATGATAATGATGGCTTATTTGAGGGAACACTCAGTAACACAGACTTGTTGAATCAATCAGTACCTGAGACAAGGCATGGTGGAGGTCATGCAAAAAAGCAGATAAAATTATACATGTGCCACACCGATGAGTTCTAATGTTTCTTTATAGCACACAGTTTGAAACAAAAAAATAAGGCAGTTTTTCAATTCTGTTGAAGCCGCACATGTTTTTTCTAGATTCAGATGTGATACTGCTGGGTCTGGTTGCTACAAATTTGAGAGCTATTACTCATTTGGGTAAGAAACTATTCTTTCATGTTTCTTCTGAATCTGCATCTTTTATGTATAGCATTATGATGAACTTTAATAATAAGAGTCTTTGGTGTCATGGGTGAATTTTAAAACATATGAGTTTGGATCTGTTTTGAAAAAGAAGGCAGTTTGTGCAATTTAGCTCTCCAGTGACTGAAAGAGACTAGGTAAAGCAAAACATTTATTATATGTGTGAAGCAATGACTTTTATAAGAAATGTGGAATGGAAGTTGGGAAGTAGGCATGATTCTGTTTGCAAAACATAATATGATTATTCATCTAACTGGAATTGTTAGAACTGATATTATATGAAAGAACAATATGTTATGGCGATCTACTAAAAAGCAATGTTGTTTTTGTTTGGAAGAAATGTAAACAATGTGAGAATGTGAGTATATGAGTGCTACCTGTAAGATTGAATGTAGAAATGTGAAAGGCAATGATCGGAAAGTGGATGAAGTGAGCATTCAGATATTGAATAGGTAAAGGATGTTGATACTGAAAGTAAGGAATTTGTACAGAGTGAAGAGGTTGAAAAGGAAGAAGAGTGGGGGAAGCAAAAGAATATGAAGGAAATTGTAGTATAGGAGTAAGGGTCAATTAAAGAAAAAGAAAGTAAGAGACCAATATAAGAAAAAATAAAAGCCAAGGGGCATCTGTCTAATTCCTTCCATTAATGTGAATAGTATTAAGAATGTTATAAGGGATTTACTGTGTTTCAATGGATTAGACAATAAGAGTGATTTATTTACAAAATAGGGAGGGGGAATATTAGCTTGGTATGATCAAATTGTTTGGTAAGAAAGAATATTTGATTGTAATACTTATGTTTGAGGATTCTGTCAAATGGAGAATTAAAGCAGTGACTGCAGTAATAGGTTCATAGGTAATTACTAAGCCAGTAACACTGCTGGAGAAGCACTATTCTCCAGCGCTATAGCCAAATTATGGAACACCTTTCCCCCACAATAACCTGTCTACCATCATGCACCCACTTCAAAGCTTTACTTAAAGCGCACCTAAAAACATGCTGGCTATGCCCTTGTAACTCTCCCCTCTAACTTCTCCCACTCCATCTACCCTCTACCTCTCTTCCACCCCACAAACTATCTTTGATTACAGCAAGCTCTGATACTTCCATGCCTATCTACTTATTATATGGCAGTAACTTCTTATTGTACCAATTGTTAATATCTGCTATGACTTCGTGGATAGAACAGATGCTAGTTGTCTACTGAATGTACTATGTTCTTCATCTGCAACTATGTTTGTAATATTTTAATTGCTAGGATTCTTAATCTGTAACTATGTCTGTAATATTTGTGGAGCTTTTCTCCCCGGGCCTCCTCTTAAAATGAACCTGTGTCCAGTCGGACATTCCTGGTCAACAAATGTAAATAAATAAATAAATAATGACCCCAGAGGCCTTTTTAAACTTAGCCATGCTTTCCAAAAGTGAGAATCAAACTTTGTACCTTGCCTTTGTAAGGTAAACACCTTGACCATTAAGTAAACCCACCATAAAGGCAAAGGTGGGTAAAATAATTTGTGACTATAGGAAAGTAAAAGTTATAGGTCAGGTAAAATGTATGTATATCATTTGGGCAGGGGGGGGGGTAATTCTGAGTTAAGAAAAAGAGGTAAGGATTCTAGAGGAAGAAAATATAGAAATATTTAAAAAAGCTGTTTCTGCAGTTTGTATATATAAGAAAGAAGAGGAGAGAACTGAGGACAGAGCATGTGGTTCAGATCAAAGATCTGGAGATAAAAATGGAATTACTGTATTTACAAGTATTTCAGATCATCTGGTGGTTCAAGCAAGTATTACAAGTGAAGAAAAGGCTGCAGAAAAATTAAAGATGTTAGAAGTGATTTCACTGTGTTAGTCAATACCATGCTGTAAAGTGATTTTATTGTTAATCATGAGGGTATTATATAATTAGAAATAATGTATAATTAGCGACCATAGGATGGGTAAGGCCAGTCTATAAACAAATGGGATAGGTTATTTTGAGCACAAAAAAGGAAATTGGTTAGGCTTAACATGGCCTGCAAGGGCATCGGGCCTAGTAATTATGTATGAACCTATATTATATGTATAATGTAGATAAATGGTATGTGTGTATATATACTTATGTAAATTATATATATATATTTATGGGTCTACTTCATTTCACTGAAAACTCATTTCACTGAAACTCAGTTGCCTGTGCAAAACTCACTGAAAGCTCACTTCACTGAAAACTCATTTGACTGAAACTTATTTAGCTGAAAGTTATATATTGCCTTTTTCCCACTGTAGTGTGATCCTGGAGTTAGTATATAAAGTAAGGGGGAGTGTGGGGGCACAGAAATTACCTCACTTGCAAGTACTCTCACCAACTACCACCCCTATCAAATGGACCTTTTGCAGTATGAAAAAAATTAAAACAAACACATTTAGTGGTGTGCCTACAAAGGCATTGCTATAATCACATTTTTATTGCGTAGATGTGTTGGTATACTCAGACCCTCAATCTTAACTTTTGTGCTTGAAAAGGTTATTCTTTTTCCATTTGAACCAGCTCATCAGGCTGAATTGAGGTTCTTAACATGGGAGACTGCTTTACTCATTCTTCTGACCTTTGCTAGGAAAGTGTCTGACTTACAAGCACTTATGATGAGTCAACCATACCTCATTTTTCACAAGGACTGGGTCTCTTTGAGAACTCACCCCTTTTTAATGCCTAAAGTGGTCTCAGGGTTTACCTGGAGCCAGACTGTTAATCTCCCTGTCTTTTTCTTTTAACCCAAGAACAATGGAGAAAATATTCTTCACACTCTGGATGTCCCCAGGCAGCTCAGATGCCACCTAGACAAAACTCAAGTTTTCAGGAAAGCTGATCAACTGTTTGTCTCCTATGAAGGTAACAGAAGGTAGCAGACTATTTCCAAATGGTTGCCCTATGTTATTGCCTTTTATTAAACTTGTCATATTAAGCCACTTCCAGGCCAGATTAGGACCCATTCCATAAGGGGCTTGGCTTCTTCAGAGTTTTTTTTTTTTTAATAGGTGTACTCTAGAGACATTCTAGGAGCAGCAGCATGGTTCTATGTGCATACTTCTACAAAGCACTACAGATTAGATTATTTTTCCAGGTCCAGAACAGGCTTTGCTTGGACCATTCTCCAGGGGTTGCTGGATTCTTAGTTTATTTTCTTCTTTCCTTCTTAGTTTCTAAGCTATGGTGATCTAGCCAAAATAGCTTGGGCATCTGCAACAGTAATCTAAATGTTGAACATAGTATAGTTGTTTAAGTAAACTGTCAATAACAATAACTGTCCTAATAGATCACAGTTGCAGTAGCCGCCTATTGTTGGGTTTGTTTGCCTCCCTTTTTCTAGACAAAAAGTCTCTAAGGAAATTGGAGCTCTAATTAATGTAGAGTTCCATGAGCCCCTGAAGAGTGTGTGGAAGATGTCCTAAAATGTTGAAAGCTGGATAGGACCCAAATAGCTTTGGGTTCTGCAACAGTGATCTGTCAGAACATTTATTGTTATGGTAGGTTTACTTACAAAACTATACATCCTTTGTTACATTATAATCCAGGACTGAAGCATCAGCTAGGAGTGAAACTGATGACACTAGAGTAGGAAAAGAGGTGTTGATCGCACTTGAAATGGACCACCAGGGCAGTGGCAGGGTCAAACAGAAAACTGGTGTGTATTTCAGTAGATCAGACTTCAGAAGATAGTAAGTAATGTTTCTTCTCTACAAAAAAATATATTGAAAGGCACAGATGAGTGCAGATACTGAGAACAATGTATTCCACACATATAATAACTCACATAAAATATTAAACTAGGATGAATACAATCCCCAAAAGTTTAAAATGATTAGCGCTTTTGTCTGATATTATCAAACTTTTTTCAGAAAAAATAAATTATCATGTGACAATCTTTTACACTATATAGTCATGTGATCTGGATTTGAAACCTTAAAGATTCTTCTCTACAGAGCTTTGATCAGACCACAACATATGTACTGTATGGAGGTCTTGAGGAGATACAAGGAAGCAAACTTCAGACTGCTAGAAGACATCCATAAAGCCAGTAGAAAGATGCATGAGATGGAAGGCAGAGGGTATAACCAGAAACTAGAGCTCTTATCTCTAGACTCCAGAAGAGATAAAAATGTATGCTATTGATGCACAAGGTCATGTCAATGAGATGTGAAGGCTCATTCTGTTTAAGAAGGAGCAAGTGAGGAGTGGCAGAGGCAGCAGACTGTAGGAGATGAATACGCCTTGAATCTCTGAATGCATTTCTTCACTGAGGGTAGTAGATCATATAGTGCCCTGTCTGAAGAGATATTGGAAGTGAAATCCATAGATGCATTTAAGAGGACATGAGATAGGTAGAGAAAAGGTGATGGAAAAGTTTTGGGTGAAGGAGATGTAGGGTGATGTAGAAAGTTAAATGCACTTAGAGAGCAGACTGGATTGGCATATTGTCTCCTTCTTACATAAAGTAAATTTAATATCATAACTAGGGTGGGGGAGAGGGCACAGCTATCCCAGGTGCAAAGTGCCAGGGGGCATGATCAGCAGATTACTATCAGTCTTCAGTGCATTGCTGCCATATTGGATTTGTGGCCAGAACTGAAGGGTTTAACACTGTGCATGTGACATACACTGTGGCAACTGCTTACTACAATTGTGGCAATCAGTTTTCTACAATTTAAAGAGAAATAAAAGCTTTTTTCCCCCTCCTTGGTAAATAATATAGTGTAATTTCCACCTGTGCTCACCGTTCTTCATGATACTATGTTGTTTAACAGTGTTCTTGTTTGGCTTAGAAATTTAAATATGCCCTTCTACCCTTTTTCAGGCTTGTGAATATTATAGTCCAGAGAGCAGTGCCCTTTCAGTATCAAATTTTGCTCCTCCTACATCTAGCACTCAGCTGCTCTTCACACTTTTTTTTTTTATTGAGTAGTGCAGTGATGAGAGCCTGAGCCATGCTTCCAGCTATGGAAAGCTACAAGTAAAAGCCAAGGCTTAAATGGTAAGTTCAAATGATTACCTACTGCACACTTACCAGGCTAGAATAACTGGTTTGCCATGCTTTAATATTATGAATAATGATAGTAATTTTAAATCAAGCAATTCTTTTTCTACTGCATGCAAAATTATATTCTTTCTTTTTTAATTAAATTTTCAATAGAGTTTTACATCACTGTATTGGAAAAGAAAATTAGCTAAAGTAAGTCATTAAGCAGAACCAAAAAAAATGTATAGTGCAGTTTAGTGGTTATATTCATCATATTTTAGAAATGCTTTCATTTCGAAACCTAACTGAAGGCTTTGTTAACAGAATACACAGAATAGACCTTGATTGAACATATAGTACATATTTAAATGTTATGTACTTTGCAAAAAAAAAAATAAAAATGCATAATAAAAACATTTCGTTGCAGCTGTGCCTGTATAAAGTAGAGCATTATTGTATGTTAATCTTAGTAATTTCAAATGGTAAATTGTACATTAAGTGCAGAACAATTATGTTAATATGTGTGTAAAATTCTGAACAATGCTGAGGCATTTTGACTTTTCCTTATTCTTAATCCTTTTTTATTTGGCATAAGCTTGCGCATCTTACAAAATATAGCATCTGGACACATAAAATGATATCATTTAGTTCACGTATTTGTTCCTTTGTTTTAAATTACCACTCTGTAAGCATTGCAGTAGGCCATTTCATCATTTTACAGAAACTGGACTCATCCATTGCCATGCATTAAATTTAGGCCACAGACTCTATATAGTCTTGTAACACTGAATGCAGGCATTGACAGTTTTAAGCTTATTTTATTGTATATTATTTTGTTAACCAGGCAGATCTCACTTTGCCTGTGACCTGCTTTCAGGAATGGAGACTGACTGGAGAAATTTGACCTGAACAAATGGTAAGTGCCAACAGATGGTCATCGTAGTGTTCACTGTTGCAGCCCTTAGTTTTGTGATTTCTCCTGAAGGTAGCTTGACTGTCTGGCTCAGGTTCCAGAGCTTTATATTCATACAGGGTTTCAGTCGAAGTCCTCCCACCAAGATCCGAAGTATCAGTTGAGTAAGAGTTGCCTTGATGGGCACGATCTTCAGATCTTTCTTGTCATGTAGTACTGCATACCGTATTTTCCAAAGTTTTGTTTGTCAGTTGAGCAGCTTCTAAAAGCCTAAGAAGTAGGTCATGGAGGATTTTTTCTTTTCTTCTTCTTGCTGTTGTTGCTATAGCTAATGTCTGATTCTGAAACAGAAGTTATTGTAAATGTAAACAACAGCAGTGTGTGCTAGAATCAAATTCCCCACAAAGACTTCCACAGTCTGTGTGTGTTCTGCATTCACCAAGAGCATGGCTTGGACTCCAGGCTACATTGTGCCAGTTTTACTCTGAGAACAATCTGGAGAAGACTATAGTTTGTACAGGAGTTTGCATCCAAAAAGAGTGTATGTGCCTGGTTCTGTGCCACCATGGCATGTGCCAAGACCTGTGGGAACTTCCTGCTGAAAAAGAAGTATTCTGCCAGGAGATATAAGGAGAAGTATTGTGAGTCTAAGAACATCCTAATGAATAACTCAGGCCTCACTAGGTCTAGAGATTCTAGGTGTAGAGGCATTTTTGCAGGCCCTATCCTCGGAGTCAGACTGAGCCCAGGTCTCTGGTGCAACTGCTTTGCCTGCTACCATGCCTTAGGCATCTTACATGCCCTCCCACATCAATGTCTATGCCATACCTGACAGAAGGCTTTCGGAAGGGGTCCAAATGAAGAGGTGATAGCAAGCAAAGGAGAGTAGTATTGCTGAAACTGAATTTGTCCTCAAGTCTTGGTGAGTACCTTCACAAGGTAAACCCTGTTTTTCACAAAATCTCAGCAAGATGACACTGATATATGGACTACATTTTATATAGCATATATCATGGACAGAAATAGGACAAAAACTAAAAAAGATAGCTGGGTGCACAAGACCCAGGATAAAAAAGTGCCCAGTCCTGGTAGGTGCACTGTTGCCAGGACTAGAAAGAATGACTGTGTAGAATCCTCAAAATATGGAAACATTCCTACAATGGGGCCAGGCCAGGCCCAGGGGGAGGATGACCCCCGTGTTGTAGAAGGAAATAGCAGTCCACAAAAATCACAAAAACTGATAGGCCAAAGAAGAGCCATAAAGATCATACAGTGGACTACTGAGGGTAAGAAAGAAATTATGTATTGTTACTATTATGCAAAAAGCCCAGAATTTCCAGACACAAGATATACAAAACAATTAAGAGAGAAATTAGAGGAAAGAAAAATACTTCCACAAAAAAAAAAAAAACTGTCAGAAGCATCAAATAACAATTTCTGTTCATTAATACAACAGATTTGTGAAAAACATTATGTAGACCAAGAAACTTTGATCTGTTTGGAAAAAGAAGCATCTGAGGAAGTGCGAAAATATAAAAAACAAAACCTAGAGATTTTTGAAAAGTATAAAAAAGAAATTTGGCCATGGGAAAGAAAGAGAAATTTGATATGGTGCAATATTTATGCAAAGTCGAAAGCCAAATTAATCAATGCAAAAAAGGCAGCCCCAAATATATTTGAAGAGAAATATAGGCAAAGGCATCCAGATATGGAAAATTTGACAATAAAAAAATAATATCACAATGAGGGAATGTAGAAAAGAAGATTAGCAAAATAGCATTTAAAAAATAGATGTTGAAGTTATGGAATGCCTGCAAGTGAAGGATTTGGTGGGTGTAGAAGTTCTAACACATGTTACATCACAGCATGATGGAATGAGTCCCCAAAGTAAGGAGAAATAGGAAGATCAGGAGACATCTGAAGAAGAAATATGGACATGGGAAAGGAAAAGAGATTTAATATGGTGTAATATTTATACAAAGGAGAAAGCAAAACTAATCAATACAAAACAGCAACACCCATTTGAAGAGAAATACAGGCAAAGAAATGCGGACATGGAAAACTTTACAATACAAAAATAAGAAGGCAAAGAGGAAAAGAAGATTAGTGATGGAGAAGTTAAAGAAATAGAAACTGAGGTTATGGAGTACCTGCAAAGTGAAGGATTCAGTGTAGAAAATCTAAGTCAGAAAACACCACAGTAGGATAGAGCAATGGACATCCAAATTAAGGAGAAACCAGTGGAATGGGAAGCAACTGGTCAATTGCTATATGAAGACATTTTGGAGCCTTCCACAAGTAACCAGTATAAACATTTACTTGATGCCGGACAGCAAGGGAAGGAACAGGAAACTGGGGCAACTCTGACACAGTTAATGATGAGGAGTGATAGGCCAGGGATTTCCCATTTGACAGAGCAACGGATGACACAGGATGAAACTGAAGAGTATGTGCCAAGGGAATACGCTATAGTATTTTCTATAGAATGCCCGCAGGAAATGGAGAACAAAAAATGTGCACTCAGTTTAGAAGAAAATAAGCTAAGAGAAGAGTTCCTTGATTTAATGAAGATAGACATATTAAGGTCAATGAAAGAAATATGCTGCAGAAGGTAAATAAAACTCCAAAAGTTAGAAATTTGATAAAACAAATAAACACAGTAGATAAGACTGTCCATAGAGATTCATGCAATATAACAGAAGTAACCAGGATATATTACTGTGCGGCTAAATTAATAACAGATAAAATTCTAGCACAAGAAAACAGGGTAGTAGGGGAAATGAAGGGGAGAAATCAAATACCATCATGGAAGTATCGAATAGAGAAAACTATAAAGCAATTAAGACAAGAAGTGCCACTGGTAGAAGAGTATAGAAGAGGGAACAGATTAACAAAAATACTCAGAAAGATAGATGTGATAAAAGCAATGTTCAGTATTATAACGTATTAGGATTTATCGTGCACTATCTCAGATAATAAACTAAAAATATCAGCACAGGCAGAAAAACTTGGAAGATACATAGATAAATATAAAGGAAAAGTACAAAATGAGCAATTTATTGATGATCTAAAAAGTTTTATAGAGAACTGGAAAACAAGGTAAAAGGAATTGAAAGACCACCAAAAAAGAAGAAATAGATTCATTTTGGAGAAGTATTTATGAAGATCCTGTGGAACATAATAAAGACGCTAACTGGATAGAAAAAATAAAAGAAAGAATAAGAAGTTCAAAGGTACAAGATATGAAATGGGGTGAAGTAACAACCAGCGAGATTGAAACAAAGTTAAGAAAAGTGTCTAATTGGAAAACTCAGGCCTAGATGCTGTACCTAACTTCTGGTTAAAAGTATTAACATCTTTGCATAAAGATTTAGCCATGAGTAAGAACTATATATGTGCACACCCCGAATAAACACCAATCTGGCTAACAACAGGAAAAACAATGCTCCTGCTTAAGAGCGAACCTGCAGGCTACCCTAAAAATTATAGACCAATAACTTGCCTTCTGATGATGTGCAAACTATACACTGGAATTGATGCCACAGAGTTTATAGTCATTTAGAAGAAAACTCAGTTAACGCAATAGACAAAAAGGGCAATAAAAGAAAGTAATATGGAACAGAGGATCATTTGTTAAATAAAGTCATAGTGGAAAACTGTAAAAAGGGAAATAATCTAAGTATGGCAAGGATTGACTACAAAAAATCATTTGACAGTATCCCACAGTCATAGATAAAAGAGTGCTTAAAATGTATAAGATACACCTTACACTGATAAATTACATCACAGTGACCATGAAACAGTGGCAAACCACTTTGCAGTTAAGCTGTGATAAAGGACAAATTATTATTCCAAGGATAAAAGTCCAAAGGGAGATATTCAAGGGTGACTCTCTGTCACCATTGCTCTTCTGCCTTGCCCTTAACCCATTAAATAACAGATTAGGTCATGGCTATAATTTGGCTCCCAGAAAGCAACAAAGCATAAAGACTTCTCATCTTCTATTTGCTGATGATTTAAAACTGTATAGCTCATCAAATGAGGAACTGAAAGCACAACTGCAAGTAGTCAAAAGTTTTTCAGATGATATAAAATGTCATTTGGTCTGGATAAATGTGCAAAAGCAACCTTTAAAGCAGGAAAGCTGCAGCACCAAGAAAACATCAGTTTGGGACAACAATGTGATATAAAGATTTTTGAGCAGGAGGGAGTGTATAAGTATGTGGGAACTGGTGAATGATCAACAATAAAACATGAACAGATATGAATAAAACTTAGTAAGGAATATATTAGAAGACTTAAATTATTCCTGAAAACAGCATTGACATCTAGGAACAAAATTCAAGCTATGAACCAATTTTCTCTTCATGTCCTAACATAGTTTTGGAGTGACAAAAAAAGGAAGCCAATCTGGTGGTCCCATGCCATAAACAAACTGTACAACAGAAGGAAGAAACTGTTGCAAAAGAGAGTAAAATCCCATGAGTGGAGGAGCTCCCTGGTCAGCCTCAGTAAGAAGCTGAGATCCCTTATAAGATCCTCCAAAGCTAGCTACGAAAACAAAATCACCACTAAATCCAAGGACAACCACAAAGCATTCTATAGCTATGTCAAGAATCTAGATGGCAACACCCAGATCTGCTCTGAGTTACAGCACAAATGCACGAAAATTACAGAACCAACTGATATTGCCAACATCCTGGCAGATCGGTTCAGTGCTAACTTTACTCCCCTCTTACCCCCTAAAGGGCCCATATCTATACAGGAAGAATGCAGTGTCCCTGTGATCACAACTACGCAGGTGAAAGCTGCACTCTCTAAAGCCAAAAACACAGCATCCATGGGACCAGACAACATCCCAGGCTGCGTTTTACATGAACTTCAGAACAAACTGGCTCCCCATTTAAGCACCATGTTCAATAATAGCCTCGCATCAGGCTTTGTGCCCACTAAATGGTGCACAGCAACAGTTATCCCACTCCACAAAGGGGGAGCCACCACTGATCCCGGGAACTATCGACTTGTTAGCCTGACGAGCCTGGTCTGCAAGGCCATGGAACGTATCATCATGGAACTCATAAACAAAGACATTGGTAATGTCCAAACTCTGGATCCCACCCAGTTCGGGTTTGTGAAAGGCAGATCATGCCTCCTGAACTTGATCAACTTCTTTAAGGCAGTCACCAAAGCCGTGGATGAGGGTAGGGTGATTCACACAGCCTATCTTGACCTCTCCAAGGCTTTCAACACCATCTCCCATTCTGAAATTATAGCTAAACTCACTAAACTAGGTATAAATCCCTACATCACAAGATGGGTTGCCAACTGGCTTACTGACAGATCCCACACTATAAAAGTTGCAGATTCCAAATCTGACCTCAAAGCAGTGACAAGTGGAGTACCACATGGTTCTGTCCTGGGACCTCTTTTGTTTGGTATCTACTCCTCTGAAGTACAGGCTAACACAGAAGACCTCTGGCTAACGAAGTTCACAGATGACTGAAAATTAGGAGCCATAGTCAAGTCCCCAAATGATGTGGACATCCTACAGAAGGGCCTCACTGAGACAGATGCCTGGTGTCAGAGCCATGGCCTCAAGCTCAATGTCAAAAAGTGCAGTGTCATCCCCTTTGGTAAAAACTCTGTACCCATGAACTACAACATGGGCAGCAATCTACTTAACACCAAATGCGTGATAAGAGACCTTGGGACCCAGGTGGAGAGTAGTCTCTCCTTTGATAGTCACATCGCCACAGTAGTCAGGAAGTTCTTCTACGTGGCACACCTCATCATAAAAGGGTTCTCATCCAGGAAAAAAAGAGGTCATTGCTCCGCTCTACTCTGCACTCATTAGACCCATTATAGAGTACAACGCCCCTTTTAGAATGTACCTCACAAGACATCTGCAGCAGCTGGAAAGGCCAACGAAGTACCTCACAAAGAGGCTTACTGGCCTCAAACAAATGCCCTACACTGACTGCCTCAAAAAACTCCAGCTTTACTCCGTAGCATATCGCCTACTCTGAGGTGATCTCTGCCTAACATATAAAGCTATGTCAAACCCAGAGCTGTTGGATATGCTACACCTAAAGAAATCCCAATCCCTCCGAGCTACACGCTCCAGGGACCTAAACCTAGTCACCACAATAAACAGGACACGCTGGAGGGATAGATTCCTGTCCCAGAGACTTCCTATACTCTGGAAGAAGCTACCCATCTATGTCAAGCAAAGTTCTTCATTAGCACTCTTCAAGAAAAATTTTGATGAGTGGATGGGAGATAGGAAATACACCCCGGGGATCACTTCTGTGTCTCTGCTCGACAGTGGCACAAGAAAATAACTGTCTTGGGCGGTGTAAGCCATGGAACCTTGCTGGCAAGGCTTACATAGGCCCTTGGGCCGATAGCCTAGTACCTACCTATGAACCTATGAACCTATGAGCCTATGACTGACTGGCCCCAAAAGGTGTTGGATAGATTAGACAGGAAAACAAGAAGGATGCTTCATACTCACCAAATGATTTATAAAAATCAGTGCATAGCAAGATTACATATTCCCCATTCTGAAGGAGGTATGGGCCTCCTTGAAATTGATTACATGTATAGATCTGCAATCGTGGGACTGCATCCATATCTGCTGACCTCACAAGACTCAAACATAGTGAAAGTTTTGAAACATAAAGAGAATAAATTTAAGATGACTTCCCTTCTAAGCCTAGCAGGAGCATATCTGCGTCAAGAGGAAATGGAAATCGAACCAGAAGTAGATAAAAGTCAGGCAGCAACTATAGATCTGCAATCGTGGGACTGCATCCATATCTGCTGACCTCACAAGACTCAAACATAGTGAAAGTTTTGAAACATAAAGAGAATAAATTTAAGATGACTTCCCTTCTAAGCCTAGCAAGAGCATATCTGCGTCAAGAGGAAATGGAAATCGAACCAGAAGTAGATAAAAGTCAGGCAGCAACTGAATGTGCCAAAAAACAAAAGGAAGACTATAAGGTGAAGGATTAGATGAGAAGGCAAGAAATGTGGAAAATGCATAAATGTAGTTGCAAGTATAGAAAACTCCTGGAAGAACCTCATGTTGATCAGGATCAAACACAGGAATGGTAAAAGAGAGGCGAATTCAAACCAAAAGAAGAAAGATTAACATTGGCAGCCCAAGATAGTGGGCTACGTACATGTTGGTTTACAAAGTCCATTGAACATGTGGGAGAAACAGATAAATGTGGGTTTTGTAAAACAGAATTGGAAACAGTTGCACATCTTGTTGCTGGTTGTGATATACTAATGGCAGAAGGACTGTATAAGGAAAGGCATAATAATGTGGCAAGACTGCTGCACTGGGGATTGTGCAAACATTATAATACTGAAGTAGTTGAAAAAACACTGGAAACATGAGCCACAGAGCATCATAGAAAATGATAGTCTACATCACATGGGATCACCCATTGCCAACAGTTCAAAAGATAGATGTGAGAAAATCAGACATAGTGGTCCATGAAAAGAAGTCAAAAGTAGCATTAATCATTGAAATCACTACACCCAGTGACTACAGTGTCTTGCGTACAGAGAGACATAAAGTCATAAAATATCAGGATTTGCAGGCAGAAATGAGAGCAATGTGGAAGAAAGATACCCAGACAGTTCTAATAGTAGTAGGAGCAGCAGGTCTTAAAAAAGAATATGAAATCGTATTTAAATATGTTACCAATACATGTAACTCTATACAAATTGTAGAAGGAATCATTAATGGGCACATTGCGGGTGCTATGAAAAGCATTTCTGGCTGACATCAAAAATTGAAACAATACTACTTTCATGAACTTTAATTATATACTTTGACTTAGGAATGGGGTTCATTCCCATCATAGTATTAGAAACCCAAAAGATTTGGAGAAATTAAAAAAAGACAGAAGACTTTTCCTTTTAATGCTCATATTGTTATCGCTGAAGGTGGAAGTTGGAAGGAGGAAACTCTAAGGTTTTTGTCCACAGGGCATTCCTGAAGGCCAGATTGAGATCTCTGTCTTGTGCCCGTGGACCAAGGCCTCGAGGGTGATTGTCCTTAAAGCCAAAAGTCATAAGGCACTGAAGACTGTTCTGGTTCCAGCCAGCTTGCCTTATCCTAGGTCAGGCAGTGGCTCAGCCCCTTCCACTTCCCAGGCTTCTTCTGACCATCTAGCTAAGGTTTTCATTCCTTTTTGAAATCCAATAAGCCAGAACTAGAAATTCCAGATATGCTTGTGGCTCCTTCTAAAAAAGAGATGGGCTGAACCGCAGCTTGAGGATTCTGAGTCCTATAATTCAGAAGTAGATGAACTGTCCTATGTTGGCCAGATCCCTTCTGATGAGGCATATTGATCAGACACTGTGGCCATTCTCTTCTGTGCTTCACCAGCAGAGGACTATTTGGTGCAGCTGTTAACATTGTCGCCTCACAACAAGAGGTTCTCTGGTTCGATTCTCAGCTGGGGTGCCTTCTGTGCGAAGTCTGTATGTTCTCCCTGCATTTGCGTGGGTTTCCTCCTGTTACTCCGGTTTCCTCCCACATTCCAAAGACATGCATCTGGAGCATTTCTCCCCGGGCCTTCACTGAAAATAGGCTCTGTTCCTATTCAGACTTTCCCGGTCAATAAATGTAAAAAAAATACTTTTCATAGGTATTTCAGCTAGAGATTGAGAAGTACTCAGATGCCAAGCAGAAATATAGAGGTTTCATGGACCTGTCTGAGCATATAGCATTAGTTGTTCCTCCACTGGTAGATGTCCTGGAGGATGTATTTACAAATACATTGATGGAGCCAGACTCCCTACCCTCTGCTACAAGGAAATCTGACTGTTTCTATAGGGAAAGGATTCTACAAGTTTCTTTATAATAATCCTTTGGCTGATTCAGTTGTGGTGTCACTGGACAGCAGCAAGGGGACAACTTTGGTTCCATCTAGAAACCACATTTCTAGTGAAGAAGAGAGTAGAAGACTCAACAGATATAGGAAAACATTTCTGCTATCCTTTCTTTCAAAGCCTTGAACTGCAAGCTGCACAGGCTTCCATAATAACCATCTCTGCTGGATAATATAAGGGCTAAGTCAGAGATTTAATCCAGGAACTTTATGACCTTTCAGGTGAGGTTGTCCAGTATTCCAAAAAGTATGGTTATAATGGTATGGATGCATTATCTAAAGCAGAAGCCATAGGGGCTGTTATTTGGAGAAATGCCTGGTTAAGCACTCAGTCCCTTCTAGACCAAGTAAAGGCAGAACTTCTTAATACACCTCAAGATTAGGATTACATCTTTGGTCCTACTGCTCAAGGAGTTTTCAGAAGACTAGAGGAAAAGGGCAAGACCATGCATTGTGTAAAGCAGCTTTTCAGACCCAAATTCCTAAATTCTGTAGGAACTAGCTAACTAAAATTTGGTACTTATACCCTAAGCAAGACAGAAACAGATCCAGCAAAGGGGAAAAAAAGGAAAGTTAAGGCAAGCTACACACAACTTCAAGGTCAGACAGTGCCTCTCTCCCTTCCACTTTCAGGCTTCTTCTACCCAAATGGTAGCCTGGGGACTGTTATGGCCATGACTGAAAAAAAGGATCAGCCATAACTCAGTCAGGTTGCCCCCACTCCTCCAAGCCCACACCGACCCACATTGCTTCCTCCCTCCCTCCTTCAACTGTCTCTCTTTTCTCAGTGAGAGGTGTGGGATATGTAGCCTTCTTTGCAAAAGGTAGAGAAAGCATTATCCTGAATCAACGGGTTCAAAGCATTTTTCAGAAAGGCTACACATTATAATTCCGAGGAGCAGAGACATTCCTTCCAGTCCCCAAAGATCATCCTTATAGGTTCATAAGTTCATAGGACGATACTAGGCTATTGGCCTGAAGGCCCTTATAAGCCTAGTCAAACATTTTTCCCATGTTCCCACAAAGTCAGCACCTGTTTCCCCTGTCCAGCAGGGATACAGGTCAGATCCCAGGGGTGTATTTTCTGTTTCCCATCCAGTTGTCCAGGTTCCTCTTATTCCCACCTCTTTCCCAGCTCCCCAGAAGGGGAGATAAAAGGACTAGCTCAGCTTTGCCGAAGATGTTTTCAAAATTATCCAATCTTTTTAGTCCTCTTTTTCTGCTTCTTCCTCAGAACGAGAGAGATAGGTTGTGAATTTAATGCAGAGGATACTCTTTCTTTAGATTTTCCAGATTACAACATTTCTTTGAGTGGCACCATTTCAAAAATGAAAAACTGTTTCAAATGGGAGGGCAAAGAATTGTCTGACTCTCAAAAGAGGTATGACAAACATCTTGATATGGACTCCACTAAACCTGTGGCTGTCACTCCAGGCTTGAAATCTCTGAAGGATGTATTTCATGCTGCATTATATCACCAAATTCCCATCTGCCTGCTTCAGAAACAACTGGCAGATTCTACAAAATCCAGGATACCCTTAAGTATTTCAATAATAACCCCTCTGCTGATCATGCCATTATTTCTTTAGAAGTAAAGAGAAGTACCAGAACCTTTTTTCTTCTAACTGTGTCCTTGATAATAAGGACAGCAAAGCCTTTTATAGGTTTGGCAAAAAAAAAAAAAAAAAAAGTATGTTTGTCATTTAACCACTGCTGCAGTAGCCTTAGTTATATGGGTTATATCATGTATGGGATACAACAACTGGCCAACTTCTAAAGCCTTCAGGGCATCTTCCATGTGTCCACACCATTAGTTATCTTGAGCTGAGTCGACTATATGTTAAGCGTGGTCACCAAGCCCTTTAGAATTTTCCTGCCATCGAAGGCAGTGCTCCTCTGCAGGCTTTTGAGAATTCGTAGTTGGCTAATGATGTTCCATTGGTGAGCAGGTAAGTTCCCTTTGGAGGAGAAAAAAATCTTCCACTTTACTGTTTATTACAGAAAACTTTATTTTTCTGCAAAATTTATTAATTTTAGCTACAAGAAAGTGTTTTAATGACTGTCACATGACTTTTGCACACTTTTAAACAGGAGCATTACTTTTTCACTGTTGTGATGAAAACTTTGTTAAAACTGACTTTAAAGTATGTATTAACAAGCTATTACGTTTAATAGTTTAATAATTATGTAACTATTATTAACTAATAGTTACTTAAGTGTTAGTAAATTAACTATTATTAACTAATTAACTATTTTACTAGTATGTCTTGCATTTAGCTGAATAAAGCATTTTGTTATGCTTAGTTGTATATTACAGATATGTCAAGAAATTAAAATTAGGGTGAATGGTCTGAACTTAAGAGGGAATTAGCTAGAGGTCTGAGGGTTGCACAAAATAAATTCTTCAGATTCATTGGTTAATGTGGAAAGAATTTCCAAGACATGTTGCTTGAAAGAGGATGGAGAGAAAGTTCAAGAATACTAGATACCAAAAAGAAATATCAGATTAATTCCACTACCCTCATACTACCTACCATCCTCATACTGACAAATATCAACTAACTCAACTAAACAAACTCAAGTGGTGCTACAACAAGGTTGCAAAATTTGCAGCCAGCCTCCATCACAAAGCACATCACTGTTTGGCATCTTAGAGACCTCCAGTGGTTTGACCTATCTGAGCAACTCACATACCCTCAACTCCCTATTATCTATAGTCTAATAAATAAACCAAATGACTGACAGTCTCTTGCTAACCTTGTGCAATCAGAGAACCCACCTAGAACCTTGCACTCTTCTGACAATAGCCTTGTACATATATCAAAACTTAATGACTCTGCAGGCTGTTCCTTCTACTCCCATCAAGTGTCAAAAACGTGGAACTCCATCCCCATAACAGTAAGACAGGACTGCTCACTAAAGTCATTGGAACTACAGCTAAAGTCTCACTTACTCAACTCCTAGCTCTGTAAATCTGCTGTACCAGATTAGCACCTCACTGCTCTTCAACTTCATCCATGGTCAACTCCCTCCATATCCTCCTCCTACCTGTACTGTACTCACTATATTTCCCTACTTTTGTTGTACACCTTCACCCTCAACTAATCTTGTCTTCTATTTCTCAACTCTAACTCTCTCACTACTATACATCTTGTAAGGGGTTTACATTGGATGAGCAAGCTTTTGGGGGCTTGAACTTCATGTGGTCAAGACCCTGTGTTCAACTTTCCAAAAACTCAAACAAAACAACAAAAATCTAAATTTTTGCAGGAGCCAAGACCCCTGAACAACTCCCACACTGTCTGCAAATTATATATACCAACTCTGACATTGCACTACAGAAGGGAAAAGGGTAAATTCCCTGATTCTCACCGTTCTGCGATCTTCATATATATGCTTCAAACTTTTAAAGAGTCAAAAGTGTAGTCTTGGCCATGTGGGGTTTGAATTTCTGAGGGCCTGATCATCTGGCATAACCCCCTTGTAAGAAATATTGCTTTCTTTTGAAGATAGCAACAATATGGCAGTCTAAATACTTTATCAAATTTATAATGCAGTTCTCCATCTTTTGAAAAATAGTTTTTTTTCTTTTGAAAAATGTTGTTCAGATTATTGTGTATTATTGCTCTTCAAATGTTAGTGTCACTTTGTCTGTTATTATTGTTTGTACATTGGAGCTTTTCTCCCCAGGCCTCCACTGCATTTGAGTCCTTTGCCCGGTCAGACTTTCCCAGTAAACAAAAACAATGAAAAATAAATAAGATAATTTTTTGCCTGTACATTTACAAAGCAGTGGCACAAGTGTGAGCATATGAAAGTAGGACAAATAAGGATGGGAACATGTGGAAGAATGGCTGTGAAGGAAAGACTGGAGGAACTTGAGTAACTTTGAAGTTAGAGAAATTACAGGGTCCAGAAGAACTTTCTTCTTTCTGAAAGACTATATTGCCTGGTGTACTGCTACCTTAACTGTAATGTTTCTCATTAGAGGTGATAATGTGGTATAGGATTGTTTGATGACAATGCTAGTTGACTTGCACAAAATAATTTTGCAACATATTTTGTCAATGATATTTCAACACCTTGCTGTTAGTGGTATTATTTGTTGTTCATTCATATACTACTACTCCCAGAGTTGTAGTCAATCATATTCATTTATATATTGGTTTCATTGTTATTAATCTTTCATATTAGAGCTTTTCACCCAAGGCTGTTGCTAAGAAAGGGTTTACCATGCAGTTAGACATTTGTGGTCAAGAAAAGCAAATAAATATACAATAAGGTTGAAAAAGAATGACAGTTACAGGCCTATTAGTTTAAATATGAGGGAAGCTTGTGTCCTACTTTGCCATAGTCACACAAGTGCCATTTCTTTAATTCTATGTAGCAGATTTAATCTGAGAGGTAATTTTGTGAACCGCTGATATGAGAGGGCTAAGTATGAGTTTCATCATGTTGTCCTTGGGTTGATTACTTAAGTCTCTACATACGCACTGTCATTCTGGCTAATTTATTTAATCAGACTAGTACTCCTGGATCACTCATGAAGAGTTTTGCCAGTGAGGCTTTAATAAAAAAATGTGTCAAATACCATTTCTTTCTGTAAACAGACAGTAGTATGCCTTCATACAGTAGAGGTTTTAGCTGTCCATTTTTTATTGAAAACAATCCTTTGTTTCTTATCTTCCTCCACCAACATTTACAAATATAACCAAACTTGCAATGCATAACTACACAAAGATAAAACAAAGAACAACAACAATTAAACTTTAAATTATGACTGTATTAAACACCATACTTCTTTTTTCTCTATCCCTACCTTACAGTTTCATAAGTTTTGGCATAACTATTACCTTGCTAAGATTAGTGGTTCCTTTTAGCAATATCGTTACTGTTGCCATGATATCTTATCAGGCTCCCACTGACCCATATGTCTAAGACCTCAGGCAGTAGCGTTTCTTAACAGCATTTTTCCTATTATCCTTACTGTTTATATAATATTATCACCTTTCCTCTCAAGATATTCTCATCAAGTTTAAATGTGGCTTATTGTTCCAATGGTTTTCTGCCTATCAATATAGTCGAACCATGCCACCTACGTATTGATATATTTTTGTCTGGATGCACCTTTGGTCTACATTCTTCCAGGTTTGCAACCTCATTAACACCTCTCTTAATTCCCAAATTTATTATCATTTATTCTACATTCTTCCAGTTCATAGTTATGACTTTTTTTGCTACAGTCATGATCAAAAATAGTTACTTCCAATCTGCCCCCCACACTGTAATGCTCCCAGGCAGTAGCGGGTTAATCTAATCTCCTTTGCAAATAGTCCCTTCAGAAGTTGCCCAAGCTGTCTTTTGTACTTGCTTAATTTTAATTACTCCCAAACTATGTGTGTCCATATACCCCTGTTTCATATCTCAGACCTCCAACACTCCTGGCTCTGCATGAAATATGCTTCCTCAGCTTATCTGGAGTAAAAAGTATTTGAGCAAGTAGCACCATGCAAATATCTTAAACTTTCTAGACCATATAGCTCACAATATTCATCTGCACACCCTCTGACATAGCTTCCTTGAATACTCAAACAGCAGAATTTCATTCCATTTTATCCTATGTTTGTCAAACTCTGCCCTCCTCAACTCAGGACACAGTAACCTTCCTCCACCAATCTTTCTTTTAACAATAAACATCTTTATTAAATTATTACATATGATATAGGCAGTCATACATTTATATAAATGAAAACAAATAAAAATGATATAATTTTAGTTGCACACATTATACATCACAAACCATATTGACATAATTTTAGTCACAAACACTATACATCACTTATAATCTATCATTGTCAGTGAAGCATAACATAACTCATTCATTCCTGCCTTCTTCTAAACCTTGTTTCTCCTCTGCATGCATTGTTCCCACAATTCCCATGTTTTTCATGCAAATTGCTCCAACCCTTTCTAAAGATCCCAATTCTAGTTGTTTTTGTCTCTTTTACTATAATCACTACTTCTAGTAAACTTGGTTTAGACTTTGATTTCTATTTTCTAGTAATTGCTTTCTTGGCAGCCATCATAATTGGACTCAGCAAGGCCTTACTATGTCTAGGGAATTCTGATTCTCTATTGTAGCTCAAAAATAATTTCCCTAGTTAATTACATCAGTTTGCTCACCCACTATCTCTCACAGAGCAGTCTATAGGGAATCTTTAAAGTCTGCCAACTCATTATACCCCAAGAAAATATGTTTCCAGTTACCTGTTTCTTCCCCATCACACCTCCAACATTTGCTGTCTACCTGAGGAAAAATTATTTTGACTGTACTTGGGGTATACAAATACCTATGTAAATACTTCCAAGCAAAGATCCTAAATCTTCTAGACTTTGTTGCATATTTAGGAGACATACATATTGGTGTGAACGACCTGAGACGTACCTCCCTGGACTATATGAGAAGAGACATGGAAGAGCTCTCCGATCTTGTAGCCCAGGCAGGTATGACCCTAGCCCTGAGTAGCATCCTGCCATCGCCCAGAATGATACCGCAGTACAAGGACAAAATGATTGACTTCAACAATTGGCTAAGCTTCTGGTGTCATTCTAAGGGGATCCAGTATTTGTCTGCCTGGGATGACATGGTCGCCAGACCACAATGCTTTGCCAGAGATTTCCTGCACCTGTCGCCCCTGGGATTCCGGATACTGGCTAAGGGTCTTGCTGCCCCTATAGTGCCTTTTTTAGGCAAGGTTCAAATGACAATTTCACCACAGTAACAGGAACAGGCAAGCAAAAACTGAGGGTAATGCTACTCAATGCTAGAAGTCTAAATCTCAAAATGCACTCACTCGAGGTGCTCCTTAAAATGGAGAACATCAATATCTGTGCAGTGATTGAGACCTGGTTCAAGGCTCTAGAGAGCACCCCTGCATTACTAGGCTATAACTCATTCCACAATTTTCAGTCATCTACTATGGAGCAGAACACCAAAGGCGGAAGTTGTCCATATTCATTAAGGATATCCACACCTCCAGGCTAGTTGCGCAGCATAATGCATCTGAGGTTATCCAAGTGCAACTAACTCTGGGCAAAACTGCAATCCAAATTGTAGCTTGCTACAGATCCCCCACCATGCCCCAGGATTCCTACTCCTCTTTTCTTGATATACTGGAAAATATTAGGGTTCAACCAAACACCCTAATATTGGGCGATTTTAACTACCTCACCATTAACTGGGAAAACTACTCATGTACCAACTCCTTCACTCAACGCTTTCTGGAATTCATAAATTCCAATGCCCTGGATCAACTTATCCACACCCCCACCACGGGCAACAATATCCTAGACCTAGTCATTACCAACATGAGTGGCCGGTGTTCCACACCTGAAGTCAACTCCTCGTTGGTCAGATCCGACCGTAAGCTAATCACCCTAAATATCCGCATCCCACCCGCACCCACCATTAAGGAAACCATGCTAAAACATTTCTCCAAAGTCAACTTCATGTTTCTTAAGACAGAAGTGGTCAACTTCATGACACCTATGCAGATGGACAATACAGTTACGACTGCTGAATCCTGCACAAATGCACTCTATAAGCACTTACACAAGTGCATGGATCATGCTATCCCAAACAGAACCAAGATGCTACCCTCCAAAAAAAGGAAGCCAATCTGCTGGTCCCCTGCCATAAACAAACTCTACAACAAAAGGAAGAAACTGTTGCAAAAGAGAGTAAAATCCCATGAGTGGAGGAGCTCCCTGGTCAGCCTCAGTAAGAAGCTGAGATCCCTTATAGGATCCTCCAAAGCTAGCTACGAAAACAAAATCACCACTGATTCTACGGGCAACCACAAAGCATTCTATAGCTATGTCAGGAATCTCAATGGCAACACCCAGATCTGCTCTGAGTTATAGCACAACGGCATGAAATTATAGAACCAACTGATATTGCCAACATAACTTTGCCCCCCTCTCACCCCTAAAGGGCCCATATCTATACAGGAAGAATGCAGAGTCTCTGTAATCACATCTATGCAGGTAAAAGCTGCACTCTCTAAAACCAAACACACAGCATCCATGGGACCAGACAACATCTCAGGCTGCGTTTTACATGAATTTCAGAACGAACTGGCTCCCCACCTAAGCACCATGTTCAATCATAGTCTCACGTGAGGCTTTGTGCCCACTGAATGGCGCACAGCAACAGTTATCCCACTCCACAAAGGGGGAGCCACCACTGATCCTGGGAACTATTGCCCTATTAGCCTGATGAGCTTGGTCTGCAAGGCCATGGAACGTATCATCATGGAACTCATAAAAAAAGACATTGGTAATCTCCAAACTCTGGACCCCTCCCAGTTCGGGTTTGTGAAAGGCAGATCATGCCTTCTGAACCTGATTGACTTCTTTGAGGCAGTCATCAAAGCCATAGATGAGGGTAAGGTGGTTCACACAGCCTATCTTGACCTCGCCAAGACTTTCGACACCATCCCCTATTCTGGAATTGTAGCTAAACTAGGTATAAATCCCTACGTCACAAGATAGGTTGCCAACTGGCTCACTGAAAAAACCCACACTGTAAAAGTTGCAGACTCCAAATCTGACTTCAAACCAGTGTCAAGTGGAGTACCACAGGGTTCAGTCCTGGGACCTCAACTGTTTGCTATCTACTTCTCTGAAGTACAGGCTAACACAGAAAGACTCTGGCTAATGAAGTCCACAGATGACTGCAAACTAGGAGCCATAGTCGAGTCCCAAAATGATGTGGACATCCTACAGAAGGGCCTCACTGAGACAGATGCCTGGTGACAGAGGCATGGCCTCAAGCTCAATGCCAAAAAGTGCATTTTCATCCCCTTTGGTAAAAACTCTGTACCCATGAACAACCACATAAATGGCAGTCTACTTAATGCCGAATGTGTGATGAGACCTCCTTTGATAATCACATCACCACAGTAGTCAGGAAATCCTTCTATGTGGCACACCTCATCACAAAAGGGTTCTCATCCAGGAAAAAAGAGGTCATTGTTCCCCTCTACTTGGTACTCATTAGATGCATTATAGAGTACAACGTCCTTTTTGGAATGTACCTCACAAGACATATGCAGCAGTTGTAAAAGCCACAGAAGTACCTCACAAAGAGGATTACTGGCCTCAAACAGATGCCCTACACTGACCATCTCAAAAAACTCCAGCTTTACTCCATAGCATATCATCTACTCTGAGATCTCTGCCTAACATATAAAGCTATGTTAAACCCAGAGCTGTTGGACATGCTACACCTAAAGAAATCCCAATCCCTCCAAGCCACATACTCTAGGGACCTAAACCTTGTCACCACAATAAACAGGACATGCTGGAGGGATAAATTCCTGTCCCAGAGACTTCCTATACTCTGGAACAAGCTACCCATCTATGTCAAGCAAAGTTCCTCATTAGCACTCAAGAAAAATTTTGATGAGTGGATGGGAAATAGAAAATACACCCCGGGATCACTTCTGTGGCTCTGCTCAACAGGGGCACATGAAATTAACTTTCTTGGGTGGCGCAAGCCAAGGAACCTTGTTAGCTAGGCTTACTTAGGCCCTTGGGCTGATAGCCTAGTAGCTACCTATGAACCTGTGAACCTATATATCCCCCCATTGTTTCTTTGTGAATTGCTTATCCAGTGTTTCTTCCCAATCCTTTCTAACCTCATCTGATTGATTCTTATAGTTATCATGCACTATTTTGTACGCTGTACTAATTATTCATTTTTTTAATAGCAGCTTCTGTTCTAGATTCTACTAAAAACTCTACCTGAGTTGCTCTTTCCCTTAGAATCCCTCTATTTCTTTCTCTTTGCCTATTCTCTGATATCAGTCCTTGATAGGGAATACAGTCTCTGGCCTGCAGTCCAAATAAATTATTGGCCTCTTTCCATTCTATTACATTTCCCATTATTTGCTCCCAAAACTTTGATTCTTTTGCCAGTTTTCTCCAATGAATTCCAGCCCCCTCTTGCCCATAGTCTGTATCCCTAATTGCAGTCATGCATATTGGGAGAATATCCTTTCTCCATTCCTGTATTGGTTTAGTTCTCAGAATACTTTCTGCTACTTTACGAATGTAATATTCTGTGTGGTTATTGTTATTCTCCTTAGGGATCTGCATCCAAATTCCCAGTTTCTTAGAGAATGCAGCAATTAAAGCTTATATAGCAGTGACAGAACGTAAAGGAAGAAAGCAGCAACAAACTGAGCAGGTGCCTGGTTTTGTGGTAGTGGAGAATGCAGTAATTAAAACATATGCAACAGTGACAGCAGGCAGAAAAGGAGCGCAGCAAAAACCTGTAAGTTAAACTGTTTTTAAAAAGAGGAGAAGATGAACAATGAGAATAAGAACAAAAAATGACACACTATAATAGACAGATATGTATGAGATAATTTGATAACGGTTCTGGATTTATAAGCTCAAGAAATTTGGTCTTTTATGCATAATGGGACAGAGACTTTTTTGTGACAATATTTGAAACTGATGGATTGATGATGAAGTTTCTGGAACAGCATAACAAAGGGAAGGGCATTTATCTGTGGAACAATTATCTGTTTTCTGGTAGTAACTTTGTTAAAAAAGGTCACATTGCAGTTTAGAACTGGCTTCTGTGGTGGAGCTTGGACTAAGAACTGTGTCCTCTAGATTGTATAATTAGATAGGTAGGAGGTGATCTAATCTCACAACAGTCAGCTTTTGTGTGTGTGTGTGGGAGGGGTGTGTGTGTATAGAATTGGGTAAATTTGAACTTATGTACTGCTGTCCTCACTTAACTAGCAGTCTGTAGAATCTTTTGGGGGTTAGGCATTAGTATAATAGTTAAGGTTTTTACCTCACTGACACAAAGTATAGAGTTTGATTCTTACCTTTAAAGGGAAATTGGCTTGGCTAAGATTAAAATGGCCCACAGGGCCAACTAGTCTAATACTTACCTATGAACCTGTCAACTACTTTTTTTTAAGGTAAAAGTTGTGTTATTTTACTTTTGGGGGCTGGGATAAGTGTTTGAAGTTCTTTTTTTTTTTCCTGTGTTTAAACGGGGAAAAGGTTGCTTTTTTATAACTTACCTGTTTTACTAACTGTTGCTACAAGGCTTCCCTGGGAATTAGGTACCTTTTTTTGGATTAACCATTGAACAGCCTACCATTTCCTAAGTTCGTCCTTCTTCCAGCCACAAAAATGGAAAATATTGTTAAGCAGACTTTGCCACCACATCTGGCTGATAAAATGTCTCAGCCACATGGGGGTGACTCTGCTATCGCCAAAGCTGGCTCCTCAGACCACTCATCTTTTTCTTTGGTCCCCGCTGGTGTAGTCCCTACAGCCACCATGAGCTAGAGTTGGACACATTCTCTGTGGCTGTTGGAGTACCCTTGGCGGGCAAGGAAGAGCCACTGTTGTTGGTCCTGGGAGAAGGGGATGGGAATGCCACTCCACTTAGCCAGAAAGCTATACCTATCCCTAGGGAGGTTTGACTACCTGTGGTCTCAAAACCTCAACAAGAATGTTAAAACTGAGATTTTTAATTTTTCCTTGGATGGAGAACTAGTTTTTGGATCCTGTGCTGCAGAGGCAATTAAATAGTGTGATAAGACAGGAAAGCTGATTCAAGGAATCTATCAGATTTTTCAGCTCTCCTTCTCTATGTTTGCCAAGGGATTCAATGCTCCCTCTACAACTTAAAAAAAATAAAAGAAGCAAACTAAACAGTTCTAGCAAGCTGTTGGAAATAAATGTTTAAAAAGTAATGACAGGGAGGTTCCAAAAAGAAAGCTGAAACTCCACAGAGCAAAGGACAGTCTAAGAAGTCTGAATGGCTATATGAAGGATTTCTGTCTGCTTCCACCGTGACAGTCCTTTAATCCTTCCAGAAAGTCTGAACCTCCATTTCTGTCTTTGGCAACAGATTGTTTCAGACAGATGTCTCCATCAGTGTTACAGATGGCAGTGGGAATCTCTCCCTCCCTTTCGGGGGATGCCTCCTCACCTACCAGAACAGACTTTTCCCTTCCATCATTCAGCATATTCTTACTTGGGTGGCAATAAAAGCTGTTCCTCCTTCTCAGTTAGGTGAAGGGTTTTATTCCAGGATGTTCCCGGTGGCAAAGAAAAAAGATTCTTAGATACCAGTTCTAGCTCTTTCTTTTCTGAATCAGTTTACGATAGATGTTTTCCAAACTGATCATTGCTGTAGTAGCCTTAGCTATATTGGCTATATCCTGACATGGATATAAGAGCCAGCCAGGTCCCAAAGCTACAGGGCATCTTCCACACCCACAGACTGATCAGCAGCTCAATCTGGGCATGAAGCCCTTCAGAATGTTATTGCCGCCGAAGAGTATAGTCCTCTGAGGCTTTTGAGGATCAACGGTTGGCTTGTAATTTTCTTTGCTGGGCAGATAAGTTCCCTTTGGGGATGAAAATTTCTATTTTCTTAAATTTTCTTAATGTTTTATTACTTTCCTCTTCAGAAAAGTTATTTTAAAGCTAGGTGTGTTTTTATTTAATGGACTGTCTCGAGGCTGTAATGATCTTTTAAATGGCACACTTGTTTCTTTCTGACAGTTTAAAAGTAGTATAAACTAACTGAAAACATATTTTCTGTGGAGAAATCATGTTTATTTTTCAATTGTGAGGATGTCATAGTGTTTTAAAGTGCTTTTTATTGTGTTGTTTCTTTCAAAAAAGTAACATTTTTGGACACGGTCCTTCTTCCAGCCACAAAAAGAAAAAGTTAAGCAAACAACCTTTGCCACCACAACAGACTAGTGATTTGCCTCAGCTACAGATGGGCGACTCTGCTGTGGCCATATGTTGTACCCCAAATCACTCATATTTTATCCTGGATCCCTCTGGTGTACATGGGGGTTAGCCATGTCCTCTGCAGCTTTTGGAGTCCCCTCAGTGGGCAAAGGAGAGCTACTCTTGTCGGTCCTGGATGAGGGAACAGGGAAGGTTTTCCTGTTGTGTCAGAATGCTCTGCCCATCCCCTGGGGAAGCAGCTGCTTCCATTAGTAGCATGATTGGCCCCATTTTTCCTTTAAAAGAAACAGAAAGCCAAGCATGTATCTACTCCTCCTCAAATTTCTTTGGATAGAAGTAGTTTACTGGGACTGGCTCAGGGTTTAATACAGGTTATTGATCCTTCTTGTAAAGTAGTTTCTGGCAAAAGAAAGAGATTCATATTTTCCTGAAAAGATTCTAGATTCTGAATCTGAACAGGAAGATGCAGGGATGAATTCAGGATTTTGTACTCAAATTGCCAGATCAGACTCAGGTGAGAACTAATTATCTGATTCTCCCTTTGTGAGTTTCTCTTTCTCTGAGACTTTTGCTTGAATGCCCCTTTATTTTCATTGGGAAACTACTGAGGTTCATCAGTCCCTCAGAAAATGCTACAAGTTGTTACAGAAAGATTTTCCAGAAACTACATCCATTCCTCCTGCCCTGTGTGGTTTAGTGGATGTGTGTCGTACTGCCTTCAGTTTTTCTGATAGTCAGCCAACTGTCCCAAACAGGCAGATAGTATGTATATAAAGTTCCTCAGTCTTTTAAATTTTATATATATAATATTCCCAAACACGACCCTATAGCCTTAGCTGATTCCACTGCTGCTGACCACTTAGTTAACCAAAATCCTACTCTTTCTAATAAGGATGTAGAAATTATTGATAGATATGTGGAAAAATGTATACTTTGCAACTTTCATTTTCAGAATTTGGAATTGTCAGGCTCTAATGTTAAAGTTTATTCTGACAAATTGTGAAAGTATGAGGAAAATTTTATCTATGGTTTCTTCTTGTGAAGAAAAATCTGCTTTAAATAACTTTGTTTATTCCACTGCACAGGTCACTACTAATTGTTTGCAGTGTGTGTATGACTTGTTACTTCTTCGAGGAATATGGCCACTGGTACTGTTTAAGGAGGTTTGATTAACTACGTTCTCAGAACTTCCCAGATGATATAAAAATGAAATTTTAAATTCTCTGTTGGATAGAGATTTATTATTTGGTCCCTCTGCTGCAGAGGTGATCAAAATATGGGATGAAAGGGGCCAACTGATCCAGGGAATCTCTAAGATTTTTTAGCCCTCGCTTTCTAAATTATCTAAGGGATATTCTTTCTCCTCATCTGACTTTGGCAAAAAACAGAATAAATACCCTCAGCTGTATTTAGGTAAACAATATGTTTAAGGAAAAAATGTCAAGGGTGGTCCAAAAAGAAGTCTTAAACCTCCCAAAACCAAGGGCAGTCTAACAAGTCTGAATGACTGTTCAAGAGACCTTGAGACATCCTCCCACCCTGGCCACTTTTCTCTTCCACAAAATCTGAATCTCCATTTTTCTCTTTAGTAACAGAAGGTTTCAGACAAATGAGTTCTGAAAATCATTTGACAAGTTTACAGATGGCTGTGGGAGGAAATTCCTCCTTTCCAGGGGGTCATTCCTCATTCTGCAGATCAGACTCTTTTGTTTTCACCTGTTCTTCATCACATGCTGGCCAAGGGAGTAATGGAACCAGTTCCTCATTCCCAGGTGAGGAAGGGATTTTATTCAAGGATGTTGCTAGTTCCAAAGAAAGAAAATGCTTAGAGACCGGTTCTGGATCTTTCTTTCTTAAACCTGTTTGTGATAGTCCCAACATCTAAACTGTTGTCACTTCACAACTTGTTACCTCTTCTTATTCTTTCAAGTTCCCTGGTACTACTAGTCTTAAACGGTGCACCACATCCCTATTCATCCAGACTTTAGACATTTCTTAAGGATTTGTGTGCTTGGATTACACGATCAATTCTGTGCTTCACCCTTTGGACTATCCACTGCTCTAAGAGCGGCCTGAAAGTGTATAGCTCTGATTATAGCTCATTGCAGGCTACAGGGTATCCACATTTTCTTTGCAGTGTCTATTTCAAGGTAGGATTCATTAGCAGCAAACTTGGCTGTTTTGTTAAAGCAAGCCTCTAATTTATTTAGAAGGGTGGCTTGAATGTTTGTTAATATGGGTGATGCACTGACAAGGGAAGAGAGAAGGTAGCGTGATGATAAATGATTTCCTTGATGAGTCTGTGAGGCAGGGTTTGTTTTGGTAGAGGAAGTCCAATTTTGGATGATTTTTCTTGCTAGCCTTGGTGATATGCAGATACATTTTTAGGTTATTGTTTATTATGACTCCTAGTAGTTTGGTATTTGTTATAATTTCTGTGTGGTGGCAATATTAAAGGGTGTACAGGGTACTGAAAAGGATCTAGTTGTGAAAAGCATTCATTTTTTTTGTATATAGGATTAGCTGATAAACCTTTAGCCATGATTCTATGGAAGTAAAGGAGTCTTGAGTCATTTGTTGAAGTAGTGAAAGGGCTGAGGCTAAGTAGAGGATGATGGCATTTTCAGCATATTTCACTAAGGTGGCATGTTTGCTGGCTTTGTGCAGGTTGTTTGTGAAAATGTTGAAAAATACGAGGCTTAGAACTGACCCTTGTGGTACACCAACAGAAAAAGGGATGAAGAGGAATAGGTCCTGATTCCATTTTATTGACTGTTGTTTGCTGGAGAGATAGCTACAGAATCAAGTAAGAGCTTAATGAGACAATGAGAGGGAAGATAGTTCAATGATTCAGAGTTGGTGGGATACCATGTCAGATGCTTTTGACAGATCCAGGAACAAGGAGGATATTAGCTTACCATCATTTCTGTGGGTATTTATAGTTTCTGAGAAGCTAAGCAGAGTTGTTGTTGTGCTGTGGTCTGATTGAAAGCTATGTTGTGTGGGGAAGAGTGATTTGTTGTTTATGAGATGGATTAGGAGTTGGTAGTATATGCATATTTCTAAGATTTTGGACAGTTAAGAGAGAATTGCAATGGGGCGGTAGCTGGAGGGGGTCTGTGGCTGATCCACCTATGTGAAGTGGTATAATATGTGATTTTTTCTGTATAGTGGATACATAGTTCTCTGTGATGGATCTATTTATGAGTATTGAGATGGTGTATGCTAGGATATCGGCAGCTAACTTAAGGAACTTGGATGGGAGTTTGTCAGCAGCTGGTGCAATAGTTTTCATTTTTTTAACATTAGTTTTGATAGCTGAAGTAGGTAATTGGTGGGAAGAAAGGAGAGATATATTGTAAGTATTGTTAATGGGGATAGAGAGGGTCTATATTACAAAACTGAAACTTTAGTTAATCGAATAACTAAATATCGATCTTGTAATATCGAAAGCTAAAAACCTCGAATGGCTGATTTAATGCAGGGAAACACTTCCCTTGGCCATTATGTGGATTATGCCCTTTTCTCCAATTTGAAGTGATCTCGGAGTTGGTATATTTAGTTAGGGGGGGGTGTGGGGGACAAAGCCCCCCACTTGATTTGGGATTAAAAGTTTTTTTTTTTTCATGCGGCCAAGGGAAATGTTTCTCCTGTGTTAAATCAGCCGTTCAAGGTTTTTAGCTTTCAATATTACAAGATTGATCTTTAGTTTTTCAATTAACTAAAGCGTCAATCTTGTAATATAGACCCGGATAGAGAGATAGGAATGTGGATTAGATTTTTGTAGAGAGAGGACAGATTGAATGAAGTGTGTGTTGAATTGGGAAGCAATGGGATCTCTGTCATTATTTGTCGTAGGAGATGGAGTTGTCGTTTGACTGGAGTATAATAGTGTTTTTATGGTTAACTAGAATTGCTTGGAATTGCGGTGATGTTTGCCTTGAAGTGAGTGAACGAATGCAATTTTGTCTCCTTTGACCTGTTGTTTATATTGATTTCTAAGTTCTCTAAAAATTTGCCATTTTTGTTGCATTCTGCTTTTATATCATGTCTTCCATGCTTTGTCATTATTTAATTTAACATGAGCTGTTTGGTTTCTTTGTTGAGCCATGGAGCAGGGTTACTTTTAGTTGTTTTTGTTCTTATGGGAGCTATCTTATTTAGTATGTTAAGAAATGCTTTATTGAAATGGGTAACAACATCTTCTAGTGGTAATTTTTTTGAGTATTCCAGTTGTATTGGGAGAGGCAATTTTTAAAGGTGTCTTTTAAAAAAGAAGGGTCTACATACTTGTTTTAATACTGTGTGTTTGGAGAGTGTAGGGAAATGGTCACTGATGTTGTCTGGGAGACAGCTGACAAATAATAAATAAATAAGTAAATAAATAAATAAATAAAGGTTTCCATGTCGAGTTTTGTCACTGTGAGGGAATACCTCAGGATTTTGTGTCTTATGGCATCTATGATTGATACACCTGGCAAGACTCCAGACAAGAAAGATACAGTGGTATCTAAAATATGTTTGGTCTCAGCATCAACACTTCTTATCTTTACAGATCTCAGTTTTGGGTTTGTCTGAAGAGAAATCTTTTGGTGAAGAGAACATATATCTTTAAAAACAAGTTTCCCCCTTCCCTGTTCCAAAGCAGTCAGTCACCACAGACACTTCTGACTTTGCTTGCGAAGCAGATTCAGGAGGGATAAAAGTTCAGGGGGTGTCAGACACCAAGGACAGACATAATCACATAAGGGTCCACTTTGTAATTCTGAAATTCCACAATTCTGACATTCTAAATACTGATGCTCAGAACTTCGAGATTATGGAATCTCAAAACCTATCAATGGAGATCACCATACAGTGCTGAATGGGAACATTACCATTCTCTTCACTGTAGTGTGATCTCAGAATTGGTATATTTAAGTTGCAAGGGGTGTGGAGGATGTAGGGGGGCTTGACCCCCTGTAAAAATGTGTTTCTTGATTTTTTTGTTTTTGTTTTTTTTTTTTTTTTGATTTTTTTTTTATTTTGAGATTTTGCAATCTCGAAGTTCTGAGCGCCAGTATTTAAAAGGTCAGGATTGTGGAATTTCAAAATTACAAAGTGGACCCGCACATAAATATTAAGCAGATGCTTGTCCTGATCAAGGCACTCAACTGTCTAAACCATCATTGGTCTCTGGCAATTACTACAGTCATGTGGTACATCAACAAGCAAGGGGGAACCTGGTTATACCCCCTTTGAAGACTAGCCATGCTGGCTTGGAATATAACTTCAGAGCACAGTCTCACTATACAGGCATCCCACATTCCATCAGAGCAAAATCGTGTGGTAGACAGGCTGAGCAGGACCAGGGCTTACCCTCATGAATGGAAATTCGATCAGGGGGTCTTCAAAGATATGATCTATCTGTGGGGAATTCCTCAAGCAGACCTCTTTGCTTTTTCCCTGAACAGTTGACTCACAGAATTCTGTTGCAGGACTCCATGCAAGTAGGCCTGGAAGACAGATGGCTTTTTTTTTTTTCTTATCTTTGGACAGCAATGTTTCTGTATGCCTTTCCACTAATTAACATCCGTGGTACTTCTGAAGATTCAGAAGGAATCCCCAAGATCATTGCGGTGACCCTCCCTTCTTTTGGAAATGACCAGGGACAATTACCACAAGCTTTCTCACAGACTGTATTTAGTCACACAAGACCAGGTGTGTTTGACACGCCCAGACATCAGTCTTCAATTGACTGTCTCAATGTCTTAATTCCTTTCAGAAACCTGTTTTCTGAGGGCAGACAACAGGTACTAATGTAGACAAGAAAGCATGCTACTAGAAAATCATATCTCAGCAAATGGAAAAGGTATTCTCATTGTTGACAAAAACATAACCAGCACTCATTCAGGGCTAGTTTCTCTCTGGTTTCACATTATTTGTGTGAGTTACTATCCTATGGCCTTTCTTATTCCTCTATCAAGTTTCATTTATTGGCCATTTCAGCATGCCTGCCCATGGATCCTAGTCATTCAATGCAGCCCTATGTTAAAATGTTCTTGAAAGGTGTTTTCCATAAGAGGCCTTCTAGAAAACTAGTGGCTCCTCCTTGGGATTTAATTTTGTGTTAGAGAAAGTAATATTTGCTCCATTTGAACAAGCTAATCTGTCTAATTTGAGGATCTTAACATGCAAAAGTTTTACTGATTGCTCTGACCTCTGCAAGAAGGGTATCTGAGTTACTAATACTTATGGTGAGTCAAGCCTTTCTCATTTTCTACAAGGGCATTGTTTCTTTGGGAACTAATCCTTCTTTTATGCCTAAAGTGGTATCTGAGTTTACTTTAATGCAAACTATCAAACTCCCCATGTTTCTTTCCTGATCCTAAAAATAAGGGAGAAATGATACTCCATACCTTGGGTGTCCACAGACAACTCAGACACTATCTTGACAGAACTGAATCTTTAAGATCTTCATATCAATTGTTCATTTTTTGTGAAAGTAAGAAGAAGGGACAAGTTGTGTCAAAACAGACTATTTCCAAATTATTGGGCTTTTACCTTTTGTTATACTCTAGTCCAGACAGGGTCAAGGCATACTCTGCCAAGGTCCAGGCTTGTTATAAGTTTTTTTTTTTTTGAAAAGGGGTGGACTCTAGAAATATTCTAGAAGCTGCTATTTGGTCCTCAGTACATACTTTTGGAAAACACTTTAAGCTTGATTCCTTCTCTAGGTCTAGATCCAGCATTTCAAGAACTATTCTCTAGGGGCTCCTGGATCCTTCTCCTTCTTCCTCCCAAATATAGTTAGCTATGGTAATCTACCCATATAGCTAAGGCTACTGCAGCATTGTTCAATATGAAGAACATAGTACAGTTGTGTAAACTAATCTTACCTTAACAGTCCATGTTCAAATGATCACTGCTGCAGTAGCCGCTGCCTCCCTCCATCCCCCTTGTTTTTTGATGTGTTGTTTATGTCAGTGTGCGGATATAGGAGCACTTTATAATCTCAAAATACCGAAATGTCAAATTTCAGTATCTTGAGACTATAAAGCCGAATGTTGAAAATAGCAAAAGTTCATAATCGCGAATTTGAATATCTCGAATTCGAGGTTATGGACTTACGCTACGTTGTTTCCGGGTTTGTGTGTTGATGGTGCACGGTGCTGTGTGTGGATCTAGGTGCTATGTCAAGTAAGTGAGTATTTTGTAAGGGTTTTGAGTGGGTGATATAGTTTATGTGAGCGAGCTGATGTGTTTGATGTGTGTGTGAGGGACTGGAGAATTTGCGTGTGTGAGTTTGCTTTTGCTTCTTGTTTGTGCAGTCTCAGAGTTAGTATATATAAGTAGAGGGGTTTGCGGGTGCAGGGGGGCTTGTCCCCCTGCTTATGTGTGTATGAGTTGTGTATGTATGTAGTTTTGTGTTTTAAATTGTGATGTGGGTGTTTTGGTGTATGTGTGGTGTGGTGTGTGCGGTTTGTTTGGGTTTTTGAATTTCACTAGGGCCTATACAAACCCTAGCCAACAATTCCCTGGCTATATTTCTTCATTTTTATTATCTTCTCCTGACCCCCTGTCTAGCAGGGCGACTGACTGGGATCCTGGGTGTCCTTCCCATCCAATCATCCATCCAATCGTCAAAGGTTGAGAGAGAGAGGGTTTCGTGGTTTTGAGCTCGGGGTTTTGTAGTTTCAGTGTTTTGTGGATTCGGTTTCATGGTCTCGAAATACTGAAATTCGTTGTTTCAGTATTTCGAGATTATGAAGTGAATCCGAGAACATATATATTTTTGCTGTTTCTAGCACTGTCCTTTCAGGGATCGGCCTCCCTCTGTCTGTTGGCAGGAAAGCTGTGAAGGGCTTTATGCTGAAACTTGTCTTTTAGTCAGTTCATCTCAAGCTGCTTGACAGTTTGAGTGCATGGAATGTGCCCTGAAGCTTTTGAAGCTGGCCAGCTGTTATACCCTTGGCATATAGTAAGGCTATTGCGGCAGTGATCAATTGAACATCTACTGTTGTGGCAAGTTCACCTTGCACAGCTGCACTTTAGTCATCCAGTTAAGTTACAGAGCAGCTAAAAGTTAAAGTTAAGCATTCAGTTTCTTAAAATCTAAACACAGTCTGAATTTGCCTGTGGTTTTGGTATTGCCACAGATAGTTTAGATCAAATAATTGGAGAAATGCTCCTTTAGCACTCACAAAGGTGAATGCTAAATCTCTTCTGCAGCATCTTGTCTAACCAATTCAAGCAAGCAACTGGGGTTTTGTTGGCATTGCATATGAAATGTGTATGAGATAAATTACTCATTCTGCTCTACCTGGGTTAACTGGAAATGAGACTGTTATATATATATATATATATATATATATAGAATAAAGCTTCCATTAGTGTTTGTAATGAAACTTCAGTCATTCCCTGAGGCATCCTGTGTTAGTTAAAGGTGAAATTGAGCATAAGCATATCAAGGTGTTGGTATAAAATTCTGCTATGGCTCCTTCATATCTTTTATATTATGGAGTTGCCTGGGAGACTGTTCTTACCACAGCAGGCATATAACAAGAAAGGAAAAAAAAAACATCAGCTGCACACCACTGAGGTTTGCTGTGGTTTTATAAGGTAAACAACTGTACCTTTTGTAATATTTCTTTTCTAAATAAACAGAAAACTTGCCATCAGTTAAGCTGGTACTGCAGTGTTTTGAGCAACAGTCAGCAGTAGGAAGAGCAGAAGCCCACTACATTTAAAACTAGGTGCATGCTCGACCATGATAATTCATAACTTGTAATGGTAGCCTGTAACTCAATCTGACTATAATAGCAACTTCTCTTCTACTTATTATACAACAGTAAGTGATTCATTAAGAACATTGGAGTAGTAGGTAATGGATTAATCACACCAGTGTTGTGAATTACATCATTAACTGAAACAGGAAATGTCACAATTTCTCAAATAATTATCAAAAGGAATACACTGAAAATATATAATTCAGGTTGTCAGAAGAAATATCTGGGTATTTATGTATTGCTTTTATGACTAATAAATAATAAGCTGTTAATGAACTGGCGTGTTTTATTTATGGGAATATGACACATAGGAACTGTAAACCAAGAAAAAAGAAGCATCCATACTGGAGCACTGGTACAGCATTGAGCCAGGCAGGACAGCACTTGCTGTGCCTCTTTCTTTGCTGTAGATACTATTTGCCATGACCCTTTGTATCTTGTTGACCAGCCAATTTTTTCAGTATTACTATACTCTGTGATCCATTACATTCTTGTAAATTAATCAATAGGTACTCAGTAGGTTACCAAGTCAGTTTTTGGCAAATTGCAGCTGGCTAAAATTAACCTACTAAAGAAGCATTTTGCAGTATTGGTTAAAAAGTGATAAATAAACTAATATTTTTGCACAGTAAAACTCCCATGCTTTCTAAATCCTCTAACTTTGAAGTTCCAAGAATTTGGAAAAGAGGAAAAAGCTCTCCTCACTAAGGTTGTTCCTCTGCCCTGAGGTTGTGTGACTTCAGACCAATAATATGTAAGTAAAGTTAGTGGGAGTTACAGTCCTCTCCACCTGTACATAGAGTGGAGTGGAATTGCTTTCCTGCAAAAATACCATCAATATATTTTAATTTAGTGTTATTACAGATGTCCGTCATATTGATCACTGCGGCAGTAGTTTTAGCTATATAGCTTATATCCTGCCAAGGATATAACAGCTAGCCAGCTTCCAAAGCTTCAGGGTACCTTCCACACACTTAAACCATTAGGCAGTTTGAGTTGACTGCTTAACATCACAGATTTGAGTGCCAAGCCCTTCACAGCTTTTCTGCCATTGACGAAAGCTCTTTTCTTTGCACTTTTTGGATTGATGGTCAGGTTCTGCTGTTCCTTTGCTGAAAGGATAAGTTCCCTTTGGTGAAAACCTTCCACATAAAAATTTTATTGTTTAAAAGTACTTTTTCTGTTTAGGAAAGTTGTTTTTATTCTAGGAGTTTGTGTTTTAATGGACTGTCATGAGACTTAACTATACTTTTAAACAGGATCTCACAGTTTTCCTCTCAGTTCAAAAGTTGTTTAAAATAATTAACATTTTTTGCATGTATAAATTGTGTTAATTTTACTTTTAGGGTCTGGTAAAGTGCATTAAAGTGCTTTTTACTGTGTTGTTGTGAGAAAAAAAGTGATTTTTAACCAGTTTAAAATTGTATCCATTTTGGCTGCTGCGGTTTAGGCAAGAGGTACCATTTTCAGTTTGACAATGGAACAAATTACCAATCCCACAGTCACTCCTTCTTCCAGACACATAAAGAAAAAGTTACACAAACAGCCTGTACTGTGCTAGAAATTTGCCTGAGCTGCAAGTGGATGACTCTGCTGTGGCTAAAGCTGGTTCCTCAGACCTCTCAGATTCTATCCCATATCCCACTGAAGTAGCACCTACAGTTGCTACGTACAGGGGTTTAGCCAGATCCCCTGCAGCTGTTGGAATCCCGCCAATGGGCAATGAAAGAGACACTCTTATCACTTCTGGAAAAGGGAACAGGGAATGCTTCCCTGTTAAGTCAGAATGTTGTGCTAATCCCTGGGGAAGCTGCTGTTGCCATTAACAACTCTGCTGGGCCCATGTTTCCTGTCAAAAAGAAACAGAAAAGTAAACATGTATCTGCTTCCCTTCAAATCTCTCTAGGTAGGGGTTGTTTACTAGATCAGGCTCAGGGTTCAAGTCAGGCTACTAACCCTTCTTATAAGGTGGTTTACCAAAGAGATGCAAGATTTTGAATTTTAGAGAAAGATGAAGGGACAGATGCAGGGTTTTTTCCTCAGATTTCTGATTCAGATTCAGAGGAGAGCACTGTATCTGATGCTCTCTGTGGTTGTTTTTCTTTCACTGAAACTATTTCCAGAATGTGACAGTGTTTTCTTTCACTGAAACTATTTCCAGAATGTCACAGTTTTTTCAGTGGGAGAACATTGAGGTTTCTCAGTCCTTCAGAAAATACAATGAGCTGTTACAGATGGAATTTCCAGTCTTCACCCACTCCTCCAGTCCTGTCATCACTGAAGGATATGTGTGTCACTGTCAGCAGTTTATCAGACAGTCAGCTTGCTACTCCTAAACAGCAAATAGATTGTATAAAGTCCCTCAATCTTTTACATTTTTATACAGCCATCCCAAACCTGAGGCAATAGCTATAGTTTTAGTTAATCCTATTGCTGCTAAATAAACATACTATTAATTCCAATTCTACACTTTTTTAAATGGTTGGGAAAACAATTCATAAGTATATGCTTCTGCAAATTAGATTTTTCAGAATTTTTAATTGTCAGGTTCTTATGTTGAGGCTAGTTCAGAACATAGAAGGAATGTTTTTTCTGCAGGTTCTTCATGTGAGGAAATTTTTCTTAAAATGATGTAATTTCTTCCATTTTATAGATCAATACTCATTACTTATAAGTGTATGTATGACTCTGGTGATACTGGACTACAGCCACTAGTACTGTTTTGAAGAGGTTTGCTTGCTGCATTCTGTTAACCTCCCAGATGATTTGAAAATGAGATTTTAAGTTCTCTTTTTATATATTTAATTTTTTTCCATTAATGCAAGAGGTTAGCAAAAAGTGTGATGAGGGGAGTTAGTTGTTTTATGGAATCGCTAAGCTTTTCAGCTGTCCTTCTCCAGATTTTATAAGGGATTTTGTAACCCATCATCTAGTTTTGGCAAAGCACAAAATAATCAGTCTCAGGAAAATGCTGATAAAAATATAATTAAGAAGAACTGGCAATGGGCTTCCAGAAAGGATATAGGGACCCCACCAAAACCAAGAATAGTCCAGCAAGTCAGCATGAGTGTTTAAGGGACTGTGTCCCTACCTCCCATCCTGACAGTCCCTTTTCCTTTCCAGAACGTCTGAATCTCTACCTTTGTCTTTGGCAACAGATAGTTTCAGACAAATGGGTTCTGAAGAACATTCATCAAGGTTACAGATGGTGGTGGGAGAAAATTCCTCCTTTCCACCTGCCAGACCTCACTCCATTGTTTTCCACTATCCTTCAAAACATATTGTGTCAGGGAGTGATAGAGTCAGCTCCTCCTTCCCATGTTGGGAAAGGTTTTTTCAAGGATGGTTTTGGTGCCAAAGCAAGAAAAGGCTTGGAGACCAGTTCTGAATCTTTCTTTCCTAAACCAGTTTGTGATTTGGGTGCTGACTTGTCTAAACATGGGCTAACCTCTTAGCTAGGCTTGTAAGGGCATCAGGGCCAATAGCCTGGTAACTTCCTATGATGTTATGAGGTTCAAAATGCTGTCACTTCACAACCTTTTACCTCTTCTTCCTCACTTATGTTTCCTATTAACAGTAGATTTAAAAGATGCTTATCATCATCAAAAAAATATACACCACAAACCAAAACACTATTAAACAAACTAAATAAAATATAAAAGTGCTGGAAGGACTGCAAAGACCACTATAGCCAAAATTGTGTTTAGCGCTTTCATTCATTTAATAACATGAACATCTTCAGAACAGATGTTCTGCTCTGAAGAAGTTCATGTTATTAAACAAATTCATTCTGTTCTAAAGAAGTTTGTGTTATTAAATGAATGAAAGTGCTAAACACAATTTTGGCTATAAATCTCTTTGCAGTCCTTCCCGCACTTTTTATATTTTATGCTTATCATCATATCCCAATTCATCCAGACTTCATGTATTTCTTAAGTTTCTGTGTGTTTAGATCACATTGTCAGTTCTTTACATTACCGTTTTGACTATCCACTGCTCTAAGAGAGCCCACAAATATCTAGTTCCTGTTATAGCTCATCTCAGACTACACGGTATCCACATTTTTTCATATTTAGACAACTTGCATATTTTTACAGAGTTTTTCTCAAAGTGTCAAAAATCTCTAACTTGGGTGAGAGATCCCTTAAACAAGCTGGGATTCCATGAAAATATTCAAAAGTCTTTTTTGACGCCTTCACACAGGATTGTGCTCAGTTCAAAGAGCTTTTCCTCCACAGGAAAAAAATAGAGCTATACCTACATCTATTTCTAGGGTTCTCCATTAAGATTTTGGTCACTGCGAGGGAATACCTCAGGATTTTGGGTCTCCTGGCATCTGATTCTCATGATACCCCTGGCAAGATTCCACATAAGAAAGATACAATGGTATCCGCAATCTCTTTGGTCCCAACACCAACATCCATTATCTTTTCAAATCCCAGCTCTATGGTTTGTCAAAAGAGAAATCTCTTGGTAGAGACAGAACATATCCTTAACTCTAGGTCACCTCTTCTCCACTCCTGCTCCAAAGCAGTCAGTCACCACAGACCCCTTACACTTTGCTTGGAGAGCAGTTTCAGGAGGGATAAATGTACAAGGTGTTTGGAATGCCAAGGACAGAAACAAGCACATAAATATAAAAAAGATGTTTGCTCTGATCAAGACACTCAACTCTCATGAATCATCTTTGGTCCAGTGGACCTCTTCAAGTTGTTACAGACAATACCACAGTCATGTAGTACATCGACAAGTAAGGGGGGGGGGCAGGTCTTACCCCAGATGCAGCACATTAACTTGGCACACAGCTTCACAGCACAATTTCATTGTACAGGGATCTTACATCCCATCCAAGCAAAATTGTGTGGCAGGCAAGTGCACTTGCACCCGGAATCTGACTAATGTTATAATTTAAAAAAAGTTTTTTTTTTTTGGACGTTCTTCTTTAAGAAGAAAGAAGTCCGTGCTGGCATTTCTTCTTTAAGAAGAACGGTCGCTGGCGCATTGACATCACCGCCGCGCCTATTTTCAGTTTTTTTGGGAACTCACACTCATGGACGGATGGTTTTGAGGTTCGCAAGCCGGAAATGGGACCATGAGTGAGCGGAACTGAAATGGACGGATTGGAAACAAGCGGAAGATGGGACACTTTCAGGGTAAGTGTGTAGTGTGCACTCACAAGTTAGGATGCTGATCTCAATCCCACTTAAGATGTTCATCTTTCTTCTTATTTCCTTTGTTTTGCCAGTATATTCTAAATCTATTCTCTTACAAATCTTTAGATAATCCAAGCCTACCTTAACCCTGTAACAGTGGCAGGGAGTGGACCCTTATTTTATTAGCTATGTAATGTTTTGTCCTCACCAATAATGACTGGACCTGCCGACACAGCCACTCCTAAGAAATTAATAGAGGACTTTCTTAGCGGACTGTTTTGGGATTAAGTTTCAACCCTGAAAATGTTGAGGCATTCACGTCCAAGTTTATTGTTGGTGAGGTATGGTAAATGCAAATTTTACCCAGAGTGATACTCCAAACTCCATCTCTCACATGCAACATTTTATGTTGTCTATCTGATAAATAAGATCAGACACATTGCACATCAATAGGAGTGGTCGAGGAGTGTCGAACTGTTTGTTTAACTTTCTATAATCAGCTGTCGGCTGATAACTATCATCTATTCTTTTGCACTGGCCAGTAAAGACTTTTGTAGGAAATATAACTTTGTAAAATACCTTGTGCATCTCTACTGTGTTTAAGGTAGCCTCCTCTTTAAATTTAAGGTAGCATTTTCTGATTCCTTTTATTGCATATTGTATAACAGGTTTATAGAGCCTTTCCTCACCTTAAAATGAGTTGGGTACTAACTCAAATCATTTTGTTTCTGGCAAAGATATTTTGATAGCAATATATTAGGTAAACAAATCCAGGGAAAGAAGTCTTTAGTAGTTCTACTAAGATATAATTTCCTTATACATGTCCTTGATACTATATGTACACAGAACCTTAGAAATAACTTCTATACTGGTTCTTTAAGTTATTCTCTATTGCATTAATCAATGATATATCTTCTACTTTTGAGTATGTTGCTCCAGATAATGTTTTGCATTTGAGATCCAGAGACTCATCTATTTTTTCTATTGGGTGACTTATCTGGGCTCAAGAGATTTTCCCACCAAAGCCTTGCAAGTGTATTGGTTTTGTTCCAAGGTGTAACTGGATGATATTGCTTACAGCGGCTCCTGAATCACTTAAGTAGGTACTTAGAGAACTCTTATCCATATTTGGGCATGTGATCTCCTATTGAAATCATCTTCAAGAGATGCCATGGAGATCATAAATCACTAATTAGAAAGGAAGGGATTGGCGTCACTTTTAAAAGAATCTAGCCTTTCCAAGAGGGCTTGAAATGGTCCTAGGCGTTCACTGTATTGTCCTTAATCTCCCCCTTTTCTTTTGCTTCAGTTTTTTATTAGGCCCTGACCAGCCCTTCTACCTCCCTCACCCAACAGTTTCTCTGTGTTGCATTTGTTACATTTTCTTTTTTTTTTTTTTTCCCTCTCTCTATCTGATGTTTTAGTTTTTAGTCTCACATTCTATTTATATATATTCTCTTCTTATCTCTGGGGTGCCCATGCCTTTTTCCATCTTACCTCATTTCCCATAGCGACATGATCTTGATGTGCAGAATGCAATGTGTGATAAACATCCTTCATGCAGTAGTAGCTCATAAAGTTATCCTAGACTCCACCAGGCAATATAAACAGGGTTTCAGTAGGCCAAAACCTGCTCATTGACAATCCATGTCTGAGGCAGGGCAGTGTTGAAGTGCTTTTCAATAGCTCCCTTCTGGTTATGGACTGCTGTTGTTAGCCAAAGTTTTTGTGAGTAACCTGCATCAACTACAAAACAAAGAGGGAGACAAAAAAAAAAAGGAGGAATTTTACTCAGTAATAGCTTTTACAGTCTATACCTATTTAAATTAGTATGACTAGAAAAAGTTGCACTTTTCAACAAGGAGACCATGTCAAATCCAACCACGTGAAGAGGCAGTACAGTATGCTCATGTGCTAGCAGTCATAATCGTAGACATTGCTATGAGGCTGGGCTGACATGTTAATGATGCAACCTCCATGCATCACACACTACCTGGCAGTTGTTGGAATGGCAGCCCTTCCTGCTCCAATACTGCTAGCCCTGTGGTCTAGATGGGGTCCTAGATGGGTGCAATCTATTGCACCAAGCACATTATGAAATGATGCCCTACCATACAAGGCACACATGGTTTTGGCTGTGCCCTGAGGCAACACTGGCTGATAAATATACTGATAGTTCCATAGAAATGCTTTTTCTGGTTGCAGTACAGTGAGGATAGGAATGTTTGCCCTTTCCTCACTGTAGTGATATATATTTATTTCATTCTTTTGAACTTTTGCTCTTATGATATAGACCCTGAGCCACATATGCCGAGTATGCTAGGAACAGTTCAAGTATCCTTGAGGTGGAAGTCTGATAGCCATTCTGTTCCCAGTTTGTCTCTGGAAGGTTCCCATGGCAAGTATAGTGAGCACTACTAATAATACTGGGTAAGATTGAAATTTATAAGCACTTTTAGAAATGTTCACATAGTTAGGAAACTAGCAGCTACTATTACAAATGCACAAAACAGACCGCATTGATGTCAAAGCACTCTTAGAAGAGCGTTGATTATGATTTCACAAACATTTGTACGACTAAAAAGTAGCAGTTTCAAAAACATAGTCCTTAAGCTATAGAACAGTGGACCGAACTGGGCACCCGGGCCTCTTTGAAAAGCCGTTAACATATTTCACCAAGCCTAATTTAATGTGAAATACTATGAACAGAATGATGTCTCCCATTTTATAAAGCACCAGACTAACTCCTATTATATACACCCACTGTATGAAGAATATTCCTACCTATTTGAATAAATAGTTAGAAAAATAAAATAACCATGCAAGAATGAAAAGTAATGCTTGTAAAAACATCTTATGTGAAAAAATATATATATATATATATATATATATATATATATATATATATATATATATATATATATATGTGTGTGTGATGGTAATGTGGTTATAAAGTGTAATAGGCTGTAATATGTATACATCCAACTGGCCACATGCTATAACCAATTAAAATTCACAAACTGAATATACACATTCATAAACAGACTAGATTGAGTGTGATACATGTGTCCTGTGTTGTGATATTGTGTGCCCTTGGGACATCACACCCCTAACTATTTAATGTCCCACATGTGTCATCTCCAAAATCTCGGATGTACAAGAGGTTGGAATAGTAAGATGTATGCAATACTGTAATCTCTATTGTATGGATAAAATGGGTTTTACGGAAATAGTCATTCAATCCTGGTAATGTGGTAGCATCTAATTTTAACTGCCACCATACCTCCTTAAAACTTAGTAATGTTTTCACATCACCACCTTGTGGGTCCTGTTTGATATCAACAATAGCAAATTTGAATCCTTCTGTGTGTCCTTTCATTTCTGTGTGTCTATAAAGTGTGTTGGTAGCATCTTTCTTCTTAATATTGTAGACATGTTCATATATATGTCTTCAGACATCTCTGTCTTACCAACATAAAAACTAGAGCATTCTTTATATAACGATATAGATAACCATTTTCGTAATACAATTCCCTTTAATGAATCTCACCACCTCTTTACTGATTACAACTACCACATTTACTGGTATGATTCTCCTTCCATTACTTTTATCCTATGGATTGGTAATTGCTGCCCAGTAACCTTTTTATATTCTTTCCCATCTTGTATACTATTCCAGGTTGTTCACCCATAATTTCTGATATACTTGGGTCACTAGTTACTAAGTACCAATATTTATGAATAATATTATTCAATTCTTGGATGTTGTACAACATTATAAAAGTTGCTTAATTATAATGCTTAATGCTTAACTCATGGTGTCAGTTTGAATTTTTATTGTTTGTTTCTTATTTTTATAATAAACAACATCTATTTTACAATCACAGTGAGTGTTGAATTTGCTTATCATTTGAACGGCTTGTGGTGAACTGACACTTATTGGTAATTCTGTATTTTTATTAGACCTGTTGCTCCTACTATTATCGGAACTGTCTGGGTATCTTTCTTCCACATCGCTTATTTCTGCCTGCAGACACTGGTATTTTATGACTTCATCTTTCTTGGTACACAAGACACTGTAATCACTGAGTGTAGCAATTTTGATGATCAGTGTTACTTTTGTCTTCTTTTTTCATGGACTAGTATATCTGGTTTTCTCATCTATTTTTTGAACTGTTGGTCATGGGTGATCTCATTTGATATAAACTTCATCATCCTTTATACTGCTTTGCAGTTTGTGTTTGCAATGCTTCTCAGCTCCTACTATATTGTAGTGTTTGCACAATCCCCAGTGCAACAGTCCTGCCAGATTACTATGCCTTTCACTATACATTCCCTCTGGCATGAGTGTATCACACCCAGCAACAAGGTGTGCAACTGTTTCCAATTCAGTTTTACAGAACTTGCATTTTTTCTGTCCCACATGTTCAATAGATTTTGTAAACCAATGTCTATGTAGTCAATTATCCTGGGCTACCATTATTAGCCTTTTATATTTTGATTTCATTTCACCCTGTACAGATGACCCTGTATAACCCTAGCCATGTTTGTAAAAGCTTTTTTGCTGCCTTAAGATGACTTTTCTGTACACAAAACTCACTTCAAATTTTTGCCCAAATGTGATAATTTGTTTACTCATTTTGCTACTTGCATCACTTTTGTAAAGGCTTGATCCTTTCATTCAAGTAGTGCTGATGTAATAGCCTTCCATACACATGTCAGCATGCAGGTTTCATCATATGTATAATGCCACTTTATTCCACTTTGTTTTCTTCATCTCTGTGTCAGCCTTTTTCATTAAAGCTGCCTTGCTGTATGAGTTGGCGTTGTCACCAGTACTTTGAATAAAGCGTAGCAGTGAACTTTGCACAAGATGTAGAGATAGTAATAATGCACCAGGCTGGAGTGAAGTGTCATACATCTTTACTTGTTGCTCGTATGTCATGACTGAAGCATCCAACCACATGTGGCGGATCCTAGCACCAGACAGGCAGCTCACCGTGACCTTCTCTTTATTCAGCCTGGTGAGCGGGACGTCAGTGTGTTTGACAATAGTCACCTATTACAAGAGTATCAGGTGTGTTATTCAGCCTTTAGGGCTGTGGCTTTATGTTGTGCATGTTTTGTTTTGAGTTGGCGTTTGCTTTGTCTGCTTTGGAGATCTCTGTTGCTTAGGTAGATTTTTATTTAGAGCTTTTGTGTATTTTGTGTTTGGTCCGTTGATGTGTTGGGACTATGTGATACTGGAGCAAACTCAGACAGCCCTGGTTGAACTATACCTCTCAGTTGTCCATATCTTTGCAGAATGAATAGATATTTGCTTCTTATTTTTGGTTTGTTCCTCATGCAATGAAGTCACCAAATGACAGACATTTGAGTTTCAGACGTCATAACCTTCAGAAAAATGCATGCTAATGCAAGACCTGTTATTCTATCAACTGTCAAGTTTATACAAGAGCAATTTTAGTAGTGTTTGTATGTTCCTCCAATATATTTAGCCTTGTCCAGATTTCCTGCATTAAGAGGTTGAGAGGTATGTGCAAATTGCTTTGTAGAATTGGGAATATCAAACCTCCATTGTCCCCAATTTTGGCTCAAAATGTTTCTCTCCCCTAATAATCCTTCCTCAAAATGGCAATTTTGGGAGAAAATGTGATTGACGTCTCCTAGAATAATGGTGTTGGCTTAATGCATAGGGACACCATATTAGTTAGGATATATGGACTGATGGGGAACATAGAGGGGACCATTGTTGGGTATGACACAGTAAGGAGTTTTGTTAATGCTAAGTTAGATGCAGAGGAATTCCACGTCATTATCTCACCTAGCAAGTCTGGAGATGAAATGTTCTTTAAGAATATGTAGACACCATCACCTTTTCATCTCGGTGATAGGCCTGAACTTGTGGCAGGTATTTTCCAGGGAAGCAGTGCTTGTAAGGAATGAACTTTTAGCTTAGGCTCTGAAAAGGAAATTGGTTATTTTCTAATTCATGTAGCTATAAAAATTCAGTATAAAACTGTAAGTTTCTGAATGCAAACACACTAGTTAAGCAGCATCATGGTAGGGAGTACTTCAGTACAGAGAGACTATATACATAGCCTTTCTGTCAAAACAAATGCACACCATGGTCACAGAGTTTACAGTTGTTGTAACTTAATCTATTTACGATTTCTTGCACTGAAGTTGAGGTGTGTGTGTGACAGAGAAATGCCCTAGTTAGCTCTAACAGGTGGAATTTATGTGCAACTGTTTTGTTTAGCAAATGGTATCATTATTGTGGTATCGAATTTTAAAGCAGTGTTAGCACAGCAGGTAGCATACTTGCATCTTGATGCAAAGGGCTGTAGGTTCTATTCATACAGCATGTACATTTGTATTTTAGGTATGGTACTGCAGTTCTTAGTATGTCCTCTTTGGATGAGACACCTAATAACTATGAACCTGCTTTTCAGCCTGCCACCCATTCCCTATTGCAATATATCAACTTACCATTTATTTTCATGTAGCACATGCAATTTATTCTTCAAGGGCAACAGGCACTGAATTTGTAAATGAAACACTGAAATATAAAGTTTTTTTTCTAGCAACAACCTCTTCATTGGTTTCAGATCTCTTTAATGTGGAATTATCCAGATGACTTTTACTTCTGCAGAGATTCTGCATACTGATTGATATTGGTGGATTTTATGACAGAAGTTTGAGTGTTCCTTTATGGTTGAAATGTTCTGAATTGGGCAGTTTGCCATTATTGGTTCATATGTTTTGTTTCATTGCTTAAAGGAAAGATACTCAGAACTATAAATTTAAAACGCACTCTAACAAGTGGTGCTGTGTTATACAAGGGATATAATTCAATTATGTAGTATAATAGTCAGGAAGGTGAATCGAAGAACTCTTGCATGTTTCTAAACATGTGTGCAAGGAGCCTATGATTTGGAAACTGGCCAAAGGTAAACTTACCCTGCCACTGGCCAGATGCATGTTCATGAAATGTGGGTTTTGATGCTGTTTCAGTGAATGTGGGTTTCAAAGATAGAGAAGTTTTAATGCTAAGTCTGTTTTCATTGTAAGACTATTGCTTTTTTTAGGTTTAGTAAATGTCTGTCAGTGTTTGTGCTATAAAATTTGAAATAAAAGTTGTAAATGAAATCCAGATATCTGTAGTCATTGTAGAAGTAAAGCATAAAACAAGTATGCACACAGATTTGAACAATTTCTATAAAATGGGGAGAAATAGCCAAGTAATGGGACACTGGAATGGCTGTGTGGGTGGGCGGGGCATCATAGGGGGTGGGTTTGCACCCCTTGGTGGCAGGCAAGCTGAGTAGGACAAAGGCAGACCCTCATGAATGGAAACTAGATCAGGAAGTTTTCCAAGACTTGCTCCATCTGTGGGGAGTTCCTCAGTTAGACCTCTTTGCCTCTTGTCTGAACAGTCAACTGACAAAATTCTGTTCTAAGTCTCCATCAATAAGGCCTGGAAGACAAATGCTTTTTCTTTTCTGTTTCCTTTGACAGAAGTGTTCATGTATGCTTTTTTCTACCCTTTCATAGGTTCATAAGTTCATAGGTTTATAGGTGTGTACTAGGTTAATGACCACTGGAGCATTTTTAAGCTTAACCTTGCACCCCAAATCTGTGACATGTTCTGGTACCCTTGGTAGTGCAAGCAGGGGCTTGGGGGATGAGACATTTACAAGCAGAGGTAAGGGAGATGAACCATATACAGGCTGCCTGCATCCATTAGAGACATAGGTGCCAAACCAGGGGTAAATTTCCATTTCACCATCTAGTTGTCCACACTGTACTTGAATTGGGTTAGGGAGGACTGCTTCAAATGGATGGGGAGCTTATCCAGGGAAGGGGTAGTCTATGGGATACATACCTGTCTCCAGTAATAACATTCTAATACATATTATTTATTCTAATATTTTATACTTTTTTTTACTTTTTTCTTTCCACTGATATCTGAGATACTTATGATGATTCAGAAGGAATCCCCCAAGATCATTGTGGTAATTCCCTTTTGGCACAGGCAGCCGTGGTTGTCCCTTCTTTTGGAAATGGCCAGGGGCAATTGCCACAAGCTTCCTCATAGAATGGATCTACTCACACAAGACCAGGGGGGTTTTGATACACTCCAACATCAATCAACATCAACTGAATGCCTGGATGATAAGATCTTAATTCCCTTTATACACCTGTTTATGGAGGAGATTTGGCAGGTACTCACAGAGGCAAGAAAACCTACTGTTAGAAAATCATGCATTAGTAAATGGAAAAGATTTTCTAGTTGGTGACATAGACATAACTGGTACCCATTCAAGGCTAGTGTATCTGTGATTTTACAATATCTGTGTGAGTTACTATCCTTTGGCCTTTTTTAACTCCTCCATCGAGGTTCATTTATAGGCTGTTTCAGCATGTCTGCCCATTGATCCACCTCTTTCAAGGCATTCTCATGTCAGAATGTTTTTAACAGGGGCTTTGCATAAGAGACGTCCAAGAAAACCAGTGACTTCCCCTTGGGATCTTAATTTTCTGTTACAGAAGTGAACATGTGCTCCATTTGAACCAGCGTATCTGTCTGACATGAGGTTCTTAACATGGAAAACAGTTTTACTGATTACTCTGACATCTGCAAGAGGAGTATCTCAGTTGCAAGCTCTTATGATGATGATGAGTTAACCCTATCTCATTTTCCTATAAGCACAGGCTGTGTTATCAAGTAGTATAAGTGAAAAAGCATCAGGTTTGTTCAGCTACATTTTAACAAACACCAGTACAGGATTTCTTTAAGAACTAATCCTTCTTTATGCCTAAAATGGTATCTAAGTTTACTTTAAGTCAAATTATCCATCTCCCTGTTTTTTTTTTTCAAAATGATACTTCATACCTTAGATTGCCACAGACAACGCAGGTACTATCTTGACAGAACAAAATCTTTCAGATCTGCAGACCAGTTGTTTATTTCTTGTGTGAAGATAATAAGAAGGGACACCTATGTCAAAATAGACTATTTCCAAATCATTCCCTGAGGCTTTTACCTTCTGCAATTCTTATCACAACAAAACTATTCCAGGTAGGGTCAACACCCACTCTTCCAGAGTCATGTCTTCCTCTATGTCTTCTTGGAAAGGGTTGGATTCTAGAAGTATTTTAGAAGAAGCAACTTGGCCCTCTGTATATCTTTTACAAAGCACTACAAACTTGATTACTTCTCTAGGTCTAGATCAGGCTTTGCTAGGGCCATTCTCCATGGGGTCCTGGACCCTTCTCCTTCCACCTTGCAAATGTACTAAGCTAAGGTACTCTACCCATATAACTAAGGCTACTGCAGCAGTGATCAATATGATGAACATAGCATGGTTGCACAGGTAAACTTATCATAACAGTAAATGGTGGAATGATAACTGCTGCAGTAGCCTCTCCTTCCCTCCATTCCCCCTTTTTTGTTTTTTTATTATGCCAGGGTGTGTATATATGGATATACTTTTACTCCTTGTTATGTCCTGTCAGGGCTTAGCCTCCCTCTTTCAGTTGGCATGAAAGTTCTGAAGGGCTTGGTACTCAAACCTGTGATCCTAGGAGCTCAGCATAAGCTGCCTAATGGCTTGAGCATGTGAAAGGGGCCCTGAAGCTTTGGAAGCTGTCTGTCTGTTTTACCCTTGGCGTGATATATCCCATATAGCTAGGATTACTGCAGCAGTTATTATTTGAACATTTACTGTTATGGTAAGTTTACTTACACAACTGTACTTTCTACAAAATGTTTACTCAGTAAGGTATTGTCAGTAAGCTGTGACTCTCATAAACCTGTTTCTGCAGGATGTGATTCCGAAGTTTTTTGTGGGACTGTCAAAATGATTTATTAAAATGTAAAGAGGACAGCAAAAATTAATGTTCTGGAATATTTTATTGTATCCTAGTTGCAGGCCAATAATTAGAATAAAAACTGCAGCAAATAATATGTATACTTATATTAAATTAAATAGGTTAATTTGCAGTACAGGAAGGCCCTCTTTTTGTTGTTTAACTGTGTTGCTTATAATTAAACTAATTTGTTGTTTTTGGACATAGTTACCGCTTTATGCTTTATGCTTTATGCTTTTTTGAAATTTAAATAATGAAGCTAGAAAACTTCTTCTGTTAGCTGGGGTGATTCTGAATTATATAGGGGAAAGGCACTGCCAGCAGGAAAAGGGTAGTTGTAGTTTTTTTTAAATTCAGGTAGCAGGTAGGACTACATTTAGGGAACCAACTATAAGTATATATACAATGACAGCTATTTGAATCCTTGCAGGTGACATCCTAATATGTATGGGGAAAGGTAAAATAACTGGAGCAGTGTTTCTAGATGTTACTAAGGCCTTCAGTTAAGTGAATCACAGGCGATTAGCACAAGCCCTCTTATCAAGTGGAAGAACTGAAAAAGCAGCAGGTTGGTTCAGCTATGTTTTACCAAACAAGCACCTACACATTAAGAACGGCTCCTCCCATTCCCCTACGTTTCCCATCATAAAAGGAGTACCTTGGGATTAATTCTACCCCATTCACCTTTCCATATTCATCAATATCCTGTGCTCTGACCTACACTGTTTCCCTTTTCCTCTATATGCAGACATCACAATCACATATAAATCTGATCCTTGACCAGACACAATCAATAAGCTATGAGGAAAAAACCCACAAGTAATATAAACTGTTGGTTTACAGAAAATCAACTCATTTTGAACACCGAAACGCAAAAGTGATATGAGTCATGGGCTCTGGCACACATCAAAAACTTCAGAATTCCAGGTACCAACCCAACTCTTTCCACTGAAACTATTAACTTTCCAACAGTACATGGGATTCTGGTTTGAACAACAACTAAGTGTCCATCACTACATTGCAGTGATGAAAACAAAGATCAGAAAACTTATGTACTGGTCTTGGAGAATATCTAATTGTATTTAATTTTGTATATATTATATTTAATTCATACATGTTTTAACCAATTAAGTATATTGGTCCAAAGACTCCTTTCAGTACAACCAGTGCCAAGTGACAATTAAAAAAACTATTAATGTACAATTAAATTAAAATATATTATTAAACATTGTTAAACATATAAACACATGTACATAAGGAATATTTAAGTTGGATGGGTGCAATAAGAAGCAGTTATGCAAAATGATATGTTGATATGGTGGAAGTATTGGCTATAGTGAAATGGAAAAAGTTAATTTCAACACAGAAGGAAAGCTTATTTACAAGAAATTTTAGTGGAGAAAACAGGAGGTGGAGTATAGTGAGAGAGATAGTAGCTTTAAGGCAGCTGGAATGAATAATAAAGTAGCATATTAGTAACAAGAGGAACATTTTACAAGTAGGTTAGATGGTAGAGAAAGAATGTGAATCATACTAAGGAAAGGGAATAGGAGTAAGACAGAAGTGGTGTGAGAGTAAGAAATTGAAGGTGGCCAGAAGTTCTCTGATGTGAGGGAGAAGAAGGAGAGACGATGAATGTTTTAAGAGTACAGAGATGTTGTATGCTAGTGTAGATGTGATTGTCAGAGCACATGTGGGATTCACATGTACTGCCTGGGTGCCCAGGAGACACACTGTATATAATACTCTTGTGCATTATATATCTACTGACAGCTGACAGAGTGAAAACCCTTATGATTGATATACACTTTTCCCTGTTCCCTAGGTGGGGCCTTTATTATATTGTGGGTGCAGTCTGTTGACCCCGGTAGCTTGTGGAAAATGGGCTATATCATAACAATCTTGCATGGTGTTGATTCCCTCCTTTGCAGTCTGTGGAAACCGAACTGGTAGAGTATCCCTGAAACAGATGCCTGGAATACGGCTACCATGTCTCCCATTCAGCTCTGAAGGGACCTTTAGACTAGCACACTCAAAGTCACATATTGTTTGATATCCACAGAGATAGATACTCCACACAACCCACAACCCTGAATAAAAGGGTGACACATCACAACCACATCCTGCATTTTACCTCTATATACACGGTAGGAGTCAACATTGTGGAAGGCATGAAAAGATATGACAGATGACATGGCAGATCTACTGCTGTTAATCAAACTTTCAGAACTCTGAAGACCATATGGCCAAGACCATATGTGCAAAGTTCTGAAACTTCAAAACACAAATAAAAAACAAAAAAGCAGAACAAAGCCCTTTTTACTTACTTTTTTGCAAGGGGCAAGCCCCCTGCACCCCCACACCTACTGTTACTTAAATATGCCATCCCTGAGATCGCACCACAGTGAGGAAAATGGCACATCCCAAGTTCCATGCTGAATGGCGATCTCAATGCAATGTTTATCGAAGTTTCAGAACTTCAAACATATGGTCTCGGCCATATGGTCTTTGGAGTTCTGAAAGTTCGATCAACCATAGTAGATCCGACATGACACTCTAAGGGTGACAATGAGATCAGCATAATCACCATCAGTGAGTCCAGCCTGTTAACTCTAGGGCTAGAACTATATATATATATGTAGATATGTATATATATATATATATATATATATATATATATATATATATATATATATACACATACATACACAGTGCAATGAAAAAGTATTTGCCCCTTCCTGATTTCTTATTTTTTGCATGTTTGTCACACTTAAATGTTTCAGATCATCAAACAAATGTAAATATTAGACAAAGATAACCCAAGTAAACAGAAAATGCAGTTTTTAAGTGATGATTTTATTTATTAAGGAAAAAAAACTATCCAAACCTACATGGCCATATGTGAAAAAGTAATTGCCCCCAAACCTAATAACTGGTTGTGCCACCCTTAGCAGCAACAACTGCAATCAAGCATTTGCGATAACTGGCAATGAGTCTTTCACATCACTATTTTGGCCCATTCTTCTTTGCAGAATTGTTTTAATTCAGCCAAATTGGAGGGTTTCCATAGGTTGGTACTAGGCTATCGGCCCTAGGGCCTATACAAGCCTAGCCATAACAATTCCCTGGATATTTCTTCCCACAATATTTACGTCCCTGGACCCCTGTCTAGCAGGGTGACTGACGTGATCCCCAGGGTGACTTTCCTATCTCCCATCCAATCGTTAAGGTTCCTTTTGAAGAGGGCCAAGGAGGCACTCTGCTTGACATGTATGGGCAGTCTATTCCAGAGTATGGGGAGTCTCTGGGTCAGGAACCCATCCCTTCAGCATGTTTTGTTCATTGTGATGACAAGGTTTAGATCCCTGGAGCATGTGGCTCTGAGGGATTGGGATTTCTTTAAGTGGAGCATGTCCAACAGCTCTGGGTTTGACATGGCCTTGTATGTTAAGCAGAGATCGCCTCTGAGTAGACGATATGCCACAGAGTATAGCTGGAGTTTTTTTAGATGGTCAGCATTGGGCATCTGCTTTAGGCCTATGATTCTTTTAGTGAGGTATTTCTGCAGCCTTTCCAGCTGTTGCAGATGTCTTGTGAGGTACATACCAAACGGGGCATTGTACTCTATAATGGGTCTAATGAGGGATGAGTACAGTGGGACAATGACCTCCTTTTTTCTGGATGGAAAGCCCTTAGTGATGAGGTGTGCCACATAGTAGGATTTCCTGACTGTTGTGGCGATGTGGTTATTGATGGTGAGACCACTGTCCAACTGTGTCCCTAAGTCTCTCATCACACTTTCGGTTTTTAGTGTACTGACACCTATGAGGTAATTCATGGTTAACTGTTTTTTCCC